>NW_004567123.1:31237243-31240859 GCF_000260355.1 Condylura cristata | reverse complement strand
GCCGCCGTACGCAGCAGCCAAGCAGTCCGCCTCGTAGTAGAAGTTGGCCACTTCCATGGATTTAAAGGCAGGCGGCGGCAGTGGGAGACATGCTGGGTCCCAGGCCACCAGGCGTTGCATGAACGCGGGTGCCCGGGGAGGGGGCCTGGGGCTGCCCGCTCCGGCCGGCCCGCCCGCAGGTGGCGCGGCCTCCTGGCTCCGAACTGTCGCCGCGGGGTTGCTGCTGCTGCTCTGCCGCCGCTGCTGCTGCCGCCGCTGCTGTCGTGCCGCCGCTGCCGGGGTGGCCGCTACTGGTGCGGGGGCTGGTGGCTGGACCCTTGGGTGGGTCCCCTTCCCGGTCCCGTGCGCGGCTCTGACTCGCTAAAGTTTCTCCCGAGCCCGGTTATTTATAAGGCGGCCCATGGCAACGGCTGCGTCACGCCTGGCTGCCGCCCCGGCCCCTCCCGCCGTGGGACGCTCGGGGCACCGTAGTGCCCGCCGAGACCCCCGGGAGGGCGACGGCGGGACGCGGCGGCCCGACGGAGACCTGGCGCCCGCCCCCGGGGGTCCCCCGGCTCCGGGGTGGGGGGCGGCCTCACGCCCCCTGCCCACCCCCACCCCGCGGCCCGGGGATTGGGAGCGAGAAGGGGCGGCGCGACCCCGCCCCCGGACCGCCCCCTCTGGGCTGTGGGCCGTCCTGGGAGAGGGGGCGGGGAGGGGGCGACGCGAGCGCCTGCCCCCACTCCAAACGCGGCCGCGGCCCGCCCCCTGCTGGAGGAGGCGGCGGCTTCAGGATCCGCGGTGCCGGGCCCGGACGCCGCAACGTGGGGGCTCCGCCGGCCAGACCCTAACGACGCCCCCACCCCGGTTCTGGCTCCGGGGCAGGTGTCGAGTCTCCACAGCCTTCCCTGTGGGCGCGGCCCCGGCCCTGCACTCGCCCCAACCCTCCCTCGGAGGAGGGAAGGAGCCCACGCCACAGGAGACTCCCGTCTTAAGGCCGTCTCCGAGATGGGGACACCTGGGGGAGAGGGTGGTGCAGGTGGGGGCCGCTCCCCGGCGGCGTCGCCTCTCCCCCAGCCCCGCCCACCACGCCTGCCCGCCCCCTTATGCCCCGCCTGCTCCTCTCCAGCCCCACCCACCTGACCTAGAGCCCCCAGAGAGGAGGGGGCGGGTGGAGCGGGGTTGGTGGGGAGGAAGGGCCGGTCGGGGTGACCTCAGGCGGCTGCTCACAGGAGCGGCGTCCGGGAAGGTGTCCCTGCTGGCCCTCCGCTCTGCCCCACACTCCCAAACCACAAGGCTTAAGTTTGAAGTCCACTCTGGACTAACATCAGAAAGAAGGGCCCACACTTCAGAGGACACAGAGAGGCCCAGAGGGGGCGACAGTCCACCCGAGGTCACATGGCCTCTCGTGTCCCCATTCTCAAAAGAAAAGCGCTTTTCTTTTGCCACCCGCAGCCCAAAGATCCGCTTCTGGTGCTGATGCAGAGGCCGCGCTGGTGAGGCCTGCAGAAGAGAGAAGGGGCTTCCCTCCTACACCAGGTCTCTGCTTGTGCCAGGTGCCCGCCCTAGGCTTCCTCTCTCGCCCTGCCAGGAAGGCGCTTTTGCTGCCCCGCTGCACAGAGGGAGCCCGCCATGCCATCCGGATCTGAAACACGGCCGGAGACACACGCGCCCCTTGCTCCCTCCAGACCCATTCCTAAGCGGCTGGGGCACTCCTGGCCCCACCCCTCTGCCACACCCTGCCCAGACCATGGAGGGGCGCTCAACCTGCCTGGGGCTGACCCCCGGCCCACTGACCCCAACCCTGGCCCTGGCGGGCAGGCGGGCATTGCTCAACTTTCAGCGTTATCTGCTGAGCTGGGGTGACCTCCGCCCTGAAGAACTGGAGAAATGACATCTCCCGGTGCCCTTGGGGGGTGGGGGGCGGGGAGGGATGAGATGAAACACCCGCCTAGCTTACTGGCTCTCTGGGCCTTCCCAACAGCCCAGACTGGCTTTCTGGGCCAGGGAAGGATCCGGGACCCAAGGGGGTGCAGCTGCGTTCCCCAGGGCCACCCGCCGGGACACTGGCGGCTAGGCTTGAAAGTCACCACCTCCCAGAGGCCCTCCCGCTCCCAACCGCTGCCTCGTGTCCACCCAGGCTCCCCGCCTGAAGGCTGTCCACTGCGGGGCACCCACAGCTCATGCTTTCCCACGGGATGAAGGCATCTGCGCTCTCTTGCGCCTTTCGGCACTATGCAGCGCCTCGGGCTCAGCTCGAAGGTTCCCTCCCCCAGAAAGTCCTCTCTGACCTCCCAATTGAAAGTCCCAGGCCCGCAGTCACTCTTTCCACACTCCCTGTTTTATCTCCTCCACGCTCCTCACTATCAGGTTTTTCTCACCTACCCATTTTGCTCTGTTCCCGGCGCCTCCTTCCCTTACCAGCCCCACCAGAGCAGGAATCGATTTGATTTGTCCAGTGCTGCTACTTCACTGCCGGGAACAGTGCCTGGCACACAGACGGCTCCGTGAGCGCGGGGGCGAAGCGGGTGGCGAGGTTCCCCATCCGCTGGGCTGTGTGACTTCAGGCACCATGTCTGCTCACTGAGCAGCACTGCCCCCTGCCTGCCCCTCCAGGTTCCAGGGATATAGTCAGACCTGGGGGATCTGAAGCCAATTCGCTGTGTATCCTCAAGCCAATCTTCCACCCTCTCTGAAGCACACTTTCAGCTCTTTGCAGGTGTTAACTCGTTTAATCCTCCCAATAATTTGTAGGAAGCAGGTCTTACTATTAGGGCCACTTTACCGGTGAGAAACAGGCCCAGCAGAGCTAAGTGCGCCTGCCCAAGGTCACAGTGCAGGGCTGGGTCTGTCCAGCCTGGCCTTCCCCTTTGGATTTGTAGTAAATCGCACAGGCCCAGCAATGTAAACCCATTTTCTGGCCGGAAAAGCTCGGGCCCAGAGACGGGTGTCCCGGGTAAGGGCAGGCCAGGCCCTGGGGACCAGCCCCAGGGGACAGCTCAGCCCCATCAGGGTCATACCCCTCTGGCTTCAGGAAGGACCTGCCCACTAAGGACTGAAGGGGGCCCTTTGCTCTGCACCCCCCAGGCCCAGGAGTCCCCACCCTGGCCCAACAGTGAGATCCAGAGCTGCCACCCGTTGCCACCCAGGTGTCCTGCAGGACGCGGCACGCCAGTGACGTCAGCCCGTTTCCACCAGCTTGTTGCTCAACAGGCCCGGCCTGCTGTCCCACCGCGGATGCTCAGCCCTTCCCCAAGGAGGCCACGGGCGGCCGGAGGCCCAAGCACACCCCAGCAACCCCAGGCAGCAGGGCCGACGCCAGGAGCTGCCAGCACCACGCTGACTCCTGCAGGTGACGTCCCCTGCCCACCTCCACGGCAAGAACCTGGGGACAGAGGGGGCTCAAAGTGGCCACCAGCAGCCAAGTCTGATCCACATCAAAATCCCCATTTCCAGCTTCTCTTAAAACCCAAAGCTGTGGGCTGGGCCCACGTGGAGGCAGCGGTGGGCGGCGGCCAGGTGGGGGCTCCAGAGGGAACACACTGGCTTTCTGGGTACACACAGCCCCAGGCTACTCCCCAAGTTCTACCTCTTGGTCTCTGCAGCCTTGTCTGAGCTCTACTTTCAGGCCCACGTG
>NW_004567123.1:31221184-31237143 GCF_000260355.1 Condylura cristata | reverse complement strand
CCCCCCGGCAATTTCTTGGCCGGAGAGGAGGCTGAAGGACACAGCAGGGCCCTTGGGAAGCCTGGCTCCTGCGGACTGCAGGTGGATGCCTGCGCCCCTCTGCCCTCCTGGCTGTGCTCTGCTGCACCCCCACTAGACCTTGGTCTATAAAATGAGGCGACGCCCCCCTCTCTGCAGGTGTTCTGGGCCTGCCAGCCCTCACCCTGGCCTCCCTGGGGCATGGAAATCAGTCGGACTCTTCAGCCCCACCATGGGCATGACCAGGCACGTCTTGTCCACCTCACACAGCAAGTGGGTGGGAAACAAGCCCAAGAGGGCTCAGGCTTCTCCCAAGACCACTTCCTCCAAGATCACAAAGCCAGATACCCTGAATTCCAGCACTGGACATTTGCCCCACCACGTCGTGTCTGTGAGGTTGTCTCTCCATCTGCCAAATGGGATCCAGAGTAGACCCCTGTGGGCTGCCAGGCCTGGGATCTGGAATTTTGGAGTCTCAGAATCAGGAATTTTTGAGTCCCGGGAACTGGAATTTTGGTGATCAGGGAAGGGCTGGTGAAATTTGCCTGGGTGTATGCTGCCCCCATGTGGCCATATCTGGGAGTGCGGACTACTTGAAATTGATCCTTTTGATGACCCACCCACTGGCCGCCTGGCTTTGGGATACAGAGAAGTCAGCACTGTGGATACAATAGGTGCTCACAGATCAGCAACAGGTCACTAAAAGATATTTAAATGTCTTCAAATAGACAAAAGACATTCATTTCCACTCAGTCATGCATCAAATCATTAGCACCTGCTATGGTTCAGGCCCTAGAGACACACTCAGGAATGAAGCGTAAGCAGTACCTGTACTCAGGGAGCAGATGTCCCTCTTAGGGGCTAGTAAGCACCACGGAGAAAATACAGCAGGGTGGGAACTCAGAGATTTGATTTTGACTTTAACATAGTCGAGGAGGCCTGCCTCACTGAGGTAGTTTGAGCAGGAACATGAATGCAGTGAGGAATCAGGCCATACATCTATCTGGGGAAAGGCCGCCAGGCAGGAGAGGCCAGCAGGTGCAAAGGCCCTGAGGCAGAAGCACGCCTGACCCACGAGGGTGGAGCGGAGGGCCAGCTGAGCCGCAAAGAGCTTCGTGGGCCTTTGTAGAGTCAGTGGCTTTTGCCGGCCAGAGGAAGCCACTGAACACTCTGAGTAAGGGGGAAGAACTCCCTCGGATTCCACAGGACCCCCCTGGCCACCCGGAGAAGATGGATGGCGACACAGGCGGTAAGGGCAGGCAGGAGGTGACACAGGCGGTGACAGCGGGCTCCGCCGGGCGGGGGCTGAGTTGGTGAGAAGCAGCCAGGTTCCGAATCTGTTTAGACGGACCTGTCAGCAGACCCAGTCGTATGGACCAAGTGGCCACACGCGCCATTCCCTCGGCCCTCGATGGCCAAGGCGGACGACCTCGCAAGCACTGGCGATGAAAAGGAAAATGTGATAAACTGGCCTGCAGCACAATTTAAAACTTCTGGACCTCTCAGACATAATCAGCAGACCAAAAAGGCAGCCAGGACACAGAACTGGGAGGGTGCTTCAGGTCAGGCATCTGACAAGGGGCGAAAGTCCAGAGCATGTGAAAACTCCTACAACTCAGCCACCAAACACTGCCGCTTAAAAATGGACTTGAGGCCGTCCCTGGTGGCGCAGCGGGTTAAAGCACAGCACTGAGAAGCTTGAGCCACTTCCGCATGAGTTCGATCCCCGCCTGCCCCGGAGGTGACCACATGGCGCGGCAGACCTCTCCTGACCTGCCCGCTGCTCCCCTCAGCAGTGTACTTCATCAATCTGCCTGTTCTGCTCCCCACTCTGTCTCTGGTGAAGCCTCTCACCGCCCCTGAGCCTCTGGCCTGTACCCCAGTTCTGTATGCACAAATAAATAAATCTTTTTAAAAATAATAATAATAAAATAAAAATGGACTTGAAACGCACTTCGCAAAGATCTGTAAAAACCTAATAAGCACCTGAAAAGGTGCTCCATGTCACCCATCATCAGGAGGATGCAGGTCAAGACCATAAGGAGCAGCCACTCACACCCACGAGAAGGTCCCTACTGAGGAAAGCAGAAAACAGCACGAGTTGGCAAAGCTGCGAAGATTCCAAGACGTCTGGGTTAGCGGGATAGAAAAATGATGAAGCGGCCCTCCCTGGTGTGCAAAGGCTAGCACGCAGCACTGCAAGCTGGCCACAACCGCTTCAGTGTGAGTCTGATCCCTGGCCCGGAGGTGACCTACAGGGCACAGCAGACCTCTCCTGACTTGTCCGCTGCTCCCCTCAGCAGTGTGCTTCATCAGTCGGCCTGTTCTCCTCCTCACTTTCTCTCTCTTGAGTCCTCTCACCGCCCCTGCACCTCTGGCCTGTACCCCAGTTCTAGATGCATAAACAAATAAATCTTTTTTAAAAAAGAAAAATGAAGGCAATACTGGACACACAGTGGTAGTTGCCCCAAAAATGAAGCTGAGAGGGACGTGATACAGCAGGTCCATATCTGGCTGCAAACCCAAAGAGCAGGAAGCATCCCTCTGCTGGGAGCCCACAGGAGCTAGATCATCTCTGCTCCTCCACACAGTCACACAGTGGAGTCACGCAGGCGGTGAGCAGGTGCTCAGTGATTTGGGGGCCCAACCAGGGAAAACAACACTCTGGTCTCCCCCACAGCCTCCAACCTGGGCTCAGTGGCCTCTCTGGTGTACTGTCTAGATTCGCCACCAGGGGGCGAGAGAGCAGGTGGCCACAGGTGCGGGCCTGGGAAAGCACGGGGTGGCCCTGGGAGCTCGGAGACCCAGCGAAGGCCCCTCCCAGCCCAGGTCTGGAGAGAAAGTTCCCATCCTTATGCCTCCTCCTCAACTTCAAACTCGGCATCCCCCTCGACTCGGCTGCCTCCAGGTACAGAGGTGCCAACCACGGAGAAACGCAGCAAACTTGACGAACCTCCAAAATCCGGCACCAAGCGAAAAACAAGGCACAAGACACAAAGAGAAAGCACAGGCCGGCCCATGAGATGACAGTAGGCCAACCCTATTTGGTAGGATTAGGTTGGGGGGGGGGGGTGCGAGGGCTTTTTGTGGGGTTTTTTTTGTTTTTTTTTGTTTTTTGTTTTTTTGTTTTTTGCCTTTTATACGAGTACGCATCCACCTAATTTAACCAATATGGGTAAGTATCCCCAAACCTCAAAGACGACCTACAACGCGCACAAATAGAACACCCTACTTCAGAGAGTGGGGGAAACAGAGCTCTATTACGGGCAAAGGTAATCTATGATGAAAAAGGGCAGACAGGGGCTGCCTCGGGGAGGAACCAACAGGGCAGAGGCAGGAGAGATTTTGAGGGTGCAGGAGAATGTCCGTGTGTGTTTCCAACGGCTGCCGTCGCAACGTGCCACAAACCAATAGCTGAAAATGACATAAATGCACCTCTCTCCCGGTTGTGGGGCCCAGAAACCTGGAATCGGAGCCCCGCTGCCCCTGAAGGCTCCATGAAGGAATCTCTCCTTGCTCCTCCGGTTTGTGGGAACTGCAGCCGGAAGGCCTGGGCCCCGCTGACTGCAGCTGCCTCCGGCTCCTCTCATGCCCCTTCCCCGGAGTGTGTCTGCGTCTGTTCTTCCTCCCATAACGGCGCCAACCCTGGAGTTGGGCCCTCCAGTCCAGCGTGAGTGACCACTGCAGGTCCTGTTTGCAAACGAGGCCACAGGCACCAGTATCAGGCCCCAATCTCACCTGCCGAGGGGCGTAGTCCACCTGTTCTGTCTCCGGAGCTGGGACAGCCCGGGACAAGGATTGGGGAAACGACCTCAAGGACACCTGAGGTTTGTGCGCTTCTCCAACAGAGGAACGACCACTGGATCCAGCCAGTGCAGTGTGTGACGGCGATTTGGGGTGAGTCCTACCGGTGTCTGCAACTTTCTCTGCATTTATTTGCCCTCGGTCAGGGTCTTCCACTAGGAACACTCCCTCTGTCTTTCTCAAGGTCAGTCTTGACCTGGATGCTTCTGAAGAGGTCGGGCCCATTACCTCACACAAGTTCCCTCCTGTGGGTCTGTCTGAAATTGCTCACAGCTGGACCAGGCTATGCACCCCACTAGGACCCCAGGTGGTGCTGTGTCCTCACAGGACTGTCCCCTTTCCTGTGACGTGGATACTGACCACTCGGCCAGGGTGACAGGACCACTGTTCCCTGACTGTGTCTCCGTGACGAGGAAGTACCTCACAGTGGGGTATCTCTGATCTGCTGCTTCAGTTCCTCCTCCCACTTTCACCCAATTTTAACACCCCTCTGTAATCAGTTACCGCAGTGTTTTAAGTGACACCCCCCCCCCAACTTAGCTGCCCCAAATCAGGCTCATTAAGTGCTCACAGCCTCTGAGGGTCCAGAATTCAGGAGTGCCTTGGCCGGGAGGTTCTGACTGCTGCAGTTCTCAGGGAGCTGAGCTGGGGTGGCACTCCCCAGTGGGAACACGGCGGCGCAGACTTTAAACTTTCCTGCAGCCACAGCTGAAACCGCAGACAAAGCCACGAGTGAAATTCACTCTGGTGATGTCTTTTACTTAACCCAAACAGCTAAAATCTTCTCATTTCAACAGGTACTCGGTGTAAAAAATTTAACAAGGCATCTGCCATCTTTCGTCATGCCGATTTTGAGATTCCGGGTGTACTGACCACTCGGTGACCCCTCGGTGTCCACTTGGGGTTGGAGAACAAGGTCAGCGGTTGTTGAGCCCCGCGGGGAGAGCTGCAGGTTCTGCGAGCCAGGCGGCTGGCTCCTGGGCCCCTCTGGCCCCAACCTAACGGCTCTCCCCCCTCCCCGCCCTTCAGTGACCTCATCACGTGGACACTGCCCTCCCCAGAGAGGGTGACCACTGAGAGCCTGTGACGCACAAGGCCCTTCTGACCCCCTTTCCAGCCCAGCGTCACTTCCACCAGACTGCACCCTTGGAATCAATCACGAGTCCAGCCCCCACGCCAAGGGAAGTGAACCCACTGCACCGAAGGGGCCAAAGAATGGGGACCACACCTTCAAATCACCACGCACACCCCTTTCTTGGCGCAGTGATCTCAGCACAGCCCCCCCATGTGATCTCGTCCTGTGGGCTCCGAATCCACCCCTCCCGCTATGCCTCTGATGCCCCACCTGCCCCTCTTGGGCATCCTTTCGGGGGCCGGGGTCCTTCCGCCGTGGCCCCTCGTTCTCGGAGCACACAGAGATGTTCTAGGCTCAATGTCTACCTCTCCTTCCGCCAGTGCCGGTTCCTCTCCATGGGAAATGGCACCTGCACCCCACATCTGGGTGCTCTCCCGCTTTTCAGTGTTTACAAGCTCTCTCCTAGGCTGTGGCGTTTCCTATGCTAATGAGCTCGCCCCCCTGGGCCGTGGTTTCCCTCTTCTCAACTGCTCCCACATCGCCTTGTTTCCCATCAGGCTGCTGTCTCTTCTGCTGTTTGTCTGCAGGGCTTGCTTGTATATTCCAAGTACTTCTGTTTGAGACGCTGCAGCCCCTCCAATTATGACGTCTGTCTTCTTGTCCCTAGTGGATCCTTGGGCCAGACTCCTTTATTTTGAAGTAACCAAGATAAATATTAAAGTGTTTTCTTGCCTTTGATCCATTTGAGCCTTTTTTAAAATTGTGCAGCATTTACCATTTTAAGGGTACAGTTCCGTGGCATGAAATACATTCACGACGTAATGGCATGATCTACACCCGAAAACTTTGCATCCTCCCCAACATAAACACTGTCCCCACCAAACACCCCCCAACTCCTGTTCCCCTAGGCCCTGGAGTGTGGCTGTTCCCCCACATGAGTGTGACCCTGCAGAGTCTGACTTTCCAGCATAACGTTTCCAAGGTCCCTTCATGTTGCAGCCTGTGTCAAAACTCCATCTTTTTCATGACTGAATAGTATTCCATTGCGTTTCACAACTTCTTTGAATTTATATATTCACATTTCCTATTCTGATTTCCACCCATCTAGAGACCACCTTTGTGTGAAGTGTGAGTTCAGGATTCAGTTCAACTGGAGGCCAGCTCCCAATATCGTCTTCTGGAAGTTTCTCCAATCCCCCATGGGTTGTGGGGCTGTTTATTGTATATTTGGTGTTTAGCCATCTGTCTCTGGCCTCACTGCGTGGCCTCACTTGTGTGTTTCTCTACAGCAGCACCCCACTTTTTTTACTCTGTGGTGCCTATCTTTTAACTGCCGACCAGGGAAGGTCCCCCTTTCCTGTTCTAGTCTAAGGTTGCAGCTAAGTTCTTGCCGTGCCACAGTCCCTGAATCCTCAGCTCATCCTGTGCCCATCGGGGCCTTTCTTATTCCCACAGGACAGGTGAGGAAACTCGGCTTCGGGAAAAGGAAACGACTGGATGGTGTCTACAGAGCTGAAGCAGAGCAAGCACAGACCCAGGGCTGCCGCGAAGGCTGCTCTTGACCCCAGCAGCCAGCTGCCCCACCCTCTGCAGGCCCCAGTGCTGTTATCTGTCAGGGCTGGGTCCTCTCCTCCTAGCCATCAGCATTTAACCCGGAAACCGCTGCACACGTGAGCCCAGGGCCCTCCCAGGGGAAACTGGTGCCAGAGCTGATGAAGGAGGAGTAAGACTGACTGCGCCAGGGAGCCACAGCTACCTCTAAGCTGCAGAGACTGAGGGAGGAGTCGAATGCCCCAGCCCACTCGGCAAGGCTAGAGACATAGTGGGCCACCCTGGGAGCCGGAGCTTTGAAGAAAATGTGAGTTGAGGAGACGGTGACCAAGGTGCCAGGAGAAAGAAATCCTCCCTCCAGCCTCCAGTGTCCTGCAGGGCCTCCCATTGGCCAGTGAAGCCACTTGACCTGGAGCCTGAGAACTGGCCCAGCTGGCTGCACGCAGGCCCTCCATCCTCCAGGGATGGATCTGAGAGCAGAGAGACATAGGAAGGCCCTGCAGGGTCCCAGTTCTCACCAGCTGTCCCCACTGTGGTCCAAGCCTGGGATACCTGAGTCTAATGGCACCACACCCACCTCCTGGCCCCTCGGCCTCCAGCTGCAGTGCTTCCTGGGACGCCCTCTCACCCTCTGGCGTCTCTGCCCTCCCCTCGTCTGTGGCACTTCCCTGTATCCATTCCTTCTGCCTGCCGTGTCACCACGGTCTCCATTCCACGCTGGGCCCCCGCTGACACACCAGTCACACCCCCCAGGGACAGAAGGGCCAGCGCGGTAACATGTGATGTCTGCGGACTGCCTGCGGAGTGACCCGGTGGGGGAGGCGTCAAGGGAGCTGGGTCCCTGCGTCAGGGCTGATCCAGAGGCACCATGCAGGTCTCACTAGAGCGACCATAGGAATCTCAGGACGCTGGGTCCTCAGAGACCAGAGGATCTCTGCATCAGGCTCCAGCTCGGCTGAGAGGCAACGAGTGGCTGTGGGCGGAGAGAACCAGCCTCCATCTATGGCCTGTCTGTGCTCACAAGTCACCGTGTGTTCATTATGTTCCCCACACTGAACTGTAAGCACCATGTGGGTGGGACCAGGCCTTTGTGTATCCTTGGTGCATACGCGTGATTCTCAGTCCATCAGGTGCTTGATGTTGGCTCAACAATCAAGTGAATACATTCTCACCAGTCCTCTGAGGCTCAGAGAAGAACCCCAGATCTACCCAAGTTCACCCAGCTAGAAAATACTGAAGACAGAATTCAGTATTCCAGCTGTGTGGTCTGTGTTCTCATCCTCTACACCCAGGCCAGTTTCCTTAACTTGAACTTCCTTCTGAATCTCTGTCCCTGTTCTGTGCCTTCCCAAACTAGCTGACCGCTACCCCAAACCTCTCCTGGATGTCCCTCAGGTGGGTCTGAGCTGGCCCGCAGTACCAAGTTGGGCCAGCAGGTGTCAGCACAGGCCTCCTCGTGGCCACAGTCAGCGTGCCAGAACATGCCAGACCACCGATGTGCGAAAGTGCGTGCAAGCAGTGACAGCTGCTTTTAAAGTGAACCAGATCCAGAGCTGGGCTCCCAAGGGTCAGAGGTGACTCAGCAGAGGCCCTGCCCTCCGTTCCAATGGGAAGACATTCCGGTACAGCCTCCTGTCAATAAAAGCTCAGAGACATGTCAGCGCTTAATCCCAGTGCATCATTCACGCATGAGTCACTAGCAGCTATGCCCATAAATCACAAAGTAGCTGCCGGGTCCAGAATTCCTGGCATGCTTCCCACCTGCCTCCCCAGCCCCACTTTATGGAGAAGCACATGGACTAAGGGAAGAAACAAGCGTGCAGAGACGACACTTTCACCAGACTCCTAGTGGCTGTGTGCTGGGGCACTCGAGAGCGTGGCTGGCCCTCCCTGTGCACACAGGAGCAGAGCTGTCTAGGGTTGCTGGGGAGGCAGAATTGCTGGGGTGAAATGCAGACCCATGGGCTGCTCCGACTGCCGTGGAGGTGGTGTCCCCCCCGAACACCCACACCCCACCCCAGTGCACCTACATATCAGCTGCGCACCTGCACGCTACTGACACCTGGGATCAGAGAGTTCACATCAGAAGAGGCCAGAGGCCAGTGCCTATCACCACCCACCGTGGACAAACACAAATGTCTGCGGACAATACCAAATGTCTCCTGGGGTTAGTTAAAATCTTCCCCGGCTGAATGGATGGAGCTGGCAAAGATCGTGCTTAGTGAAATAAGCCAGAAAGAAAAGGAAAAATACCGGATGGTTTCACTCATAGCAGGAGGGTAACAGACCAGGCGAGAAAATAATAATCATAATAATGAACAGCCATAGACCAGAGACAATTTATGGGGGTGGAGTGGGGAATGGGATCAAAAATAGGGGTGGGAGGGGCCCTCCCTGGTGGCGCAGCGGGTTAAAGCACAGCACTGAGAATCTGAAGCCGCTTCCGCATGAGTTCGATCCCCGCCTGCCCCGGAGGTGACCACATGGTGTGGCAGACCTCTCCTGACCCGCCCGCTGCTCCCCTCAGCAGTGGACTTCGTCGATCTGCCTGTTCTGCTCCCCACTCTGTCTCTGGTGAAGCCTCTCGCCGCCCCTGAGCCCCTGGCCTGTACCCCAGTTCTGTATGCACAAATAAATAAATCTTTAAAAAAAAAAAATGGGGGTGGGAGGGAAGTGCACTGGACTATGGTGATGGCACACGGGTGATTTGGTGATGGGAAACCCAAGGGGATTACAACTGAGATGGAAAAACGCACAAAATGATGTAAAAATAAACTATGATATTATTTTAAAAAACAACAATGAAGTGTTCTAAATCTGTAACATAAAGCACCACATCAAGTTATAAATTCTTTAAAATTCAAGTTGTTAGGAAGTATATAAAACATTTAGGAAAATTCATAATAGTGAAGATCATTAATACAGATAGATATGTCTCTGTGTTTCTACAAAAGAACATATTTGTGCATATGTGATAAAATACATATTCAATGCTTTTACCATGTGATATTTCATTAAAATTACCTAATAGGTTCATATTTTGTGACTTAGACGACTGGATATAAACAAATACATCATCCTCCTAACATTGGATTTTAATATGCATTTGTCATTTTTGCTTTAATTAAAGTTTTCTCATTTAAAAAAAATCTTCCCCAGTTGAGAACACTGCGCTGCACGCACACGGCCGGAGGATTGCAAGCAGATGCCAGAGGAGATCTGCCAGAGCTACGGCCGCCTTCCCGCGGGCAGGCGCACGCTGACCCCTATGCAGGGGCCACTGGCCTCGCGCTGGCTTCCGGTCCGTGTGGGATTGCTGAACCGGAATACGGACATTCGCGCACAGCTCCGGAGGGTGCTTCCTGACTCCGAAAACGATACCGAGGCTGTGACACACGTCCTTATTGCTAGGAGACGCACGGGCATCCCACGTCGGGTGCAGGACTGAATCTCCAGTGTTCAGAAAACAAACGCCCAAAGAATGAACAACGAAGCAACACTGACAGTGGGAGGCGAAGGGGAAGGGGATGTGGAAGCTTCTGCTCATCTTGCAACTCTTCTATACACTTTATGCTACTTTAGAAATGATTCTCTTTAAGATTTTTTTATGCATATAAGAACGAGGGTACAGGCCAGAGGTGGGGGGGGAGGGGAGAGGATTCACCAGAGGGGGGAGCAGAACAGGCAGATGGACTGAAATCCACTGCTGAGGGGAGCCGCGGGCGGGTCAGGTCAGAAGAGATCTGCTGCGCCCTTGGGTCATCTCCCTGGTGGAGGCTTAAGTTTGTGCTGCAACGGCTGCAGTCTTTAACACCACAGTGGTGCGCTTTAACCTGTTGTGCCACCAGGGAGGACCTGAAATTCTTCTTCAAAGGGTTTTTATCAAAACCTGTGTTTTCTTGCTTTTATTAGATGATCTGTTATTCCCACCTGATCCTAGGAATGGGAAAATCACTGCACGGCGGAGCTTAGGATCCAGGCCCCATTTAGGGCACCATCCCCAGCAACTCCCAGAAAGGGATCTCGGTACAGTAAGCGTGGCAGGCTGGAAGACCCTTTGCATTTACTTGGGCCTATAAATGCTTGAGAAGAAATTCCACCCCACGTTAACAGGAGTTATAAGGCCCCTTCAAGGGTCTGCCCTTCCCCCAGGCAGCCAAGCCACTCCGGCAGGCGAGGCCTGCCCAAACCCTTGGGAGGACCAGGTGGGCCAAAGGGTAACCTCGTCTCCCTGTAGCAATTGGTGCAGGGCTGCACACACGATGTAAGAAGGCCAATGACACTCAAAGTCTTTGACTGACCTCACTGATAAAGAGTTAAACAGTGATTTTATGAGGCTTCTAAGTCCAGGTTTCTTGGATGCTGACTGGAGAAGGCCAAGCGAAGAAGCCAGTCTAACTTCCTAGGAAATGAGAGGCCACGAACAGGGCCTACATGTCCCAGCCAGCAGCCAGCACCCACTGCTCAGGCAAGAGGCCGGCGGACCTCTGAGCACAGCCCGCGGCTGGGGGCCACCAGCCAAACGAGCTGCTCAGGGAATGGATGTGAAGATTCAGGGAGGCGGTAATATGAGCGGCATGCAGTAAGGCCTACCGACGGCTGGACGGGGCCAATCACGCCCTAGGTGGAGGGGCACTAATAGGGCTCATGATGGGAAGCGAGCAATGAACTGTGGTGAGCGCACAGAACGTACTAGAGAATGATGCGAAATTCCCAGGGCCACAAGGGCTGGAAAACCTAAGAAAACAGCTCAGTCACGTCAGGCCAATAAGCACTGAGGAGTGTCGCATCCAACGACATTCACTTTCTTCTCTTATTAACAGAACTGAAGCTCTGTAGCTGGTCCCCTGGGGCGCGGCGGGGTGATGCCCAGCCCCTGCACAGCCAAGTGCGGGTAACCAAGAGTGGGAGAAGCGGGGTGGTGCCCACATGGTTCCCTCCTGCCAGCTGGAACGGGACAGGTGGCTGGAGTTTGGGCCACCTCTGGGGCCCCACGGTGGAAGACACCTGTCCGGGGTGGTAGAGCTGCCATCTGCAAAGCCCTGGTGACTGTGGTGCCCACGCCACCCCTGGTGCCTACAGCTCACGCAAGAAACGTGCCGTGTCTAAGTCGCTGCGCACTCGTCCAGACCGATGTCCTTTCACGTCCCCGTCTCACAAACGAGGCAACGGAGGCACACGGCCACGCACAGGAATGATGTGGGCAACAGCCAGCACTGCCGGAGCCAGGCCCCGCCCTTCCTGATCTTTCATTACCCTCTAGTTGCCCTGGACTTGGGACGGCGCCTGTCCCCTGCCGGCTTCGCTCATGCGTCCTGGCCTTTGCTCCTGCCACACTGGCTGTCCAGCACGCCCCCTTGCCTTCTCTCCCTGGTGACGCCTCACTCATCTTTGGGCAACTTCACTGTTCCTGCAGCTGGAACTCGATGCGGCCCCCGGGCCCCTGCGTCTTTTAAACTCCCTGCTGGACCCTGAACCCACTTTTTCTCAACCTCCCACATATTCAAAACAGCAAAGGTCAGCAAGGCTGCTTCCCGAGACAGGGCCTTTGCCCTGGCCAGATGCTCTGTCCTGCAGCTCACCTGGCTCCCTTCTTACCTGCCGTTACCTGGCTGCCCTCCCGCCCAACTTCCAGTGCCCCTTGCCCTGCTCCGTGTTTCCCCCAGAGTGGCCATGGCCTGCGACAGCCACAGTTTCTCTCCTGCAGCGGGACACACCCCCACATGCCGAACGGCAGCTCCGCAAGGCAGGGCCTTTGTCACCTTCTGCTCCTGCTCCATTTTCAGGCCTACAAAATGTCCTGTCACGTGTCAGGACAGTGAATATTTTCCAGATGAATGAATGAGCAAAAGTGGATGTTCACGTTTGCTGGCAATGTTTGCTGCTTGGGACATACATAATATGCATGAGGAGGGATCTTAAAAACCTTCTAGATGCCAGGACTGACGCGCCACTCCCCACGGGTGCCTCTGGCCCTCCCCTCCATGGCACAGACAGGGGCACACACGCTGTCGGGTGGGTGGAGGGGCCGCAGGTGGGCATCACCACAGCCTCCTCCGTCCCGCCTTCATCCTTTACCTCGGCTACCAGCGCCCCTCTAGGCTCCACAGCCCAAGCCCCTGCTTGGCCGCAGGTATCCCACCTCCTCCCTCCCTGCTGGCCTTGCTGTAACTTGGTGACCACGCCACGCGGCAGACACCACGCTCTCTGCCAGAGAAGGACTCGGAAGCCGCTCCACAGCTTTCCCTGGGATGTCCCTCAGGAGTCTCACACATAGTACACCCAAAACAGAGCCCTCCCCACCCTGCACATCCCCCTCCCCCATCTCAGTTCATGGCTCCCTCCTTCCAGTGGCTCAGGCCAGAAACCTGAGTCTCTGCCTGGACCCTGGGCTTCTCCTTCCCTCCCCCCACACTCCACCCACCAGTAAATCCCAGCCACTCCACCTTCAAAATGCAGCGGGGACCAACCAACCACTTCTCCCTTCAGGGTGCTGAAGCTGACCACCGACTCCCCTACCTGGGCTAAGGTAGCCACCTGCTGCCCCGTGGCCTGCCTCCCCACAGAGCCCATGAGTCCATCCTCCACAGCCACAGGGATCCTTTTCAAAGGTAACGTCAAGGTCACTGTGCAATTCTGAGCAGACAGCCACCGGGCTGTCAGTGCGGCGTAACAATTCTGTCTGCACCGCCCCATCCACTGCCAAGGTCACTCTCCAGCTCCTGCACGTGCTTCCTGCAACCAAGGGACTGAATTCTTGGTTTCCTTAGTTACTTTCACAGCTGCCCTCTGTCGGCAAGATGGTAGCAACAGTCGCTCCAACACAGCGGGTGGGAATGTCAGCTAGCAAGTGATTCCAGTGGTGGTGTCTCTCTACCTATTGATCTGCTTGTCAATATCTGCCAAAATGACAAAGGTGTTTGACATTTGTCACAGCAACCCCGCTTCACCTCGAGTGTCCTATTGATCTACCTTCACACTCAAAAACCTATGTACAAAGCTTATATAACACCTAAAGACAGGAAAAAGCCCAAGTGTCCATCAACAGGCAACTAGTTAAATGAATAGTGTTCACGCCACACTACCACGAAGTTGTGAGGGGGGTGAAGAAATATGATCGGTAAAGCAAAAATAACCAAAGGAAAAAGATAGGTAAGTTAAACTTCATCAAAAATAAAAACATCTGTGCATCAAAGTCACAAGACAACCACAGAGAGAAAATATTTGCCAAGTGATATACTAGATCCAGAATATATAAAGAGCTCCTATAATTCAACAACTAAAAGTTAAATAGCTCAACTGTTAAATGGGCAAAGAATATGGATAGATACCTCTCTCTCTTAAAACAAATGCAAATGGTCACTAAGCCCAGGGAAATGTAAATCAAAGCCACCCAGGGACCCGTCCACACTGACTGTGGCCTGTAACAAAAACAAGGGGACCTAAGTGTTGGCAGGATGTGGAGCTCTGGGACACTCAGACATGGCTGGGGGTGCAGTAGGGAGTGTGGGGGGCCCCCAAACAGTTACCGTTTCACCCAGAAGTCCCACTCCCAGGTCGAGAAAGGAAACGTACATCTCCACACAGACCTGTACCTGACTGCTCACAGCGGTGGCCAAGACACAGAAACTCTAAAGGCCGTTAGTTGAACAGGAGAGCAAAATGTGCCCCATCCTTACACTGGACTGATATGGCCCTAGAAAGGGAGGCAAGTCCTACAGCCGGAGGAGCCTGAAAACTGATATTCAGTGGAAGAAGCCAGACATCCCCTCTCCCAAAAGGCCACATATTATCTGATTCCATTATATTATTATATTTAACATTAAGTATATAAAACTATTATTTTTAAACATGTAGATTTCCTAAATGTTAAAAAAAAATCTTTTTGAAATGTAAGTCAGGTCAAGCGAGTCCTCTGTTTAATATCTGGCAGGGAAGGCTTCCCAACTAATTTTAAGAAAAACAAGGTCCCTTAAACCCTTTCCAGGCCCAGCCGCACCTGTCCCTCTCTCCCTCCCTTCCTGACCTCCCTCCTTCTCTCTCAACTGGTTCCTGGCTCCCTCTTCAGTCTTGGCTCAAATGGCACTTTCTTCAATGAGCCTTCCCTGACAAGTCCTGCCTGCCTCCCCCTCACCCCTCCACCTCCCAGAGGACACCGTCATGTTCCCTGATTCCCTAGAACAATGCCTGGGCCAGACTGAGGCTTCATAAAGGTGTGTTGAGCGAATGAGTGATCGCAGGCCATCTGTCCCCCGCCCATCTCACAGTCGCCACTAGGGGGGGCTCCGCCTGGCAGCCATAAAACAGGCATCCCCGCCTGCTGGGAGGTCTGCCACACATGCAGAGTTTTGGGGTGTGTTCCCGGGGAATCTGAAATCCAGTCCCCACCAAGGCAAGCCTCCTTTAGCTCCTGGGGTGAAAATCCAGTTGTATAGTTAATAAATGACACAGAGATCAACTAATTTCTCCCGAATTCACCAGGACTCAGGTTGCAAGTTGTCTCAGCCATGGATGCGAACTTGGTAGAGGGCGCAGGGACCTGCTGGGGACAGTGGCCACCTAGGGCAGGGGCACTCAGGAAACAGCCAAGGGGACTAGTTTTTCCCAGCAGCTGAGTCTGCAGATCTCAAACACCCTGAGAACAAGGGCAAGATGGTGCCTCAGGGCTAGAAGTGGTCTTACCTCTCCTCCTGCTCCCTCGGGCACCTGCAGGGTCGTTCCAAGGTCTGGAGGGCAGCCCCCATTGGTGTCACTGTACAGAGAGCAATTCGGGTGGACTTTTGTAGTCAGCCTGCTGGACGGTGGCCACAAACTGGCCCTCGCATTCCTCTGCTGAGAGGAAGAGCAGCCTTACCGAGTTCATTCAGCAAATATTCCTTGGGCTCCTGCGTGCCCTATGCAGATGCAGATACAGGGTTCCCGTCAGCAAAGCAAACCGGCCCTCGGGAGCTAGTTTTCTGGGGGGAGGGAGAAACACGAACTGCACATTCATTGTCGATGCCAAGCGCTGGGGTGACAAAACAGGGTGATGTCACAGTGACTGGAGGGGGGCAACTTTGAGCCCCCTCTGAGACGGTTACGCCATTGGTCATTAAGCGTACACGAGAAGCTGCCGTTTCGCGCTCGGCCCGCGCCCACAGACGCGGCGCGCTCCACACTCCTTCAGGGTCTCTTGGAGCCGTTTTCACCTGCCCTCTCCCTCGGGGGCATAGGAGCGCTTGGGGGTCAGACAGCTCGTTTCTCCTCAGACGCGCAGCGCCAGCGGGCACACAGCAGGTGTACGCCCGGGGCCTGTGACCTCTGCACACAGTAGGGCTCGCTCATGGCGCCCAGTGTGAAGGGCACCCGGCGGGCAGCACCGTTTCAAGCAGCCGCCAGGTGCACGCTCCCAGGCTCCCGCTGGGGCCGTCCGCTCGGGCTCCTCACACACGGCCGGCGCCTGCAGGCGCTTACGGAAGCAACGTCCACTCTGGTCCGGGAAAGCAGCGCTTCAGCCCATTGTGCCGGCAGG
>NW_004567123.1:31172246-31220819 GCF_000260355.1 Condylura cristata | reverse complement strand
CGGGCGAGTGGCCATGTCGGGCCCGGAGGATGGGCCGGGCCAGGAGCCGGAGCTCGACGAGGACGAGGCGGCGTATTGCCGGCGCTGGGGCGCGCAACACGCCGGGGCCCGCGAGCTGGCCGCCCTCTACTCACCAGGTAGGAACTCGGGGTCCCCCTCCGGGCCTGCAATCACCAGCCCGGGCTGCAGACTGCGAACTCGGGTCTCCCAGGTCGGATCCCCAGCCTCGGGCCCCAATGCAGAACTTAACCTCAGTTTCTAACTTGCAAATAGCTCCCCCGAGTCCGGGGACCCCCACCCGATGCCCTTTCCAAGCCGGGCCAGATCCCCAGCCCCTACTGGACTTGCTGGATGCAAAGACGGGCCCCCACATCTGGGAACTGCTGTATCAGTTCCTCACTACACACTGTTCCCATTGCAACCCCAGATCCGGATCCTAGCCCACCGGACACCCAAGGCTGCAAGCAGCGCCCCTACTTAGGGAACCCCCAACTCTAAAGCTGATCCCCAGAAGCAGCCTCTCAGCAACATGCAGTGCCCCCAACCGCCTAAAAGTCACATCTCATCCCATGTTCCCCAGATCTTGAATTCAGTCCCTAGGACCCCAAATGGGCCTCACTCCCCAAAACCTGGCACCACAACACACAGGCCCCAGAAGCCTTACCCCCAAAGCCCCATCCTAGTCACCAACTGTAGACCACCATCCCAGCCCTCTTACCCTTCCCCTGCATCCCTTGAGGGGAGCATTAGCCATCACCTGTATTTGGGAACCCCAGGTAGGGAGGCTTTGCAAATCCTCCAGTTGAAGCTCCTCCCCAACGCCAGCCCTCCGCCCTTTCCTGCGGCTGTGCATGTATTATCCCCCTCCTTTAAGACTGCTGGCCAGCGCTCCCCAGCCCACAACTCAGAGACCCTCCTTCCTCAAGCCAAGGTCCCTGGCCTGTTCTGTGCCTGCCATCCTTACTCCAGCAAACACCACCCTTCCTTTCCCTGACTTCACTTGGACTCCCGGCATACTTTGGCAAGCCCCTGGAGAGCTGCGTTTCCCCTAAGGGTTAAGGAAGTGCCTGTGAGGGCCCAGAGTCAGGTGATTGGGAGCTGCCAGAGACCCCACTGGCCTCCTTCCTCTTGTCCAGCGACAGAGGCACAGCCTGTACCTGGACGGGCTCGGGGCCTTCCCCATCTTCGGTCTGCCTGTGTTTCCTGCCCTCTTCTCATACTTGCTGCTTGACCTTGGCCATTTGTTTTCTTCATGACAGAGGCCTTTTTGGCCTCCACTTCCACACTCTGGGTGTGATGTTTTTCTTCATCTGACTCGGCACCTGACTCATTCTGCCATGGTTACCTCACTCAAACACCCAGCCGGTGGACTTAAAACCCCAGTCCCTGCGATGCTTGGGGTCCTTATGGGGTGTCCTGTGTGACCTGTGCGGGGCTGCTGGCCCTGTCTGAGCTCCAGCTGCCTCACAGCGACAGGGGTACAGAATGGAGTTTATCTGCCCCTTAGCCTCACTGGACAAAGGAAATGGAATGAGATCACCACTGCTTGCAGTGCATGGCCTACAGTGGACACTCCCCACTGTTAACCTAATGGTCTGACCTTCCTATGAGTCTTGAGCAAAGCTTTGCCGCTCCTCTCTGGGCCTCAGATTCCCTCAAGGTCCTCCTCCAGACCCTCCGCTCTCTCCAGTAAACCCTACCCCTTCCAGCCAAGGCGTAGCAGGCCGATGCCCATTATGTGACTGCATCTTTGTCCTGTTCCGGTTCTCCCAAGTGAGCCTCACGCTAAAGAACAGACACACAGAAATCTGAGTCTGGAGATAACTGTTCCCCAAACGTGCAGTCAAAGCCTCGATCGCTTCCTGACCTGGTTTTGGGGGTTGGGGGGGGAATGAAAGAGTGGGAGACTGATCAGACTAGTTTCTCCACATCTCACAGGCCTCCCTTTGTCTGCCTCTGCCCCTCACCCTGTGGCCCTGGAGAATTATCTTGACCTCTCTGGGCCTGGCGTGGAAAGCGAGGGGCAGATTCTGTACATACTAGCTCCGCCCAGGCCCCCTTCTAGCCCTCAGGGGCAAAGCAGCGGAGAAACGGAGATGGAGTAAATAGAAAATAGCTCGCTCATCCAAAGGAGGCAGGCTCTCGGAACAAGTTTATACTACGAAAGGGGGAGGTGAATTGTTGGGGCTGCGAAGGCCTCTCAGAGCAGGAAACATTTGAACTGACCTGAAGAAAGAGACACGTGACGCCATTTGAGGAAGGATTGGCCCAGACCCGGGCCCCAGCACGGCAAGACCTTGAGGTAGAGCGTGGCTGGAGTACCAGTACTGAGGGCTAGAACAGAGTGAGCAAGGGGACAGTAGAGGTTTTGGGCTTCCAGGACTGAATTCCTGAGATTCTTGGGGCCAGAGGTGGCACCTGAGGGTTGTGGCAGTCAGCAGTAATGGGCAGCTGCTGGGCACTGACCGCTGGGCAGTGTCCTCACACGCTGTCATATCCCCCATAGTTGTCTGGGGTGTATCCTGATATTGATCCCATTTTAAGGGGAAGAAACGAGGCCCCTCCATGCCAACCCCCGATGTGTTCTTCCTTAAAGATGATCAGCACACCCCAGACTGCATCAGTCTGTGCTGCAGTGCCTGGAGTCCTGTCCATCTTCCAGGCAGTTCCTGAGGCTCAGCAAAGAGCAGGGACCTGCCTGCAGTCACGCAGCCAGTGAGCAACAGGACCAGAACCAGAACTCTGGCGGGCGGCGTTCTAGGTTCTGTGTTCTTACTCTTCACTGTGGGACAGAGCCAGCCCAAGACGGGTGTGGGGGTCCAATGTTCCAGGCCAGCAGAGGGGCATGTGTGCGGGGCCGGCGGCAGAGAGCGCAGACCGGGTGTCCAGAGAAAGCTGTGAGTGGGCCGCTCAGGGCAGCGTGGGGTACAGGGACCAGCAAGGGGAGAAGCAGCCTCAGCCTGTCTGTGGGCCCCCAGTTGGGCTGGGCCTGGGCTTAGGGCCCTGGGAGCCATAGAGAGCCCCATTCTGGGTTTAGGCCTCCCCCTATCAGGGGCCAGGGTTGGCGAAGGGCCTGATGGGTTGGTAGGCCTCCCTGACCTCGTGGACAATCAAGAGGAGAGGCAGGAACCCCGCTTCCCAGCAATGCCAGCTTTAACCGCCGGGGACGGTGTGCCAGACCGCCCTAGGTGCCCAGGCTCCAGGGGCCACCCTGGCCCACTGCGCCACCTCCTGTCTTGGGGACACAGGTTCTTAGAATGGGGTCGGGGAAGGATAGAGCATTGTGTCAGGGTCCTGGGCAGGGGTCCGGGCTGTCGTCCTAGAGCTGAACCTGGCTTCAGTTACCCCCAGTGGGCCTGAGGGCAGAGGCCTAAGGCCCTTTGCTGGCCCTGGCTGGACTCCAGGCCCAGTGTCCTCTATGTCTCCCTCAACCCAGTTCTTCTAGCCTTCCTTTCTCCTTTTAAGCCACACACCTCTTTTTCCCTCGCCATCCCCATATTACCTCACCCTGTCTCTGCCTCGTTTTTCTCCTGTGGTTCTCATCCCTCTGTGTCCGATTCCTTCCCTCTCTTGCCTCTGCATATCTCTGTCTCTCTCTCTCCGGTCCCCGTCCTCTCCCTACCTCCTGTCCCCTTATACCCTGAGGCTGATGGTCCCCTAGTGGCCAAGGTACCCCCAAAATGAGGCTATTCAGGACTTGCCTGACTGAAACAAGAACAGGAGGGCAGGCCTCATGCCAAGCCTGTGGCTGCTGCCTGCCCCCAGAAAGCAGAGCTGGCCATGCCTGGCGCCCGGCCTTCCCGTGACTCCCAGTTCTCTGTACCTACCGCACACAGGCCTGGCTCCCCCTGGACCAGCAAGCTGCCGCTGCCGCAGCTCAGCTCAGATCACAGAGCCAGGCCAGGCCAGGGGTGCCATCCGGAAGTCCAGGGCCTCTTGGTGTCCCAAGCCAAGTTCTCCCTCCCCGGGACTCAGCCTGTGCATCTGTAAAGTGACGTCGCTTAAACCCCCTGGCCCATAGGCTCTGCCAGGCTGACTGTCCATGTTATGGTTTTGGTGACCCTCAAGTCACTCAGGGCAAAGTCATTGTAGAGTAACCGTAAAGAAACTGCTCTCCAGGCCTAGTTTCTGTCCCTGAGGAGGGCAGGTGGGCCGGGACCTCCCTGGCACGCGGCTGCTCCACTCGTGCCACTGAGTGTTACCCGTGTGTTTCTCATGGACCCAGGTTGAGGCACATGGCCTGCAGAAGGATCTAGAGGCCAGAGAGATGGCGTCCAGAGGGAAAAGCATTCAGATTCAGGGACATTCTTTCTCCGTGGCAGGGGGTCGCTGAGTGACAGTGGGAACATGACTGTCCAGAGCATCCAGACTGACGTTCCCTGTGCCCAGACCCAGGACCCAGGCCAGGGCTTCATTCTTACCCTCAGCCTTGGATTTGTCCTCGGGGAAGTGGGGTTGCAGAGTCTTCGCAGTGGGCCAGGGCTTGAATGAGACCATGCCAGCAGGGCCTGGCTGGGAGTGCCACGAGGAGACCACCTGTGTGGGGCTGCCACTCAGGAGGGCGGGGGAGGGACCATGGCCATCTCATGGGGGCAGCTAGCCAGCTCGGACCCGGGGCCAGAGCCCTGTCTCTCAGGGGAAGAGGGAAACTAGGCATTTTGTGTGCTTTCTTTTTATAAGCATGGCTAATTTACTGTAAAACTGAAAGCAGAATTTGCCCGAAGAATCAGGTCTGTGTGTCACTGATGTGGGCCCCCGGTGGTGACAGGCCTGAGTGGCGTAGACATTGTGTTGTTCCTGTTATTTGATCCCCTTACTGTCCTGTAAACTGGAGGGGAGCAGGTTGGCACTAAGGAGTCACTTGTCCTTTCCCCTGTGCCTACCCACCCAGCTCCTGTTTCTGGACTCCAGGCCCTGGCCAGACAGGAACCAGAAAGGGGAAGGTCCAGCTGGGCTTGATACTGTTTACCCGTGGGGGCTGCGGAGAAACAGCCACCCCGGCTTCCTGCGGCTTCCCTGGCTGCCTGGGCCGTGACTCAGCCCAGGCTGACTTGCCTGATGCCCCAGGCAGTGGGCTCTCGGGCTGCTCCCAAGGTCCTGACACCCTGCTGCCAGTAAATCAGCTTGTCCCATCTCACGCACCTTTAAAAAAACGTGGCAACATTTAAGAGGTGATTTCACATCAATATCCTGGTTCTTGGCTTCTAAGCATGAAGAGCTCTAGCCTGTGCTGTCCTGGTCCTCTGCCCGCCTGATGGCAGTGGGCCAGCCTGTGACCCCTGTCCGCACCCCACCCACCACCCTCCACTCACCTAACTTCGAGCCCTTCGTCTCCCGCGGCTTGAATCCCAGACTGCGGCTCCTGCCCTCAGAACGGAAGTGGAAAGGCCTGGTTCTCCTGGATGCCTGACTCAGTGCCTGGAGGGTGGGCAGGGCCTGAACCTCCAGGATTAAACAGCACCTGCGTCCTCATCTCCAAATATTTACCTGCAAAAAGGGGACCCGTGATGCTGCAACAGGCTAGAAGCGCTCACCAACGCCCCAGAGGCATCTCCAGAGGGCCACTCGGCGCCCTGCAGTCGAAGGCCGGCTTCCAGGACTGTGCCTTGTGCACAGGGCCCCTGGGGGAGAGCCCCTCGCTTGATGTGATGGCGGCCAGCCCTGAGAGGGTGCCCACTGACCGGTACCCACTCTGCTCAGCGCCCCAGTGACATCCAGGAAACGGTAGTTGGGGCCTGTCCGTGAGTGTGCTGTCTTGGCCCCGTAGACTCTGGACCCCTGTGGAGGAGGCCCAAGGGTCTCCTGCCCGTGTGCCCTCACCTCCGGCCCCGTCCCCACAGGCAAGCGCTTTCAGGAATGGTGCTGCGTGGTCCTGTGCTTTGGCCTCATCGCCCACAACCTGGTCCATCTCCTGTTGCTGGCCCGCTGGGAGCACACGCCCCTCGTCATGCTGGGTGTCGGTGAGTGTCCACAGCCTGCTGCCTGCCTCGGTTTCCCCAGGAGCCAGGGACCACCCCAGTGTCTGTGCTGCTGTTAAGGCGATTTGCAGGTGTGTGGATGTGTGTGTGGACGTGCGGGCTTGTGTGTGCACTGTGTGCGTGCAGGCCAGCTGTGGGAACCCGCCCGTCCTAGTCAGCGGCATCTCCGCCCTGCCGACAGCTAGGGCCAGAAACCTGAGTGTCCCCCTTGGTTCCTCTCGCTTATATTCCAAACCATCAGTAAGTGCGCTTGGCTCTGCTTTCCAAGATGCAGCCAAAATCCAGCTGTTTCTCTTCACATCCCCTCCCTGGTCCGCCACCATGCTCTCCCACCCGGACTCTCATGGAAGCATCTCTGTGGTCCTGCCTCCACCTTTGCCCCCTCCACCTGCCCCTGCAGCCTCTGTCACAGGGCACCACGTTCAGGGGCAGCAATGTGAGCAGCGTGGGCCCCGAAGCCTACCTGGGAGCGGCTGCAGCCCCGGGTCCACCACCTCCTGGTCGTGTGGCCCTGGGCAAGGGTCTTCCCATGTGGTAAAGTGACGCTCGTTTGCAGAACTTGCCTCCTGGGACTGCCGTGAGGGCAGAATGCAGGTGCCTGACGAGGGCAGGACGTCAGAGAGACCAGAACTGGTTAGCAGTGGGGCGGGGAGACCGCCCGGGGCTATGCCACTCACCAGGGCTCGGACCTTCCACCGCAGTGGTCAGTCTGACAGTAGCTGTTTCCCAGGTGCTTGCTTTGCACCAAACCCCATCCTGGGCACTTCTGGCTCTCCGTCGCTGCCTACTCAGCATTTCCCATCACCATCCTCGACTTGGCTGCGTCCAGACAGCGGCAGAGACCCCCCTGCAGACAGGTCACTGCCCCCCTTCCCTAATTGAGGCCAGAGCTGCCAATCCTGGGCCCACGAGGTCTCCGACCATCCAGCCACGCCATGTGATGCCAGCTTCCCCCACACACTCACCTTTGTCTCTGGGCTGATAAGAGCAGACAATCTCCTGATAACGGTGTTTGCTTGGTGTTTGCTCAGTTCCTAATCGATTTAAGTAGCTACCCTGATTTGTGTGTTAGCACGCAGGTGGTAAGGCACCGTGCCAGCCTGTAGAAACTGCCCCTGGCCCAGCACTGTGCCCCAGTGCTTCTGGTAGGACCTAGAGAGATGGGAGCATTAAAAGGTGCGTGGCTAATAAACGCAGAGATGATGCATAAACGCAAAGAGATGATGCAATGCTGGACAGCAAGACAGAGGTGAAGGACTAGGCAGGAAAGCAGCGAGAGGGTAGAGTATGTCTCGCTGGAAAGTGACATTTGCAGAAAGACCTGCAGGAGGCCTGGGGCGGGGCTCAGGCAGGTAGCTCACAGACGGGCAGTCCAGGTGGAATGGACCCAAGTGCAAAGGTCCTGTGCGGTGTGTGCGTGCATTCGGGGAATGAAGAGGCGGCCACTGTGGCTGCCGAAAGCTAACGGGAAAAGGAGCTGGGGTCAGCGTGGAGACACAGTGGCCTGGAGGTCATAGCCCGGACCGGGGGTTTTATTCTGTGGGGCATGGGGAGCCCCACAGGGTGAGCTGCCATGATCCTGATGGATGGGGGCAGGTAGGACCGGACAGTGGCAGAGGCTCACACCAGGTAGGGCGGGGAAGATGAAGCTGCCGCAGGGTGGTGCCAGGTTGGCTGTCCGGGCAAGAAAGGGAGGCAGGCTTTGGCCTGAGTACTGGAAGGTGGAAACAGTTGCAGGAGCTGGCTTGTGGGGAGACGCTTGAGATCCCTGCCTGAGAGCACAGGGAGGTGTGGGGCAGGAAGCTGGAAATCTGAGGGTTGAGTCTGGAGTCAGGGAGGCAGCTGCAATGGAAACCTGCAAGTTGGGGATAGATGGGTAGTGTTTGGTGCTCAGGCGATGCCAGAGTGTCCCGAGGGCTGTGTGGGAGTAGAGAACAGAGCACGAGGCCTCCAGGTGACGCCAGGAGAACATGTTTCCAGAAGACCTGGGGGTCAGCTAGACGCAGCCACCAAGCTGCCCAGCAAGATGGGGCTACAGGGGGTCACGAGAGACCTTGACAAAAGCACTGTTGTCTTGGTGGCCGTGGGAGCCCTGAGCTGTTGCCCTTGGGAGGAGTGGAGGAAAAGCACGAGGGTCTGTGACTTGGACCTTGAAGGGAGTAGGAATTTTCTGGCAGAGTTCTAGGCACAGGCACCGAGTGCAAAGGTCAGCAGTGAGGTCAGCGATCGCATAGCCTCTGGTACCAGTCTGGTGGGCCAGGGGGCTTCTCCATGAGAGTCTGAGCTGAAAGGTAGTAAAGACAGGACTGGGGGCCAGGACCGCAGGGATCAGCCAGCAGCGTCCACTTTTGTCCAGCCATACTCTCTCCACACCAGGCCTTGGGGTGGCCAGGGGCAAAGAAGTCCCAGCTGGGGCATCCTTGGAGAAAGAGAGGCCCAAGGACCCAGGGCGCCTCAGGGGCACCCATCAGCCAGGGTAGCTTGCAGCGAGTCATCCGCCATCCCGTCCCAGTGTCCAGCAGACAGGGTGGTGACCAGGCTGAAGCCACCCCCAGAGTGAGCCAGCTACCAGCTGCTGCCTCCAGCACTGGGACAAAGAAGCTTCTGTGTCCTGGCCTCTGTCACCCCTGCCCCCACTAAAGCAGCCACGGGCAGCAGCCACCTGCCCACGAAGAGCCAGTCCTGCCACCCCCACCCCTCACCCGAGGGCCAAGGCAGGCTCCCCTCCGAAAGTAACCCACACACAGCTCAGCGTCTCCCGCTTGCTGCTTCCTTCAGGTCATTTGACAGGTGCCGAGACTGAGGCTCTGAGAGGGGCTGGGACTTAAAGTGCTACCTGGCGTCGCACTGGGGCTCTCCCTGGATCTCGGGGGCTCACGGGCCCAGCCCGTTGGCAGGTTGGAGTTCGTCGGAGACTGTTACTACGAACGTCCAGCCCATCTGATGTCAAGGCCCCGCGTCACCAGGAACAACCCCGGACGGCTGCAGCCCCTCGCCTGGCCGCCCCGTCCTCTTCCCGATCTCCTTCCCCCGGGAAGTCAGGACGCGGCAGGGCCTGTCACGTCGGTCAAGAAGTGCCAGAGCACGCTTTTTAAAAATAGACTTTATTTTTTAGAACAGTTTTACATTTACAAAGCATGAGCAGAAAGTGCAGAGAGTTCCCCCACACTTCCCTGCCCCAGGTTCCTCCAGCCTCACGCCTGTGCCGCTGGCGTCACGGCTGCCGCAGTGAATGTGCTGGTACGAAAACTCTTATGAACTGAGGCCCAGAGTGCTTCAGGTTTCCTCAGTGGTTACCTAGTGTCCCTCTCGCTGCTGGGACCCCTGCCATTCTGCTGCCAGGCCCTCGCCCCCACCCCCACTCCACACACACTCAGCGGCCGCGGCCGGTATTTCACAGAGAACCCTCTGCTGGCGATGCCCGTGTGTCCTGGGGAGACAGGCTCAGAGGTGAAGGCGCGATCACCCCCTCTAGGGAGGCAGGTGTGTGCTACCAACAGGACTTACGGATGTGACGGTGACCCTGACCCTGGTCAGGCAGCCTTTGTGCCCACGCGTGGGCAGAGTGAGGGGCCCCTAGGGCGCACCCTTTAACGCAGCGTCAGCACCAAGGAGTGCTCCGGTGTGAACCTTTCCCACAAATACTGCTTGTGTGACACTATCATTGTCACCGTCATCTGAAAGGATTACCTGCTCAGGAGGACTAAGGAGATCAGATATGAGACCAGCTCAGGCTTGGCCTTGGTACGCTTCAGGGATTAAGAGATGAAACACTGAAGGGGCTGGCAGAGGGCCTCGTCCCTGTAAGTGCTCGATATGTCAAGTAAGTACGAAAGAAAACAGCTGACTGCGTCCGCACGGGGAGGCGAGGCCTGCGCGCAGGCTGCCTCTGAACGCCACGGCGTTTGAGTCACGACAGCCCGACGCCCGGCACCAGCTGAAGGGCGTGTCCAGACAGTACTGAAGTACCGAGGATGGACAGCTGGTGCGGCCACATGGAGGCCTCTAGAAGCACTACGCTGGCGCAGGAAGCTGGGTTCAGAACAGAAGCCACGTGAGTCCCTCTGCAGGGATTGCTCAGCAGGCCAGCCCACTCTGAGACGACGGGAGGCCGGCAGGGCTGCGAGGGCGCAGGGGCACGCCGCGGCCCGCCGGCCCCCTCCTCGGGAAGGCAGCACGTGGGGGCATCGCTGGCCGCCCCCGGTGGCAGCTCAGCAGCTGCCATGATGCAGGTCATGCTGCTGTGGCCAGAGAGGCCAGGGGCTTGCCCAGCAACACGGGCTGATCTCCCACCACCTTAGCTCCCGGCCACACAGCCCCGCTCAGAGACAGGCAGTGTGTAGCAGCATCCGGAGCATGCAGTGGGTGGTTCCTCCTCACCGTTTCCCAGCTAGCAAAAGGAAACGGGCACAGAGAGGTTAAGTAGCATGCAGAGTGTCACACAGCTAGTGATGAGTGACAGCTGGAGTTTGAGTCCAGATCTGAGTTCTTAAGCTCTGTATTGCGCTGATCCCTCAGGTGAGTTTGTGCTGGGGCCTCTGAGCAGCCCCAGTCCTGTTCTGAACAGACTGGGAGCGAACACCGAAAGGGAAGCAAATGGCCAGGTTCACCAAGGCACCGCCCGGCGTCAGATCCCCCAGGTCACTCCCATCTTGTCTCCGGCTGCACTGGAGCAGAGTGGGCCTCCCTGTGGGGCGGAAGGGGCGCCGAGAAGAGGGACACTCAGCCCCAGCAGGACAGCAATGGGCTGACCTCTACATGCCCAGTGTAATCTCAAGACTCGTCTGCAAATGAGTCCTGCCTCTCCTAGAGCAAAGCAAGTAAAGGGACGGAATGAGGCCTGAGCCCACTGCTAAGGCCCCCTTCAGGGGGAGCAGTGCCCCAAGGGGAGAAGGAAGACCCATTCCCACCCCTCGAATGAATGAATGAGCAAGCACGGAGCGAATGGATGCCTGACTCCCCAAAGCAAGGTGGGAGCGGGGCAGGGCGTCCCCTTGTGCCCCAACCCTGCTCACCTGCTCCCATCCAGTTGCAGGGGCGCTCATTGCTGACTTCTTGTCTGGCCTGGTGCACTGGGGAGCCGACACGTGGGGCTCCGTGGAGCTGCCCATCGTGGGGAAGGTGGGTACGTTGGCCACAGCCCGGCCCTTCGCCCCTTCCTCTTCAGCCTGTCCCGTCTGAGAGACGGGAACCGTCATGCCTGCCGGCCCCCCACACCCCTCCTCTGGGCCTAGAGTAACAGTCCCCTGGGGTTACTGGAAGCAAAACCGCCAGGCCGGGGACAGCCGGGGAGCTCTAAGATGTGTCCGCCTCCTCGGACCCTTGGGGGGGGCCACATCCTGCCCTCCTCTCCCTGCCCTGCTGCACCTCGATGTTTGACCGACTTAACTAACTTCACCTGTATCACCTTGGGTTGTAAGTAACAGAAAACCCACTGCAAACTGGCCTAAGGCTGGATTCCAGTACAGAGGTACCGGCCGCTCACTGAGTGTTTCAGAACAGAGCCACGAGGACCTGCCGGTCCGGCCGCGCCACACCGACTCCACCCCGCAGGCTCCGGTCTCCGGGCTCCCGCTTCTGGAGGCCACCTACGGAGGGGGTGGAGCTGTCTGGGCTCTTCTCCTCCCCGGCCTCAGGAGAACCTCCTCTGTCACGGCTCACTCACTCTGCTCAGCTGGGGTCTCATGCCCGTGCTCTGCCAGTCCGCGTGGCAGAGGGCGTAATCTGTTTTCCAGGTCGGGTTCTGCTGATTGCTTAAATGGGGGGATGGGATCAGCCCCTCTGGGGACACCTTATTCTAAGAGAGGAGCGGTTGTTACCAGGCAGGGGCTTGGATAATAGTCAAGAAGCAAAGGGTCCTGTATGTTACTGAGGAACCTCTTCTGCTATCTTGGGGTAAAGGCAGAGGTTGTCTCCAAGCCCCCTCACAGCTCAGGTGGCAAGGCTGAGGCCCACAGGGAGGCGGTGCCAGCCTGAGGTCCCAGCCAGGTCATTTCCACCCATCCTTGGGCTCGAGCTCTAAACTAGACACTGGAGCCTGGAGTGAGGCCTATCACTGGAATGTTCCTGCAGCACCCCAGTGGTGGGGAGATTGACCTGAGTGAGCATATGCACAAGGTTGTGGAGAGCGCTGAGCACCATGGACTGACTGACCATCGGATCTCCCTCGCTGCCCCCCCAGGCTTTCATCCGACCATTCCGGGAGCATCACATCGACCCCACCGCCATTACACGACACGACTTCATTGAGACCAATGGGGACAACTGCCTGGTGACCCTGCTGCCACTACTGAACATGGCCTACAAGTTCCACACGCAGACCCCTGGTGAGCATGTGTGCCTGGTGGCAGGGGTCTGTCAGAGGTAGACCCCCCATCCACCCATGGCATGTGTGTGTGTGGGTCCTTCAAGGTACTGCAAAAAATGTTAGTTCTCTCCATGCAAAATTGGGATATGTGACATAAAGGTCTGGGTTTCCCGCTTCTCTTGAGCAATCTGCTCTGGCCACCTGCTCTTTGTTCCCACCTGGCTTCACTGGGTCAGAGCTGAGCTGAATGTGGCTGGCACCTTTACACAGGACACAGCGCTGCCCACTACCCCACACAACCCTACACCTGGCCCACCTTGCTCATTCGTGTTACCTGCCCAGGGGAGTGTCTGAGCCGGCCTGATGCTCTGGGGGATATTGGAAGGAGGCCAGGGCGTTGACCTGGGATGCGAGCTGGCCACAGGCAAATGCGACGGCCAGACTGGTGGCTGCCCCCACCCTGTGTGACGGCTGTGGGCGCCCCCTCCCCACCCGCAGAGGCCCTGGAGCAGCTGTACCCCTGGGAATGCTTTGTCTTCTGCCTGATCATCTTCAGCACCTTCACCAACCAGATCCACAAGTGGTCACACACGTACTTCGGGCTGCCACGCTGGGTCATACTCCTGCAGGACTGGCACGTCATCCTGCCTCGTAAACACCACCGCATCCACCATGTCTCGCCCCACGAGACCTACTTCTGCATCACCACAGGTGCGGCACCGGCGCAGCATGGAAGGACCCACCCAGCGCAGCTCCTGGGGGGAGGGGGAGGCAGGCGGGCGGCCCTTGCCCTCCTGGGGTGTTCACTCTGCTCGCTCTTTTATCGGGCCTGCTGCTGGCCAGCACTGGCCAGGTCTGAGTACACAGCTCTGCTGCTCAGAGCTGACCTTCTCATTGGTGGGCCGCACAACACAGGGAAGTGGTGATTCAGCGGGAGTGGCTACTGATTATCAGAAAGGCCATAAAGAAATAAAAGCAGTGACAGGCATGGAGTGCTGCTTAAGCTGTGGTCAGGGGAGGTTCCCCGGAAGAGGTGGCATTCGAGCTGCATGTTATGCACTGCCAGCGTGCCTGGCATCTAGCTCAGGAAGAAAGGGAAGGGGTGAGGGGATGGGGGCCTGTCAGAGCCCCATTCCCTTGTCCCTGCCCTCTACAGGCTCTCACACACTTCTGGGCCCTGGTGACGCCCCGCTTCCTCCCTGCAGCCCCTCGACTGCTGCTCTTCCTCTCAGCCTCCCCGCTCTGTTTCTATTGCAGGCTGGCTCAACTACCCTCTGGAGAAGATGGGCTTCTGGCGACGGCTGGAGGACCTGATCCAGGGCCTGACGGGAGAGAAGCCTCGGGCCGATGACATGAAATGGGCCCAGAAGATCAAATAACTCCTTCGAGCCTGTCACCTTATTGCCAACCTTCCCCGGTCCCCCTCCCAAACCGAAGCCATCTGCCAAATCCCAGCCTCCTCGCTGGCCCCTCCAAGTGGAGAGGACGCCTCCTGGGCTGGGCCCGGGCAGCCCAGCCCACCCCTTGTGACAGAATACTTGAGCCACTGATTCTTCATGTCCTTTCTTTTCTGTTTTCTTTCCTCGGCCCCTCCCCGGCCATCTGAGCTGCTCTGTCTGCCAAGCCTGACTGCTGAAGGAGCCCCACCTGCCAGCCACCCTGGTTAGGGGGCGCTTACCCGGTCCCTGCGCCCCTGGGCAGCCCTTCAGCATGGCTGGTGTTGGGCCACTGAGTCATCTTACCTGCCCCTCCTTGTCTGACCCAGGTGGCCTCGGAGCTGCTACAGAGTCCCTGTACCATGGCCCTGCGAGCTGAACCCGCAGGCCTCGGTGGGTGGACATCCCTAGCTGCCTGCCCAGTTGACGACATGCAGCTGGCCGTCCCCTGCCCGGGTCTGGAGCACCCTTCTTTGCCCCTCCCCATCTGTCCGTGATGCCAGCTAGAGCCGATGCTTCTAACGGGAGGCACAGCCCTGCAAAGGGTCTTTGCGGTTTGCAAGGAGATGCATTGTCCCCTCCGGTCAGGGGTATGTCAGAGAAGGAAGAGGGGCTTTTTGTTTTGATTGGGTTTTTTTTTTTTTAAAGGTGCTTGCTTGTTTAATGTAAATAATAGAAAGCCTTAATATCTTTTCTGTAACATGGAGTAATATTTTAATGTCATGTTTTTGGATGTACATAATATATTTATAACAAAGCAGCAAGCGTCTATTTAACCTTGGCTGCGTGGTGTTTCCTGGCTGGTTGGCTGGGAGGGGTGGTAAGGAGCTCGGTGGGTGAGGCCCCCACTCCACTCCCAACTCCCCCACCAACCCTGGGCTCAGGATAGGAGCTTTGTTACCCGAGACAGTGAATTAATGTTGACACATCGTGGCAGGGACCCACGACTTGGTGAAGCATGCTCTTCATTCAGGAGGTCATGGTGTTGAGAGATGAAGGCAGCTGCCTACCGGTGAATCCCTGTGACAAACACTGACTGGCACCTGCTGTAGACCAGGCCTCACCTGGACACTAGAGCACAGCAGTGAACAAACAGGCAAAGCTTAACCCTGGCAGAGCTGACCTTCTGGGGAGGGAGACAATAAATGTAAATAAATGCACATGGACTTTCAGGTGCTTATTTGTAAAGGAAATCAAATGGGATGAAGCCACACTGGGGGAGCAGGGCGGGCTGCTTTGGCAGGGTGGTCAGGGAGGACCCCGCTCAGGTGCTGTGTGAGCTAAGATCTGGAGGAGGTGATGAAGCTGCTGGGAAAGGACCTAAAGGAAGAGGACTCCTGAAGGGACTGCCAGTGCACAGGCCCCGGGGCAGAAACAAGCGTGGGGCTTTTAAGAGACGGGCCGCTAGTGTGACTGGGCCCGAGTGGCAAAGGGAAAGTGGAGTGTGAGGCTGGGAAAAAAGGAACTAAAGAGTCACAGGCTGAGGCAAGTGGGGAGACACTGGGTATCTCAGACAAGTGAGTATCTTGTTCATTTATACAATTATAAGGCAGTGTGCCAGGCACTGGGATTCAGTAGCGAACACTCCAGACATTACAACCTATTCTGGGCTACATAGTTTCCACAGTATTAGCCAGAAAGCAAGAAGAAAGCCTACTGGGAGCAAAGAAATGGTGAGTCAGTCACAGATACAGCACTGAAAACGGATATATGATTTCATTTCCTTAAAGTTTGCCCCTCACTAGACTTTTGAGGAAGAAGCATCAGAATTCATAAACACAAATGACAGGAAACTACAAGTTAAGCTAAAATAGTTATATTCATTCACACAACTGAAAGTGCAGATGTGGTTCTGACGAGGCTTGCCAAGAGCCAAAGGCTCACGTGAGTCGTCAGAACCTGGTCGCTGGCTCGCCCTGAGGTGAAGTGGCACCAGACTAGCTCCTCAATTCCAGTGGAAACTCCGCTTTCCAACAGTCAAGCAAAAGCCCCAGGCGCTCTCTGGTTTGGACTGTCTTGTGTGGGCCAGTCACCCAGCAGAGGTGATGAAGGGAGGAGTTCTGGTGGTGCAGAAGCACGTCTACCCGGAGTTGTAGGGCTAGGTCAGGCCGCAGGAAGTGGGGTGGGAGGGCGGATTCCCGAAACAAAACTGAATCTGTGGTAGGGCACGTCACATCGGCCACATGAACAGCCTAGTGTCTTCAGGCTCTGGCCCTTCTGGGGCCGGGGGGTCTCCCAGGGCCTAGGCACCTGTGTTAATTCCCCAGGAGCCAGCAAAAAATTAGCCTGAGTCTAGAGGTGAAGTGACTTGCCCAGGCTTCCACGGTTACACATTCAGACCACCTCCAGCCCATCTTGCTGCTCCTGCATCCAAGGGGCTGAAAAGCTTGTCAACACCAGAAATGTGTCGGGTCTTGGAGTTTTGGGGTCATTTGTGAGATGGCAGCGGGGGTGGGGGCTGTAGTTGCCAGGAAATGCAAATGCAGGGGGCACTGAATCTATCGAACACTCACCAAATGCCAGCTCCTGGGGCTGGCTCTCCATGTCCAAGTACGCTCTGTCCCACTTGCGGGCGGGGATGCCGAGGCACTGAGGTCAGACAGCTGCTGGGTGGCAGGAAGGTGAGGAAGCAGGCAGCCAGTGAGAAGTGGGTCCCTGATGAGAAAACAGCACCACACAGGTTAAGCAGCAGCTACCACTGAGGGCTCCGGGCTCGGGGCATTTTGGGCCCCAAAGACATCAACTGAGTCAAGAGGAGCCAGAAATCCAGCTATTTCCACGCTGGCTCTAGGTACAGTCCAGTTTCTGCCCAAGATGCCCCAGCTGCTTCAAGATGGCCTGCGGGCAGGCGGATCTGGGCTGCTAGCGGGCGATGGGGCCGAGCAGCTGGCCGTGGCGGGCACACAGCTGGGCTCCAGCCCCGCTGGGACTGGGAACGGCAGGTCCTTCCTCTGCTCGGGCATCATGCCTGCCCCTAACTTCTAACCCCGCTGCTTTTGTGAAACTTAAACGTTTACTTCGAGCTACCATATTAAACACTATTGTAGAATAGGTAACACGTGATCACAGTAAAGGTTAAGAATCAGGGCCCTCCCTAGGGGTGCAAGGGGTTGAAGTGCAGCACTGTAAGGCTGTCTGCAGCAACTGCAGCACGAGTTCGATCCCCGGCCAGGGAGTGACCCACATGGCACAGCAGACCTCTCCTGTCTCCCGCTGTTTCCCTCAGCAGTGTGTTCCAGTCAATCCAGTTTTGCTCCCCACTCTGTCTCTCGGAAATCCTCACTGCCCACACCTCTGGCCTATACCCCAATTCTTGAATGCATAAATAAATTTCAAAAAGAAAAGGATAAATACTCAAAAATTATTTTTAAAAAAAAGATTAAGAATGCTACAAAACAGCCAATTCAATCTGTTTTATCTATGAATGAACCACAAGCATCTATCTTTAATGCTTGGAGGAGAAAAGATTATCTTCCAACATAATACACTGAAGCTTCGGTGTATTTCTCACTGGCACACAGCCATGCCCGCCTATGTGCTTATTGCCCGTGGCCACTTTACCAACACAGCAGCGGGGCTGACAGATCTAATGACCTACACAGCCTTACATGCTGACAATAGGACCCTTTATAGAAGAAAATGTAGGCCTCCCTGGTGCCACGGGGGTTAGAGTCTCAGTGCTATCAAGCTACTGCCAGCCACTGTGGCCTGAGTTCAACCCCAGCCAGGAAGGTGACCCACAAGGCGCAGGAGGCCTCTCCTGTCTCGCCCGCTGCTCCCCTCCGCAGTGTATTTCGGTCGATCCGCCTGTTCTCCCCACTCTGGTGAATCCTCTCACCGGCTCCCCCAGTCCTCCCTGCATCTCTGGCCTACACCCCAGGTCTTGCACGCATACATTTTTAAAAAAATTACCAATTCCTGGTCTAACATGAAAATTTCTCCCCACTCATGTTCCCGCAAGCCCTCCGTTCCCAGAGGCCACAGCTAAGCTAAGCCCCTTGCAAGTCCCGGATGCAGAGGCCTGGCTGTCCCTTTCTGTCCCACGAAAAGGTAGACACACAGATGCTGCCCTTTGCCTTTTTCTGCCTCTGCATTTTGAGACTGTCATAACAACGCTCAGAAAGCTCCCTTATTCTTTTTTTCAGCTGTGTAGCTTTTCAACTCCAAGACAGACCTTTTTTGATTCAGGCTCTCTCTCACTAGATGTTGAGGGTGTACTCAGTCTTGCATTATGCAACTTGCTGTGATGTGCATTGATGCCAATTTGTTCTTAAGGTCAACTGACACAAAAGATCCACTCCTAGAGATGGAATTGCTGGGTCAAAGGTGTTTCTGCATTAGAATCTGCCAGCTCACACCAAACTGCCTTGCACCGAGGCTGGGCCCATTTAGACTCTTGCAACTTTGGAGAGAGCCTGATTCCCCACACCCTTGCCAACACAGTATGTTAGCCAGTGCTTTGTTCTTTGCCAATCTGATAGGTGGTTTTAATTTGCATTTCTCTTACAGTATTTCACTGAATCTAAGATGTGATTGATAGTAGGATGCAACCCGACTCAGAGGTGTTTGAATGTAGAAATTTGCGTCTGAGAATCACTGTGTTCTCAGATGCAATGTTAGATACAACTGGGCAGCTCATTTTCTTTCTTTGTACATGTCCTCTTTCTATTTTTCTTGGGAGACAGAGTAGCAGTGATTATTAACAACTTGGGATTGAAATCCCAGCTTTGTCATGTAAGTTACTTTTTGCAAGTTACTAGGCCTTTCTGTTCTAAGACTCCTGACCTAAAGATAGGGCTGATGACCTGCCATGTAAGGGGTTATAAAAACCGATGATCTATGCAAAATGCTGTTTCTGGAACATGGTAAATGTTCCATAAGGGTTGGTTATTATTCTCATATTCTTTTGAGTGGTTTGTCTTCTTTTCTTAATGAGTTGCAATGCTCTTTTAAAAATCTTTTTCCATTTATTTTTACTGTATTTTGAATACTTTTGTTCCAGTAACACTGGTTTACACCACTATATATGATTTAGGGGTACAGATTCACACCTCTTCAGCTGTATATTACCAAACCACATCCAGCACCCAAGTCCCCATCTTCTTCCCCCACAATCTACTGGGTCCCCTCCCGGCCAACACTAAAAATTAAGGAAGCTCATTCTTTTTTTTTCACCCTACTTAGTTTCCTGGCTCTCTTTTTTTCTGGCTAAAAGAAACAAAATGATACAAAACTAATAGGTGATAGAAAAGAAACAGATGATACAAAATCCAGACATCACAGAAATAATTTCTGTGAGAGAAGCCAAAGGAAACAACCCAGATGAACGTCAGTGAAGAAGCAAATGACTGATACCTTGACACCCCTTCTACTCCTTTCCCTATTTAGGTTGATACAACTGCATCAAATATTTTAGATAGGTAGGTAGGTGGGTGGGTAGGAAGGTGGGTAGGTAGGTAAGTAGGTAGGTAGGTAGGTAGGTAGATTATAGATATATAGGGAGAGGTAATGTTGGTTTATAACAGTATATGACATCTCTTCCTTTAAAAAAATATTTACTGGCCCTCCCTGGTGGCGCAGCGGGTTAAAGCACTGCACTAAGAAACTAAAGCCACTTCCGCATGAGTTCAATCCCCGCCTGCCCCGGAGGGACCACATGGCGAGGCAGACCTCTCCTGGCCCGCCCGCTGCTCCCCTCAGCAGTGTACTTCTTCGATCTGCCTGTTCTGCTCCCCGCTCTGTCTCTGGTGAATCCTCTCACCCTCTGCATCTCTGGCCTGTACCCCAGTTCTGTACGAATAAATAAATAAATCTTAAAAAAAAAAAATATTTACTTATGCATACAGAACTGGGGTATAGGCCAGAGGTGCAGAGTGGTGAGAGGATTCACCAGAGGCAGAGTGGGGAGAAGAATAGGCAGGTTGACTAAAACAAACTGCTGAGGGGAACAGAAGAAGACAGGGAGGTCTGCCGCACATTGTGGGTCAGCTCTCTGGCCAGGGATGGAACTGGTGGTGAAGTGGCTGTGGTCAGCTTCATGGTGCTGCCCTTTAATCCAATGCACCACCAAGGAGGCTCTGACATGGCTTCTTAATGCTATAGGCACACCCGAGGGAGATGAGGCTCCATGTCTGTGCCAAAATGCCACTAGCCCTTTGGACCCCAGACCCCTTCCCAGGGATTCACTTTCTGTCTTCTGGGTACCCATGATCCCTCTTGTCAGCAATAAGACACCTTTATTTCCTATAGTTTGTATTATAAAAGTTATGCATGAGGTTGGAAGTTTTCTTAACTATAAATAGGAAATAAAAATATATAATTATATAATGTTATCCACAACCTTGCTACTCCAAATGTGGTTTGTGGATCTGAATTTGCAACCCCTAAAAGCTTTTAGAAATGCCTAATCTCAGAATCCCCCATTCCCATGCAATCAGTATCAGTACGTTAACAATTTGTGTGCACGTTATAGTATTGCTCAAATTGCAGGTTTTATAAAACATTGCATTTTTCACATTTCCGATATAATTTCTGGAAACTACTCATGCATTTCACATTTCAGAGATCTCAAGACTGCAAGGGGTGTCTTCCCTTCATGTTGGGAACAGAGTTTTTGAATGAAGGCTATGGCACAGTTCATTCATAGCTATGTCTCAACTGAAGCACTCACCACCTTCCTGTGTTTATTTGCTATGTTTTTGGCTATAGGTAACAAAACCCTACCTTTAAGAATAACTAAGGCAATAAAAAGCTTATTATCTCAAGTCTTAAGACACTTATAAGTTGGGCCCTCCCTGGGGGCACAACAGGTTAAAGTGCAGCACTATGATGCTGCCACAGCCATTGCAGCACAAGTTTGATCCCCAGGCCAGGGAGGTGACCCAGATGGCGTGGCAGACCTCTCCTGACCCACCTGCTGCTCCCATCTGCAGTGTGTTTCAGTTGATCTGCTTGTTCTGGTCCCCACTCTGTCTCTGGTGAATCCTCTCATCCTCCTGCACCTCTGGCCTGTACTCCAGTTCTGTATGCATAAATAAATTTACCTTTAAAAACAAAAAGACAGCTATATGTAAGCATAAGCAGACCCAGAATTAGTTCAGCATTTCAATCACATCATTCAAGTCCTGGCTCTTTTCATCTCTCTGTGCCTGAATCTTCATTGTGCTTTTTGACCTCACACCTGTGCCTCATGGTCTCATGATTATTGCCACAGTTCCAACCATCACAGCTTCATATTATAGGAAGGAGGAAAGCAGACAAAAAAGGCTTTCTCCCCAATTATAATCGGGAGACTGAAAGTTGACAAACAAACCCCCTCCCCGACTCACTGACGAAAAGGAACTAACTTACAGGCACACTAATGGGCCAATTACTGGCAAGAAGAAATGTTAATGCTTGTGATTTGCTTCAGTTCCCACCTGGAGCCCGCAGCTCTGTCTCTTAAACAAAACCAGGCTTTTGTTAGCACAGAAAACCATCGCGACTGGGCAGGCAGGCGGCGTGTCTAACTCACTTTGCAGCCGCCAGACTCCGTCTCCAGGAGGCAGCATTTGTAAGCGTTCTTGCTTAAAACCTCCCAGGCTCCACCCCCGCTCACCACAGAGGAAACAGCTGGTGCCCCAAAGTTAAGAGAACTGTTTTGCAAACCTGACTTCATACCTCACTTGCTGTGTGACCCTGGGAAAGTCATCCAACTCCTTCTGAGTCTGTTTCCTTGTTTGACAAACGGAGTCGATAATATGCAAGATCACTGAGGGCCAAATAATAAAAGCTAATACTTACATAGCGTTCACTCTTGGCCAAGCCCTTTTCTAAATTCTCTAATCCTAGTAACCGTTTTAATCTTTCCAATAATCCGATAAAACAAGAATTTCTGATTCCCATCAGTGGGATGCGACCACCTCAAACGCCGAGCGGAATTGGGAATTGTCATATCCGGAGAAGGGGCGGAGCCTTTCCGGGAGAGCAAGCGCCCACCGGCAGGACTACAACTCCCAGCAGGCTCAGCAACGCCGCTAGACTACAATAACCGGCATGCACCGCGCTGTTCCATTTATCTTCTTTCTCCTACGATCTGTTTGCTCAGGAATTCGCTTTATTGTCAGTTCTGTTTGTCAGGAATTCCCTATGAGAACGAACGGACCTACGCAGTAAACATTTATGAGCATCGTGGATAAGAAGCTTGATTTTAATCCACCTGCTCGCTCTGAGTCTCAGTTCTCTAGGGACATTCCCTAAGGGTTGCCACCTCGAGTTGTGAAGATTAAAAAAACTGGTGATGACTTGGTGAATGTCAGCTCTTCCATTGTCTTCTTCCTCTGTGCCAAAGGGTTTTACCAAAGCTGTGCGTCTCCACAGTAACCCTGTGAGGCTGATATAATCACCTCTTTTTACAAGGGGTTCTAACTGATGACAGAAAAATTCAAGTCTTTGAAGTCATACAGCAAAGTGAATGGTGAAGGAGAGTTAAACCCAGAAAAATTTCACTCCAGAGATGGGTCCTTAGAAACATAAAGGCTTCCCTCTTGTTATCTCAACTTTACAGAATCCAGAATAAAGATTTTCGATGATCTTCACCACATACTTGAATTACATGCTCATGGTGGGAAGGATGTATGTGAAACTCAGAGAATCAGTTATAGCTGAATTTGGCCAAATTGATTAAATCAGATCAAGGCTTCCATGAGGGGGTGATAGTGGATCTGATAATTAATGGGAACACCACAGGTAAAGGTCCTGAGGGAATAGAACACACGTGTTTCAAGAGGCCTCGAAGAGCTGTAGAGGTACAGCAAATCAAAGATGTACAGGCAGTGCCGGGGAATAGGGGTGACAGGGAAGGGAGAGAAGCCAGAAGTCCAAGGTGCAAATTTTAGGGAGACCTAACTCATAAGACAGTACAAGTGCTGAGCCTCTTTCAGTTTGGTTTTCTAGACATCTCACTGGCCCTATACCTGTCCTAGGTGAAGGGCCTTGTGGTTAGGGTGGCCATCAGTTCTGCTTTGCCCTGAACAATCTTGTTATCTGCTGTTGTCCCACAGCTGTCTGACAATTGTCCTTTGTTGGATGATAGTTCTGTGGGTGTTCGACTATTAGAGTCTGTATTTTAAAATAATGGGGAGCCACTGAGTTTGAGCTGAGGGGTGTTTTGAAGAAACATTTGGCTGTGATACGGCATATGGAGGGAACAGGATGGGAGGGGGCAAGAAGGGAGGCTACTGGGGTCATTCACCTGAGAGACAAGGGACCGCCTACCCAGAGTGGGAGAAACAGAGAGAACTCAGCTGCTTAGGAAGCACTGCTATGGGAACAAGATGATAAACTGGATGTGCTGGAACAGGGCTTCCAACTCCCATGTTTCTCACTACCGAATGTCCTGTTTCCTCCTCTGCAAGTGTTTTCTTCTTCCTCTCCAAGTGTTTAGCTGAAATACTTGAGGTGGTACCTTACCTTTCTTAGGCTGTTTTCCACCTCCACATAAGTGATCCTCAGAGCCCCATTGATAATGAAGGAGCAGTTGCTTCTTACATTTAACATGTATCTGCAATTATGGCTTTTGCACTTGCCTGTTCCACTACCTCCTTCTCACTTTCAGGTCTCCATCAAAATATGATCACTTTAGGAGGTACTTCCTGACCTTCCCCTGCCACCCCTTTCCTGATTTATTCCCTGTCCTGTCCTAGTTATGCTCGTTCCTATTTGTCTTGAACTAGAATGCAAGCCCATAAAAACCAGACACTTGCTTTTTCAGGGATGTATATTATCCCCAGCTCCTAACACTGCACCATGCACATAATAGGTGCTTGACATTTGGATGACTGGATGCATGAGTGAATGCTCCCTCTCGCACCACAATGCCTCCCAAGCCGTTTAGCTGTCTCCCTACAAACTTCTTCTGACCAGTGACCCTGGAAGCAAGACATCCCGCCTGGGTTCAAATTCTGTTCAGCCAATGAACACCTTCATTTTTCACATTCATCCCGACCTGGAAGAGATATCGTGAGGATCCAACCCACAGGAAAACATCCCTAGCGAAAAAGGTGCTTTTTGTTTAAAGCTTCTTTTTTTCTTGTACTTTCACAGTCGCGCCCTCCTAAGTCTGATCACCCTTGCCTTTCTCACCAAGTACCTCAATGCCTCCCTCGCACCCGAACCGGGAGAGGATTGCAGGTTGCTGGGCCCTCCCGCATGCAAATGTTTGCTTTCTCTAAAAGGGAAGAAAAAAACATTTCCCCGCAGCGAGTCGAGCGGGTCCGCGGAGCAGGCGAGAGCGTCTGCGCGTGCGCGCACGCCTGCGCACAAGAGCCCGGGAAGGGGTGGGGGGGTGAAGAAGGGGCTGGCCTTCGAGCGACAGCGACGCAAGATGGCAGCCACCACGGGCTCGGGTGAGCGGGGGCGCCGGGCCCGGCCGGCCGAGGGGGCGCGGGCTCGGGCCGGAGACCGGGGACCCGCAAAGGACCTTGCAGCGAGACGAGGGCCTCTAGGCCACTTCTGTCTGCTGGGCCCCGCGGCGGCGACTCAGGCAACCTGGTGGGGGAGGAGGAGCAGGCGGTGGCCGGAAGCACGGGCGGGGGCCTGAGGGGCCTGTGGGCGGCGCGGCGAGGCCCAGAGGCTCCCCGGGGCGGCGTGTGGGCCCGGCCCAGAGGAAGGGTCGGGCCCTGCAGCGCTGCTGGACGGCCAGAGTGGGCGAGGGGTGAGCCCTGAGACACGCCTGGAGAAGTCGGGGCTCATGGCTCTTTGGAGGAGATCGGGGAGCCCCCTGAAAGACAGGCGCCCCAAAACGCAAGAAAGCCCTTCTTGGGTGCTGGAGATCCGGGTGGGATGTCCTTTTAGAGGAGACTTAGAGAAGTTCCTCAGGGTGGATGGAAAGAGGACACGGGCTCCAGCAGTGACCGAGAGCATAGCATAGCATCCGCCCGCGGTTAAAGGTACGGGGATGCGTGTTAGTATCGGGGATGGGGTTACCTCAAGAAATCTCTAGGGTGATTCGAAAGGAGTTTGGGGGTAGCTGCTTGGGGTGGGAAGGTTAAGGACAGCTCTACGGGATGAAAAGCGAGGGAAGGACTCAGATTCCTAAGGGGTCTGGTTGGGGCAGCATAGTGAAATGACCCATCATTACCCGTCCAGGTTTGAGAAGAGGGATGAACTTATCGTTAGGTTTTAGGAGGTAAGCAGAGATGGTGAACCCCACCAATGCTAGGTGAAGAATGGGTGAATTGGGGACACTGGACATGTGTGGTGGGGTTGGGGGGCAGTGGGTCAGAGGGGAAAAGGCCAGGTTTTGGAGACGCGTATTTTAGAGAAGAAAAGTCCTCACTTTAGGGTGAGGGGTGGAAGTGTACATTCTGGAAGTATCTTTTATGGAGATTCACTCCCACTTCTTTGGGTATCACGAATGGATGGACATGGACAGAGGAACAAACGAAGTGGGAACTCTTCAGTAACAAACCCCCACTCCTGGAGGGATAAGAGGGAAATGAGGGGAGCGACCTACTGAGGAGGGGGAAGTTCTCCTAGTCCTTAGGAAGTGGGGGAAGCATCACCAGTTTGGGAGATTGGGTTTCCTCAGATGGGTCCAAGGGTGAGATCCTTCAGGATCCAAGTTTGCCTTACAGATGGCCTTCTGAGGAAATGAGTGAGGATTGATGAGAAAGTTGTGGGGGGGGGGGGGGGGCAGGGAGCAGGTTATGAGGCAAGAGAGTTTGACTCTGGAATTCCAGGGTTTGGGAGAGACTTTTCCACTTCAGGCAAGGAGGCTATACCCGGAGGTGCCTGGCAGTGAACTTAGCTAAGGAGGTAGGTTGTCAGATGGAGTGATGAAGGGTGACCTCAGATGGAAGAAACAAACAGGGCCACCTGCCTGGGGACCGAAGTCTTCAGACTATTTAAAGCCACCACAGCAGCACTGTTAGGAGAGGTTGGTGGTGCGAAGGGAGCAAGGTAAGGGAATCCATCTCCCCAGGATGTTGCTCTCCTCAAACCCATCTCTATCTCTCTCGTTGTTAGGGTGGGGATGGAAGGAGGATCTGAGTGTCCGGTCCTCTCAAGCTGCCTTTCACATTTAAGCAGGAGGCTGGAGGAGACCATGCATCCTTTCCTAGATTTTGGGTTCAGCTGGAACAGCGTTGAGTTGATTCACTTACTAAGACACAAGACAGGGTTATGAGCACTCAGAAAAGAGAGGCTGAGTCAGGCCAGGCTGCCTGGGGAAATTTCTCACTAGAATAACACCCCTGCTGGCCGGCTGTGAACAGGGGGTAAGATGTCTCAGGGCAGCCAGCATTCTGTGGTATTGCAACTCAGCTCTGTTTGCAGTCACTTGAGATAGGCTACCTACAATCCGGTTTAGCAAGCTATTTAATGCTAACTTCTTGATGCCCTGCCAACAGAAGAGTGCTTCATAAATGCTGTGGTGGTCAGATAAAACGCGTCAGCTGCTGTCTGACATGTCAAGAACACTTGGTTTAATTTAGGTAACATACAACAGGCTTTGAGTACCCTAAAACGAGTTCTTAAAAATTCTTCATTTTATTTACTGAGGACCTAGTATGTCCCAAAGTTTTAAGAAAATTGTAGACATAGCCTCCATTCTAATCAGAGAGAAGACCATTAAGTGAGTAAAATTGATAATTTCAGATAGCAGTAAGTACTATGAGGGAAATTGTCTGGTGGGGTAAAGGGTAGACATGGTGAGGTGCTTCTAGAAAGCTGCTCTGAGAAGGTGGAGTCTACTGAGACAAATGATGGAAGGAACCAAGTTACAGCATGTGATGCAGGCAGGGGAGCTCAAAAAGCAAGTGCAAAGGCCCTGTGGCTGGACCAAGCTTGGAATGTTGAAACGACTACGTAAAGGCCTTGTGTGTAAGAGAGGCTTATTAATGAGCTGAATTGGGGATATATACCTGACTTTGGATTTTATTAAGTGTGAAGGGAAGCCATCCAATGAGTGCCTGGTATGAAGTCAACACTCAGTAAATATTTGTAGAATGAATGAATGAGTCTTAAAAAAGAGGAAAATGACAAGATCGGATCTTTGCCCCAGGCAGTAAAAAGAGTTTAGAGTAGGTCAGAAAGACTTTAATTAAAACTAAAATGAATATACAGCCCTCTGTTTTCTAAGCCAGAGAAGTCTTAAGGTATGATCGAGGGCCCTGAGGCCTTCCTGTTAGGACTGAACCTAGTTTCTTTTTTGAACCTAGTTTTTTAATGTCGCTGCTTTCAACCCTTGGCTACCACACCTTCCCACCTCCCCACCTCCTTCTGCAATGTGTGATTTCTGCATAGGTCCTAGAAGATGAGACTGAAGCGCTCACTAGAATCCCTCCAGGTACCTTTAGGTGACTTCTGTCCTTGAGCAGGGCTGCAGCACCTCCTAGAGTGGCCTTTGGCTGCTAGGCCCCCCACCCTCACCCCACAGGCTTTCCTGACCGTCACCAGAAGCTGAGTGCCAGGGGGTTAGCCTCAGCTGGGCCTGGTTTTAAAAGTATTCACCGGCGTGGCCTCATAACCCACATTCAACTTAGGAAAAATTAGCTGCCTGGGCAGCAGAGGGCAAGTAGTCATCCACTCCATTCTAGGGTGTTCCCCCAGAAAGAACTAAAGATGGAAGCGAGCCTGAATCTCAGTCGGGCCTCTGGGCTCCCTTGTGCCTCTCGGCTCGGCCGCTGAGTAGCTGAGTACCTCTGTCCATGCGTCCGCGGGAACTGCTGCACTTAGTGCCCATTGCTCTGTGATGCCCTTCTCGTGCTGCCAGAGTTCATTTTGCTGGTCATGACTTCCCTTCACAGTAGCTTTACAACCGCCCTCTTCACCATGGCCCCTTTCCCGCTCCATCACCTGCTTTGGATCTCTGTAATGTGATAAAAGTAGAATACAGGAACGAAGTCGGGCCTCGCCTGCTGAGCTCGGAAAGGCCCCAGGGAGTGCAGAGCTGTCGTGGGTGATGCGGATGTTTGAATGCCAGCACGTCTACGTGATGTGTAGTGCTTGGCGTTTTCCAGGTGCTTGACTCACCTGCCGTCAGCCCCTCCAACTATTCACCACCCAGCGAGCCAGTCGCTGGGCGTGCTGACCCCGTGGGCATGGGGGGTGGTGACTGAAGAGTGTGGCACCTACACCGGTGCTCCCGACCCCGCTGGGAGGAAGGCCCCAGCTAAGCCACCACCTGCCCTGTCTGGGAGCCGTCACTGTTGGTGAGAGCAAGGGCTGCAGGCAGCCTGTGCCCCTGTGCAGACCACCATCCAGCAGGAGTAAAATTCTTCCTGTGGGAGTTCCTGCTTACTTTAAACCCAGTAACTCACGCTTATTGCTGAGGGTGCCCTCGTGTTGTGTACAAAGTAGGTCCTTGTCGTCTCGTGAACCCTTCAGACGTCATGCTGCACTTCTGGGGCTTCCTGTGCCAGCTGCCATGAAGTGCACCGTCTCACTTCTCACAGCAACCTTGGAGGTGGGTGGTGAGAAAACTGAGACCCAGAGAGACTGGCTTGCCTGAGGCTCACAGCAGTGGCAGGAAGGACCAGGACATTTGTGCTACAGGTCACGTGAGCTTGGCCATATCTTCCTTCTGGCCCTTCGCCTGTTTCCCAGCGAGGTGGTGAGGACATCCCAAGTGTCCCTAGCCAGTGGCAGGTCTGTGCCTTGACTGATTAGTCCCTTCATGGAGAGTGAATACTGAGTAACCAGCGGTAGACTTCTTTCTTGTTCTCACGTTCACCCCATCACAAGCCTGTGGATGTAACCCCAAAGTCAATGTCAAATCCTCCTTTTCTCCAGCCACACTATTGTCATTCTTGTCTAGCCTGAATCATCTTTCTCTCACCCAGAACACTACAGACGTCTTCTTCCAGTTCTGCCCTTTGCCAGCCCATATTCCATACAGGAAGCAGATGATCTCTCAGACATGGAGCAAAGTGCCAGGCCCCTGCAGAAAGCCCTCCCCGCTGCACTCAGAGTAAAATCAATCTTTTTGTGGCCCACAAGGTTTTCTGTGGTCCCAGCCCTACCCACCCTGACCTAAAACGAGGTGTCGTATATATGTCTGCTCCCACTTCTCCCCCCTCGGAATGCTCCGCCGCCACACCTACCTGTGGCTGGCCACTTCTCGTCTCAGCTGTAGAGAAAGGCCATCCCTGACCAGCTCTTCAGCATAATGTTCTCAGCACCCATCTGTTCTCTTCGAAAGCATATCACCTCAGCTGAAGTTTTCTGGTGTATTTTCTGTGCCTTCCCATTAGGGCAGGAGTCTGTATTGTTCTCTGCTTAGTCCCTAGCACCCAGGTAGTCCCTGACATACTGTAGTTGCGTTACAAATATTTGTTAAACGTTGCAATAAATCCAGCTCTCAGCTTGATATAGCCAAATTGTAAATTCAGTGTATTTGAAGAAACAATCTTGCCACGTTGCACAGTGTTCCTGTCCTGATTGGTTGTTATTTATGGAGACATTAGCATGCAGTTGACTCTGTCCTCTCTCCCTAATAGCCCTGACACACTAACCATGTCTTGTTCTTTGTTTCCATCCATGTCTGAGGAAATCCGATCTTTGGCCTTGGTCACTCTAGCAGCAGAGAAACACAAGGCCTTGCATTTCATTACCAACTGTTTCTTGTCACTTTGTCTGGACTGTAAAGGATGACAGATGGTTTTCCCTAGGTCCATGGTTCCCAAACTGGCCTGCTTCAGAATCACCTGTGGGCATGTCTGATTGCCGGGCCCCATCTTCAGAGTTTCAGGTTCAAGGTGTCTGATCATGTAGAGTAGTAGTTTGTTTCTCCAGATATATCACACTTACAGTTTGGCTGCCTCAGGCTGAGTCGCTGGATTGAGTTGGTTGTGTGACCTAAGAATTACCTTTCTAGCAAGTTCCCAGCTCCCTTTTGGGTGTGGGACCCTCTCTGGAGAGCCACTGCTGTAGAGGAGAGAATGCCGATGCTCCACTGGGCAGACTTAGTCTGCACTGGCCAGTGGCCCAGGAGTCAGCGCTACCTGCCCTTGGCTTTACATCTAGTTTTCAGGAACATCGAATCCGGTGCATCGCCTCACCTGCTGGGCCTCCTTGTTTCCTTGTCTTGGAGTGGCATCCAAACCACTTTTAACCAGCAACTTTCTTTTCGCAACCCAGGCCAGCTCGGAGAGCTGCTGCTTTGTGGCCGTGACTTTCCCAGAAGATGCTTCAGAGGGCTTCAGAATCCTTCTGTGCCACACATACTTCCCTGTGTTGCTGTGTTTCAGATCACAACATTAACTGTCTTCCGTGACGTGGTCTAGACCCTGTCAGATACTCCCGCTCCAGCCCGGTTTCTGAGTCCCCTTGGGCTCATCTGCGGCTGCTTGCTCTCAGCTCGTACTTGGCCAAGAACAGACTTGGGAAAAGCCTTCTGGAAAGAAGAATTCTAAAATAACAGGGACAAATACTTTTCTTCAAACGAGCTTTAGACTACTGTGATGGCGATGTTGTCCTACCACTTTCATAGACAACGTTTTAGGAGTTGTGAAAGTATGTTCACTGAACTCTTTTCTTTAAATTGATGGATTAGGTCTTGAGTTTTGCTCTCCTTCAGGGGTGGGATGAGTGTTTGCTGTGATGGGGAGACTCCCAGGTCTGCAGGGTCTTGTAATTCTGCAGTATTTGCATTTGTGTCTCCGAATAGCCCCTGGAGTTCTTAGAACTATGGTGTGGTCAGGCCACCTGGAGCTTAATAAGCTCTTACTCTGTAGAAAATACTGACCTATTTTGTTTATAGTTCCTGAACGGTTTGGAGTATAAGTAATACGTTTTCATATATTTTATCAAAGTTCATTTTGTAATGAAGACTCCTTTGACCTTGTAATTTGGGTAAAACCAAAAAAAAAAACTAGTTTTCCCTGTGAGTTTCTCTAAAAGTCTCAATCATACCTCATTAAAAAGTTGAATTATCCAGATCAACAAAATTTTAAATTGTAGGTATCTCAGTTTTAGGAGATCAGTGTCCAGTGTTTAGACCCCATCAGCTTTGCAGCAGGAAAGGAAGAAATTGCAGTTTCTTCAGTCAGGAAACATTATTGAGTGCCATTCTATATGCCAGGCAACATACCAGATTCTGGGGAGGCAGAATCGAATGAGTCACAGGTCTAACTTGAGGAGCTCAGAGAGTGAGTCAGACAATACAAAAGAAAAGAAAATTTAAAGGAAAGGAAACAGAACGGCGCAGACGTCTGTGGCTGCTAAGACGACGTGCTGACGCGACGGGCGTCTGCTTTGCCACCTCTGCGCTTCTGCCCACCAACAGGTGGGGGTATGGGGACCCCCTTTTGCGGAGGCTCAGTGGAATTCCCGTGACCTCACAGCTGTACTGGAAAGTTACAGAGCGGGGACTAGTAGCAGGCCCCTGAACCTCTGCCGAAAGGTGCTAGAACTTTCCCCCAAAGCAGTCTCGCCGTTGGTTTAGCCATTACTCGGGCCCCTGGGTAGCGCTGGTATACGGGGTGCCCTTGCATGATGACCCTTGATGTGAAGCCTGGCCTGACCTGTTCACATTTTATGAGATGGAGTTTCATATTTTTAGCCTTATATACAATTTTGTGTTGTTCAGCAAACATTTATGAAAAGCCTGCTGTGAACAGGCCAGTCAGTTTTTAAGTCACTTGTAAAAATGGTAGCTACAGTCCTGCAGAGTAACAAGCACTGCCTGAGTTATCTCAGCAGCCACCCGGCCCAGGCCCTTTGCTGAGCCCCGCGGTGTTTGCTCTAAACAGATGCTCTGCACTCTGGCCTGGGATGGGAGCGGGATACCGCCTCGCCTGGCCTCTGATCCTCCCAGCCCTTCCTGAACATTACCCAGGAGATTTGCCTTATCTCCGGCTCTACTCAGACCTTTAGCAGTTCCCCACTTTAGAATAAAGTCCGGCGGGGTGTTGGGGGTGTAAACATGGCCCCACTTTAGCTTTTGTTAAATGCAGGAGGGCCACAGAGGCTAAGGGCTTAGGAAACTGTCTTGTGGTGGGTTTTATTTATTTCTCATATGCTTTGATACTGCTTTTGTGTCTATCTTGTTTAGCTAGTGAGGAATTGCAGTTCTGAAATGGGTGGATTTTTTGCTTATAAATGTGGTGTAAACTCAGCTTGTACACTACAGAGTCTCAGAGCAGCCATTACCCCTAGCGTCTCCCTCTCCCCCTACCAGGTGGTACCTCGCCGTTTCTATTCCTGTAGCAGGAAAAATGAAGATCCACTTTGTAATTGTAGTCCCTGCTTTCTGCTGGCTGCTGTTCTTCGCAAATTTTGCTTTTAATCAGTTTTTGAGTGAAGATTTTAAAAAAGCTATCCAGTTTGTGGACTTAAATTCTTCGAAATTTAGCTGACTAACGTACTTTACCAGCGGGTGCCAGGTTAGCACATTTATCAACCTTAACCCTTCCAACAAAAAAGAGGGCACTTTCAGTATTCTCTGAACTAAACCTAGGCTGCCAGGGCTTAGTGTTATTTTTGAGAGCAATTGGGTGACCCTGGATGTATGCGGACTGGTGGCTCTTAAGCAGAATCTGGCCCACGGACATTTGACTAGGTGAAAGGGTGAGGGTCCTTCGGCCAGGACATGTGTCCTCCAGCTTACCTCAGTTCTTAGGCCCCCCTGACATTTAAGCCAGACCCTAAAGAAGTTTACAAAGCCATAACATTCTTCTCACTAATTTTTTTTTGTTCGTTGGAAAATATAGCTATATAATATGTTTATTATTAGTTGTGTTTATTAGTTGAAAGTGAATTAAATATTTTTAAATTTTCTCAATTTTAATCCCAAATTCTAAAATACCAGTAGCTGTAGCCTCACAACTAGCAAAGTTGTTTGTAGTCTTCAGTAATATTTACGCGCAAAGAAATCTTGAAACCCAAAGAAATGTGAAAACTGCTGTTCAAATGGAGTGAGTGATTGATGTATTGGTCAGTTTATAGTACAGTTATTCCGATATTTGTAACTGTAGTCCAAGTTCAGTGTGGAGTGTTTCTAGACTACCTAACAGACATTGGGCAGGCCAGTGTTTTTCATTTATTAAATTGTTTTGATACTTATTTTGTAATTGAATCAAAATGAATATTCTTATAATGCCAGTACTGCAGTAGCAACAAAAGCTGACATTTTCCTCCTCTGTGCTCAATTATTGTTCCAAATGCTAACCTGAAATAAGCCTGACTCTTAGTTTTTCAGTTTTGTTGGGCACATGAGCTTTGCACACACTACATTTTTAAAATAATTGAATGTCTAGCCCAATGGAAATGTCTGTTAGAAATGTGGGATTAATTACCAATCTAACATTTCTCCCAATTTCACAAATTAAAAATCAGACATCAGAAAAGTATAACTTGTATTCACTGTTTTGAAATAAACAGCAGTAAGCTTGTGATTACTTGAACTGGAATTTCCTGATCTGGTTGTTAGATGATGATATAACATTCTAGCCATAGAATGTTAGAACTAGCCAATGACTAGTTCAGGAATAGCCATACTAGAAATAGTTAGCCCAACCTGGTTTAAATATCTGACAAGAGAAATTCACTCATGTTTTATTTTGCTAAAAAGAAAACTCCAGTTAGAGGTCACACATTTAACTTTTCATTCAACAGTGAAGGACTTAGCTATGGAAACAGTTATATTTTGCCATTGTTGATTTGAACAAGTTTTAATAACATAAAAAGTCTTGGGCTACTTGGGAATAACATTGAGACTCCCACTTAAGAGAAAATAAATGTATACACGTGCACATCTGTCCATCCATATGTATGTACACATGTATATAACTGGCAGCCTGACAGCTAATCTCTTCAGCTCAGATCTCTATAGTATCTAGACTCGTGCTGCTTTTTCACCACTTTCACTGCTGTTACCCTGGCCCAGTGTTATCTTTTGCTAGGATGAGTGTAGTGGCCTGTTAGCTACTTCTGCTCTCGCTGCCTCACAGCCTCTCCACATAGCAGGCAGAAGGAGTCTGTTAAAAAGTAGTCAGGTTGTGTTGCTGCTCAGGTCGGAACTCACGTCACTGCGTAGTAGCTGGAATTCTTTGTCGCCTGCTGTTCATCTCTCACTTGGCATTGTTGCTCTTCTTCGGCACTGGGGCAAGGGCTTGCTTCAGTACTTTCTTTGCACTTTCTGTTCCCCTTGCCCAAAAGATTCTCCCGTCAGCTCTCTGTAAATCCTACGCCCTCACCTTCAGGTCTCTGGTCATGAGCCCTAATGAGGCTTTCCTTGTTCACCTGAACTCCCCTTCCGCCGTATTTCCTGTTTCAGAACACTGCCGTTGTCTGTACATAATTTGCATATTTTCGTGTCGGTTCTGTTTCTCACCAGAATGTAAGCTCTGTGAGGGCAGGCATTTTCCTTCTACCAACTCCCCCATGCCTAGGAGAGTACCCAGGGTATAGTAGAAGCTCAGATGTTTATTCCAGTTGAATGAATCAGGTGTAGTTTGTGTCTCACGCTTTGGGGAATACTGATATACTGGGAACATTAGTCTTGAGTCCCTCCAGTGGATCTGTTCTCACAGTCACCTGGTAAGTGCTGCTTGCCTCTGAGAGTGGCCATTCAGGGCCTTAGCATTCAAAGCAGTGAGAGCTTGTGACTTGCCTAGATCCTGAATTATCTGTACAAAACCGTCCACTTGTCGGGGGAGTTGGTGGGCTGGGGTGGGGAGCAGAGGCAGGATGGTTGAGAGAGCAACCCTAGGAGACTTGCCTGTGCTCAAGGACTGGGAACAAACCAACTTCCCTGTCCTGCTGCAGCCTCAGTGTGATTGCTCCGATGAGATACTTGCCAGCCCTGGGATTTGGGGAAACATGTAAATCGGTGATCTGACTACCCAGCTTTTTCACAAGAGAGAAACTGTGGCTTGAGTAATTGATGTTATCCTGGGTGCCTTCATTGATTCTCAGTTGATTACGAAGACACCATCTTTTTTATAAGATTTATTTATGTATTCATAAAAGAACTGGGGTATAGGTCAGAGGTGTAGGGTGGGTTAGAGGATTCACAGAGACAGAGCGGATTAACTGAAATCCACTGCTGAGGGGAGCAGCAGGCAAGACAGGAGAGGTCTGCTGCACCCTGTGGGTCACTCCCCGGTCAGGGATTGAACTCGTGCTGCAGTGGCTGCGAATAGCTTCCTAGTGCTGTATGCCACCAGGGAGCGCCAAGAAGACCACATCTCTGTTTGCTACACTTGTGTAGGTCATTCCTAAGGTAACCAGCCATTCCAGTACGCGAACACATCCTTAGAAATATGTGATGAGAACCAAATGAAAAAGAGGCCTCTGCTTTTCCGAGGCACTGTTGTTAGGTCTTGATATTGACCGTTTTCATCCCACACTGTGGACCCAAGTTAATCAACATTGGCACATGTGACTCCTTCACAAAGCTGGCCAGAGCTCAGGAGTGGCAATGGGATGTGGTGCCAGGCCGGGTCATCTGGCTCTGGCTAGTCATCACTTCACCTGTAGCGACCGCGCGGCCCTTCCTCCTGGTTATGCTGGTTGGTTTAGATAGCTTTGCAAGCAGCAGATTTGACCAGCGTCAGCAGTTTTTTGCATGTTCACATCTTTACCCTCAGGTAGTCATAATGAGCAGCCAGCTCTAGGCTTACAGGTTCCCCTGGAGTTGCTAGTATCTTGAATTTCTTTCCATTTATTTTAGGAGTAAAAGTCCCTCGCAATTTCCGACTGTTGGAAGAACTCGAAGAAGGCCAGAAAGGAGTAGGAGATGGCACAGTTAGCTGGGGTCTAGAAGATGACGAAGACATGACACTTACAAGATGGACAGGGATGATAATTGGGCCTCCAAGAGTAAGCGTCGAGCTGCGGCTATAAATGTCAATGTCTTAAATTCACTGTGCCTCCTTTTAAAAAATATTAGCCTTATTGCGGAAAAAGCTCACCAATGGTATATTTTTCTGAAATGTGGCTATTCTTTTACCAGTTTCAGTTTATATATTTGAACCTCCTCTGATGCTGTTTAATCCCTCTCAATGGTAAGCAAACACCTGTTTAGACTCATAGTGAGAATTAGCATGACAATGTAGGAGGTTTGTGGCCCTGGCATCCGGGTGGTAGAGAATCTCCTGGGCTCCAGGTACAGCCAGCGCCCCGATGATCAGGGAAGCCTTTGCACGGGGTGTTGTTTACCGCTTCCGGTTCAGTCACACACCTAGGTTCTGATCCAGCAGGCCATTCATTGCCTGCCTGCCTGGCTCTGATCTCTTCAGGGCACACTTAGGCCAGAGTCCTTTGCAAAAAAGACAGAAACAATGGGGTTGGGGGAGTGACCTCTCTGTAGAAGCTGGTGATTTGTGAGCATTTCCAGTCTTCATAAAGCCAGCTACGTTTTTTAGGGTACCTAGTAAAGCCACCAGGCAATGTCACTTAAAGCTCACAAGAAGCTGTTGCTAGGGGCTGCCCTTTCACAGATGAGGAAAGACTCAGAATTATTCCCACATCAGGGCTGGCTTCAGCACCTGTGCTCCTAACCATCACCGGCCTTCTCCCGCCTGTTGGTATTCTGACCTGTCCTCAATTACCATTAAAGAATTACCCAGCAAGGGAGTAACTTGTTGTACAGGTGAGGTCGTCCTGTACTTGATGCCGATTTCAGACAAGCAGCCAACTCTGCTGCTGGTGCCGAAGCTGACGGTGCTGGCTCTCGCCCCCTCTGGCCGAGCTCTGGCCACCCCGGGCCGGCTGCTCAGGGCCGAGCACTGCCCAGCGTGCGTCTCAGAACCTGCGCTCTCCTGAGACGGTCAGCCGTGACCCTGCGCGGTGAGTGGCTGGCTTTACTGTCCAGTGTTGTTCTTGACTCATTTTTGTGACCCTAGTGTTGTGTTTCAGGTTTTTAAAATGCATTCTACTCATTTCTTTCATCTTGTTTGAATCTATGAAAACCATGCTCTTCTGGGTCAGTGAGGTAACAGGGAGCCAGGTCTGGAAAGGGTGTCTTCGTGGTCACGCCTCTCACCGCTGGAGTCCCTGTGTGGTGATGGTTCCCTGGCCGTGCTCCTCCTCCTCCTCCTGGGTGTGGTCCAGGTGGCTGGAGAGCAGAGCTGGCCCTCCCTGCCCCTCCCCACACCTGGACGTGACTCACAGTAGGTAGCTGGATAACAGATGTGGTCATCAACAGGCGCCGCCTTCAGTTCTGGCCAGAGTGAGCCGGCGCAGCCCTGTGAACGCACTCAGCGCCTCCCAGCATAACCCGAGTCCAGCACATAGTAGCCGCAGAGTTCTGGGGTTGTGGTGAGCATGCTTCGCTCACCGCAGACACCTTGCACCAGGTGTCAGTTTCTCCCTTTCCAGAGGGGCTGACTTCTATGAATAGTTGTGAGTTGTTTTTTAGACATTCTCTTTCTATCTTAATAGCAACCTTCGGGAGAGAGAGCCTCACATGCCATGGGATTAATTACCATATTATAATCCTTTAAAACAGCTCAGTGGTTTTCATTGCTCAGAATTACATGACTACCACTAATTCCAGAACATTCTCATCATCCCCCAGAAAACCCTGTTCCACCCCAGCTCCTTGCCCTTGCCCACCGCTCATTCATTTTCTCTCTGAATTTGCTTGTTCTGGACATTTCATGGACATGAACTCAATTTGTGGTCTTTTACCACCTGCCTTTATTTAGCATGCCCTTTTTAAGGGCATCATCCATGGGATAGCACTTCGTAGCTCTTCCTCTTTGATGATCAAATAATAGCTTAGCACCTGAACATTCTAGGTTTTATTTAATTCACTGGTAAACATTTGGATTTATTCTCCGTTTTGCCACTTACTGACAGTGCCTCTGTGGCATCTGTACAGGTGTTTGTGTGGGCGTGGTAGCAGTTCCCTTGGGCATCGTCGAATCATGTAGTGACTGTGTTTAACATTAAAGGAATGCCAAACTGTTCTCCAACATGAGTGTGCCATTTCACACACTCACCACAGGGCATGAGGGGTTCAGTCTCCCCACCTGCACCAACACCCAAGGCTGGCTGTCCTTTGAACCCCTGTAGTTGATTGGACTGCCCTGGTTCCCCAAGGTGAAAAGCAAAGAGTCATCAAAGGAGCTCTCTATTTCTAGATGTTTCCTGTGACTAATCTATCTTTGACTAGGATACAAGGTATATGTTGTGCCTCTAGAATATCAATCTAATTATAAAAGCATCTAAGCAAAGCGTGACAGTAATTAATCTCTTCAGAGCATTTTCACTATTATTTCTCAAAAAAAAATCCTCCCCTAAATTAAAAGGCCTGTACCTTAGATCCTGCAGTTTTGCTAGGAATTGATGCAGTTTTTCTTGAACATAGTGTCCAAAGGCAGCTTATGTGCATGAATTATTTCATGTAACATTTTCAGAAATGGCAAAATATTGGGGAGCACTTTGGTGCCCTTCAGTGACCCATATTAGGTACTGTTCAGCTGTTGAAGAGAATGAAACAGCTACATGTGTGTTCAAATGGATGCGTCCGTGATACTTAAGTGAAAAGAGTAAGGTCCAAAGTGGCATGAATATGCTGCCACTTAGGGTGGGGTGCCGGGCGAGAGGGGGTGCTTGTGCACGGCTGTGCTTCTGTGCACTTCCAGTTCTCGGGGATGATCGTAACCAGCTGCTGCCCTCGGAGTGGCTCTGGCAGGCTGGGGCCCGGTGAAAGGAGCCTTCATTTACTGTCTTTGTGCTCTGAGTGCTTCAACGCGAGTATGTCAGCTACCTGCACATACTTTTTTTTGAAGGGAAAGCAAGTCCTTCAAATCTAAAAGCAACCCTCCCACCTGAGGGCCCTGTGCAGAATCTGGCAAATGTCTAGTCGCCCACAACTAACTGCTGGAAGTAGGGCCCTTCTGCTCGGAGCCCAGAGTGGCCCCAGGAGCCTGGGGCAGGACAAGGCTTCTCATACTGGCAATAACAACACTCGCGTCTTCCTGGGCATGCCTTCGGCAACACCCCGCTCTCTACCACTGGGGCTGGCGCCTCACTCCCCTAGGGGGGACCCCCAGAAGTGCCTCTGGACTTGGTCTGATTCCTACCTGGCTGACGAGCACTGCTAACCCTGGGGTCCACCACGGTGTTCTGGGGGGCTAGAGCCCAGGTATATGCACAGACATGTCCAGAAGTGCTATTTGCTTGTTTGAAGGAGATAGTTTGAGAGTGTCAGGTTAAAGGAAAGTAATGCTTTCTCCTTTTCATTAAACTCCCACAGAATGAAAACGGGTTGGGTGTGGTACTCTGCGGTTGGCTCTTGTGTGGCCACAGACGTGATTGCATATTCTTTGCAATAAAAGTGACGTCGTGCTATGGGTAGTGTTTTCTGCAACTTTTTTTTCTTTTTTCTTTAACAGGTGGATACTTGTCTATATCCGTGCATATTGAGCTCTCATTTTAAAAAGCTCTAATTTACATGTCTGATGCAGGAATATATTCTTGTAAAAACTTTCAAACCATACAGAGTATCTAGAGTAAGTGCCCTTTTGCACTTTGCGTTAGTCAGGAAGAGCGAGCGTACTCAGTATCTCAACAGAGATCACTTGGTATAGGCAATGGGTCCCGGCTCGGTGTAGCTGTGAGGCTGGGAGGCAGCTGGTGGAGCAGGCGCTACCGCAGGGAACCGGCGCCAGCCCCGCCCGGGGCGTAGGGGAGGCTGGCCGGAGCCGGGAGGAGAGGACCCTCTGGCTGGGCCCTGCCACAGCCAGCGAGGGTGGCCCGGTGAGACCAGAAGTTGGAGGCCAGAAGCAGCTCTGCTGCCAAGATAAGAGGCTCCTGCTGAGGTAACACTGACAGAAGCAAGCCTTGCTCCTCGTTGTATTATGTGGCCATGGGGTTGACTTGACGGTTTGACCCTCCGCGGTAGCGTATTCACGTGGCACAGGGACTGAGTGAGAGATGAATAACTGAAACTGCCTGAAGTGAGTCCTGTGGCTCCCTGGGGATCGAGCAGAGGGGTGTAGCCAGAGGCTAGGGGTGTGCTGGTGTGGAGAGGCTGTGGGCAGGTGCTTGGAAGCTTCCCCCTCAGACTCAGGAGACATCCTGACAGGCCGGAGAAGGGGCATGCTCCTTCTGTGCACCTGGTCCCTGCACCTGGTCCCAGTAACCCTCACCCCAGTGGCAGGGGTGTGCCCAGCTACCAGCGGGAAGTCTCCTGTTGGCGTCATGAGCACTTCCTCCGAGCCTCTGGGCCTGTTGCCTTTGTTGCCCGGCCTTCAGGGCCACCGCCTGCCCACCGGTGCCACTTGCTTGTTCAGCCTGCCAACACCTGTTCTCCCCATATAAAATTCTCTGTTAAAATACCTAGTGTGGTGTCTTTTTTCCTGCATCTCCCTGCGTATCCCCACTCCTCCCAGGTGCAAACCCCCCCCCCCCCATTTACCTGTTGTCCAGATCCTGATGCTGTTGGTCGTCGTGGGCCGGCACAGCCCATTCTAGTGCGCGGGCCGCCCGTCACGCCGACGCGGCTCGTGGGCATTGAAACGGGGTCTCTGTCCTAACAAGCAAGATGCTAAATGAGTAGCTGTGGGTTAGTTGGCCTAGTGTTGCCTTTCTGGATATTAATTTGGGTTATTTATGATTTTCGTTGCATAGATTTGCTGCCCGTCATTTTCCAAGGAGTACTCACTCACATACATCAATTTTATAACATTTTGAGAGTTAGAGAAAAGTCGCACCATTTCTCTGCACGCTCAAGGTGTGAAGTAAAGGGACATGACCCTCCTCCTCCCGCCCCAGCGCCCTATGCCCGCGCCTTCTAGCAGCGGGCACCTCCGGCATGGCCAGGGAGGCACCGACGCCCGTGCGCCTTTATGAGCAAAAGTCCTCAGCTTCTGCCTTATGTCTGTTTTCTGCTCCAGAGTCCTCTCTGAGACATAAAACATTAGTTTGTCTTCGTGTCCTGGGCTCCGATGACTATGACAATTTAAGTTTTTTTTATTTTCATCGTCCCTGTAGAATTCACTACTAGATTCACTGCTGGAATGTGCCTGGTATTTCACTCGTGTTTAGACTGGGTTGTCATTCTTACACAAGCAGTTTTTTAGGTCCAGGAAAAGTTTAACCTCTAGGCTCTGGCCTGTGGTGCTTAATGCGTGAAGCCGCCTGAATGCACCTCAGTCTCCCCGGAACTGAGGAGGTGCTGTCTGCTCCGCAGCCCACTGGCCATCTTTCCACGTGAGCCTTCCGGAAAGGGGGCCGGTTCCATGAACACACTGTGTGCAGCCCCTCGGGTGGTTTGCGTGTCTGCCTCCCATGAGCCCAGCTGCAGGATGTTCCAGAAACGGGCTCCCACTTGGCTCAGCGGGGCGTTGCCCCACCAGCAGCTGCCACATCAGTGCAGAGCGTTTGTGACCAGGTAATAAGTCTTCAGAGCGCTCTTCCTCCTGGAGACAGAAAGTTCTAGCAGTTCTACTTGAGGTACATCTCCTTCCTTCACTGAAACCTCTGGCAGGTCCATGGAGTACTAGTCAGCAAAAAAAAAAAAAAAAGCCCAGAACTGCGTTTGCTACAACAGCCCTTTCAGATCATCTGTTTGCTTGAGTTTGAGACTTTTTTTTACTGCTGCCAGTTGAACACCAGTGCTTTGAAATGCAGTATTTTAAGACTGTGGTTTTGGTAATTACCATGATCCTGTGCCCTAGAGACATCTTTATGTAAGAAACTCGGTCTTTGAACAGTGTGAGGGAATCATGGAGAGTCAGTGCAGGACACACCCCGAGGTGACTTGTCAATAGATGCTGTGTGTGTAGTCAGTGTGGAGACTGTGAGATGCTAAGGGGAGACTTTCCGGATATTGTCCGTAAGTCTGTATGGCAGTCAGGCCCGATTGCTTCTGTTAACTGGGTGAATTTTTTTTCCTTTATGGTAACAAAGCGTTAATTTATAAATCTGTCAAGAATAACGTTCATTCAACCAACGTTTGCGTGCCAACTCTGTCACGTCCCGCCCTCACTCCGCGTTCTGAGAGAGGTCTGAGAAGTTGGGGCGTTGCTCCTTGGTCAGAAGGTCAGGAGAACGGGGAGGTCCTCCTGCAGAGCCGCAGAGGCCGGTGGCGAGGGACTGGGGGAAGGGAGAGGAGCCTGGCACAGCGGGTCAGGCCCAGACCTGGGGTTTCCTTTTGGGGTCACTGGAAAGCCAGTGGCAGGTAAGCTGGCAGAGCATTTTCTGATGTTAAGGGGCCAGCCAGGCTGCTGTGACGAACAGATTGTCGGGGAGCAAGACCAGGCAGAAATGGGGAGCGATTGCAGTGAGGGGTGCTGGAGGAGTACAGGGGGCTCTTGGAGGCAGATGCCAAGCCCTTGATTTGAAGGTACAGGTAAGAGAAGGGGGTCTCGCTGGCCAGGAAGCTTGGGCTTATTTAAAGCTGGATGGTGGTCCCACTTCGGGAAGAGAGCAGGAGCCGGCTGAGGGCGGGTAGAGATCCAGAACTGAGTTTTGGTCTTGTTAACGTCTGTCGTCTCTGGCTACGGGACAGGAAGGGCTCTTAGGCTTATGTTTTGAACATCTTCTGAATGTTAAAATGTGTTCCAGTTCTTTCTTTAGTAGGGACAGGTCACTGTGCAGACAGAACCTTTTCCGGGGTTGGGTTTAAGTCACATCCTTGTAATCCTCCCACTCCCCAAGACTGCGGGGTGTCCCTGAATAGGCAGTTACTTGTACCGCAGGTGCTGAGGAAGGGGTGCTGGGGCCTGAGGGAAGCCCACAGGGGGGCGGCCCCTGCCCCGGAGGGGCAGTCTAGCAGGGAGATGCCACTCTCGGGTATGGCCTTTGGACACTGGTGCCGAGGCGATGGCAATACCCCAAAGCTGCTCCAGCCTTTTGTCCTGTGCAGTGTTCGCGTGGGTTCCCAGTTGGGTGGGGTGGGTGTGCGGCCGAGGGAGCGGCCACGGGTACGGGGCTCTCCAGCCTTGCTCCCCAAGGCACGCCTGGTACTTGAAGGGTTTAAACCCTATGCAGGCCTGGTGTCCTCGCCTGCCTCACCCACTAAACACCAGTGATCTCTTGCGTCGGCACTAAAACAGCAGGCAGGGCCACGACACACCATTTAAGACCCTTGTGCAGTATCGGCCACCATATGGTGAAATGGGGTGTCTGTACCCTACCCCTGTCCTTGGTCTTGACATTCCCCAAAGAGTGGCCTGTTGGGTGCTGTACACATAGTGGTGTTTGAGGTGTCGCTGAAAGTCCTGGTGGGAGTGGATTTCCCCAAGACCTCCCGGAGTAAGGATGCCTCCCACCACACCACCCAGCCCCCTGCCCCGCGCAGGGCGGGCCTGCAGAGGAGACTGACGTGGCCACGAGCCCATGCTGATGGGCCTAATGGTGCCTGAAAACCTCAGTGGTGCTCACTTCAGTGCTCTGTCCTCCCCCCCCACCCCCCCACGCTCCACCTGGAAGGCCTGTGCATGAGTATAGGGGCCGCTCGCTGCTGACTTTTCAAGGGCCAGGTAGTGGTGGTGTGGGGGAGCGGGCACCCCAATTCTGCAGCCTGGAACCTAGCAACCCTCACAAGTTCTGCTTTTTTAATTCGTTGTTTGTCATTGCCTGAATTCTGTACCCTTTTTTTTTTCCAGACAATTTATGAAAACCGAATATACAGCCTTAAAATAGAATGTGGACCCAAATACCCAGAAGCACCCCCCTTTGTAAGATTTGTAACAAAAATTAATATGAATGGAGTTAATAGTTCTAATGGAGTGGTAAGTTGGCTTCCCTGTCCTGCTCTTCCTTGCATTGAACCTTACTCTGTCCGTAGCACTGGGCGCTTTAAGCCGTGTCCTCTCCCCCTTGGTTACTTGATATAAAATGTATCGTGGCGCATGTGCAGAGTTGGAGTGGGGCCCATCTCCCGAGTGTGCATCTGGGCAGCGCTGTGCTGGTCACTTGGCGGGACGAGCCCATTCAGGCCGAGAACAGACGGGCGACTGAGGCACAGTGTGGAGGATCTTGCCCAGGGTCGCTTTCACCTCATGGGCCTTGCAAACCACTGGTGCATGAAGGCTTTGCTCTTTTAAGCTTGCCGTCAGTGCCAAACTCCCCACGGTCCTGGGAAATCAGCGGCGGCAGTAATGACGGCAGGAAATGGCAGTTAACCGGCGCTCTGACTGTACGCTGGTCTCATGTTGGTATCACGGGAACTCAGCCAGGTTTGAGGAATTCCCATGACTTGAGGGGAAAATGACCAGACATGAGGCTTGTTGCCAGTGTCCAATGTCCCCGGCAGTGCACGTGAGCGCTGGCAGCGACTTCACCAGAGCTGGGCGGTGCTGCCTGTCATGGGCGCCGCCACTGGCGCAGCTCGCTGGGCGCAGAGGGGCGAGGATGCCCCGGCTGGGAGAGCCGGCGGCTGGCCCAGGAGCAGGCGGCCCTTTCGCAGCCGGCCGGGTGGGGGCCGAGTGCCCAGCCCCTTCTCCAGGAGAGGGCCGCCGAAGGCTGGGGGGGGGGCTCCCTGCAGGGTCCTCCCGTTAGCTGTTGTGTGCGGCCAGCATGTTCTGTTTGAAAAGTCCACTTTCCTCAAGTTTGTGCTGTTGCTTAGCCCTAGGGTACTGCTGTTCATTTGGGAGCCTGGAAATAACTGGGTGGGTTTTTGTTTGTTTTTTTGCCTTTTTTGTAGGTGGACCCAAGAGCCATATCCGTGCTAGCAAAATGGCAGAATTCATATAGCATCAAAGTCATCCTGCAGGAGCTGCGGCGCCTCATGATGTCTAAAGAGAATATGAAACTCCCTCAGCCGCCGGAAGGACAGTGTTACAGCAATTAATCACCAAGAGAAACCACAGGGCCCCCCATTCGATTTAAGCAGTCTTCATTTTCCACAGTAGTAAGTTTTCTAGATACGTCTTGTAGACCTCAAAGTACTGGAAAGGAAGCTTCCATTCAAAGGCAATTTATCTTAAGATACTGTAAATGATACTAATTTTTTGTCCATTTGAAATATATAAGTCGTGCTCTAACAAATCACCATTCTGTCAAGTGTAACCACTGTCCACATAGTCGAACTTCTGGGATCAAGAGAGTATACTGAAATTGACCCCCACTGTCACTGGTGGGGCGCATCTAACTCAACTGTGAAAACACATCACACAATCACCTTGCTGCTGATGACGTGGCCTGGGGTCTCTGCCTTCTCCCCCTACCCCTACCCACCCCTCTCGCTCCGCCACAGCCCTCCAGCTCGGGGTGGCTCAAGAGTCGATGTGAAGGTTTTAGGCCACATCTGTGGGACTCCTGCTGGATGTGGGAGTGTTTTGTCTGTACCCTGGTTTCCTTCCTTAAGTCTTAAATGAAGCCCCCTCCCGAGCCATCGTCCTACCCCAGTCTCCACGACCGCCCTTGCCGAAGCATAGATTGTAACCCCCTCAGCTCCTTCTGCTCCCCTCTGAAATTGGCCTTTGGTGAGGAATTCAGGGCTTCCCCCATACCTCCCCCACCTTTATCGAGGGGTGCTGCTTTTCCCATCCTCCTCAAGCCCCTTTCTGCATCACCACCACCCGCCGCCCTCCGTGACACTTCCTTGCTTTGGCCAGAAGCCATCAGGTCAGGTTGGAAAGTCTCTGACCTCCGCCTCTAGTTTGGGAACCACGTTTATTTCCTTTCCACCAGCCTGGGAAATGCACATCGGGTCCTCAGCCCTGCCGCCCTCTGCTGTCGCCCTCAGCTGATGGGTTTTTAGCTCAGGTTTTGCTAAGGTGAAAGAACAGTCCCCAGGGCTACTCAGACCTGCCGCCCTCAAGAGTCCTTGGTGATTAAACTTGGAGAAAGGCCACAGGAAGACTCTTGTAAGCACACACACAATCCCTCTGAATGAATTGTTTTCTTTTCCTGTAACTGCTTTTGCTTTTAAAAATTGAAGTTTTAAAACAGGGCTCTTACTTGGTCATCCTTGCGATCCGCCTGGGTCTAGTTTGGAACCTGACAACTGGAACAAAAGAACCTTGAATTCGGTGCGTGCTCTGGTCTCGGTGCTGCTGCCTCTCACGGCCCTCAGCAGGGATTGAGAAAGAACTTGGTGTGCACGGCAGATCCCCGACGTTGGCGGGCTTGACTTCCTGGCAAATGGCTGCGTTTTTCCACTTTTCTGTTCAGGACCACTAAATGCTGAGATGTGGATGCATACCGAATAAAGCAATTCATTGCGTTCTAAAGTTTTTTTTTTTTTCCCTCAGTTTAGTCTTTATGTAAAGTCACCTTTTGAAGCAGCAACTATCCAGTCTGAAAAACATTTGATGTTTCCATTAATCCTTTTCTGGGGAAAATCTTAGTTCTAAGGATTTAACATCCTATAAGATTAACAACAGTATTCCATAAGCAGCCTTTTTATTGTCAGACCATTGCCTAATTTTAATATAATAAAAAGTGTGCGTTAATATTTAAGAAGCTGTGCTCTTCTTCCTCTTGGAGTGTAACGCAGGAGCAGAACTCAGTGTCGCGATGCCTCGGGGTTCAGACTGACTAAAGCAGGGAAGCAGACTTGCTCTAGGGCTTTAGTAAATATTTAGGCTTTGTGGGCCAAGAGGTAAAAATTCAAAGTAGAAGTATTTGTCTGACAGGAGATTCTTGCACCATTTTTAAGTGATGAAGCGGTGTGAGTGAGTGCAGTTTTCTGGCAATGTTCCACAGCCCTGCTGAGAAGGCAGGAGTCCCTTCTTTAGGGAGGAGGGTTTTGCTTAATCGGGATTCCAGGCTACTTTCGAGTCAGTTACATATCATCTGTAAAATTTTTGAGGAACCACATGAAAACAGTGGGCCAGTGGACAGTGCTGCCCCCTTGCCCAGAAAGCTTGCAGCAGAGGAGAGGGCTGTCCTTCCTGAGACCTGAGTGGGTGGCGGGGCTGTAGCTACCAAGTGTCCCTAGAGAAGGTCGATGGGTGAGCGGCCTGGTGGGACGGCAGGGTCACGGGGTTTCCACAAGTATTTCTGTTGCTGGAAGCAAAACTTTGGATCTGGTGCGTGACAGTTCGTCTGCCATCAGCTCTGTAGAGAGTGGCAGCGTCTGCTCAGTTCCTACCAGGGGTTTGAACGTCCTGTCGTGGGCCACAGTCCCAGTGTCCTGTGCGGGGGCCGCCCAGTATCAGCACCTGGGCGCCTGCTGGCAGGCCCCTCCTGAGTGCGCTGTCCCAACCTCTGCCAGGGGGCCGGTGGGAGTCCCCTGGGACGAACTGGAGCCTTTCAGTCCCCCTGGAAGGGATTTGGGCCAGGGACATTTCTGGGTTCTTCGCCTTCAATCAACTCTCTAGAGAAAGGACAGAAGCGCTAATACTACTTCAAAGTGCTGCTGGAAAACCCCAAAGCAAACTCAGCCCAGTGGAAGGGAGAATGAGGCCGGTCTGTGGCCCTGGGCGCCCTCTGTGACCCACGCCTACGTGGGGCTGGGCTCGGCTTCAGACACACAAATAGAACCTTCTTGGAGCGACATCTCAATCCCCAGCCTGGTTACTGCAGCCCGCGGATGTGTCGTTTGCTTTCACTGGTGGCAGTGGGTTTACAGGGGTCTGACTTTATGGCTGGAGCTTAGGCCTTACCTGAGGTTCACGAGAAGGCTGCTTTTTCTGGTGACCGCCTGCAAATCTCAGTGGCTGCTGAGTCCGCTCCTGAAAGAAGATAGTTCTTAGGTTACTTTTCACTGTGTAGAACTTTGGGATATAGGGAGGCCCCGTAGTGACCTCACAACATTGGGGGAGGCAGAGGGCATTAAAAAGACCCTTTCTGATTGACCAGCAGCAAACCAGTAATAGGTCCTCATTGCCCAGAGACCTCTGACCAGATTCCTGGGCCCTTGGGGTGGGGTGTACACTTAGGGATGGGGGGACAGAAGGCACAGACTCTGGTGTACACTGTCCAAACCACCTGCCTGGAAGTGAGTGGACACTCGGCTCCCCTTTGCTTCGTCATCCCAGAAGCTCCCAAAGGACTCTGACTATGGCATTGGACATGGCGGTCTCATTCCACAGAGAAGGAAGTCTTCAGGGAGAGCAGCTGGTGAAATCACCTCTTTCCAGTTGGAGAGAAATAAGCAGCCGGGGTGGGCTTGTGGCTGCCGGGCTCTGAGCTGCAGGGAGCCCAGCAGTTTCTGGGCTGTGTTTTCAGTTGTCTTAGGTCGGCTGAAAGCGACCTCAGAAGAAGGGAGCCTCGGGGAGCAGACTGCATGGCTGCTGCTGGGCCCACCGCTGGGTTCTGCTTGTGGCCGTTGCCACGGATACGGCCTGATGGTTCTGAGGTTCCAAGAGAAGCTGTGGAGGCAGCTCCCAACAGTGCTGGTCAACCGGTCATCTGCTCTCATTGCCCACACAGAGCAAAGCACCTGTGCAGCTCGCAGGCCGCAGGTGAGGCCTGCACACAGGCTCGGCCACCAGAGATGGTCTGCGGACCTGGGGCCTCTGGGAAGCTGGGGGCCCGGAGGCTCTCTCCAGGCCGAGCTGGGGTGCCCGGGGTGCAGGGGGCACGAGTGGCTGCAGGACACAAAGAAACGTCCCCGCCTTCCTGAGCGGGAGCTGCCCTCGCCGAGCGCCACCCGGGTCTGCCCAGCCAAGCAAAACACTTGCTCTCATTCAGCAACTCAGTTCCAGACAAGGGAAGACGGGACCTACTGTGGTGCCAGCAAGGCCCGGGCAGGTCCTCTTCTGCCCAGGCAGGTGGTGAACGAGACTCCTGGGGCCCTCGGCCTTTTCAGGCTCTGGCGCTTTCCCCGCCCGCTGGGGGGCGCCCACAGGCTGGCAAGGCAGGGAGGCCCCCCGCAAGCCGTTATCTTCCTCCTGGGGCTTGCTCTCCGGGCCCCTCTGCCCGCGGCCGGGTTCCACCACTCGCGTTCCGCTGCGGGCCCGCAGCCCCACACGCTCAGCCGCCAGCCCTGCGTGCCCACTGCGCATGCCCAAGCCACGCT
>NW_004567123.1:31147768-31171016 GCF_000260355.1 Condylura cristata | reverse complement strand
GGACAGGGCTGGGCGCCCGCTGAGCTGGCTCTCAGGAAAACGGGTGGGTCTGCCACAGACCTGGGAGGGGAGTGTGCAGCCCCCACCCCATACACTTTTTTTTTTTTAATTCCCGGATGCGCTGAGGCCCAGTAAGGAAGTGCCCAAGGTCACGCTGGGTGTGTGTGGTGGGGTTCAGTGTGCGTGGTGGGGTTCAGTGTGTGTGATGAGGTTGTGCAGGGGCCATCTGGCTGCGGGGCTTGCAAACTCAGATGTTTCAGGAGGCTCATGCAGGCAGGTAAGCTAGCCATATGCCTCTAGTGTGCAGGCTGGGGTGGCCAACACTATTTTTCCAGAGAAGCCACACAGCAGGATTTAGTAAAACATCTCAATGTGAATGGTCACCGTGAATTAGAACTTACCTTTAACTGCCAGTTGCTATCTCTGAGATACCTCTGAATTCTCCTTTGGAGAAAGGGTTTTGTTCCCCCCCTTTCCTGCCTAGTACCCCCTTTCCTGCCCAGTACCCCTTCTGCAGGTTAGAGCGAATGAAGAAATGAACAGCCCAGGCCTTGCCAGAGCCCAGATGCTGCTGCCTCCGCTCACCAGCTTCTTCCCAGGCCTCTCCCCACTGATGTTCTGGCCTCTTTCACAATTTAGCCGGGAAGTGATTTTCCAGGCCCACTTCTGGCTGGAAGGGCCAGTGTCAGCCCCAGATACCTCCCGCCCCCATCTGGCCTCATCCCCCTCTTCTACAGCCTAGAAACGGCTCTGAGTCCAGGCGCCTTGTTGGGGTGTGTGGAGGGGGCTGCGCGGACGTCTGGCTTCTCTGCACAGGGCGGGTCCGAGGCTCCAGCAATGCCAGGCCTGTCCTGCGAGGAAGGCAGTGACCTCGGGCTACAGAGGCCCCTGCGCCCACCTGGGGTCTTGGCTGGGAGTCCATCCTGGATGAAATAAGATCTCTCCTAAAAGGCGGCCTGGCTGCCATGTCCTGTCCTGAGTGGCACAGCGAAAGGACACCTCTGTCTGGCTGCTTGGGGCAGGGCCTCCCCCTGCCCCCTGCCCCCACCCCCACCTCCGCCCCCACAGCAGCTCCAGCTCCCAAGCCTCGGGTTCCTTGGAATGTGATTATTTTTCTTCCCAGATAATTCAAGCCAGAAGACTGGGCCAGCCACTTCCGGCCACGCTGTCCTCACTGCCTCCCTGACCCTTCACTTCACAAACTTGACACCGTGGTCAGAGGCCTAAAGCCAGACCCAGAAGCCCCCTCGTCTCCCCCTCTGGCCCTGGCTTAGGGACTGGTCAAGGAATCTGACTGTAAACACCCAGGCCCTTCGGTGCCCCTTTCCCACAAACCCCAGCTGAGAACATGCTGACCTAGCCGTGAGTCCAGAGGGCATTAACTTGACAACTGACAGGGTAATTCCAAGTCTCAGCGCTTCCCAGGGCCATCCAGTTAACTCACAGCAGCGTGCACACTGGGTTCATTCAACAACTGTGTGATGAACACCTACTGTGTGCCAGGAACTGCCCTAGGCCCTGGGGACATCCAGCAGGAAACCAAACAGGCAGACAGTCCTGCCCTCCTAAAGCTGAGGAGCGGAAGGGCCGGGGAGCGGGGAGAAACGACAAATAAAACTTCAGGTGTGTAGAATATTGGCGATAGATACTATGGAAGAAAATAAAGCAGGAGTGGGGTGGTAGCAGCAGGTGGGGTGCTTGATGGGAAGGTGCGGGGTGGGGGTGAGTGCCAGTGAAACTTGGGGCAGGGCAGAGAAGGCCTGATATTTGAGAAGACGGGGCTTGAACAAAGACCTGAAGATGGGAAAGGGAATGGGCCAGGGGAACAGCCAGTGCAAAGGCCCTGAGGCATGCGCCTCACAGGAGGCCGGGGCTGGCGAGCAGTAGGGAGGGGCGCGGGAGGCTGCGGGCAGGACTGGGGCACCTTGACCAGGGCCTGGCACCGACTTGCCTTTTTCTCTGAGGGCGATGAAACTGGGTGAGACTAAGGTTTTCAGATTCCCTCTAGCTGGTACAGAGGACACTTTGGGGGTGAAGGAGGAAATAGGAGACCACAGACTGCACTAGACCCATGAGGGCAGAGCAGGGGTGAAGACGGGGCTACCCTCGGGTTCCCTGAGGGGACGTGACGTGTGCTTGACTGTCACTGTCACTGATGCTGGAAAGCAGAGCTGCCTCCTGCCCAGCAAAGTCGCACTCAGGGAAGCAGCTTTGTGGGGTGTCCGGCGTGCGTGTCGATGTGTTCCGTGGCCACGCAGGAGAGGCCCTCAGGCCCAAGGATGGAGGGAGCCCACTGGCCTGGAGCTGTACCCCCAAAAACAGGGATACGGGGCTTAGGATCAAGTCCTGGCCATGACAGATGCCCCCTGTACCCAGACACCACCTTTCTGCCAGCGTCCTGTTTATGGGGGTCCCAAAAGGGAACGCAGACCATAGAGAATTTCACCCCCCTCCAGATCTCAGCCACTTTAACACCCTCATTCTCGAGGGTGTTTTTATTTCAGGCATTTTATGGGCATGAAACCCAAGCCTAGGGCCTTCTGAACGTCACCATCTCCTAGGAAGCGGGTAGAGGCAGCTGAAGAGGACTCAGGCAGGGGTGGGCCCTTGACAGGCCCTGACGTTGGGCAGTCTAGCCCCCCTTGAGGATTTGGGGCTGTCTGGGGCATGGACCCTGCCCCTCCTCTTGGTGAGCACCTAAGGGCCTGGTGCTCCCAGCTGGGAGCTTCCTCCCAGCCACTTCCCACTCCAGCCTCCCTGGAGCCCAGGGCCAGCCTCAGGTACAGAGGGGAACTCAGTTCAGAGAAGCGCAGCCACGGGCCACCCGTGACTCAGCACAGAGCGGGGTGCTCCCTTCCCCACCTCCCACCACCTCCACCCTCCTGAGGCCACAGCGTGAGGAAGCAGGACAGACAGGTGGAGACCTTCCTGCTGATGGTGTGACCTGAGCGCAACCTGAGGTGTGGAGTGACTTGGCTGGGAGTGTTGTGGGCACCCAACATTTGGGCCCAGGCATCAGCTGCCCAGAACTCAGCTCTGGGTGTTCACACTGGCCCCGGGGGGGGGGGCGCCTGGCACCTACAGAACCTGGTTTCCTTGTTACCTCAGTGGGATGAGCTCCTCACCCCCGGCCCCCGGCCACTGGCTGGTCCCCTTGAGCTGCCCCCAACCCACAGCTGCGCAAACTCCCTTGTAAGGGACGAGGGCCAGCACCCAGAAACCACTGCTGTCCCTTCATTCAATCACCCGTTCATGGGAGTGAAATCTTCCACGTCTGGGCGGCAAGTGGCCGCAAGCCTAGTGACTATAAGCCAGAGAAATGTATTCTCACAGTTCTGGAGAATTCCGCCATCGAGGTGCCAGCTGGCCGCGCCCCTGCTGAGGTCCTCTGCCTGTGGGGCTCCCAGGATTCCCTGGCGCCCTTGGCTTGTCCGCACTCCAGTCGGTCTCCCCCGCCTGTGTGTCCTCTTCTCGGGGGACACCGGCCATCTGACCCAGGCCCTCTGTCCAGCATGCTGGCTCTCCCGGGACAGCTGCAAAGACAGCATTTTCACTCCTCTGACACGAAGACCGGACTGGAGGGAAGGCTCCCAGTCGCTAGGAGCCCTGCTGTGGGGGGCCCAGACCCTGGGGCAACAGCCTCTGAGGTGGGTGCCACAGTGCTCGGGCTCAGGGACACAGCTGCTGCGGGCCTTGGGCTGGGCGGAGCCTCAGGCAGCCCCTGGCCAGCTCGAGCTGGATCTTCCTCCCTGTTCCTTCTGCCCCAGGACCTCGGCTCACACCTCGCCTCCTCCTGGCAGTCTCTGCCACCCATGGCTGCCCCTTGGGGCGTCCCAGGCCTGCGGGGCTTCTTTCCAGCATCAGTAGGTGTAAGGGTTGTACTTGTTCTTACTGGGACTCGTTTATACCAATTTCTGCACAAAATGACTGTCAACAAAAAACAAGTTGCCTTAAAAGCATCGATCAAAAAGGACACGGGCTCTCCCCTCCCCCTCCCACGGACTGGAAACCAGCTCTTGGCAGGCAGGAACAGTCTCGGGTACACAGCAGGTGTCCCGTCACATTTGATTACTGAGTGGCCAGTGCCAGGCCCTGGGGCAGGGGAACGATGAAGTCACCACCTCCGGCCCATGGGCATTCACTGAGTGCCACTTCCAGGCGCCCACCCGAGAATGGGCGAATAGCCAGGGCTCCATAAATGCTAGAGGTGGTGGGGAGCTGCCCTTGGGGTCCCCTCCACGCCTCCCTCTGCTGTCCCCTGTGAGGGGAGCCCTTGGTGCTGTCACGGGGCACCTGGGTGAAGTGGTCCAGGGGCTGGGCATGGCCCCTGCAAGAGGGGAGGCGTGGAGACTTCCGGCTGGTGGGCTAGGGGTGTGCTGTTCCCTCTGCCTCCGCCCAGTGATGAACTTTCAACATCTGGGTCTCCATCCCTGGCCACCGCCCCAATCTTAGGACCTTACCAGAAGTCCTCTCCCGGGTATGACAACTTAAACTGTTCCCAGGTATTGCCACATGTGCCCCAGAGATGGGATGGGGTCACATCCCTGTTAGCCTATAGGGGGACTGTTGGGGATTAAGCTAGAAGTGGGGAGACCAATGGTTGGGGTGTAGGAGTAAGAGTCCAACCTGAGAGGCTGGTGGGGAGTGGTGGGCAGGAAGGGGCTTTATTTCCTAACTGCACTTTTCTGTATTTTCTATGGTATCTGCAGGGAACATGTTTCTCTTTTGCCTTCAGAAAAAAAGGGGGGGGGTTGTGCTTATTTTTAGGGGATACTCTTTGGAAGTGACTCCCATTTACCCTTAAGAGCCACCAGTGGTCTCTGAGCCTCAGTTTCTTTCCAGCTGGTGAGGCCGTATAAAAACGCGGACTTTGGGAAAGGCAAGCTGGCATAGCTCTCGGCGGGAGATGCACCTTCTCCTTTTTACTTCTAAGAATTAATCATAGTTGCCTCAGTTCCCAAAGCTGTGCACAAGAGGGGGTTCACCTCAGCATGTTTGTGAGAATGAACACAGGGAACAACCTGAGTGTCCATCAGGACCAACAAGAATGAGTTGTACCGGCTCTGTGTCCTGGAATACTACACAGCAGTGAAAAAGAGGGCACCAGGAGGCCCTGGAAGTATTGTTGAGTGAAAACAGCCAGGTGCTGAGCAGTGTATGTTTGGATACTGTTCCTAAGACACAAACAAAGTAGAACAGAGATGGTGTGTGAATTTGTTTGGGGGTTCTCAGACAATTTCTACAAAGTATCGGGAGGTACTCTAAACAGAGTGCAGGGCAGCAATGGGTCTTAAGAGTTCCCTTCTTTAAATCTCCAGTTACTGTTATTTATGAATACGAAATAGTTCAGGCCAACAAAGAAAATAGAAAGAATAATGTCCCCTCCACCCAACTCCTAAAAGAAAATATCAAATGGAGCGCTCAGCCCTGTGAAGTCTCCTCAATTTCTTCCTCCTAGCTCAAAGGAAATACCATCCTGCATGGGCAATTTCTCCTCCCCCCAGGTGTCTGCACTTAGCACCCCTTGAATTTTATTGAGTTTTGCACTTCTGGTTTCTGGGCAGGTTACCTCTTCCCAGAAGGATATAGAAAAATACATTTAAGAACAAAAGTTTCCTTGCATTGCTACCTTTCGGATTGCTCCTGAAGCTTGGGTTTCCCGGAAAGGGGGCTGCACCCCTTGCCTGGGCCCCCAGAGGGCCCCCGCGAAGGAGTCGCTGGGCTGTGGAGCAGATGAAGACCCGGGCACAAAAGCCCCAGTGCGGCGGGCCTGGCTTCTGCAGGCCCGGGGCTCGGAGCCAGCAGGCTGGAGCCAGGCGGCCTCCCGGGCCTCCTCACAGCCGCTTTTGATAAAGCCCCTCTGTGCGTGGGGTGGGGGGGCCCCGGCCGGCTGGAGCCAGCTCACATCTGGAGGCCAGCACAGGCCCGGGGCAGCCGGCGCGGCTGACAGCGGCGCCACCCCGCGCCACACGCCCGGCCTGGGTAAACACGCCCGCGCCCACCCAGCGGCTCACCTTTCGCCCACAAGGCCGCCTTTCTTCTCGGACCCGGGCCGAGGCCACCTCGAACATTCCTTCTGGCACAGGGCAGAACGGGCCTGCTGACCTCGAGTGTGAGCAAAAGCTGAGCCCAGGGCTGGGGCGGCGGTGGGGGCGGGGGAGGGCCGCCGAGCTCACGCTGCGCGGGGCTGGGCACAGGCGGTTAAGCGTGTGCTGGGCTTTGCGGCCTGGGCGCAGCCCCAGCTCCAGCCGCGTGACCTCGGGCTAGGCTCGCGAGCTCCCACTCTTATCCTCACCTGTAAAATGGGAACAACGAGAGCCCCGCCCCCTGCAGTTACCTGGCTGGTGCAGATGTCCAGGCAGGTAATTGCTTACAAGGGGCGCACGGCTCCCTCACTCCCTCGCCAGCCATGCTCAGGGGGTTCTGCGCCCTGCGCAAGGGCTCAGGTGGTAGATAACGGGGCTCCGCCCCCCCCCCCCCCCCCCCCCCCCGACGAGCTACGTCCCTGCTCAGCTTGGGGCAGAGGGATAATCAATGGGAACCTCTGAGAATAGTCAGCCCCCACCTCCACCGCTGGCCGCTCCCCTGCCCCCCACCGGGGGTGGGGGCACCCGGAGCCTGCCAGTTGGAGCCGCCATCAGCCGCCTCAGCCCTGGTCTGTGGATGGGGCCGCGCCCAGCTGCGGGCAGGCCTGGGCCCTCCGGTCCTGGGCTCTGGGGCTGGTGGGTGCAGCAGGAGCTGGTCACACGTCCCCCCTTGCCTGCCCCCTCGGAGGGGTCCTCAACAAGTGTCTCCCAGATATGCCCCTCGACCCCCTGCCCCTCATTAGCTCTATTTCTCAGTGGAGGAAACAGAAGCTCAGAGAGGTTCGGTCAGTCGCTAATGACATACAGTAAAGGACAGAGCTAAGACTCAACCCTGAGCCATCGCACTGTGGCTGCACCCTGAAGCGCTGTCCGATGCTCTCATCTGGGTGCGCTTTCTTTCTGGAAAGGAGCCAGTTATCTGGGCTGGCGCGCACATGGAGTATGAGGCGCGCAGGCTGAACGTGCAGGCTGAACGTGCAGGCTGAACGTGCAGGCGTAGGGCTGGGGCACCTCCTGGCCTTCCACGCCTTCTTCCTCTGTGGGGCAATCCTGCAGGGTGTCGGGGGACTGAGCAGGGCCCGAAGTGCACAGTGCCTGGCACAAAAGGAGAAGTCTGGGTAGAAGTCACGGTGGCTCCCGAAGAGGCAGGACCCAAGGGCTGGCAGGGAGACAGGCCAGCGGAGGGTCTGCACCCCGTAGCGCCCAGCCCTCATGCGGGCCACACCCCCACCTTACAAACGAGGAAACTGAGGCCCAGACAGGAAAAGTCATTTCTTTCTCAGGGAGTAAAAGCAGAGGCAGAATCTGAATGTAGAAAACAGTAACGTCGCGCCCCCTCTCTGCCTCCATGCCTCCTCCAGTCTTGCTGCACCCCCACTGTGTGCTGGGCCCTGGAGAGAGGAGGTAAGCCCACACTCCCGTGAGGAGCCTGATCCCCACCTCTGTCTCCTGCCCACCTCCGAGCCGTCTCTGAGCGCCCCGAGCCTCAGTCCTTCCTCAGCGCAATGGGTCCGACCTCTGCCAGCCCCCAGCCCCCCACCCTGGCCCAGGCTCCCGGGCCCAGGACAGCAGGGATGAGTCGCAGCTGGGCCGGGCGGGGCGCTGGCGGGGCAGCCCTGTCCCCGTGAGGTGCGGCGGGGGTCCTCCACCTGCTGCCGCCCCCCAGTCCCCTGTGAACCTGCTCGCCCGGCGGGAGCCAGTCGCCATCTGGAGCGACGGGCTGTTTATGGAGCCGGACGGCGGCGGCCCTGGCCCTGACCCGGCCAATCTGGAAGCGATTAGCAGCTGGGGCTGGGGAGCATTTGGAGTTCTCATCAGTGGGTCGGGTCCCCCCACCAGCCCCCACACCCTGCACCACCCGGAGCCGACGCTGCTCTGGGGATCTCCAGGGAGCCCCGTTTCTTGCAGGGCACACTAGCTCGGACCCGCTCCAAGGCCTAGAGCTCTGCAAAGCAGCAGCGTGGGGACTGGGCCACACACAGGCCAGGATGCGGGGGTGGGGCGGAGGGGCGGGGGCGGAGATCTGGGGCCTTCCCTGAGGAGACCGCTTGCAGGATTTCTTTCTGGCATGTTTGGTTTTGAATATACATACAAGCGCACTGGGGAACACAGGCCTCAGCCATCCATCAGTGCCCCGCCATGTGGCCACTGTTGCCAGCTCCTTGGGTCTCCTGAGATGGTGTGAGGCCCCACCCCCACCCCCAGAAGTACAGTTAAGTCCCTTGTCTTTTTCTACGAGTGCGAGCCCACGTGACAGTCCTCCATCTTCCTCTCTGGGTGTACCCCTATTTCTACCGCCGCTGCTGCTACTAATTACAGCGTCAGTTCTAACAGCAGCAGCAGAAGGCTTGCATAGGGCCCGCTGGGAGCGGGGTGCAGTCCCGCAGGCTTTGCGTGGGTGTACTTGCTCATTAATCAGGGTGACGTGACCTCACTGGAGTCTCCATTATTCTCATCATCCCCACTTTGTGGATGGGAAAGTTGAGGCACAGGAAGGGAGGCACCTGCCCAGGGCCACCTGGCAGATGGGCAGAGCTGGACTCGGGGCTAGGCCGTCGGACTCCCGGTCTGTGCTCAGAACGCCGCACCGTCCCGCCTCTAGTGAGGCTCTGGAATGTTCTGCAGTCTGATGGACGCTGGCGGTGCAGGTGCTGGGGTGTCGAGGAAGCCTCGGCGGCCATATTCTGGGCCTATTTCCAGGGAAACCCAGGCTCTGCCCAGCACATCTGGGGTTTCCAGCTCCCCATTCTGCTTCATCCCAATGCCTGTTCTCTGGTGGGTGGACAGGACGGCAGACCCCTCTGGGCTCCGTGTCTCACCTCGTCCCCCCCAGCCCCAGCTCCATGCTGTAGACGGATCAAACTCTATAGAACTGAAATCAAGTCAGACCTATCTATTCCAGTTTATTCCTGTCACCCTCAGTATAAGGTCCAATCCCCCCCTCCGCCCTGCACCCCTAAGTGGCCGTGTCCCCCTCACCCCCAGGCCTTTGCACAGGCAGTCGCTCTGCTGCCTGACTCCTCTCCAGTCTGAGCTCCCAGCCTTCCCCAAACCCCAGACTGGCTTAGACAGGTACCCCTCTGCCTGGGGGCGGCCATCTACCCTGATGGAGGTCCTAGGAGAAGAGAAGTTTGCCAGTTTCACTCATTTCTGTTTGAAGAGCTCGGAGTGGGGTCGGGTGCATGGCACTTGCCTGAGTGAGTGAATAAATGAGTGGGGAGCCCCATCTATGAGTACAGGGCTGCCCTGAGGACAGTGGGGTTCAGGCCTGAGAGCAGGGAGAGGAAAAGAAGGTCACAAGGCATCTAAACAACAGGGCTTTTCTCATTCCTGCACCCCATTGTGCCACTGAGCCCCCTCAAGCCCCCACCAAGCCTTCTAGCAGTCTCCAGACCCTGGGGGTGAGGGGGCAGCGGGGAGAGGAGCCAGCAGGGCACAGAGCCTGGGTTTTCAGAGCCCATTTTAGAGGCAAACCCAACCGGAAGTGGAAGGAATGGAATGACCTAGCATCAGCGAGCGCCCCATTAGCTCTGTGGCCCGTCTGCTGGTGTGTACTGAGGCCCCACTGAGGGTGAGCTTGTTTCAAAGCTCCTGTTCTTTTTTTTTTTTTTTAAGATTTATTTATTTATGCACACAAGAACTGGGGTACAGGCCAGAGGTGCAGGGGGTGAGAGGATTCACCAGACTGACCGAAATACACTGCTGAGGGGAGCAGCGGGTGGACAGGAGAGGTCTGCTGTCCCACGTGGGTCAGCTCCCTGGCCAGGGATGGGACTCCCCGCCCCCACCGCAGCACAGCGGCTGCAGACAGCTTCATCGTGCTGTGCTTTAACCCTCTGCGCCACCAGGGAGGCCCAGGGACAACGCCAGAGTCTATCCCTTGCCCGCCCTCGGCAGACACTTCACACAGAAGGGCCCCTCCGGTCCTCCCCATACGCTGAGGGGTCCGGTATCGCCCCCATCTTAGATGTGGAAACCAAGGCCCAGAGAGGGTCGGTGGCCTGCCTGGGACACACAGAAGCCGACCCAAGAGGGGAACGTCGTGACGTCACTTGTGGTCTCCGACACGTTTCTACGGGGTGAAGTCACGTCTGGAAGGAAGGTGGGATCCTCCCCGGGGAGTAGGAACATGGACCCTCAGGCACTAGCTAGAAACTTTTCTGAAAGTAAAAACAGTCCCTTAGGGCAAGTAGCCAGGCCCAGGAGGCGACAACAGCAGCCCCTCGGGGCCTTTCACCCAACCTGTCTGACTTGGGGCTGAAGCCAGCTTGGGTGTGGGGGCCCTCCTGGCCCCCCTCAGCCTCCTGGCTCCCTGTGACGCAGCTGTGGTGGCGTTTGGCAACCCCAGCTGCCCACAGTTACGACAGCCCGGGCATTTGCCAGCAAGGCCTGGGGGGGCGGGTAGGGGAGCGGGCGACTGTGAGGGGGATGGGCCTGAGGCCCTGTCTCCCCCAGCTGACCTCTCCTCCAGGCAGCCCGGCAAGGTTCCTAGACCCCCTCTCTCCACTCCCCCTTACCCCGCCCCCCAAGGGTGCTTTTCGCCATCTGACATCACCAGCGTTGGCAGCAGGCAGCCAGCACCTCCCAGGCAGGGCCACTCCGGCCCTCACCAAGCCCCTGCACTCGCCCTCGGCCAGAACTTGCAAGTGCCGGCTAACAAATGAAAAGCTGGGTAGATGGGCTGCAGCCCCTCCTTCCAGCCATCGTTTATTAAAGCACCTATCATGCGCCAGGCACTGTGCTACCCGGCCCTAGGCACAAGGCGAACAAACAGGCCAAGGTCCTTTCCACCGGAGCTCACGTGCTAGGAAGGACGCCGGTCTATAATGCCAGCACCCAGAGAAGGAAGGGTCGGACTCACAGCCCACCAGAGGCTCTTTGCCCCAGAGCAGAGTCTGGGCCTCATAGCCGACCAGCAGAGTCTGGGCCTCAGGGCGCTGGAGCCACCTTGCACCCCACTGGCCAGCACGAGGCGCCTGGGAATGGAGGCGGCAAAGCCTGGGAGCCGCGGGGCAAGTAGGAAGCAGGTTCCAGAAGGGGAAGCCCCGGGCGGCTGGGCGGGGGTGTCAGGGCCTGACCTCGCCTTCCCACCGGAAGGGTCCCTGAGGAAGTGACGCCCACAGTGCCCCGAACACGGCCGTGGAGGGAGCCCAGCAACTGCCCAGGAAGAATGTTCCCAGCAGGGACACCCGCAGAGGCAGGAAGGCTGCCACACCCCGGAGCTGGTGGCTCCTACACCCCCCCATCCCCCCCCCGCCCCCGCTGGCCGCTGGGATTTCTCCTTTGTGAAAAGGGAGTGAGACCCCTGCCAGGCGGGGATGCTGGAAGCTTCTCTGGGAGCCTTTTAGGGGCTGGGCAAGGCCCTGGGTGGAAACTCTAGGGTGGGTTGTTTCTTCCCTGTCTTCTCCGCGGCACTTTGAGGAGAGACCCTGAGGTGCCCAGAAGGAAATGACAGACAGCCTCACTGACAATAGAAGGAAACTGAGGTAGGCAGCACAGCAACAATAAGGCCTAGTGGCGGCCCTTGGAACGGTCAACGCATGTCTTCCTCTCAGCAGCCGGTGTAGCAGGCCGAGCCTACGTCCTCTGTCTTGCCGGCGAGGAAATGAAGACGGGGTGTTAAGTCAGGGCCACTTAATGGGGGAGCTGGGACGGAAACACAGGTCAGACTCCAGAAGCAGAACCTCCTGGGTCCTGGGGTGGGAGGGGAGCGGTGAGGGCCAGAGGCCTGGGAGAGGCTGGGGACCACCCTCATCCGGGGCGCCGAGGCCCCAGAACCGGTCATTTCAGGAGTGAGGGGCCCAGCGTCGCCCCAAGTTTTTCCTATTCTGAAGACGCAGAGAACCCCAGGCTCCAGCCCACGCCAGCAACCTGGAATTTCCTCTGCTTCCTTCCTTCTTTCATTCACTTGCTCAGCAGAAAACATGACGGGACCAAATGCAACCATTGACACAATGAGTGTAAGTGGGCTGAGTGGGTCATCAGAAAACAAAGGCTCTTATGTTAGATCAAAAGTCAAAACCCTTTTCGTATCCACTGGGCCAGTGTTTGCAAAGTGTCAAACATGTCCTAGGTCCTGCTTTGATTCTACCCATAAAAGTATCATCTCTGTTCAAGAAGGGGAGATGTAGGGAGAGGGTGGTAGGGAAGAGGGGGCGCCAGGGCTGAAGACTGGGAGCAGGACAGAGCGGTCCATGGGTCAAGGGCAGCAGGACCCGGGGGTGGGGCAAGGTGGGTGCAGGGCCAGGGTGTGGCTGGCCCCCGGGAGGGCGGGAGGTGCAGAAGAGCAGGTCTGTTTACCCAGGGCTGTGGGTCAGAGACCGCCCCTCACCCTCTCAGCAGTCCCACTGGACTCTTGACCTCCACCTGGGGCCCTCCCCACTGGTGCCAAGACGCAGGCAGCCTCCTCGCTGGAAAGTTCTGGAGGCCTACTGCGTGCTGGGCTCGGCCGTTGGTGCTTAATCCAGCCGCAGCTTGGATTTCTCCTCGTTTTGCAGAGGAGAAAACTGAGCATCAGAGAGGTAGAGTGACCAGCTGGAGGCCACAGAGCAGGGAGTGGCCCGGGTGGGTTTGCACTCAGGGTGTCACTACTACTCCATGCTCACTACTCCATGCTCACTGGCTCCTCATAGCTGTCTCCTAGGAAACGGCAGCAAGAGGCCTCAGCGCTCCTGTCCCCTCGCGGGTCCCCTGACCTCAAAGGCTCAGTTCCTGTCTCGGAAACTGAAGGGCAAGTCAGTGTCAGGACTGATGACACCCTCCCTCGGTGACTGAGCACCGCCATGTGCTGAGCTGGCATTTCTCATTTCACAAGGGCTCTGACAGAGGAGGAAACCGAGGTTCAGAGGGAGAAGCTATGTTCAAGGTCCAGGTCTCAGGGTGTCCCCTGAGTCCTGGCACTGTGGCGCGGTGTGCTCACTGACTGGTAAGGATGGGGTCACCCAGGCCGCAGAGGCTTCTGGTGGGGATGGGGAGGAAGCGACAGGACTCAGGACTCCGTTTCCCACCCCTGCCCCTCACTGCACCCTGGAGGAGCTGGGGGCCTGGATCCCCAGTCTGCTTCTTTCCTGAGAGGGGGGCTGCAGGAAGGCCCCCTCACCTCCTTACCCAGGTCGTGCCCTGGTCCTGCCCAAACAAGAAGCGGCAGGCAGTCCTCCCTCTCGCCGTGGGAAGGGCCTCGCGGGCCTGTGTGACCCTCTCGGAGTCTCAGTTTCCCCTCTGTGGTCACGGGTTCTGGGTCAGACAGAGCCACCCCCAGCTGTGCGGCTGCAGGCAGGTGACTGCCCCCCTAAAGCCAGGGGGCCGTGCACACGTTGCTTCAGAAACAAGGCGTGCTGGGAAGGCTGGGCGGGACGTCCGGCCGCCTCGGATCTCAGCGGCAGGTGGTGGCAAAGGTGGGCTGGATTCAGAGCATGAAGCGGGGCCTCCCGGTTATTTACTTCTCTGTCCCAGTGAGAAAGAACAGGCCAGTAAAGGGGAGGTGGTGCAGCTGGACAGGACCGGGCCCCATCCGTGGGGCCTACAGAGCGCTAATGGGCGGGGAGAGAAGAAGCAGCTTGGGACTGGAGGGGGGGTGCAGCAGATTCTGGGGAACCTTCCAGGCAGGGGCAGGTGCTCCCACGCCCCAGGCCTGCTCTGAGCAACCTGCCCCTCCCCAGCCCCTGCTGGCAGACCCCAGCCCAGAGCCTCCCAGCAGCCCTGTGGCCTAATGAGCCCCTGGAGCCAGGCGAGGCGGCCAGCTCAGAGACGCACAGCGACTTGCCCTGGGTCACACAGCCCAGTTCTCCAGCCGCTGCCTGGAAAGAATGGGAGGCCCAAGCGTGAGTGGGAGGAAGCCACCGGGCAGCAGGGGAACAGATGCTGACAGGACTCCAGGGAGACAAGATACCAGGGAGGGCCCCTGGCTTTGAGGCATCAAATAAATGTGTGGTGGAGTCTGTCTTTGGGCCTGTCTGCTCCCCCGCTGCCCCCCGGGAAGGAAAAACTGGACTCTAGCTCAGGGCTCTCGCTCCCTCTTTGACCTGATGATGGCGCTAAGTCATGGCACCCCTGTGAGCCTCGGTTTCCTCGTCTGCTACTGGGCACAGCGGAGGCCTGGCAAGCACTGCACTGGGTCCTGAGGGTTTCCCACTTCGCCTGCCTGGCCTGTTTCTCCCGCGTCTTCCATGGACTGACGATGGAGGGGAGCAACGCCACGTTGTGACATCACACCAGCGTCTGGTGTGCCCCGGGCGCAGGACAGGGACTCGGAATGTCGCAGCTACAGCCGTGTTTGTGGTGGTGGCGGGACCCCCAAATTCCCTTCGCTCACTGTCCCCCACTTCACAAAATAGAAATAGCTGCAGCGTCTGCCCCCTGCACCCCGGGGGACCCACGGACACTCCCCAAGTGCCTGCTGTCTTAGGAATAGCATTTGAGGGCTCAGTGAGGAACAGAAACCAAGCAGCGCTGCCCTCGGGCAGCCAACCTGCCTGGGGCACAGACAAGAGGAGCTGGCGTTTGAAGTGGGGTGTGGGAAGCTGCTATGAGCAGGGCAAGGGATGGAGGCTGGGGAGCCTGGGTCCCCCTCTGTGCTGTGGGACCCGGGTGAGTGATGGGGCGGGCTGAGGGACAGGCGCTCTATCCCTCTGGGCAGACGGGTAGAGGCCAAAGGCGGGTCTGAAGCCCTCGGGGCCTTGTCAGGCTTCACTGCTCTTTCTGCATCAATGGCCCTGGGGGGGCAGGCCGAGGGCTGGAGACCAGCAGTCTTTACTCTTTCTCCTGGGGCTCCCTCCGGCCTTCTCTCGTTCTCCTGCCCCTGCCCTCTCTTCCTCTCATAGCCTCTCTCCTGCCTCTAAGTGACGCCGCCCTCACAGGCTCTGCTTCCAGGCCCCGCATGCCCACACCACGCTCCAGGCGCCCACCATCAGGCCCACCCACCCTGCTCCCCAGCGCCTCCTGCATCCAGAGGCCAGGTGCAAAGGCCTGAGCATCTGCATTTACCCTACAAAGACTCAGTGCGAGTTGCGGCCTGGACTTTCTGAGAACCGGAGGATGGCAACATGCCTGGCTTAGGGGCTCAGGCCCAGCGTGACTGCAGGGGAGGATGAGTGGCACTGGGAGGTGGTAGAGGGAGCCAGGGAGGAGGGCAGGGGCAGGCAGGGCGGGGAGGGGCAGAAAGTAGTGGGGGAGGGTGGAGACCCGAGAGAGGAGACAGCTGGAGAGGGAAGGGTGCTCGCTCGAGGGGGGAGAGGAGGGCCCCCCACCCCCCGCAGAGAGGAGAGGGATGCATGGTCCTGCGGGTGGGGAGGATGGGCAGGACAGGCAGCAGACAGGAGGCCACTGGGAGTGGAGACAGGTGGACACCCAGGGGCCTTTTCTCCTCAGATCTCCCCCAGATGGATTTTCCCATTTGTCAGTGGAAACATCCTCAGAGAGGGTTAACGAGAGCCCAGGGTTAGTCAGGCCCAGGAGCCCCGAGGCCTGGAAGTGCTGCTTCACCCAGGGCCTCTGGCTTGGCCCAGACAAGCCTCCCCTGACCTGAAATGCTCCCTCAGACCTGCCTAGAAGGAAGCTGTGAGGGCCCTGACACTGCCCTCCGCCCTGCCCTTGGCCCAGAGACCACTGCCCGTCCTGCAGCTACCTGAGGCTACCTGAGGCCTTCGCCCCAATCATTAGCGAGGCCGCCAAGTCCGGTTACAGAGGCTGTGGATCAACTCCAGGCCTAGGACGCACAAGTAGATGCCAGTGTCAGCCCAGGTTTAGAGCTGAGGATGACGTCTGGGGGGGCTCTGCCTCGTCCCAGGACTCGAACCCCCAGGGCCACACAATGAAACGCCCAGCGGCCGCATTCAGGGAGACACCATAGGCTCAGGGGCCTGTCCTTAGTCACACGGAGGCCCCAGAGACTCCTGGAGGCTGAGAGTGTGTGTGTGTGTGTGTGTGTGTGTGTGTGTGTGTGTGTGTGTGTGTGTGTGTGTGTGTGTGTGTGTGGAGGGAGCGGGGCGCCTGCAGGAAGTGGCCAGGGTCAGGACAGGTCTGGCGCTTTGATCAACTTTACAAGCTCTGGCTGTTTATGGAGGCCGGCCCCCACCCCTCCCACCCGGGACTGCGTCTCGTCACCGGCACTCGGGATATTAGCAGTCCCAGGAGAGTCTGCCCGCTGGCCGGGGTCCTGGCCCCATTTCCTCCAGCCTGGCCGGTGCCCTGCCCCTTGGCCTCCCCTGGGAACAGGGGAGGGAGTGTCTCCTGCCAGCTGCCCTCCTGGAGGGGCCGCCCTGCAGGAGCAAGCTGGATCCCACCCCAGGGCCTCTGCCCCTGCCCGGGAGGCCTCCTGGCCCCATGGGCCCTCTGGCTGCGGCCCTGCCGCTCCAGGTCACTCAGTGTCACCTCCTCAGCGAGACACCCCGGACCTTCCACCTAAGCTGCTGCCCCCTCGCCCTCTAGCGCGGCCATTAGCTAATTCTTCACTGCCCGCGACTGCTTGCTGTTCTTCCTCCTGTGGATTTTCTGCCTCTTCCCAGACAGGGCCCCCTCTTGCCCACATTCCTGTGGGTGCGAGCACACAGTGGGTGCCCCATCAATGTTTCTTGAGTGAGAAACACTTTGGGGAGGTGAGCTGTGGGCAGCCTGCTGAGTGTGGAACAGCACTGTGACTAAAACTAAGTCTATTCCTTAGTTAAAGAGACTTCACTGCGGGGCCTCCCTGGCGGCGCAGCGGGTTAAAGCCCAGCACTAAGAACGACTTCGATCCCCACCCCGGAGGTGACCACAGGGCGCAGCGGACCTCTCCTGCCCGCCGCTGCTCCCCTCGGCAGTGTGTTTCAGTGCATCCGCCTGTTCTGCTCCCCACTCTCTCTCTGGTGAGTCCTCTCACCACCCTGCCCCTCTGGCCTGTACCTGACCTTTTGTATGCATAATAAATCTCTAAAAAAAAATACTTCATTGCTGAAAATTGCTAACTGTCACCTGCACCTCAGGGAGAGGTCATCTCTCCGCTGCTGCAGGGTCTTGGAAACAGGCAGTGTCTTACCGTGCAGTAAGGCGAAGTGCAATAAACCCAGCTGTGTCTGCAGCGGGGGAATTCACAGGCTCAGCGCTCACACTGGGGGTTCACCCTCACTCCACAGATGGGGAAACTAAGAGAAGTGATGTGTCTCCGCCTGAAGGATCCCCTGCTCGGGTCCCTCCGCCCCAGACCTCAGGGTCTCTCCCCAGGCCCCGCCCACACTCCCAGCGGCTTCCCCCTCAGCCGGTGAAGACACCTACAAGAAGCAGCAGGGGACAGGTGTCCGACCAGCCTGGCCGGTTCTGGGGCATGTGCGGGGCACTCCCCCCACCCGCCCCTCCCCACCCCACTGATGCTGCCCCCTCCTCTGCCATGCAGTGGCCACCTGCTCCCACACCTGCCTCCGAAGCCTCTCTCAGGCCCTGCTAGCCCCTAATGCCCACAAGACCACAATGGCCGGCTTGTCCTCAGAGACCCCCCCAGGGTGCTGCCTCCCCCACCCCACCCCCACCTGCCCCTCCAGCGCCCTGTGACCTGGGCAGGTGCACAGCCCGCTGGGCCTGTGGAGGGAGAAGCAAGAGACACCATTGAGGAACCTGCGCACTCACCCAGCCATCTGGAGAGCAGGCGTGGGGGAGGGGGGCTGCTGGGCACTGCTGGGATGGGCCAGTCCGTTTCACAGAATTCTCTGGGCTTCCCAGCAGCCAGGGAGAGTCTGTGGTCATCCCTTCTGAGAGGACAGAGCGCCAGAGGGGTTCAGACGCTCCTCCAAGGCTACAGAGCAGGCAGGCCTGGAGCCTGGCCGGTGAGCTCCTGCTCGCCCTCCACTCACCGTCCCTGTCGGGTGGTGGATGCCACGGGACCCACGCGCCCATTCAGAGCTTCCACACAGCTGACGCAGGTTGCCGAGCTCTGTCCTGGACCGGGGTGAGGCAGAGCGAGGCAGGCACACCACCCTGTGGGAGACAGAGAACCGACAGGCAACGTCCGAAGCCGACTCCATTACAGGGCTGTGGTGGGGATGCTGCCCGGGCCTCCAGCAAGGACCCTGAGGCGGGGAGCGGTGGGGTGCTGGAAGCTGTGAGTCACAGGAGGGGGCCACTGGACGCCGCGGGGTGGTCAGTCGGGCCTGGTTGCTCACCCCAGATTAAGGTGGGCTTGCTCCACCTCTCGCTCCCATCAAAAGGCCACGGCTTTACAAGAGGATGGGAGATGCCACCCCTGCACCTGTGGCCTCGTGGGGCCCCCTCCTGCCCGGGGGGGCGGGGGGGCGCTCCTGGCCCTAATGTAACAGGGTCAGGCAGAGGCAAGAGCCCAGAGCTGAAGAACTTGATTCTGGGCTCTCCGGTCCTTGCCTTGTGACCTTCCCGTGGCTTCCGGCCTGTAAAATGGGCAGGGCCTGCCCACCTCGTCCCAGATGGGCCCCTGGCGTGCAGCAGGTGCTGGCTTGAATAGGCTTCCGTGGGAGAGGGGCGTTCCCCAACCCAGAGAAGCTCCGACCTGCTTGGTGGCTGCCCTGCGAGCTCAGCCCTGCCTGGGCACCTCTGGAAGCTTCAGGCGACAGGCACCCTGTCTGCCTACCTGCCGAGCAGCTGCTGTCTGGAGCTTTAGTCACCTGCTCAAGAGCTTCAGCCCCCAAGACTCGGGGTGAGGGATGCCCCAGGGCCAGTCGGTGCGCACCCGGGGGCCTGGGATATCAGATTCCCGGCATCTCACAAATACAGAAACTGAGGGCTGAGAAGGTGAGCAGTTTGGAATCGATTCCAGGGCTGTTGGCGCTGGAACTTCTACTCAGCCCCCAAGCTCCTCCCCGCCCCCAAAGACTGTCTCCCTTCTCAGCCCTTGAGCTGAGTATTTTCTATAAGTCCATTGCACAGATGAGGAAACGGTGGCTTGGCTGAGGACTTAAACAAGGGCTTTGTAATTTAGCCAACAAATATTTATTTACCACCTGCTCTGTGCCAGGTCAAATAGAGCAGCAGGGATCAAAATCAATCAGCTCCAATTTCTGGCCCTCCTAGGTCCACGGGAGAGACAGACACTGAACTATTTGAGAAGTGATATGCACCAAGCTTAGCAGATAGGTCTGAATTTCAACCCCGGTTGCTTGTTAGCTGTGTGACCTGGGGCAAATTACTTAACCACTCTGTGCCTCTAAATAAAATGGGAGACACCTACCTGGGGTTGTTCACAGGTCTTAGCACAGAGAAAGTACTCTCTAAGTAAAGTGGGGGTGGGGCGCGAGGGTAAGGGGTCTCTTTTAAGCCCAGGTGTCTCAACTGTAGCTTCAGCACAGAGCTGCTTCCTGCCTTACTGCCTCCTCCAGGAAGTTTTCCATAATGACATTGGCTTGCTGGGGCCTTCTTCGCTCTGGGACTCCACTAACTGCCTCCACCATAGGTGCCCACCCAGAGTCACGAGTATGGAGCTGGCACCCTTCTCGGGATGGGAGGGAGAGCTTCGGCACTGGCAGGGTGTTTTATCCATTAAGATCCTGGCAGACACCCAGAGAGGGGCAGGATGGAGGTCGGGGTGAGAAATGGCTTTTGCAGGCAGGACAGTGCCTCTCTGGGCGTCTCAGATCACTACCCTGGATGTCCTCCTCCAGACCTGGCCATGGGAAAGCTGAACAGAGAATCCTGGGACTTCTCTAGGGCATACAGCAAGCTTCCAACCTCTGCCCTCAACCAACAAGCAGAACACAAAGTGGGATCCTTGGACCAAGCCAGACCCCACAGAGACTGAGAAGTCATTTTGGCTGCCACAGGGTTTGAAACAACTGGAATTCCTCGCCCACAGATTTCCATCCAAATCAGATGTTCCTTCTTCCCATGGCGGTGGGCCCACTTTCCTGCACAGCCATGAGTCCTGCCCGCCACAGGCCCCGCCAAGCCCTATTGCCCCATCCTTTGCTCATCAAAGTCCCTGCCAAGCATCTGTAGGCCCTCAAGTTACCTGACCCTCACTCAAAGCAGGCAAAGAACAAATGCTGGACTTCCAGCCAGGGTCAGAGGGAAAAGCAGAGCGCGCCTGGAGACGCTGGAATCTGCAGCTCCTAGCTGGGAGGGGACATTCCCTCTGACCTTTCTGGGCTCCCTGACCTGGAGCCTGTAGTGAGCAGGGCTGCGTGTAATGGCATGCATAGCCCTGGGCTTTTCCCAGGCAGATTTGTGGGCCCGGCATGCACTTCTGCAGAAGTGGGAAGAGGGCACAGATGATTCTGGGAGGTTCAAATCTTGGGTCAGCCCTTTCCTGGCAGCAAGGTCCTAAACAAGGGCCTCAGCTCACTGAAAGGTAGAGAGCCCGCCCCTTGGCCCCCTGGACGCTCAGGTACCCCCACTCCCAGGCGTGCAAATGTCCATGGCCCCCTCCCACTCCACGTCTTCCAGGGGAGCTTCGGACCCCTCAGGAACCCTGCACGCTTCGCCCTCCCTGGTTCTTTGTCTGGTGTTTCCTTCTGCTGCTCTGGGGCTGCTTGGGTGATGCGTGGGAAGGGCAGTGGTCCAGGGGCTCAGCCTGCTGCCTGGGGGTCAGACCTGTGTGCTGCCAGGGGTGGCAGTGGGTGTTACTTCCCTCCCCAGGGGCAGTTCTTGTTTCCTGAGTTTTCATCATCCCAACTTTCTGGGATCTCCCATCCGGGTCTCCCCACTTGGATTTCTGAGCTCCCCACAGGCACAGAGGGTTCCTGTGTTGCTCCCCACTCTTCTAGCCCAGCAACTGCTGGTGGGATGAATGAATGTATGGGTGAAGCGGGCAGGAAGGATCCTACCTCTTGCCCCCTTGCAGCTGGTCCAGGCTAGAAAGGCAGTAGGAAGGGCACTTGGCAAGATGAGACCAAACAGTGAGGGCATGTGTCAGCTGGCACACCTCCAGGGGGCGGGTTTACTACTAAGTTAAGTGGGAAGGGCAAAGATATTCTTGGAAGCCCTGAAATTGCTCAAGATGCCCAGGAGAGTTATCTATATAAGAGACCTCACCTCTTATATTCCTCGGTCATCTGGTCCAGGCACACTGGCCTCCTGGCTGTTCCTTGAATACACCAGGCACATTCCTGCCTCAGGGCCTTTGCACCGGATGTTCTTTATGCCTGGAATGTTCTTCCCGGCCCTCACAGCAGCATGACTGTCTCCCTCGCCTCCTTCAGGGATCTGCTCAGCCCTGATAACACTGCACCCCACTGTTGAAAGCAGCCCCCTCCCTGTTTATCTCTGTCTACTCATCTGTCTTTTTGCTGCCCCATTGTTCTCCAAGCTCTTACCATGGTGCTAGTCTCCCTATGAGCTAGCTGGGGCAGTAACTAGAACACTGCCTGGCACACAGTAGGTGCGCAATAAACAGCTCTTGAATCAATGAACAAATAAATGCAAAATAATAGAAAAGAATGGGACGTCCTGGAACAGACCAGAACATGACAGAGCAGAACACTGGGATGAGGCATGACAGAAGATGACATCCCTGACAACTCAGCAAAGCAGGCTGACTCCAAAGGCCTCATATAGGATGGGACAGACAGCCAAGAATTCCCTCTTCAGCTGTGACCCGGCCCTGGCAGGTGGCTTACTGCTGCGTTAGTATGGGGGTCTTCCCACGCCGCCTGCCGAGCTCTCTTGGCCTGAGAGCTCGCCCGCCTACTCAGTCCCTGTCCAGCTGGGCGGCTCAGAGGTGGTTTCTGGTCTGGGCACCGGGGCCCTGGCTCCTGTCTGGGGTGATTCCTGCTGAGTCACTGGCCACAGCTCTGGCCAGGATCTCATGAGGCTGATCCTGTTGGGGGAGGGGATCATGGTCAGAAGGATGAGACACTAATTCTACAGGAGAACTGGGGGTGCTGGTCTGGCCACAGGCCACTTCTCCCCCTTGGCTGGTAGCTTCTGCTTTACTTGTCCCCTGTCATGGCTCCGAAGGATCTGGGCCCTCCCTGTAAACCACCCTATACCCCAGCATGGACCTGGTCAATCTGTTGGTCATGAAAAAGAAGGGGACGGCAGACCAGTGAAAGCTGACTCCACCCAACATGGATTCAGGGCTGACCTTGGAAACCCCACCCCCCTGGTGAGATAGGGTCCTGCTTGAAGACCTGGGCCTCATCTCAGAGCAGGGCTGAGGTGTTCGGAAGTCCAGGCCGAGCATTATCCTAGCACCAATCTCTCCCCGTCCTCACGCCAAGCCATTGCTGAGACAGGTCAAGTCTCCCCCTAAATCTCCCCAGCATCTGACTACTTCTCACCACCTCTGCTCAGGACGCTCCAGGAGCTCCCCACCCACTCAGAGCAAGAGCCAAATCCTCACCATGACCTTCTGGAGCTGCCCACCCCATTCCCTTGCTTGACGCCCTTTCTGCTCCTTGACCATGTGGGCCACACACAGTCCTGCCTCAGGGCCTTTGCACTTGCTGTTCCCTCTGCCTGAAATATTTTCTGGTTACTCACATGGCCTCCTTCCTTCCTTCCTTTAAATCCTCGCCTCTGTCCCCTCTCTCACCAAGGTGGGGACCATTCCTCTGGCACCACAACTCCCCAGACTGATCTTGAATCTTTGACGTTTCCCTTGGTGCACAGTAGCAGGGAGGTTGTCTCTTCAGGTCACTGTTTTATTCACATGCCCAGGCCAGGGCAGGTCCCTCAGTAGATGCTCAGTATTTTGGGGGGAAATACATGAACTGGTGGATGAGCTAGGGGAATTGGGATGGTGGGGTAGAAAGGACAGACTTACTGCTCAGGTGGTCAGGGAGAGCCTCTCTGAGGAGGTGACAGAAACTCAGGCTGAGGTCGAGAAAGAGGCAATCAATCAATCCTTGAAGCATTTGAGACAGAGAAAAGAGCTTGTACAAAGGCCCTGAGGCAGAAACACAATCAGCAAACTCCCAGAACAGAAAGAAGCTCCTGAGCTGAATGTCATGTTCATGGACGCGGGTGGGGTGGAGGAGGCATTAGGAAATTTGGGGGATCGAGTTTGCTGTCTGTAGCCGGGGTGAAGGATCCCACACGGATGCCCCAGGACCCTCTTCGTATCAGTTGCAACTGACAGGAGGTTTTCTGCCTGTGCTGCCCCAAAACAGCCCAAACGGGGACCTGAGCTCTCTACCCACTGCCGCCCACGCTCCTGCCCCTCCCCCCTGCCTCCACCCACCTCCCTCCTCTCCTGCTGGGTGCTGGAAGCTACGGGAAACTGTGACTCA
>NW_004567123.1:31118811-31147668 GCF_000260355.1 Condylura cristata | reverse complement strand
CCGTGTCCACGTCGTCCGCCAGGAGCCAGTCTTGGCTGGACCTCCCTGAGCCTGACATCCAACCAGGCTGGGGCCGGGCACCCTCCCTCTCCGCGAGCGAGCAGCGAGCATCCGGTGGTGGTGGCAGGTATAGAGTAGCAGCCTCTGGCACCTTACCTCCCAGCAGTGTGCTGTGGCTCACCCCATTTTTCAGGGGAGGAAACTGAGGTTCAGAGAGGCTGTTCCGCTTGTCCAGGTCACACAGCAGAATGGGCACCCTGGGAATGCGGTGCTGGCAGCGTTGGTGCCCGGCTGGCAAGGACAGGGCACAGGCTGGGTGGGGCCGAGCTTCACCCTCAGGCGGGCCACACACTTCCCGGAGCACCTCCCAGGCAGGAGGGACCTGGGCTACAGACCTGGGCACAGAGCCCAGTACCCCCGGGCCCAGAGCTGGCGTCTCCCTTCTCTCACTCACCCCCGACCCACACACACTCCCAAGAAACAACTTGACCACCAGTCCAGGAAGGAAAATACCCACAAATGCATCTCTGGGCTCTTCCTGGGGTGCCCTCACCCCCTCCCCATTTCCTCCATCAGCAGCCTCCCGCCCAGAAGCCAGTGACCTCAGTCAAGCACACAGACGCCTTTATTTTTGCAGGACAGCTAAAGACAGTCTTCCTGGTCCTCCCTGAGGAAGGCTCGCGGTGGTTCTGAGGGGGGCTCCATCCGGGTCCTGACTGTCTGGCTTCAAAGCCCCAGTCACCCATTTCCCGGCTGATCCCCTGAGCAAGTGCCTCCCCGTCTCTGGTCCTCAGTTTCCCCATCTGTAGAGTAGGCTTCAAATAGTGCTCCCTTCCAGGGTGGTTCGGGCTGAATAAATCAGTGCAGACAGCAGCTGCTCAATATACATTCCTGCTCACCCAGTTGGCAAGCCCAGCTCAGCGGAGAGCAGGAGGGACCCCAGCCCCGAATGCACTCTGGCAGCTCCTCTGTGAGACTTCTGCTTCCCTCTGTCCCTCCAGTTAGATTTTGCGTCCAGTTTAGACTTCTATTCTCTGGCACCCACTTCAGTTGTAGTTATTCTTATTTCTGGCCCCACATGCAGTGTGGTTCTGGGGAACTAGTGAATCCAGGCTGCTTTCCCTTCCCATGAGTGGTGTCCAAGCATTTCTGGAAAATTAGACGCTGCTTCCCACTAAAACTTTCAGCGTCAGCATGGACATGCGCCTTTGAGGTGGTCGTCACATCCGTCCACTGCCGACTGCCCACCCCTTCCGGTCCTGGAAGGGCATGTGACCCTCCCATCCCTCCAGACAGCAGATTCTGAACATCCCTGGCTCCTTGCTGAAGCTGCCTGCCTGGGATCCCAGGGCTGGAGGGTCCCCCTCCCCTTGTGTCAGAAAAGGGCACTGCAGGGGAGGCTGTTCTGTCCTGCACCTGTCCGTTGCGAACGCCTCCCTCCCTGGCACCATGTGAACCCCCTTGCCCAGTGTAGCACAGATGGGATGGAGCAAGGGCGGCTGGGATCAAAGTCTGATCGAGAGAGCCTAACTTTTCCTTCTCTCTTGAGCTGCTTCTTAGGTGGTTACTTGAGAGGCTAAGGGTGGCCTTTCAAGGGCCTTGTTCTCACTCTCCAGCGGAGGGTCAAGTGGTTTGGAACCCACAGACACAGCCACGTCACTTCTTACCCGGATGACCTTGACCCGTGACTTCCACCGTCTGAGCCTCAGTTTCCTTATCTGCATAATGGGAGCAGTGTGGGGCACACCTCCCGCTCCGCCCTGCTGTAAGAACTCCCCAAGATCAGGGACACTTTAAGAAGTGCTTAGCTGTCAGTTCCTCCATAAATTAAACATAGAATTACCATATGACCCAGCAATTCCTCTCCTGGGTATATCCCCAAAAGAATTGAAAACAGATGTTTAAGCAAAAACTCGCACACCAGTGTTCACAGTAGCGCTATTCACGACCGGCAAAACGTGGCCGCGCCTGCCCATTGGCTGATGAGCGGACGAGCGATGCGGGCTGTCCACACAAGTGGCTATTATTTGGCCATAAAAAGGAACGAAGCCCTAGTAAGCTCTACAACGGGGCAGATATGTGAAAGAAGCCAGACACACAAGGTGCCGTGTGACTTCATGATATGAAATCACCCGAGAAGGCAAATCCAAGTCGGGTGGTTTCCAGGGGCTGGGGGAGCAGGGGGCCTGATTCACCCACACAGAGGCTCCTTCTGGGGAGTCGGAAACACGCTGGAATTACATCGGGGTGATGATTGCCCAACAGTGCAAATGGACAGAATGCCACGGAATTGCACAATTTAAAATAGTTTCAAGTGGTGAATTTTATGTGTATTCTGCCACACCAAAAAGTGCTTCACAGTGCCCCGTGGCCCAGCCAGCCTCTAATGAAACTGAACCGTGACCCATCATCATTATGTCAGGGGACCTTGGCGTGGGCGGCAAAGGGGCAGGCGCCCAAAGCAAAGATCGTGTGCTCTGTCGCAGCCAGCAGCCCAGTCCTGGGGGTCACCTCACTCTCCAAGTAGCCGCCTGTAGGTCATGGGGGGGTCTCTCGGCCCGGCCGACACTGTAGTCGTGTGGCAGGAAAGCGAGCACAGCCCCGCAGGCCCAATACCAGACGCCAGGACCACGCAGCCAGGTCACGAGGGCCTCGCTGAACCAGCCGGTCAGGAAGGCTCCTCGGAGGACGTGATTCAGGGAATGGAAGACTGAACCAGCAGGATTTCTCTCTGTGACCTCTGTGTGATCCACCCCCTCGGCCTCAGCAGGCCCCCCTCGTCCTTGGAGTTCTGGCAACGCTCGCTCCGGCAGGAGTCTTTGCTCTGTCCCCGGGACACTGCACCTGCTGCTCACTTCACCAGGAGTCTTTTCCGACATCTGACCCAGATCAGCTTCTTCTCACCATTTGGATCTCTCCTCCAACCTCACCTCCTCAGGGAGGCCCTCCTGGATTGCCCCTCTCAAGGGAGCACCTCCCTTTGCCTCGCTTTCATCCTGTGCTCTTCCCACTGGAAATCAGCTTACATGACTATTATTTGTCTCCCAATTCGACCCAGCTCCACAAGCGTGAGGCTGTGGTCTTATTTCCCCATGGATACCTTGGCACCCCATGCCTAGGACAGTGCCTGGCACATAGCAGGCACTCAAGCGGTATCAGTGGAATCAAACAAATGGATGAGTGAGTTGTCAGTGAGTGAACGAATGAATGAATGAGTTGTCAGTGAGAGAATGAATGAGTGCCTCTTTGGAGAGAAGAATGAACTCAGCCCAGAGAAGGGCCAAGGCTTGTCAAAGGCACACAGGTGCAGCGGGGATGACTCCAAGGGCCCAGACTCACCTGGGATGGCACAGTTCATTGGCAGGATGCCAGAAGACCACACAGCAACCACAGGCCCGTCAGTCTCCCCATCCCTGTCCTTATAGTTTGGGGTCTGTCCGCTCAGCCCATGTCCGGGCCCTTGGGTGACCCGAAGGGACTTCCCTCAACAGGTGTGGGCTGAATAGAGGGAGGTGCCGGCGGCTGTCACTCTGGTCCCAAAAGGGCCACCCAAGAAGCAAGTATGGGTGACAGTGCCCATGACACTGAGCCTCTGCTCTAGAGTCCTGACCGCAGTCAGAACCAGCCCCGGTGGCCCTAGGCAGCGGCCGCACCTCTCTGAGCCTCCATTCCTGTTCCTGGAGGGTGACTGGGTGATAATCCTTGTCTCGTGGCTGTGGGAGGTGAGCAGAATGCCTGCTCAGCGCGCTGCGGGAGACACTCAGACCCGCAGAAGGTGCCGGGCTGGTCCGCCGGTGCTTTTCGTTGTTGTCTTTTATTTACTTATTTATTTGTACTAAATCTGGCTAGCTTAGCCTGGTATGAAATAAGTGCTCAGTGAGGTTCACTGAATGAATGAAAGTATGTTAGCTGAAGGAACAAAAAATGAAGGAGGGTTTGAAATCCCTTGACAGCATCGTCATTACGGTTGTCGCTTATGGTTCAGAATTCCCGTCTTTAGAACATTCTCTCTTGTCTCAGGCTGCAGAGGGAAGTGACTCACCCAAGCCCCTCTGGGCTGTCGCCTTTGAAGCTGGGCTGTCCACACCCCCAGGCAGCTCCTGGGCTCCATGGGACAATAAAGCCTACCCCAGCTTCTGTGCGGGACCCTCAGAATCTCAGAGCAGCCCCACAAGGCTGAGACAGCTGCCCAGGCTCAGAGGTGGCTGACTTGTCCACGTTGATGGTGCTTTCCGGACACGCCCTCACCCCTGGGTAGAGCCCGACGCCTCACAGCCGCAGCTGGAGGAGCTGTGGGCTCATCTCCAGCTGGTGAGTCCCACGGCCCCACGCCTGCCCTCCAGCCTCTGCCGCCGGACAAGAGCCCAGCAAGGAATTACTCAGCTCGGGCTGAACTTCAAGAGGGAAATTTCTCCCCTTGGCAGCCTTCCTGATAATTCCAGCTCCATGGCCGGGAAATGCCTCCCCCAAGGCCTGTTCACCTCTTGGCACAGCCAGCAGATGTGGAAACCCAGGCTCGTCTCTGAGCTGGCAGACAGTGGGTGGAGGGCAGGGTTTATGGGAGACGCTCTCCACCGCGGCAGGCCGCTCTGCATTTTGTTCAGTCAGTCAACACGCGTTTGCGGAGGGTTTGTTCCGGGCCATGGCCTGGGCGCTTTCCTCGTGTCGGCTGGATCGGATCGGCCGGGTCGGACCACGAGTGTTTCAAAAGCCCAGCACTCAGCGAGTGCTCACAGAACTTCCTCCCCCAGAGCCCCTCCTGTAACCTGGACCTCCGCTCTGGTTGGCCTGTGAAGGAGACAGGATCACAGCAGGAAGCCAGAGTGGAGAGAGGTTAGGAAGCTGGTGCAGCCAGCCAGAGCCCAGGGGCGGCTGGGGCTGCTGGGTGGGCTCCGTAGGACGGGAACATTCTCTGCCCACAGAGTGGGCCCAGGGCCAGGGCTCTGCTGGAGGACCAGAATTTGTTTTCCTCTTACCCATATTCAGGGAGAATAAAGCAGTAAGAGCATCTACTGGGTAAGCTCCATTCCACAGGCCACTGTTCCGCTTCTCAGCAAAGACTTGCTAGACCTACAGGCCCCTGGCGCTGTGGATGCAGCCGTGACTAAAATAAAGCTAAGACTTTACACGCTCGCAGTAAGCACACAGGTTCCAAATCATCAGCCAGACGCCCGGTTCCAAGTCTCTGTTCTGCAACCCGCCAGCCGTGTGGCCCTGGGTAAGTAACTTGTCCACTCTCAGTAGTTCACTCTTCTGGGGGGGTGAGGGAAACACAGTACCCACATCATCAGGCTGAGGCTTCAGTACACTTCTCCATGTCAGGCGCTGGACACAGAGCCTGATATATCCCCACCGGCACAACATGTACTGGGTATTTTTCTTTTTAATCTCATTTCTCAGATGAGTAAACTAAGTCTCAGAAAAGTTAGTCCTTGCCTAGCATGGAAAGCTAGGAGTTGGTGGCCCTCCCTGGTGGCACATCAGGTTAAAGCACAGAACTATGAAGCCACTGCAGCACGAGTTCAATCCCTGGCCGGGGAGTGACCCACAGGGCACGGCAGACCTCTCCTGACCTGCCCACTGCTCCCCTCAGGAGTGTGCTTCGTGGATCTACCTGTTCTGCTCCCTGCCCTGTCTCTGGTGACTCCTCTCACTGCTCCACCCCCTCTGGCCGGTACCCCAGTTCCGTATGCAGAAATAAATAAATAAATCTTTAAAAAAAAGAAAAGAAAAGAAAAGCTGCTGAGTTGGACCCTGAACCCAGCTGTCCAAAGGACTGAGAGGGCATCTCCTTCAGGGCCCCAACCTTGGGCCAGTCCGATCCAGAGGGGTCCAGCTTCTAGCTGCTGTCCCCCCAGGCACAACTTTTATTTTTGAAAATAATGGTTTATTTTTGCCTTGTATGCCTTTTCTATCTCAGTTGTAATCCCCGAGGGCTTCCCACCACCAATTCACCCGTGTGCCATCACCATAGTGCAGCCAGACACAACTTTGAAGCTTGGTCCTCAAGGCCCAACAAAGATACCTTCACACGGTGCCCCAGGTCCACCTGCACCCATGTTTCTACTGTGTGTTCATCTCTACCGACTCCGCTCCCGATGGCAAACATGCTGTGTGTGTGCAGAGAGAGCCTTGGAGACTTCATTTTGATGCACATTCTGGTGCCCGCTTGCCGCCCCTGGGCCTAGGTAGCCAACCAGGCCTGGACAGGCCTGCAGAGGAGGACAGGTTGCACTGCTATTGTTTCCTTTCAGGTGAAGGGAGGGGCTGGGTAAGAAGAGGAGGAAGGAGAGAGGGGAGGTGGAGGGAGGGAGGGAGGACGAAAAGAAAGAAGATAAGACCAGAAGAAAGAAGGGAGGAGAAAAGGGAGCAGTAGGAAGGAGAGAGGGAGGAGAGAGGGGGAGGGAGAGAGGGAAGGTAAGTGGCGGGAGGGCAGGACCCAGCGATAGGCAGGGGAGAGAAAGAAAAAGGGGAGTGGAGGAAGGAATCCTCGCCTGGTCCGGCTTGCCCAAAGTGAGCACAGGGCCAGACCACAGGGCCTTCATTTCTCCTCCCATCTTTCTGCCAGAGACAGGAAACACTCTCCCTAGGGATGCTCCAAAATAGCAGAGTTCAAAAACTAGGCTGGGTGAGAGGATTCCAGACTAGCAGAGGGATTTACACCAAAGGGCTCTGTGGGCCCCCAGGCTCAGAGCAGGCCGGCGGGCGCCAGTCAGCCTGGGTTCAAATCCCTGCTCTGCCCTTGCTGGCTCCCCTTCTCCCCCCAAATTAGGGACTGATGGTCTACCACGCAGGCCCACACCTGGGTTGTTAGATTTCACTGTCCTGACTCCCTTTCTGTCTATCTTTGGGGAGCCAAAGTCCCCCACTAATCTAATCAAGAGAATTCCAAGCTGCTGATTCCCAGCCAACCAACAACCCCAACATAAAAGCAGCACTCCGCTCCGCCCCCTTCCAGCTAAAATTCCAGGCCCGCCTTCCATTGGCTGAGGGCTGTAGTGCTCTGATTGGTCAGCCTGGGTCACAAGCCCCACCCTGGGTTGGAGTTGGCTCCACCCAGAGCCCTCAGTCCCGTCAGAGAAGCCCATGAATGCTGGGCAGGTGGGAAGCAACAGCAGATGTCCCCGGTCAGGGGCCCCGAGGGACAAGAATTCCAGACAAGGGGGACTTAACACATGTTTTGAGCACCTAGAATGTGCCATTGTATTTCCATGATCCTTTACGTGTCCTGACAATCCCTTTTGGGAAATGGCCCTTTGGGGACCTCTCGGAGGCAGTAAACAAGGCATCTATAGGCCTCAGCTCCTGAGTCCTTCCCTCCTCAATGCCCCCTCCACCCTCAGCCTGCCCCCCCAGAAAGTAACAGGGACGATTGATAGGACATTCCCAGAGACCAGGCGCGCCCCTTCCCTCCCCACCCCCAGGAGAGGAGTGACCCTCCCAGGCTCTGAGAGGCCCAGCCACGTGCCCAGGATCACAGCAAGGAAAGGGGGCGCCTGCATCCCGATTCTTCTGGGCCTGCATCCACTTGGGACCTGGAGATGAGTTCAGCTCCTGCGACAGGGGAGGGTGGAGGCAGGTGCGGTCTTCCTGATGGGCTGGAGCGGGGGTGCTGTGTAATTACCTCATACTACAAAAGAGAAACTGAGGTGCACAGAAGTAACTAACTTGCTGAGGCCACAGAGCCAGGAAGCGGCAGCGTGAGGACCTGAACCCAGGCCAGGCTGGCTCTGGGTCGAAGCCCTGACCATTCTCCGGGCCTGCAGTCAAGGCTACCGCCACTCTTGTCCTCGCCGCTGCCGGCCTCTGCCAGGCCTGAGAATGCCCTGAGGGGGGATATCGGGTGGGCCCAAACACCCCAGTAGCCCATCCCCGACCGCTGTAGAAACTGAGGCACAGGATGGAGGGGGCGCTGGGCGGCCAAGCTTACGCAGCCCTGGGGTCGGCCACGGCTTCTCAGGGCAGCGTTCTCCCAGCCAGCGGCTCCTGGACTCCCCGCTCCCACCCCCACAGTCCCCTGGGGGGGCTGGGGCTGCCTCTCCCGCCTCCTCTGGCTCCACGCTGGCTGCGGGACATTTGTTACTGTGTCAGTTCCAGCTCCCGCCCTGATGGGGGGCCAGCAGGCAGGGGGCTCCTGGCGGCTCCGGGAGGGAGGAATGCGCCCCCGCCCCCAGCCCCATATGGCCTGCATCCCGGGCCCATCTGCTTCCCATTGCCTGACGCGGGCTGCGGGGCTGCCGGAGCCCGCCCGCAGGGGTGTGAAGTTTATGTGGCCGGGCCTGGAGCTGGCGGTGACAGGGCCACACACGCTCACACAGACACACCGGACACCCCCACCCTCTCAGCCCCGGAGTGTGCGGGCACACACAGTCCACCCCCATCCACCCCAAAACTCGAGACCCCACCAATGACACACCCCGGAGACTTCCAACTCACCACAAACATCCACCAGAGGTCCCCGGCCCTCCCCCCACACAGAACAAAGCATTCCCAGAACAGACACCCCCCAAATGTAGCCAGTCAGGCGAACACATTATACTCCCCCACCTGACATGCACAACCCAGCCCCAACCTGCCCCAAAGGTCCCCCCCAATCACACACACAGCCCTGCCCTGACACTGGCTGCACTCAGGCTCACCCAGCTGACACAAACACACAGGCCGGGGAGGCCCCCCCGGCACAGAGGGGGCACCCCCCACAGAGCCCCTATCTGCGGCCTCCCCCAAACCTGGGAGCCGCTTCCTAGGGCCCAGACGCCTGTGCCAGGTGTCTGACACTTGCCTCCTCATGGCCTGGAGCATTCTAAAGAGACTCCCCCCCACACACACACACACCCCAGCACCACCCCCAGCGCATCCATGGAGTCCAGGACCCCTTGAACATGGACGAGGAAAGAAAGGTCCGTCTTGACCTTCACTAGCCTCCAACTGAAACCTGGCATTTCTTGCCCTGCTGGGCACCAAAGCGTAGCGGCCGGAGCTGGACCCTGCCTGACTCCACAGCCGCTATTTCCATGTTCTTTCACAGGGTCACAGAATTATCCTCTTTTCTACTTCAAAATTATCACCGCCATTAGGCACCCAAAGATCCCATCACTAAACGTGTTAACAAAGAGGCTGCTCCTCTTTCAGACATCTGGGTAGAAGTTCTAGGAAATCTAGTTCAGTATAATTGGTTTTCTTTCCTTTTCATTTTTTTTAATACGCGGTTTTCTTTTAATCCTGTGTGTTCTAGTTTATGAGTTCAAATCTAAATTTACAAACATAAAACAGGTCCACAGCACAAATGTAGTAAGAGCCCTTGGGCAAGGCCCGCTCACTATGTTATTTCACATTTTTTGACTATTTTACTATTACTCTACTTCTTGATGGTGGAGACTACAGAGAGATGGTGAAGCCTGCCTGGCTCACACAGCTCCACATAGCTGAGCTGGGATTTGAACGCAGGCAGGCTCTTCGGGTTAATGCTACACTGTCAGCAGCAACCCCAGGGCTCAGGCCGTCCCACCCTACATACCGCCCAGCCTGGGGGCCTGGAATCTGCCCGGTCAGCCCAGGGCGGATCCAGCCAGCTGCCCCAGTCAGGAGGGAGCCGGGCTGCCTTTACAACGTGTGAGATTTCTCACCAGTGGCAAAGACAGACAGAGCAGGCTCCCAGCTCGCAGGCCTGCCTCACCAACTGAGCTGCTGCAGCACGTTGAAAATGAGCTTCCCCTGCAGGGGTCCCAGGAAGAGGGAGCAGCTGGTGGGCCCTGAGCGCTGTTCCACACCCCTCTAATCACCTGACTCTCTCCTGTCAGTTGTGAAGTAAACCTATCTCCTGCAGGCCAGAAAAAGGCCACCAGAAATAGGGGGGTGGGTGCCCTTTTTATCCTCCACTGTTGGCTCTGTCCCTTCAGTTGGTCCTCAGTTGTTTATTGAGCACCTACTTCATGGGCTGGGAGCAGTGGCCATAACTGTGAACAAAGTCCCCGTCCTCACCAGGCTCCCAGGCAGGTCCAGGATGCAGATGAGACCAACGGTACAGAAAAGTCTAGACACAGGTGACCACAGGTGACCCTTAAACAACACGGGCTTGGACTGCATGGGCCCATTGAGAGCCAAACTGTCCTGCGCACAGATGACAGACAGTACAGGTACCTAAATGCGGCCCAGCCTGCAAATGTGTCTTCCCTTTCCGTGAGTGTCTTTCTCAAGCTTCCTTTGTTGTTAGAATACAGGATAGAACGCATAGGACCTACCAGATACGTGTCCACTGATTCTCTACGTTATCGGTCTGGCTTCAGTCAAAAGCAGTGTGCAAGTTGGGGAGTCAAGAGTTACGCCCAGATCTGTCACGGCGTGGGGAGCCACTGGCTCCCGAGGGTGGAGGGCCCACTGCAGAATAAAGGCAAATAAATCAGGGTTAGAGAAAGAGAAAGGTCCTGCGTGGGCAGGGGGCGGGTGATGACCTGGAAGGTGTAACTGAAGTGACCTTTGAGGAAGTGAGGGAGAGGCCCACGGTGGAGGTGGAGGCAAGGAACAGTGTGAAGGAAGGAAGGAACAGCAAGCGCCCAGCTGCCCTCTAGCTGTCTAGGGCTCGAGTCTGACCTTGGGCTTCTGGGAGCTTGACCTTGCTCCAGCTGCATTCCAGAGGGCACCTGCCTCCCTTCCTCCTCTGTCGCTCCCTCCTTCTCTCCTTGCAGCCCCAGGACCCAGTGGGGACTTTGTGTTCTCCTTCTTCAGCTGGGTCCCCCTGAGGCCTGCCCTAGAGCAGAAGCCGGGGAGCCCCAGGCTCCTGCTGCCTCCCCAGGCACAGTCTGGCCCATGCCCATTCACAGATGGCAAAGCTGAGGTTCAGAGAGAGACCTGGCTCACCCAAACCTCACATGGCAGCTTGCGACTGGACAGCAGTTCGCCCTCCCCAGGGTCCAGCCCTCGGCTATGGCCTGGTCCTCAAGGGACTGCCCAGAGTCTGTCCAGCGGGCTTCAGGTCTCATCACCAGCGGTGGGAACCGCCTGGAAATCTGAATCTGAATGTGTCCCCGGCTCCGGTGCCCACATCACGGCCCCCTCCGGCCGGGCAATTCATCTTGCCCATGGTCCCCAGCGCGGGGGTGAGGGGGTGCCCTTTAGCAGGAGGAAATCGAGGCACGGGAAGGAGGTAATGAAGTGGGGACCCGGAGCGGGGCCAGGCTGACGCGGGAGCCTCCGGCTCCTCCACCTGCCCGAGGTGGCCACGCGGTCCCGGACCCCGGAATGCAGGGACCCCGGAATGCATGCGCGGGGGTGGAGGGTGAGGCGCCCGGCCGGCTCACGTTTCTGCCCAGCCGCGGCCCCTCCGCCCCTCGCCGCCGCCGCTGCTGGCGGCCCCCTCATTACGGCGCCTTGCCTTCCACCTCCGAATTTTCCACGCAGGGTTAGCCTGGCGACGCGCTGTCTGCGGGCCCCATAAAGGCCGCCGTGTGCTGCATTCGTCTCGCTGGGGGCCGGCGGGGGAGGGGCGGCGGCCTGGAGGGGAGCCCGGCGAGGGGCGGGCGGGCCCCCTGCCCGGGGTGCAGGCTGGAGAATTCCACATTCATAAACTCGCATTTTTAACTCTCTCTCTCTCTCTCTCTCTCTCTCTCACACACACACACTCACGCGCGCGCAGCCGGCCTGTTTGGGGCCCTACTAAAAAGCGTCACCAGAAGGCCAGCAGCAGCCCGTCCCCCGAAACCCTCCTAGCGAACTCCAGGTGGGAAGGCGTCTCTGAGTCCCCGGTCGGGACAGGAAAGCAGACTTGGGCTTTGAAACAAATTGCCCACCACCCGGCGGGAGGGGTGGGAGCGTCGGAGTGAGCTGAGCGAGTCTGAGCACCTCAGCCAGTAAAGGCACCTCAGCCTGCTACCTGCCAGGCGCCCGGCTCCGGTCTGGGGTGTGACAGTGAAGGCGACCTGGCTCCGGTCTGGGGTGTGACAGTGAACGTGCTGCAGCCCTGACTTCCTGTGGCTGACAGTCCAGTGGGGGAGCCAGACACTGGCAAATAAACACCTCAAATGAAGTGTCAGGTGAGGGTGGGGGTTACGGGGAGAATATCCAAGAGAGGGCACTGGGGAGGGTGGTTGCTGCGCAGGGTGTGGCCTGGCTCCAGCGGTCAGGAAGGCCTCGCTAAGGCTGGTGTTTCTGCAGGAGAAACCACAGGTGCAAAGGCCCTGAGGCAGGAGAATCGCGCCCACTGTAGGCTTTACCAGCAGGCTTGACTCCTTCCCATTCCTCTCAGCTACACTGCCAGCCCAGGAGTCTTCATACTCTAATTCCCCTTTCCAGCTGAGCAAATTGAGGCTCAAAGAGTTAAGAGGCTTATCCAAGGAACCTCAACAAAGCCAGTAGCCAGGGTCTCCTGCACTCATGATGGCAGGCCGACGTTGAGGTGACATGAGCCAGCCCAGGGCTGGTTCCCCACCAGGGTCCGGCCAGGGCAGACCTGGAGGGACAGGAGGGAGGGGGAATTTCACATCAATGCCCACGCTGCATGCAGTCGTGGTAGGATTCCTCCTGGCGGCTCATCCCTATGTGAAGATGCATCAGTAAAAGCAGTAACTTGATCTGCTTTCCGCCTTTATTCTGCAGTGTGCTTTATACACACTGTTTGTGCATTTAACCCTCACATCAACCATTGAGACACTGAAAGCAGTTCTTTGCCCAAGGTCACGCGGTCAGGGAGAGCCAGACTGGGGTGTGGACCCTTACTCCTGCCCTCTACACACAGATCTTGACAACTCTCATGATGAAAATGAGAATACATGTTTCCCTGCTCCCTGAAAGTTGATTGCTTCTATGTGGTATCACTTGTTTACATCTAGCACCGCTCAAAGAATTTTCCTATAGACATTAATGATAATAGTATTCCCACACCACAAATATAAGTGTCTGCTTTCAAATAGCAGGGGAACTGCCGGTCAGGGGCCTCCCTGGTGTTGCAACCTGTTAAAGCGCAGCACAATGAAGCTATCCACTGCCACTGTATCATGAGTTCGATCCCCCGACAGGGAGGTGACCCACATGGCGCAGCAGACCTCTCCTGACCCACCCGCTGCTCCCCTCAGCAGTGTATTACCAATGGCATCGACAACCAGAAATTGAAGCTCAGAAGAAATACAAACATCAGTAAGACCACTGACTAACTCAGTAAAAAAAGTGGGCAAAGGATATGATCAGAGAAGTCCCACAGACTAGAGAAAACCTACTTGCAAAACACATATCTGATGAGGAAGATGTGCCCAGAATCTATAAAGCACCCTCAAAAATCAGTAACACGAAGTTAATTTAAAAATGGACAAAAGATCTGAGTGTGATTTGTTGTAAGTTGCCTGGGGAGATACTCACCATCACTGGCTCTTAGGGAAGAACACCCCCCCCCCTCTGGGACTCGGTCTCCTCAGCTATGGATTCAGGATGTGAGGTTACCAGGGCGCGTGTCTGGCAGGCTATTGTGATAACCTTCCTTCAGTCCTGGGCTCTAGAACCATTTTGCTCTGCCTCCCACAGCCCAGGGATACAAATTCCTGTGGTTCCCTGGGACTGTATTTTGCACCAAGGTCGCCCACAACCTTCCTTAATTAATCCAGCAAATACCTCCGAGAGCCCACTGCCTCAGGCTCCCGGGTCAGGTGGGGTACTCTGTGGAGTGGGACCTGGGGAGTCAGGGAGGCCGTGAGTGGAGAGATTTGCAGAGTCGGGGATTGTCCATTCAGATATTTCAGGGCAGTGTCAGAGGTCAGGGCTCAGCCTGAGGCCTGGGCTGAACACAGAAAGGGGCGAGGGCTACCGAGACTCTGAGGAAGGGTCCAGTGGAAAAAGAAGCATAAAGAGTATATTTCATCATTTTCCTCCCTGTCTCCTGTCCCAAGGCCACTTTTGTCAGTCAGCACCAACCCTGTTTCCTGGCTCAAGTCCACAGTGGAGGTAGGCCCTGACTCACGCCCCATTCAGTCTTCACCTCCTGTCACCACACACAAGGACACTGCCCCCACCCCAACCCCCTTCTTCCTCCCCTGACTGCAGGGGAAGCCACTGCCTGCAGGTGCCTCCTATCTTGTCTCCCACTTCCTTTTAGTCCCCTCAATTTCCCACACGCAGCCAGAGGGAAGTCACTCTTCCCCATAAAATCCCCAGGTGACTTCCCATGGCTTAGAATAAAATCCAAACACCAGCTGAGCCTACAACATCCTGTAGAACAGCCCCCTGGCCACCCCATCTCCCTCCTCTCTCCCCTCCAGACACACCCACCCCCTTGCCACTTTGTGACGGCGCCAAACACTTTGCTACCCCAGGGCCTTTGCACTGGCTGCTTCCTCTGCCTGAACTTCCTCCTCCCACACTCCAGTTCTCCTTCCCTGGCTAACTGTCCCTCCTACACCACTTCTGGGAAGGCTTCTCCCATTGCCCCCACATACCCTCTAAGGAAGGCAGCGCCCTCCCATTGTACCCTACACCCTTTCAGGCAACATCACTCTCCTCCCTGGTCCTCCTGAGATCAGGTACTTGCCTGTCTGTGGACTGCTCTGAACAGGGCCTGAACAGGGCCTGGGGTCCTGCTGCCCTTTGAATGGGGCCTGAGCTGACCACAGATGGAGCTGAGCTATAGTCAGAGGAGCACACAGCTCGAGCCGCAGACCTGCCTTCTGTCCAGGGAAGACAGAGAGTAAGGCTGTAGGTTGCATCAGGACACACCCTACTCTCCTTACCCAAGACAGGGATCCCACTGGCGAGATCACCCTGGCCCTAGGTGGCACAGAGCCTAGCTCAAATCCTGGTACCTAAACAGAGTTACCACATGAACCCAAAATGCCACTCCTTTTTTTGTACTTTCTAGAGGGGGGGTTATGGTATGTCCATGACATCCTTTCTCCCCCTTGCTAAATCTACAGGGTTTCATGAAATGATTCATGAATTAGACAACATTCTATCGAATACTGTCTATTCATTACATCTTCAGAAACTTGTCTAAGATAAAACATAGCTATAACGAGACACTAGTAAGGATGTAGAGCAATGTGAGCTCCCCACACTGCCATGGTCCACACGGAAACCTGGCAGAAATGTTCACAGGATGCTATTCACAAGGGTCAAAGAGTGGAACTACCCAGATTACCATCAGCTGATGAAGGAAAAACAAGACATGGTGAATCCACCAAAGAAATATTACTGAGCCCTGAAAAGCTGAAGATCACTTGTTGCGATGCAGGTGTGTGCCTCAAGAGCATCAGGCTGATGAATGAAGCTGGTCATCAGGGACACATGTGACTGATATGATCACCTACTAAGGCCATAGAAACAAGTAGTGCCTGGTTGCCAGGGGTTAGGAGAGGAAGAAGTGGGGAGCAATTGCTCATGGATGTGGGGCTTCTTTTCCCTGTGATGAAATGTCCTGGGATGAGATCATGGGGCTGGTTGCACAACCTTCTGCACATATTAAAAACCACTGAATGTACCCTTCAAGTAGATGGATTGTATAATATATAAATTAGAGCTCAAGAACGGCATTAACAAAAATTCCTGTACCGCCATGACCACCGTGCTCTGTGTCCTGGGGAGAACCCTTGTCTTCCTGAGCCCACTCCTCATGAGGGTGGGACTCCAGGTGCCACCCAGACATCACCTGCAGCCCAGGGCAGGCCTGACTACTGAGTGCATCTTCCTTCCCTCTGGGACTCTGCTGCACTTTGAACATTGTGTGTATCTGGCTAGAAAGGAAAATACACACTTACATAGAAAATGCAGAGGTTCTGAGGAAGAAAATGAAAACCCCAGCACCCTGTCTCCAAATAGCACCACTCTGACCACCCCCCTCCCCAGCCACAGGGGTCCCTCCGTGAAAGCAAGCATTCAGAAAGAGGAGGTGAAAGGGCCAGGCTATCTTGTTGGGGTGCTTGCAAAGCTGTTTGGCTCACCTGTCAGCACGTGCCAGCTCCTGTTCAAGTCGACATGTTCATGTGAACATCCGGTTTCTCTGTGAAAATAGTGACTGCAAATTAACAGAATGCTGGGGGGGGGGCAGGGAAGGGGGGAGGAAGCAGTGGTCATACAAAGTGGGAGAGGTAAACATTACATACAATGAAATACTCCTCACCTGCACCTCAACCTACCCTCCCTTGAGGGAAACCACTAGAAACATTAGGTATGAATGTCTTTCTTCTGGATCCTTCTTTTTACTTTTCTTTCTCTTTTTTCTCCTTCTTAAATAAATACTATTCAATTGATCGATGAATATTGGCCGATAAATAAGCACCAGCCACCGGTTCATTTGTGCATTCAGTCATTCCACAAACACCTGGAGCACTTCTCATGTGCCAGACTTGTTCTTTCTCTGTCCATACGCTGCAAACACGACATGTTCATTAAAGATTGTGTCATCCTTTATAACAGCTGCAACAACTTCCCACGCACAAGGACCCCAGTTAACTCTCCCGGTTCCCTTGGGATGGGCATTTGAGTTGTTGGCAGCATTTGCTCTCTTGAAAACTGCTGGCTGGAGTGTCCATGTCCTTTTCATTTTTGTCTTGGGTCAGAGGTTGACCATATTTCGGCGCTGTGCAAACAAGGCCCCAGGAGGGCCGGCATTCGTCCAGGGGCACCCAGTGAGGTGCTCATGGTGCTGAGGCCTGAGGGCCTTAGGAAGTACCTGCCTGTCCTCGGGTCATTTCCTGTGACCTGAAGTGATTTTCTCAGGGGATCCCCGCCCCAAGTACCCCCATGGGCAACCCTTGGGGTTCCTTTCTCCTCACTATGGGTGTTCAGCCCCAGCTAAATAGAACTGGGTTTACAAGCCAGGGTTCCCCTACCTGAGGCCCTTCTAGCTCCAGGCCACAGAGGAGCAGAAAGCCCACTTCAGCCAACTTCATGGAGAACCCCACTTCCCTATTCACACCCCCCCCCCGTTCAAGGCTCCAGGGCACACAGGATGCCAGCTCGGGGCCCTATTTTTAAAGGACGGGGATCACAAAGAGTCAGAAACATTGGATGACCCCCTGTGTGACCCTGGGAACGTTTGCTGCTCTGTCAGAGCCTGGATTCTACAGCAGGTAAAATGGTTGTAATAAAGCTGTGTTTACTGAGGCTTCACTTGGTGCCAGCCAGCTATTTATAATTCCCTCGTTTAACCCCCCCACCCTGCCTGGCAGGGTGGGGGGGGATTGTTCTAAGAAGAGGGAGAGATTCCCTCAGAGAGGTTAAGCCGCTTACCCTGGGACGCACAGCACGCAAGCAGAGCAGGAAGGGCTGTTCGCCGCCCTGCTCCTGTACCCCCATGGCCTAGGGGTGTTATGAGGATTAACTGACATGACCTGTGCAAAACAGATAGTGAATAGCAGGAAATGTTTGCTGCTGTTGTTGTTACTATTATTTGCCTGACTGGTTGGTCTCTGTTTCGCTGGGTCTTTATTTCCCTCATTTGCTGGAAAATCCAGAGGAGGCCTCATCCCAGCCTCGTCCTCACTCTCGTTGTCCGTGGGCAGCTGCCAGTCACCCCGATATCTCACCTCCAACCGCCTTATCCACCACCAAGAGGGCAGAGGTGTCCCTGCCGCTGGCTGCGCCCCCTCCCTGAACCCTGATAATCCCCTAGAGAGCAAATCTACTTCTGTGCCCTCCAGGCTAGATCCAAAACTGCCCCCAGCTCCACCTCTCCCTCCTCATCACTGCTCACCCAGTAGCCTCTGGGATCTGGAGTCCGGGGGCCTTTGTCTGCTCCCCTCTCTCTAGCAGGAGCCACAGAGGCAAGTTGGATTCCCCAAATCTCCTCCTGAGACCCTGACTCCCCCTCAGGGGTGGCTGAGTAAATAATAAAAAGCTGTTGTTTTCTTTCAGGCCCTGAAAGGACTTGGCACGCCCTTGTCTGGAGCCTGCCTTGGGCTCCAGGTGTCTCCAGCGACACCTCCAGGACCTCTAACAGTGGCCTTAGCCAGGAAGCAGGGTCTCAGGAGATGTGGCCAGACTCAGGTGGGCTCCAAGGTCAACAGCCAGTGCCTTCGAAGGAGAGGTGCGGGCACTCATGGGGAGGCCGGAGGAGATGGGGGCAGAGCCTGGGGCCGAGCAGCTCCAGGCCCAACCAGTGACGGGCCACCAGAAGCCAGAAGAGCATTGTCCTCTTTGTGCCTTCGGGGGACACACCCAGTGATGCTTGGTGTCAGCTTCTGGCCTCCAGACTGTGAGAGAATAAAGTTCTGATGTTTTAAATCATCCAATTCATGGTAATTTTTTTGTGTGTGGCAGCCCTGGAAAATTAATATTTGGCCCCACTGTGCATCTCCACCTCAGGGCCAAGGCCCAGGATGCAGAGTGGAGGTGGGTGGCCCTGCCTTCCCGGACCTCCTCTCTGGAAGCTTCTCCCGGGCTGCGGAAACCACACGGGAGACTCCCACTTTGCTGGGTGCCCCTGGCTACCTCCCACCTCCTACCTTCCTCTCTGCTCAGCCTCCAGTTGCCTCCCTCGCTGGAGAAGGCTGTGTGGGGTTTCCAGAAGGCTGGCTAAGTGCTCCAGAAAAGAGCGTCCTGGGCGGGATCTGCCAGAGAACTAGGCAGACAAATCCACCCACGTGAAGCTGGCATTCTGGTGGGAGACAGACAGCAGAGAAACTGTGAATAGTGAAATACATAGTTGTCAGATGGTGACAAGGACTATAAAGAAAAAACACAACCGGGGAGGGGCTGGAATGCGGAGGGGAGAGGGATGGTGGGGAGCTCAGCCCTGGATTCTCTGGAGGCTCAGATGGCAGCAGACAGCCGCAAAGGCCCTGTGGTGGCCTGGTGTGAAGAGGCTGGGGAGGGCAGGAGGCAGAGGGGGTGTGGCCGGACAACGGGGGGATTCTCCTGTGAGTAAGAGGCAAAACCACGTTGCATCTTGCTGTTTCTTTTTCAAAAGCCGAAAGATATAAACTAAGTTTAGGCCCGGGAGGGGCACGAGGCCAGACTGCTGGTGCGGCACAGGCTGTCTCTCGCACCCCGTCTCCTTTGTGATTTGCTTCGCTTCACACCTCAGTTGTGGGTTCTGCTGTCACCCTCACCCCATTGCCCCCAAGTCCTAGTTTCCTCCCACATCTCACCCCTTCTTTCTGGTGATTACCATTTTGCTGCCAGAGTCTAAGAGTAAATGTTTTGTTTGATTGTTTGCTTTTTTTTTTTTGCATTCCACCTTCATCAAACATTTTGTCCCTGAAGTAGGTTCGTGTCAAGTTGCTCTTTACGTCGTCCCCTCCACTCCCATCCACGCAGTTTCAAGTGGCAAGGTTTCACCTTTTTATGGCAGAGTAGTATTCCATTGTGCACACATCACATCTTTATCCCTCATCCACCCGTGGGCATTTAGGTTGTTTCCCTGTCTTGCCTGTAGTGAACAATGCCACAGCTAACAGGGGGACCTGTTGTGTTTCAACTTAGTAAGATTTTAGGGAGATACCTAGAAGTGGAGGTGGGAGTCCTATTCTTAATTTTTTGGAGGAACTTGCATACTATTTTTCAGAGGTTGAACCAATTTCCATTCCTACCAACAGTACATGAGGGCCGCTTTTTTTTTTTTAACAAACAATAAAACAATTTCTGGTAATACTTATGAAACTGACAATTTGAATCCAAAGAGGAGCGAGGGGGACAGAGCCCACCAGCATGCCCCTACCCAGCTCCAGGCGCACCCATGAGCTGTGGGTGCTCACGGAGAGGGCCCGGACGAGCCCTGGCCCTGGGCCTGTCCACCTGGACACTTCTGCAGGACCAGCTCTACAGCCAATCTATTCCCTGGGTTCCCTGGAAAAACCCAGCACGGGCTCTAACAGCTCAGTGTCTCCCATCCCCGCCTGAGCTGCTGCCTGGACAGAGCAAGGCAAGCTCTTCCCGACAGGAGAAAGCCAACCAGTAGATGCGGGAGGGAAGCGGGAGCTCCAACTGCCGTTGGTGGCCACCGTCATGGTCACTAATTTAGGCCAAAGTCACTGGTGCAGGCTCGAACGTGTGGGTGGAAGCTTGAGGTTAACGGGATATTCACACGGTCTGGGAACGTCTCCCCACAAGATACGGACTCAGCACAAAAGGAGAAGGGGCGCTCTATCCAGAGGAGACCCGCAGGTCCTGCCTGACCAGGTGACCAAGGTCGCAGTGGTGGGAACAGCCGACCTCCAGGCCCCCGGGCCCCACGGCCCCACTCTGTGCTTCCACCAGAAACATGCCATTGAGTTTAATCATGGAGAAACATCAGGAATGTCTTAAATGGGGCACTCACAACAAAAAAGCTGGGTGTTCTTTTCAAAAATGCCTACATCACCACAATTAAAAAAAAAGCTGGCCCTCCCTGGGGGCGCAGCGGGTTAAAGCACTGCACTCAGAAGCTAAGGCCCCTTCCGCATGAGTTCAATTCCCGCCTGCCCGGGAGGTGACCCCATGGCGCGGCAGACCTCTCCTGACCCGCCCGCTGCTCCCCTCAGCAGTGTACTTTGTCGACCTGCCTGTTCTGTTCCCCACTCTGTCTCTGGTGAAGCCTCTCGCCGCCCCTGAGCCTCTGACCTACACCCCAGTTCTGTATGCACAAGTAAATAAATCTTTAAAAAAAAAAAAAAAGCTGTCTCCCCATACAAAAACAATTACACGCGTGGTCCCAGCTGAGGAGGTCCCTGACCTTCCTGGGCTCACCCCAGGGGCCCGGAGCTGTGGCGCCGCCAGAGCGAGCAGGACTGGACCCCACACGCGCTGCCACCTTGCCTCGATTCCCAGTGCTCGTCCTTAAGAAATACCGCGTGGGTCTGTGGATGTTGGATGCATAGTGGGAGAAGGCACGACCAGGATAAGATGCTAACATTTGGGAGAATCTGGGAGGATGGCGGTTTATGGTACTGGCCTGTCAGGGCGATATTATTTCAAAATTTAAGAAAAAATGGTTTTTAAAGCTAAAATTCTGCAGCTCCTAAGCCTTCCACCTGTCTCCATCCACCCCATCCCTCCTCCTCCAACCCAGAAGAGTTTGTATTTGTTTACTGCAAGTCCTCCAGATTCTGTATGCAAATACAAGCATGAATAATGTGCTCATTGCCACCTCTCTTCTCCCCACAAAAGGGAGTGAGTCCTGCGTGTTATTTTTCCTCTTAGCAACACGACCAAGCCGAGCGGGGTTGCTCCACAGCAGGCCTCATATCAGAGGGGAGGAAGGTTCTGGTTCCTTTCCCAGCCCCATAGGGCTCCCCACCCCCGTCCAGGTCCAACATCCCTTTTAATGACCCCAAATTACTCTCACCTGTACTGGGGGGGTGCCCGGCTCCTCAATACCTAAATCTAACATCCATTCCCAAGGTCACCACCAATATGGGCTGGACTCAAATCCTGACTCCTCACTGGCCACCAACTCTGCAGCACCTGGCCTGCTGGCCTGCCCCACCCTGCCCCGCCCCTCAACCCCAGGCCCTCTACCCTCTGGACTTCCTCAGTTCGGACAAGCTCTTTTCAGCCGTAAAGCTTTTGCTCTAGCTGCTCCCTTGGAGACTGGATCTTTCTGCTTCGAGTTTCAGCTGGGGTGTCCAGTCTCCATCTGGCTCTATCTGGGCCTAATGCAAGGACCCTCCTACCCTGTGACTCCCTAGCACTGTACTAATTCCATGACGGAAGAAAAGCGGTTTCTCAATCACTTCTTTCTGTCTCCTCCACCAGTTCACATACCCACAGCTCTCACCTGTCATTCCAGGCCCTAGATATGGGCTCAGCACACACAGGGCTCACCAAGCCGACACTATCAACACCCCTTACAGGCACTAGTCACCCCACTTTGTAGAGACAGCAACTGGGGGATCAAAGGGGAGATTCCCGCTCGTTACCGAGAGACACCTGACTCCAGGCTGACAGGAACATCAGGCTGCTGGCCTGTGGCCAAGAGCCTTTCCCACCAGGTATGTGTGAAGTCACTGTCACTTACTCACCCGGCATCAGTGCCAGCACCTTCTGTGGGGTGGATGAAAATGGCAGCCCAGGGGCTCCATCCACAGTAGGGCTGCAGCAAGCTGGTGCCCAGCCCCCTCCCCCACAACTCCCTAACTTCCCTTCAGGGAGGCCAGCTACAATTTGGCGATTGTTAGAGAACTTTTTTTTCTTTGGGAGGAAAGCTGCAAGTCATTAAGGGCTGCTCCCGGCCTGCGGGTCACCATTTCCTGTTTAGAAGAAAGAATCATCTCTCCTTTGGAACACGAGGCTCCCGCCCCGCCTGACGCTGGGACTTGGAGGGCCGGAGCCTGGGCCTGCTCAGCTCAGCAGGAAACTGGCACCTCTGCACCTTTTGTGCTCAAAAAAGGCCATTTTCTCCCAGCCCCATGAGGGCCCCAGAGGTGAGGTCACCAGGACGGATGGCCAGTGGAGTGGATTATCCCAGCCCGGGATGCAAGCTGACCGTCTTCCCGTCCGGTCCTGGAGCAGGAAGCTGAATGACCCCTACCCTTTGGCCTGGCTTCTCACCCTCCTGGCTCCAGCCAGCCAATTTCCTTGCATCAAAGGCCATTTGGTACCCAGTGGCCAGACAGAGGTGTGGGTCCGACAGGGAGGCTGGAGCGGGGCCCAGAGCCTTGGAAACAGGAAGGACATCCTCTGTCCTTCTTGCTCACTGCATTCCACCCTCTCATGGGGAGAAGCAGCCAGTCCCTCCCGGAAAGACCCGCAGAGCTGGGGCACAGGCACCCGGCCTGCCTAGATAAGACCCAGGAAGCCAGCTCTGTACCCCCGGCAGGGTAAACGTCAACAAGCGGTGTAAGAAGCCACCATGCAGAGGCCTCCAGGGGCCCCGACCCCCTCCTCCTCCGCCAGGCCCACCCACCTTGTCAGAAAGCCTCTGCACAGCAAGGGCCCTCCAGTGACCACGTGTTCCAGGGGACGAGCTTTAAGGCTGGCCAGGAATCTCTGCCTCTCCTCCCTTCCTAAAGGTGCTTCAAAACACCCGCAGAACACCCACTCCTGTCTTGAGCCAAACAAAGGTTTTTATATATAAATTAACCACTTTATTGAATATCAATAAACTGTACAATATAACTATACAAAAGGTTTCTGTAGTACAAAATGTTGCTTGCAATATAAATACCAGTGTACCTTTAAAAGTGTAAACATCTTCCCAGGCTCACCTGTCAGGGCCCCGAAATAGTTCTGGGAGACACATTGGTCTGGCCAAAGCGCCCCACCCGGGCCCCTGACAAGTGACAGCAATTACTCACAGTCCCTTTTGAGACGTTGTTAAATTGCCCGTGAAACAGGTGCCACCCAGACAAACAGGAGGCTGAGATGGCGGCCCGGGCCGGGGCATCCCGGGGTCTAGACATGTCCTGTGTCAGTGGCCGCCCCCACTCCACTGGCACCTGGGGGTGGATTATTGCATAGTCAGTCACCTCCTGGAGGGGTGGCCTGAGAGTTCCTGGGTGGGGGGAAGTGGGGTCCCCTGAGTGGGACGGGAGCCTCCTAGTCTGTCAGCTTTTGTCCTGTAGCCGAAAGCAGCTATATCCAAACTTGGGATACACAGACCCCAACTCAAGAATGTTTCGGAGCGGTGGGTGCCAGGAGGGGTCTCTGCAGCAAGGCACACGCCGTCAGCTGTCCATTGAGGGCCTCTTTCTCAGCCCTCTGAGGCACCCCAAGAAGAGAGAAGGACCTGGAAAATGGTCCTCAGAGTCCTGTGGGGTCAACACAGCCAGAAGCGGGAGCTCTGAAGGAAATTTGGTGGCCATGAGAAGGATGCGGGGTCCCTTCCTTCCGGAGTGGGGGGAGGCCGCTGGTGAGGGTTCTGTAGAGGTGGGAGGAGCCCCAAAGGGTCAGCGGGGACCCCCCGAGCAGCCCGACTCCTGGTGTTTGTGGAGCAGGGACATGCGGGAGAAGGTCCGGGAGCACGCCTGGCACTGGTACTTCTTCACGTCCGAGTGGGTCTGCAGGTGGGCCCGCAGGTTGGAGCGGTCGGCGAAGGCGCGGCTGCAGTGGGAGCAGGAGAAGGGCTTCTCACCTGGGGGGACGAGTGAGAATGTGTGGCTGCCAGGTCACAAGCTGCACCCCACCCTCCTCTGGAGCCCAGCTCCCCCAGCCCCGACCAGAACCTTGGCCAGCACAAACACACAGACCCAACTAAACACAGGCCCAGTGTCCATGGCCTGGCGCTGACTGGGAGTCCTACTGCCCTTCACCATGTGACCCGGAGCGCGTCTGCCCCGCAGGGCCTCCCTCCTCTGCCCATCTGTGAAGTAGGGCTGGCCGGTGAGGGGGCAGAACCAGTATTCCACTCCATGGCGGCACTGAGCTCAATGGCAAATGTCGATGACCGCGATGGAGACACGATCACCGATGCCAGGGAGTGAGGCGCACCCCTCTCGCCCTCCTTCACCCCTCATCCTCAGCTTGAGAGGACAAAAGGAGGCAGAGAAGCTAAGCAGCACCCTCAGCGTCACCCAGCAGGAACCAGGGTCCTGATTTTAGACACTGAACGGCTGCCTCTCTGGCGGGGGAGGAGGGGTCTGCTGGGTGTCAGTCCCACTCCTGGACTGACTTGGTCTGGGGCCAACCCGGCTTCAGCCTTACGAGCTCCCTGCCCCTCCCCCTGCAGTGAGGCCCATGGACGGCAGCTTCCCATCACAAATTGCTGCTCACACCCAGAGGAACTTCAAGTCTTGTCTATCCCTCAATCAGATGCTGAGTCCCATGGGAGGGCCCCAGGGGCCATTCCAAGCCCCCAGCCCAAGGACCCCAGGAAACTACAAAAACTTGTTACCTTGTGGCACGTTTAAGCCCCTCCTACCCCCACCCCCCCCAACCAACTACCTGCCCGGGGAACTGGCTGTGCAGCACATCAGACTGGGTACGCAGTAAGTGCTCAATTAATGTTTGCAGAATGAGTGAGTCTGCTTTTGTTAAAGGCCTCAAAAGCCCGACCCCCGAGTCAGCAGATAACCCCATGCATGTTTCCCATGCCTGCCCCAACTCAGGGGATGTGGTTCATCTTCCAAAAGGCACTGACAAGGTTGTATTTTATTTCAGCGCTTCCTAAAAAGTCCAATACTGACTTACCCAAATCCTCGAGCTGCTACTACATGCAGGCACTATTCTATAATACTGTCCCCCCCAAATACACTTCTATCCACCCACCCCCAGGCTGACTGCCCCAAGGCCAGAGCCTATGCCTAAATCTCAGTGCTGGAATTTAGAAGGCTGGGAACAAATGGACCCCACTGGTGTGCCGGGTGCCCAGGGACACCTGCCAGGCACACGGGAGGGCAGGCCCAGGGAGGTCCCAGCCGGGTGCCTGTGAGACGCTCTCCATGGCCTCAGGCCGGACCACCAAGGGGGACAGAGCCAGAGGCTGGGGGTCACCGAGCGATGTGCGTCCTGGAATTTGTGAGCGCCCTCTGCCTACAGTTCTGAAGGGTTTGATGACTGCACACCACAAGGTCCAGGTGCAGCTCTTCCCCACTCATCTACTCCCTGGACAACTATGGGCGCCCAGTCCAGGGCCTGTAAAGGGGAGGGAAACCTGGGGTCTCCAGGCCCTGAAAGCCACCACCTTCTCCCTCCTGGACCTCTGGGCTGTGACTCGAGGAAAGAACTTTCTCTCCAACCATGGTTTCATCATCTGTGAGGTGGGGGGTTGTGAGGCACCTTCCTCCCAGGCTGTTGGTGGAATTGCCTGTTACCACAGGTGAGGGCAGCTCGGCCGGCCCCGCCTCCCACACCTCACTGAGAGGTTATTCTGATGTTTGTGTGCTTGCATGTACACCTGAACCAAGGGGGGACTAGGGCTGGGGTGCCGGGGTGCAGGCCTGTCTGTGCACACAAGCCAGGGGCACAGACCTCCACCCCTCAGACCTCCCGCCCAGACGTCTTCATGGTGCTCCTGGCGAGTGTGAAATCGGCACCAGGCCGGCGGGGACAAAGGCCGCCGAGGGGGGCACTGTACATGCGATATCCCCCGGATTAAAGGGGCCTGACACGCTGTGGGCCAGCAGCTGCGGCCGGAACAGGTGCTGGGCACCACTGCCCCATGCACCTGCTCCGCCCCCCGCCCCCACCCAGCGGGCCCACCATTAAGGCGCACAATGGGAGTCCATGAGGTCGGCACTGGTGCATTTCAACAGGCTTTTTGTGTCTGAGCCATGCCTTTACATGAAAATATCCCCATGGGAGGGTAGAAGCTGGGGTAGGAGCCCAGGGGCAGGGTGCCCAGGGCTGTGCCTCCTGCAAATAGGGCCCTCATCAGTGGGGCAGGCACCCATTACAGGGGCCGGGCAGTTGGGTTTTCCTTTAAAGCCACAGCCATGCACAAAGTGAGAGACCCAGGCACCAGCCCCGAAGTTCAGGAGCACTTCACAGGCCACACAAGAACGTTGGCAAAATGTCGGGCCCCGACAGGGCCAGAACTGAGACACCACTGCCAGCCTGACCCCAAAGCCGAGACTGTCATGACCTCTGAACCTCCTCCCTCAACAGGCAATCCCTCTCCAAGGAGAGGGCCGCCGTGATCCAGTTCTAACAAGATCGCAGATACCTTCCCCATTTCCAGAAGGCTGAAGGGTGGCAGAGCCTCCTGTCACAGCTTCTATGAGCCCAGGGCTGCTGAAAACCAAGACAAGGCTGTTTCCTGCCAGCACCTGTGAGACTGGCCTGAGCGGTCTGCTCCCCACAGGGGGTGTGGAGTGCAGATCAACCACCATCATGAGAATAGATTATGACAAAGCAGATTAAAGGGCCACTGATCTTGAGGACCATCTTGTAAAATCCCATCACAGTCCACCCTAATCTAATAATTATGCTATCAGACTCCCTATACTCAGAGAGCATCAGTCAGTTGTCTAAGACCCCACAGCACTGGAAGCAGGATGCCAACTATTTTCTGTGAGTGCTTATCAAGTGCCAAGCAATGTGGGGTGTTCTCTGTATGCACAGAAACCCCACAAGGTGCCCTCGGGATCATTTTACAGAGGAGGAAACTGAGGCGCAGAGGTAAAACATCAGTCTTAGGTTAGAGGGAGAAACCTCCAAGCAAGATTCAGAGCCAAGTGGGGGGTCTGACAACATCCTGTCTGCTGGGGGTGGGGGTGGGGGAAGGTGGGTCGAGGGAGGCCCCAGGAACAGCGAGGCCCCTTCACACCTGGCCCCGACAGCAAGGTGTTAGTTGCACCTTTCCCATATCCAACTCCAATCCATTTGGCTGAGAAACCGAAACTGCAGAGGAACTCGTAAAGTTACCGACTTGGCCCATCTGCTTAGCCAACGAATGAACGCATGTTCCAACCAAACATTTCCGAGAGAGCGCGAGACCCGTGAGCTGGGAGCAGAACGCAGGGGCTGGGGGAACTCACCTGTGTGGGTGCGGACGTGGCCCTGCAGCAGCCAGGGCCTGGAGAAGGCCTTCCCGCAGGTATCACAGACGCAGGGCAGCGTGTGGCTGCGGATGTGCATCTTCAGGGCACCCAGGCTGATGTATTCCTTGTTGCAGTATTTGCAATTGAAGGCCTTTCGAGACTGGGGGTCCTTGACCACAGAGAGCCCGGCCAGCTGCTTGGGCAACTGGCCCAAGCCAGGGAAGGCAGCATAACCCTCGGCCTCCAGGGAGGAGGCTGAGGTGGAAGAGAAGGACGAAGGAGTTGGTGAGGGCGGGCTGGGGGGCTGGGAGCCTTTCCCACTGTCTTCATCCGACAGGGAGGTCAGCTCCACAGCTTTGGGGATCTCCTGGGGCAGAAGGGAGGCCCAGCCGATGGGCTGGGCTTGGGGTGCTAGGAGAGAGTCCCAGATGAGCGTGGGCAGTGAGGCGGTGGGGTTGAGGACCTCTGGAGGAGGGATGGCTGCCAGCAGGTGGGCCTGGTCGTAGGGCTGCTGGAAGGTGAACTCTGCGGGACACAGAAAAGGGCAGGGAGGGCCAGACGTTAGATGGTTCAGTCAGTCAGCAAACAGTGACACCCAGTCTCTGCGAGGAGAACGGACACTTCTGATGGGAGTTTGACAGGTTCTTGCCCTGGCAGAGCCCCGTCCTCACCCAGATGACCTGGCTCTCCCACCGACCTCCAGCTTTTACAGGGACCCCCATGTCCCAGTCGCAACTCAACAGAGTCATTCCTAGGTCTCCTTCCGCCTGAGTCTCCCCTTTCCAGCTAGAGGCAAGGCCCCAGCCCCTAATCTCCTCAACTCACCAGGCCCCACCCCTTCCCAATCCCCCTCCTCATACACATCTTGGCTCCCAACCCCTCCCCCAAATCCTCTGGACTCCGGACTCTTCCCAGCCTCCGCGGCGTCCCTCAGGATAAGCCTCCTATCATTTCCACATTCGGGGCTCCCGCGCCTCTCTCCGGAGGCAGCAGCGAGCTCAGCCCAGACCCCAGCCCTCGAAAAGCCCCTCCTCAGCCGCCCTGACTCACCTGCCCCTACCCCCTTTTCCCTACGCCACGTCCTTTGCCTCGACTTGGTCCCCAATTTCCCTTCGCCCCAAAACACCTTCGCGCAGCCCTCGTCAGTCGACCAGTCGCCCCGCGGTCCGGCATCCCAGCCGCTCACCTGGAGAAGAGTCGTGCAGCTCGCTATAGTTGGGCCTCCGGCGGGAGGCGGCGGACTTCCTGACGAGAAAGGAGCGCGGCATGGTGGCCGAGGCAGCCGGGGTCGCCGGGGTCGCCGGGTTGTGCTGGGACAGCAGGAGCCTCCACCCGCGAGGCCGTGCAGGTCCGCTCTGAGTGGAAAAGCTGCCGCCAGCTCCCTTAAGTACTCCAGGCGCGGAAGGGCGTGGTCTGAGTAGGCCACGCCTCTTTCCAGCCCATGGCCAATCGAAGCGCTCCTTCAGTGGGGGCCACGCCCAAAGCAGGTGCTCTAGGGGCTGGCCCGGCCCGCGCCGCGTGGCGCTGCGAGCCGGGCGTGGGCCGC
>NW_004567123.1:31113164-31118325 GCF_000260355.1 Condylura cristata | reverse complement strand
AGCAGAACAGGCTGACTGACGAAGAACACTGCTGAGGGGAGCAGCGGGCGGGTCAGGAGAGGTCTGCCACACCATGTGGTCACCTCCGGGGCAGGCGGGGATTGAACTCATGCTGAAGCGGCTTCAACCTCTTAGTGTTGTGCTTTAACCCGCTGCGCCACCAGGGAGGGCCTTTGCACACATTTTTACACAGTCGAGCAAAATGCATTCTCCCCTTCAGTTGGCAAGTGTTTACTGAGCGCCCACTATGTGCCAGCCACTGTCCCCGAGCTGGGGATACAGCCCCGAACGAAACCCTAGGGTCTCTACCAAAGGGAAACTCTCAGTCCTGTGGGGGGACAGGGGAATAATTAGACAATTACGATGCAAAGGGAAGTGCGCTTCCTTGGGGGAAGACCAATGGGCGCAGTGACTGTAAGAGGTGGGTCACCTGACAGGGATCAGGGGCGACTTCCCAGAGGAAGTGAAGAAATACCGAAGGGAAAGCCCGAGGTAAGAATCAGTAACTATTTCAGAGTCATTGAGGGCAGCTCCAGGCGTGGGGGTGGGGTGGGCAGGCCGGGAGGGGTCAGATCACTGGGCCTCCAGGCCTGGGAGAGTTTGGACTTTGCCCCAAGGACACTGGGGAGCCAAAGAAGAATTTTCAGCTGAGGAGGGAACTGTTTAAAGTTCGGTGAGAAAGATCACTCTGGGCAGGTGGGAGAAAGAAGCAAGGAAGGATGGGGCTGACTGGCTGGGGGGGCGGGATTTTTATCCTCACCTGCCTGTGGGTTCTCAATACTGTGTCTAAGGGACACTGGACTCCACAGAGGCCACTGATTCATTGTGGGGTGAACCTAGGAGGAGGGACAGTTTCTTCCTGCTCCCCAGCTCACCTGGGCACTGAGAATTAGAGGGGGCTAGAGGCACAGAAATGAAATAAATCCACAGGTCCCACCCAAATTGCTAATCATCAGTGAATCAAGGATGATGTAAACCTATAAATCCCTCCACTCACCACCTAGAATGAGGGCAGAGACCAGTGTCTGTTTGGGTCACAAGATGTTGGGGATAACAGCTGGAACAAAACCTCCCCCTTATGCTCTTCTAGTTGGTTAGTGGAGGGGAGATAGATAATATAGTCATTAGGGAGAATATACCCTCTCCTATGTCTTTATTTCTAACCATGATTGTCCACAGGGCAGCCAGGAGGACCGTTGTCCCTTTGTTCCCATCTTTCTGGGAATAAGAGCCAAAGTCCTCCCCTCAGATGTGACCCTGCCACCTTGTATTGAGCCATTCTTGTCCCTCCCACTTCTTTCTGTCCCTCCAGCCATCCCAGCTCCTTTCTACCACAGGACCTTGGCACCTGCTGTTTGTCTCGCTCTACCTTCATGTCTTTCCCCCAGATCTTCACCTGGCTGGCTCCTTTAACCTCACCAACTGCTCAGCCTCAGTAGTAAGGACAGAAATGCAAATTCAAACCACAGTGAGATTCTTCACACCCATCGGAAGGACAGAAAGTAGAAATACGGTCAATATCAAGTGCTGATGTAGCAGGACTTTTGTCCCATGATGGCAGGAGTGTCAACAGACACAGCTCTGTTGCAAACGTTAGGCAGCAGAGAGTGGCAGGTGACTCTCTCCCTCCCTGCGATTGTACTCCCAAACCAACTGCCTCCTGGGGGTTCTCAGACGTGGCAGCAGATTAGATTCCCTAGGGAACACCCAAGCCCGGGCCCCACCCCCACAGACGTCTTGATTGAATTAGTCTGGGTGGGGATTCGGGTATTAGCATTTTAAAGATCTCCCCAGGGGGTGATTCTAACCGGCAGCCAAAGTTGGGAACTGTAGCCTAGCCCTAAACCTTGGGAGAAACAGGAGAATATTCTTTTGCACCCTTGTTCCTAACAGCACAACCAAAGCCAAACCAAACACAGACTAAAAAAACTTCGAAGCAACCCAGATGTTTAATAATAATAGATTGGATTAACACACGGTGGTATAATCCCATAATGGAAAACACTACAGCTATAAAAATGAATCCAGCCCCACACCGCAACGGGGATGAAGCTCAAAAAGGTAATGTTGAGTCAAGCACACAGACAAATGCATGGAGGCTTCAAAAGCAGACAAATAAATCCCTGTATTGCTTAGGGTTGTCGTTGGAAGTGGTAAAACTACAAAGAAAAACCAGGACATGTTTAAGGAAAAATTCTGGGGAGTGGTTGCAGAGCATGAGGGGCTTCTAGAGGTCTTGGTGGCTTGTTTGCTACACACCGAAGGGTCTTTTTTGAGTTAGTCGGCAGAGTGTATGAGAGAAATGCAACTTGGTATGAACGATCTATTTAACACAAAACAGTTGGAGTCACCTCAAGGGAGCCTTCCCTGATGACGCCAGCTACTTTCTAATCCCATTACTCTCCTCGGGTTTTCTGCAAAGCACTTAGGTGTGAGTCAGTCAGGAACCTGGTGAGCACTGATTCCCAGGTTGCCCTGGGGGACTTCCCAGCCGCTCTGAGCCTCGGTTTCCCTAGCCTCCGTGGAGGGCGACCGTCCCATCTAGTGGAGAGGTCGGAATGGGTAAGAAGTCCCGAGGCCGCCACAGCCCGAAGCAGCATTCCTGGGGCCTGGCTTTCCTCAGGTGAGTCTGCACGTGCAGGGGAGGGGCCCCAAGACCCGGGCTGTCCCCTCCTTATTGTCCCCACAGTCTCCTCTCCGCCCCGGAGATGCTGCTCCTGGTCACCTCGCACATTTTTGATGCTGTGGTGTCTGTCACCTCTTTTCGGAAAACGGGCGTTTTCTGCGCGAGGGCAGCGGGCACAGCCCGACAAGCCCACTCCACGCCCAGCGCCTCGGGGCGCGGTCCTCTGGCGCCCTCTGCCGGCCGCGGCGCTCCCTGCGACGCCTTGAATGGAGGTAGAACGTGCGACCACCTGGTTGGAAAGCAATTTGGGGTTGCCCCATGTGGCCAGGGAGGAGCTCTGGGAAGAAGACTACATTTCCCACAGATACCCATCCCCTACCAGAAATAAAATCAATAACCAAAAAGTGTGATCTACAACCAAACAACTCATAAAGAAAATCTGCCTCCATCCCAAATTCCCATTTCCCTGTCCAAAGGCAGAGGCTGTCTTGTGTGACGTCCAGATGAGCTTCCATGCAAGGAGACACATGTCTGTGTATATGAAAATATGTGCGCTTCTCTATGAGGCATGAATGGGTGCCTACATGCCACCCCCACATTGCTTCTCTCCCCAACAACATTCTTTGTGCTGTTTCCTATCTACATGCACCTCCCTGTAGTCTTTTCCAAGGCTGCAGCCTTTTCCATTATGAATAGTGCCAGCATCACAACTTTTCTAACAAGGGGACTTTAAAAAAAAAAAACTTATCTTTATTTACGCACACAAGAACTGAGGTGTAGGCCAGAGGTGTGGGGGTGAGAAATTCACCAAAGACAGTGGGGAGCAGAACAAGCAGATCTGCTGAAATACACTGCTGAGGAGAGCTGCAGGGAGACTGGAGAGGTCCGCTGCATGGCGTCAGCTCCCTGGCTGGGGTGGAACCCAGGCCACAGTGACTGACCATAGCTTGATAGGGCTGAGACTTTAACCCCTGCGCCACCAGGGAGGCCCACGAGGGGACTTCTGATGGACTTCAGGTTACACTACAAATGTATGCTGCCACATTAAGGGGGCCCTTTCAACGAATGCCTTGTACACATATCTTCCTCCAAATGTCCTCCAAAAAGGTGAAAGGAACCAGCGCCCTTCCACCAGCAGGGGGCCCACCGGCTCCCATCCTCCCCAGGTCATTGTCTAACTTTTTATCTTTGCCCATCTGATAAGTCACAACTTGCACATCGCAGGAGGCAGGCGGGGTGGGGAGTTTTCCCACTCCCAAAGCCATTTCTGGCTATTCCTTCATGTCCTGGGGTGGGGGCGGGCGGTCACAGAGTAGATGAACTTCTTATTTGCTAGGAGCTTTTTGTATATTAGGTTAACTGGCCCCAGGTTATTAGAACATTATCACTCAGTGCATCTGAGAGTTAAGCTTGACCCCAAGAAGACATTGTCTATGGGAAGTTCAGTACCCGAGTCAAGGCTCAACCAACCTCCACCCTTTGCTTTGATTTAAAGAACAAAACTGAAGGTCTCACCTTTGCCTGAAAGCAAACAGTGATTTAGCTTTGGGCCTGAACCTTGGGAAGGCATCAGGGATGCCACATGGGATGTAAATGGCTTCTAGGGGAGTTTCTGAGTGCCCATGGGTTGGGTGTGGCGCAGCACTAAGGGCTTCAGCCTCCCACCTGGCCAGCCCCTGTGCCAGAGCTTCTCTCTCGGGGGTGAACTTCTAGGACCTCTGGGCAGCAGCCAAGCCCTGTGGGGACCTGTCCACGTGTGACAGTGTGTCACAGCACCCATCTGTCAGATTGCCTCTGTCTGATGTGGTAGAGACCAGACAGGCTGCAGGTGCAAGTGTTTGCAGAGAGAGGAAGAAAGACTCGGTATTTCTAATCAAAACATTATTTTTTTAAAGATTTATTTATTTATACATACAAGAGTTAGGGTATAGGCCGAGATGCAGAGGATAAGAGGATTCACCAGAGACAGAGTGGGGAGCAGAACAGGTAAACTGACAGATATCCTGCTGAGGGGAGCAGTGGGCAGGTCGAGGGAGGTCTGCTGTGCCCTGAGGGTCACCTCCCTGGCCAGGGATCAAACTCATGCTGCAGTGGTTGTGGACAGCTTCATTGTGCTGAGTCTTAACCCCTTGCGCCACCAGGGAGGTCTGAAACATTCATATTTTTAAAGAGTTGCAGAAGTTGTCTGCTGTGGAGGACTTGTTAAGTAGGTAGCAATCCAATAAATGAGATATTTTGCAGCTGTGGAAAGATACCTGTGGGTGCAAGACAAGCCCCCCCCACCGGACTCCTATCTCATAGGTAAAATAAGTGGCCCCCAGGTCCTGTGGGGCCCAGCCCTGTGGGTCATCCCGCAGAGGGGCCGCCCCACTGGCCACACCAGGCGAGTTCCAGCCTCAGGGACTCTGAGTCTTGGGGACGGCTCTTCAGTGGTGGCACAGGGCTCACCCTCTCCCCCACATTTGGTTTCCTCCTCCGTTCTCTCCACGGTCAGATCTACTGATGCTTCACTGAATTTGCTTTTTTTTTTTTTTA
>NW_004567123.1:31104207-31111582 GCF_000260355.1 Condylura cristata | reverse complement strand
AGCTTTATATGTTTTGTCTTGTTGCGGCGGATGGCAGAACCCACTTAGAGCAGGCAGGTTTTGGGGCTTCAGGGGTGTCTCTCTCTGAATTGAGGTGCCCTATAACACTAGCACTTCTTGAAGGCCCAGACTGTTTCTAGTCTGTGAGCATCTGGAGGGGGTGTCGGGAGGAAAGGGCTATGACCCCCACCCCCAACATACACACACACACAGAAGCACAGCTGCACCCCTGCACCCCCACGTTTCAGCTGGGGCTCTCGCCTATTTCAAGGACTAGATAAAACCTGGCAGGTCCTGAGGTCTGGAAGGGTCTTTAGTTTCCCCAACCCCTCCCCCCACCCACATTCTCCAAAAGGGAGGGGGAGGGGCAGTTCCCATTAGTCCCAGAGCAAATGGCCCATCTAACTTAGAGGGACCCCCATGGGAGAAGGACTTTAAAAACCCTCCTGCTTTTACCCCTGGGGTGTCTGCTTTCTGGGGCTGCCCCTGCCTCCCTGCTAAGCCCTGCTGCTGGCCCTCCAGGGTGGCAGTCTCCAACAGAGTCTTTTTCTCCAACCCCATTTTGAATGTCTTTTTTCAGAGGCAAGGGTCATCGTCGCAGATAAAACAGTTTTTCATGGAAAATCCCAACCACAGAAAATGAGGCAGATACACTGTAAGTGAACTCAAGGGAGAACAAAAGAAAGAAAATGTGGCAGATATGAACTGAGACTCAGATCTTCATCTGGCCACAGGGGTAATAACTGGGGTGACCAGCTGTCCCAGTCCACCCAGGACTGACGGGATTCTGGTATGGCCCCAAGCAGAGGGGCCAGGTGGGACCTCAGTGAGCAGAAGTTGTTCAAGGCCTGGGTGTGGCTGTGGGGGCCCAGGGCAGCATGCTGCCAGGCTCACCGCCTTCTGGTGGGGTCACCTGGGAGCTCCCCCGCCCTTCTACTCACCCCACAAGGCTCCAGGCCTGCCCAGGTCAGTGGCTTCTGGCCAACAAGCAGATATTGGCCACCAGGAGCTCACACACACACACACACACAATCTCTCAGACTATCTGGCCTGGGCAACCTTGCCCCTGGGATTGGGCTGATAGAGCCTGTTATCTCCGCCTTCCTAGCAGAAGGAAGGCAGAACCTTCTCCCTGTTCTGCTCCCGGGGTCTCCTCTCTCCCCTGAATGTGCACCCTCCTTTCATTCTAAAACTTTGTGCAACTCTGAACCTCTGACGAGGGGAAGTGGGTGGAACCGTTTGCTTAGGTCAAATTAGCCCTTCCTTTTGTATTCATCTTGAATCCCAAAGGCCTCCCTGGCAGCGCAGGGCTTAAAGTCTCAGTGCTATTAAGCTGCCAGCAGCCACTGCAGCACGAGTTCGATCCCCGGCCAGGGAGGGACCCACAGGGCGCAGCAGACCTCTCCTGTCTCCCTGCTGCTCCCCTCAGCAGTGGATTTCAGTGGCTCTGTCTGTTCTGCTCCCCGCTCTTTCTCTGGTGAGTCCTCTCACACACACCCCCGGCACCTCTGGCCTGTACCCCAGTTCTTGTATGCACGAATAAATAAATATTAAAAAAAATGAATGCAGGCTTGTGTGTCGCCCATGGGCTCGACTGTCCCCACCCCTTCTCACTGCTCCGGCCTCACCGCCTTCTTCCCTGGCAGGGCCTTTGCTCTCGCTGTGCCCTCTGCCTGGAAGGTCCTCCCCCTCATCTTCCTCGAGCTCCAGCCTAGTTAACACCACCTTGCACATGCTGGTGTCACCTCCCTGTCCCTCTCACTCACCCTGGCCACTGTCGCCCCTCAGTGGGCCTTACTTAGCCGATTTTACAAAGAGGAAACTGAGACTCACAGAGGTACTGGCATGCCCGAGACACGCGCTGGGGTGCAGAATACGAGCATGTGGCTTAGGGTTCTGTGGCAAACAGCGGGGCACCAGCAAGGAGAACCGTGGTGTTCCGGGAGAGGGAGGAGGACCGGTGAGCAAGCGTCCAGCCCAGGACCAGGCCCATGGGAGGTGCAAGCTCCACGCTGAGGCCACAGCCACGGGCAGGAAAGAGAAGGCGACATTGCCAGCAAAGGCCACAGGGGCCGTGAACACGCGAGAAGCCCAGGGACAGATGGGAAAGGAGCCCGGGAGGGCAGAGATCCCAGGCCCCTCAGAGTCTTTGAGACTCCCAGTATTTTTCGAAATCAGAAATGTTTAAGTAGACTTCAAAAACTGGGTTCTTAATACTTTTATTTAATACATGGACGGTTCTGAGACAGACACCTGCGAGTGCAAAGCACAAGCATGGCTGCTGGCGGGGGCGGGGCCTGGATAAGCCCCGCCCGTCGACCACAAGCTCCTCCCAGGCCAGGAGCTAGAACCTCCCCACCGCTCAGAAGCCTCCTTCCACGTGTGCGTGCACCCCCCTCACACACACACCCCACCCCCCTCACACACACCCCCCATCCTGGCCGGCCATGCTGTCCTCGCAGGCCCTGGAGTTGGCGTTGCGAGATAAAACGCAGCTCTCCCAATTCGAACTGAATTTCAGACAAACAACACATAAACTTCTAGTTTAAGTGTGCAAGGGGCAGGCCAATTCTTCCCCTAAAGTGGCATGGAACAGGCCTCTGTGGTTTACCTTGCTCCCTCGCACGGCCCTGCCTGGAAACTGGCCCCATGGGCTGGTGCGGCACATTGGAGTACCAGTCTCCTGCGGATGGACAAGTCGGTTGCTTCTCATCTTCCAGAAACAATGGTTGCACAAAGTCTTCTGCACAAAGGACTCTGACCTCACGCTATTGTGTTTGGAGGGTGTGACCCAAGCGGCGCTTAGTCACTTCTGTCTGCATTCCCGAGGCCCCGCTGCTGGGAACTGGCTGGGAACTGGCTGCGGCAGGTCTGCTGAGTCCCTGCCACCACCCCTGCCTGTCCCGGTCACCTCATCTCTCTCTCTCCCTGATCGGGGGATACTCCTGGTCTCCCTAGACTCTGCCTGGCTCGCTCCCTATTTTTGCCTCTGTCCACCTCATCCCATCTGGCCGAAGACCTCTGCACAAAAGACCTAGCGGGCAAAGATGGATGTGTGAGGCACGCACTCCGGCTCTGTCACAAACCCAGTCAAACAATGTCAGTGCTGGTTGATAAGCCGGGCCATCCTCAGGGGAGCATTACACAGCCGTTGGAAATAACACACGGGCCCTCCCTGGTGGCACAGCGAGTTAAAGCTTAAAGCGCAGCGCTGCGAAGAAGCTGGCCACAGCCACTGCAGCACGGGCTGATCCCCAGCCAGGGAGTGGGCACATGGCGCGGCAGAACTCTCCTGTCTGTCTCTGCCGCTGCTCCCCTCAGCAGTGTACTTTGTCATCTGTGACAGTGTACTGTCTCCGGTGGCGCCTCTATAAGCTGTTTTTTCCTGAACCACTGGGTGGTAAACTGAAGACCCCATGTCAGTAGCTGCAGGGAAAAGCCTTGTGGCCTCAGCTTTTGTTGTTGCTGCTGTTTTTAAGACCTAAAGTAAAGGGGTCGATGGGGAACCCAGCCTAGAGCTAGGGGGCCTCAGTGAGCTCAGAACTGGCGTCCTCAGGCCCTTTCTCCCAATTCTCTCAAGAGAGACCCCTTCAACACAGAGTGGGGCACCCACTTCTCCTTGCGTGGGAGCTAAAGGACAGCGCACTGGGGAAAGGCAGGGCAGGAGAGGAGAGCCTGCAGCTCAGCCCTGCACTCGCCCTCTCGGGTGCAGACGGCCGGCTCAGGCAGACACTTGTGAGGGAGGTCACTGGCTCTGGGTGCCGCCTTCTGCAGCTGTCTGGCTGCACCTTGGAAACTATTCACCAGACACCCTGGACTTTGGAAGCCTTCGCCTGGGCCACCTAGAACAGGCCCTAGGTGCTTCTCCGGAATCCTGGGGAAGATTTTGGACTAGCTGCTTGGGAGGAGCCGCTGTGGCTGCCTCTGGAAGGCCCAGGCGCCATGCTGTGGCCAACACTGTGATACAGCGGCTGTACATTCCCACTGTCACTTCCAGCAAATGGACCAGGGTTTTGTTAACAACGAACACTTGTTAACGATGGAAAAAAAAAAAAAAGAAGAACAAGAACATTCTCTTATGTGACGGATGCCACTGTCAAATTGTCAAAGTCAGGAAATCTCCCATTGATAAAATATTTCAGGCCTCCCTGGTAGCTCAATGAGTTAAAGTGCAGCACTGCAAACGAGCAGCAGCCACTTCAGTGGAGCTCGATCCCCATCCCGGAGGTGACCCACATGGCACTGCAGACCTCTCCTGACCCGCCCGCTGCTCCCCTCAGCAGTGTACTTTGTCAATCTGCTCTTCTGCTCCCCACCATCTCTGGTGGATCCTCTCACCACCCCTGTACCTCAGATCTGTATGCACAAATAAATCTTTAAAAAATATTCTATAGTCCACATTCAAAAGTCAGCAGATGGCCCAAGAGCATCCTTTGGCGACCCCTGGGGCCCAACCCCAGACCACACCCCACAGCACTGCGCTTGGTTCTTAAGCTTCTTTAATATGACCTTGACATTTGGGCTATTCATGGAGTGTCCTTCGATTTGGATGATTTTGCCTTAGGGTCAGATGAGACATTTTTCTGCTGGGGCGGCAGGGGTGAGGGTGAAGCTGCAGCCTCAGTGCCCCCCCAGTTTGTACATTAGGCGCTATACTGGCCTCCCCCACTTAGTGAAGAAAGCCTCTGGCTAGGCTTCCCACTACTCATCATCTCTTTTTTTCTACATTGAACTGGGGTGTGTGTGGGGGGACACACACCCAGTGAGAGGTGAGAGGATTCCTCTCTGGTGAGAGGATTCACCAGAGACAGTGGGGAGCAGAGCAGGAAGATCGACTGAAACCCACTGCCGAGGGGAGCAGCATGGAGGGGAGCAGACAGGAGAATGTGCTGTGCCATGTGGGTCACTCCCTGACCAGGAATCGAACTCAGGCTGCCAGGGGTGATAGTGCCGAGAATGAACCCCTGCGCCACCAGGGAGGCTTTCACGGTCCCTTTGTATGTTACCCAGGGAGGTCCTTTGCCGGCACACACAGGCTGCCTAGATGATTTTATCATCAGAAGAGTGGTAGCTGCTTTAAAGTTGTGCAAGCTGCAAGGGCTGAGCTTCTCCACCTGATCAACTAACCTTCACTCTAGCTGTTACCCCACCCTCAGCTACAACAAATGTGCCCACCTGTCCCATTAAGAAGGATTTCCTAAACTAGTTAAAGACGCCTTTTACCTGAGGCTCTTTTTAAAAGAGTCCCAGGCCCCACCCTCATCTACCAAGCAGAATCTCCAAGCCAGGGCCGGAAGCTATTTTGTTGGGAAACCTATCCCTTAATACAGTGTTTAGTCTTCAAACATGGACAGCTGCTTGGGTGAGGCAGGGTGCTGGAGGTATGACTGGGTGAACAAAAAGTAGAGCCCCCGGCTGCTCTGTTGACCAAGCAGTCACATCTGGTGCTTTAAGTGGATTATTTCACTAGATTCCCGCGATTCTATAATGTACCCTAGACACAAGCTGAGTCTCCACAATGAACACCTGCAACTTGTATTCTAGTGCAATGTGACTTCAAAAAATAATGAATAAAGCAAAAAAGAAATGAATGGCTAGCCCTGGAATGCAAAAGTTCATGTCCAGCTTGGGCAAACCCCTCACTCTGCCCCACTCTCATCTGCGTGATCTCGTGCAGGGCTGGTTAAGAGAATACACAAGAGTGACTTTCCCGGAGCAGTCAAGGAACCAGGCTGGAAACATGCTGTGGTTCTCCCAGCATGCAATGCCCAGCTGGACATTCGGTGCAAGCAGGTGGCCAGGGGCAGCACCCCCAGGCCTGGAGGGCCATGGTAAGGTTTGGGGGGCTTTTCTGAAAAGTCGCTGGAGCTGATGAAGGGCTTGAAAGGATCCTTCTGGCAGAGGATGGATTCGAAATGGCTGGAGAGCCCCGGGGAGAGGCCCGAGGGAAAGTTCTGACCATTCAAGTGGGATCACTCTTCTTGAGATACAGGTGGCAGGGAATGGGGAGAAAGCCAAGTGAGATGAGGGTGCGGAATCAATAATTTGGTAACAGTGGAGGTTAATTCCTGAGCAACTGAAAGGGCGGTGGCACCACCTGTGGGGACAGAACCTTGCACCAGTGCTGGTGGCAGGAGCTGGACGAGCTTCAGGTGCCTGGTAAGTCCCATGGGCGCGCAGGCCTTTCAGGAAGCAGGCCCCATGGCTTGGTGCGGTAGAGCCCTGTGCTGGGGACTGGGCCTTGACCCAGCGGCCAGCCATGAAAGCCAAGGCAAGTGCGGTGAGGAGCTGAGGCGGGAGCCTGAGGAACTGCCTCAGCTTGGAGGTTCCCACCAGGAGGCTACCCAGGAAGTGGAGAAGGAATGCGGTGGCCAAGCAGGGAGACACCAGGATGGGGTGGAGTGGGAAAGCCAGAATTCTAGGCTGGAGGCTCTAGGAGGGCGGAGCTAGACTGACACGGATCTCCACCCCTGGGCTCCGAACTAGCCCCTTCTGTGGGAAACGCTCCCTGACCGTGGTCAGTGGGTTGTCGCCTTGGCAGGTCTTAGTTTCAATGTCATTTTCTCAACCCATGTGTGTTGACAAATTTCAAATCAGCCCCACGTGCGGTAGGAAAGAGGCAGAACCTGTCTTCCTGCCCAGTACCCAGAGACCAGGACTTTACTGCTGCGTAAGCAGAGGTGGCCTGGACCGACTGGGGGTGAGAGGTCCTGGATTTCCTGGGGTAGTGACTGGCATAGCCATAGCGACAAGGATGACAGAGAACAGGAGGTGCCGGGCTCCTGTGAAACTGGGGTGGGATGCCCATGAGAAGCCAGGAGCCTGGCCGGCTGGCTGAAGGCAGGATCAAGAAGCCTGCAGGCCCAGGGCCGTGTCGCTGTTCTTGAATTCCAGCACCCTTACAAGGCGGCTGTCCCCCGAGATGCAGGAGAGGAAAGCAACTGGTACTACATGTGTTCCAAATTATATGTAATTAAACATAAGTAGACATGTGAGTATTTCATCTGCAAAGGTAAAAGCTCACCATGATTTGGCAAAGAAAACTTAAAATTCCCTTTTTGGAAAACACATTTCAGCAAGTCCAGCACTGATGAGCACCTACTGTGTCTGCAGTGCCAGGAGCTGGACAGTCAATTAGTTGGACAGAATTACGAACTGATAAAGGATTAATAAATGCCTCCTCCTTCATAATGAAGTCAGGAAATTATTCTCGTTTTATTGCACATACGCATGTTCAGAAAAGGACAATACAGGCAGATGTCTCCTGGCCAGTGGCAGAGGGCAGAAATGAAACATGCCCGTGACTTCACCTGCAACGCCTGGGGGCGGCCCACAGCCGAAGCGCTCCGTGGAGGAAAGTCCCTTCTTGCCTGTG
>NW_004567123.1:31036115-31104081 GCF_000260355.1 Condylura cristata | reverse complement strand
CCAAAAAGCCCAGCTGGGGAAAAGTCAAGAGTTCAGAGACAGATGGGGCTCACTCATGACTGACAAGAACTGGGGAGAGCAACAGCTTCCTGGAAGTGCCACAGGCCCACACCTTGACCAATGGTGATGAATGAAAATAAGCACTGCAGCTTACCAGCTGGATAAATTATGAAATTTATTTATATTTCACCTTTAAAAGCCAGAACATAACAAATTTCACTTTCTGGAAAATCATCTTATTAGAAATACATGAAGTGCACTTAATACAAGGAAATCAGTTCCTGGTACCACCAGTAAGCCCAGCACGCTTGCATTAGTTCCCTCCAATACAGGTTTTGCCAAATTTCCCTCTCAACTTAAGACTGAGGTGAGGGAGGTCTGAGTGAATTGTTTTGAGAAGTTGCAGTGAAGAAGCTGACCTTAACCTTTTGGGCCCTCCCAAGCAAAAGCACATTAGAAAAAATTATGTTGCCCTCCCAGGGCCCCAATTTGCTGGTCACCAGGCCTCTGCAGCTCTCACTGGCAGGTGTGGAGAGGCCCCAGCAGCAGCGCCTTGGCCCAAACTCCTCTGTCACTTCCAACCTCAGTCACTGACCAGCTGCTCTGTTTCCATATTCAGACTAGATACCTGACACAAACGACTGAAACCCAGACGCCTTCTAGCTGATCACATGTTCTGCTTCCACAGATAGTCTGGCAGCTTCTAGCCTTGCATTCATTGGTATTTGTGAAGAAACAGTGAACATCTAGCTTTCTGAGCTGTTACCAAGTAAGTTTCTAAGAAACAGTTTCCATTAACAACGGCCGCCGGGGCTGCACCAGGCCTTTTGAACAGCGTGTCCTGTCAGAGACAGCAGACCGCAGTGCTGGGCTTCCCACAGCCTCTCCACTTTGGAAGGCTGGTTCTCACACACCTATTCTGCAGAAGCCAGTTTCATGAAGAAACCACTTGTGAAAGAAAAGCAATGCTCAGGTTACATTAAGTCACTAAGTAACTGATAAAGAACTAGTAGCCACTGGAGCCCCAGCCCTCCCTTCTCATTCACCGGAGGGCTCCTTTCCATGCTTCAAGGGCAGAGAGGGAAACAGGGCCTTATGAACTCAAGAGCCAGAACCAAAGGCTGTGGCCCCCCACCCCACCTCTCTTAGTTGACTCTCCTCCCCACTGACAGTTAAATGGATTTCACTTTCCTAACCTAGAAACATTTATTTTACTAAAAATATATGGTTACACCTTATCCTAAAAAGGCACCATGCAGGCATTAAGACTGAACCAGTTAACTCTAAGGGTGAGCAGGAGTAGTAGCAAAACACCATCAAAACTTTCAGCCTTTGACCACGCTAAACCCAGGACATTCACCCACTAGGAACTTTGAAATGTTTCGGGATGGCAACCCCAGCCCTGGCAGCTGCTGTCAGTCAGGGCTCCCTAACAGGAACTCCCAGTTAATCACTGACCAGATGGCGCCAATGCCGGATCTCTACAACTCAGGGACAGAAGAGACGCTTGTCTCATTTGTGCTATTCATGACCCAGAAAAGGTCCTGGCTGGCTCAGAGGACCTGAGAGATGAACACTGGGTGGGAGGAACAAATCTGAAACAAGGACAGTGGAGAAGCTGGCGTCTCTTCCAGAAGAGGTGGCAGAAGCTCCTGGAAGTAGCTGAGGAGCAACGAAAAGACTAGCTCAGGCGGCAGACAAAGTGAACAGCAGGGGACAGAGCCCGCGGGAAGGGGGCTCTGACCTAGAACCTGTTTCCCTGTCAGAAGTGGCCTTGTCCTAATAACCACAGCTCACTTCCAGGTCTGGTGGACACTGAAGGTGTGGGAGTCACAGGTTTCACGCCTAACAGGTAATGGAAGCTCTGGAACATGAGACGACAGCAGATGCTGCTCACTGGTCGATGATGGAGCGCTGCAACACCTGGCTCATCATGTCCTCCTCATCGACGTCGTAATCCTAAGGGCAAAACAGACACTGAGCCATGGCAGTGGGCCCTGGGGGCTGCTGGGGGGCAGTCCCGTGCCCTGGCTTGCGATGCTAGTCACATGACCTGGGGCCTATTGCTCAATCGCTCATGTGTCTGCTGACTCACCCTTGCGAAAAAATAACAATGGCTCTTAGTCAGGGTCTGTGAGGACCAGGCAGCGCACGGATGGAGCCTGGCACAAACTCAGTGACCACAGTCAGGCAGTTACTGACGGGAACCACGTTCATCTTTATGGCCTCAACTACAGAGCTTGAGAAAAAAGCCTGGAGCAAGTTCTGTGTCGCAGCCTAGGAGGCTGGCCGGCGCTTCAGCTCCACACAACAGGCCATGGCGCTCGCCGGGCACACGAGCACAGGCCGCACAGCTGTGGTCCTGTCAGCGCAGGGCCCAGCACTCTCCAGTGAGAGGGGAAGGTGCTGTGATATTCCCCCAGAGAGCAATGGGATCCTGGGTCCCAGACTCACCACAAAAGTGTCGTAAGAAAACTGGTGCCGGCGCTGGATATGCTCGAGGAAGTTGGCGCTGCGGTAGTTGGGGTCTCCCCAGGGCATGGAGGCACAGATCGGACAAACCTTTCAACACAGAAGCAAGGTCTTAGGCACCGGAAGTCTGAGCTGATTGGCCCTCAATTGCCCGGTCATTCGATGCTGGGAAGAAAAGCACTGACCACCTTCTCCAGGAGTCAGGAAGGACTGAGGGCGGGGAGAGGCTCCAGTCACCATACTAACCTTTTCTGACCCCTTCCTGGTGTCAAAACTGTCAGTCCAGTGGGGCCTAGACCACAGTTCCGACCCACCACATAAGATGATCAAGTCAGGGCCTTCCTGGTGGCGTAAGGGACTAAAAGGGGACATACAGCGATCTCAGGACGTTCTGTTCACGTGATTTTGTGTCTCTTCACACATACAACCCAGATGCTAATGGGCGTGAACCCAGGCACATTTGGTGTTGTGGGGAGACAGCTGGGTCGGGCGCAGGACACCCACACTCTGTACTGGTGCTGCCACTAAGTGGTGCATGTAAATGGATGGCACACGGGCCTCTTCCCTCATTTACCGCTAAAAATGAGTGCCGAGATGGTGGTAGGAAATGGACTACCGTAGCTGTCATTTCACTCGATACCCAATTATAGCTCTCATACCCAGCTAACTTGAACATGGGACAGTGGGGAGGGGGGCAGGCAGGTTGTGTCTGTTTGTACTACTCTTTCCTACTTTGTCATTTACATGGAAGAGTACATTACTAAGAGTCGTACAACTCCCTGGGGGATCTGAAAACTTGCTTTGGGTCTTTTTGCTATTAACACCTCGCTTATGTTGCCGAATGCGTACTCGGCAGCCATGTTGGAATCACAGAAAAAGCAAAATGCAGTCTGTTTCAGGCTGCGCCTACAATGGCAATTTCAACAGTTACTGTGTGACAGACGCAGGTCTGGGTCAGGATGCGATGGATAATCATTGTGCACGTGACCATGGATTAGGAGACACAGCTAACAGAAAAATAAAGCCAATTTGTGAGTAAACATAATCAGTTATTTGTGAATGCTCAAAAAAGGCCGGGAGGCCACCATGTGTAGTGTTTTGTTTTCAGCAAAAGAAAAAAATAATTACTCTAACAAATAGGGTAGGGGGGAGGTCCAGTGTGAAATGGAGTTGCAGTTCTAGGAGCCAGCAGGTTGGCGAGGCCTGCTATGCTGAGGTCAAGGGAGGGGCCTCCCTGCGCTGTCCAATGGGACAGAGTGTAATGGGTATTTTATATTGGCTTAGTTCTACTAAAGTGGTAACAATGCATTTGTAATATTTGAACACAAAATTGTAAGAATTATCACAGAATACTGGGAACTGGTGGTACGGAAGGGAACCAGAGGACCAGGGGATGGGGCAAAAAAGACACTTTTTACCATCCACTTTTTATACAAACTTTTCATGCCACACACAAAGAAGTAAATTCCAAACAATTGAAGATGCAAGAAGACAAGAACCCCCTGAAGACCGATCAGGTTGCAGAGAGCGTGTGATGTCAGTGGAGCTGGAAGCCAGACTCTGGAGGGGATAAAGGAGAAGGTACAGAAAAGACAGCAGCAGCTGAACAAGTACAAGCTTGAGAGAAAAGAGAAGCCGAATGCTAGCTACAGCAAGCACGCGTCAAATGCTCATCCCGATGAAGACAGGTAAACGGGAAAGCAAAGGTTAAGGGAACAGAGGCAAAATTTGAAGGAGAGAGAAGAAACACAACGGGAAAAGTCCCAGGAGCAGGGAGAGGGTTGTAGCATCTGCCGGGCTGTGGTATCGGTCCCCTGCCTAGACCCAAGAGTGCACGCAGTCAGAGTCAGCCTGGCAGTGGACAGTCTGCCTCAGCACAAGGGGGAAAAGGACAAGGGTTGCAGATTCAAGTGCTCATGGCGACCGGGCTGGCAAAGCAAGTGAAGCAGGATGGGTGTGAGCCTGCCCCATCGAGAAAAGGACAGAGACTCCTGAAAGCCAGCAGACTCTTGCCAGAAGTTCCAATTTCTCAAATGTAGATTATAGATGGAGAAATCAGATTTCTAAAAGGCAGGAAAAGAAATGTGTGGGGGTCAGACCATATCCCATAGGTTGCAATTCTGCAATCTCAGCAGTAGATTGGACAGTTCCTCATCTGGACAGGAGAGAGAAGAAAGAACACGCACCTGACACTTTCAACTTAGCTTTTAAAAGCAAAGGTTCAGTATTGTATGCAGAAAGGATGGGCACAGTCAAACCAGGTAAAGAGTCCCCAGATCCACGCTAGAGGGGCTTGCTGAGTAACAACAGGGTCTGGCTGAAACTGAGATGCATGATGAACCAAACCACCTCAGCTCCCTATTCTGGGACGTTGAGAAAAGCAAACAGGGAATCCATCAGAGGAGTTTGTCAGAGCACAACACCCAGAGCCCAGGTAGCCCAATGTAGAAAGCGGCTGTCCTAACTAAAATTTGTGCGTGGAAAATCAAGAGAAGACAAGGTAGGTATTCTTGAATTGATTAGCTGTACCTTAAGATCTGCGGCAGAGATAAAAGAATGCCACCAGGCCCCATAATACCATTAGCACTGACAATCAAAAACCCAGGCAAATCCTAAAGCCTAGGCACCTTTTACAGCAATGATGCAGAAGACTGCCCATAAAACCTGGTACAGAGTTCAAGAAAAGTCATCTGAGACAAATGGAAAGATGAAACAATGCTGTAGAGAATCTGTATGAAGACCTCGTCTGGGGCCCTCCCTGGTGGTGCAGTGGGTTAAAGCGCAGAACTGCAAAGCTGGCCACAGCACTTCAGTGCAGGGTCCAGCCCTGGCACAGGATATGACCCACATGGTGCAGCAGACCTCTCCTGTCTTGCCCACTGCTCCCTCAGCAGTGTACTTTGTCAATATGCCTTTTCTGCTCCCCACTGTCTCTGGTGAATCCTCTTACCCCTGTACCTCTGGCCTGTACCCCAGTTCTGTGTGCATAAATAGATCTTTTTTTTTTAAAGTGGATTACTTCTGGAAGCCTAAATGATCTAAATCTCACCATCATTAAAAAAAAAAAAATTGTCAGTAACTGCAAGAAGGGTAGCATTGCTGAGATGGACCAAATCCACACTTAAAAGGAGTTTATAGGTGAGTATTTAAATGTTAAAGGATTGAGGGGACTTCTTAAGAATTTCATCTGAACTCTTTCCCCACAGGTATCAAACAACCACTTGCAAAAGGAAATGAGCAGCTTTATGGAGAAGAAAGCTGATGGGCCTCCTGGGACCCCAGTCAATGTTACCACAACAGGGACCAGACATCAAATCGCCCTCATCTGGCAGACAGAGGACACGTGGCTTACAAAACACCTGGGATCTAGTCGAACCCAACTGAGGACATTCTATAAAACTGGCCTGTCCTCTTTAAAAATGTCAAGGTTGGCCCTCCCTGGTGGCGCAGCGGGTTAAAGCGCAGCACTAAGAAGCTTAAGCCCCTTCCACAAGAGTTCAATCCCCGCCTGGCCCGGAGATCCACATGGCTCAGCAGACCTCTGCTGACCCGCCCGCTGCTCCCCTCAGCAGTGTACTTCGTCCGTCTGCCTGTTCTGCTCCCCACTCTGTCTCTAGTGCATCCTCTCACCCTCCGCATCTCTGGCCTGTACCCCAGTTCTGTACGAATAAATAAATAAATCTTTAAAAAAAAAAAGTCAAGGTCATAAAGGACAAAGACTAAACAGCTAAAGAGACAGGACAGGTAAATATAACACACAGATGCTGGAGGGGTGTGTGTGGGATGAGTGCCATGAAGGGCATTATAATTGCTAAAATTTAATCAGATATTAGGCTGTGTCCATGCTACATTTCCCCAGTGTGATAAGTGCTGAAGTAATTCAGGGGCAGTGAGCCTGCAACTAGAAACAACTGTAATTATTCTCAAATAACTCAAAAAATATGTATCTGTAGCGTAGGGTATTGTGAAATGTTAATTTGTCAATCTGGGTAAAAGGTACACAGGAATCCACTGTACTAATGATGTAACTCTTCTGTATATTTGCTTTTTTCCCCATAATAAAAAGTCAAAAAAAAGTCTTACCACAGACTTGGTATCTGCACTGTGGGTTAATTTGCAGTGCTCCACAAGTCCTTCTTGATCAAAGTTCTTCTCAGGACAGTAAGGACAAGGAAAGGTATAACGGTTTGGGACATTTCTGGAAAATGGAAGGTAGGGGGAAACCTTTGTGACTTCCATGCATCTTTAACCTCCTATTTTCCAAAAAGGAGCAGAGTTCACCATGTGAACTTGAATTCTGATAAAGTCAGAAAAAGGTCATGCGTTTTGAAAACAGCAACACAGTTAATATCTGAAGCAAACAGAATTCTTCTCCATATACCTCACCCCACCCCAAGCAAAAACAATCAGCTTTGGCTGACATTAACAATTATACCACCACGTTCCCACATCAAACAACTAAGCCCTTTTAAGCATCAACTGATCCCCCACCTAAGGGAGTCATTTACCTTGGCTGAAGGGATGCATCTTTGGTGGTGGCCTTCACACCCTCCATGATGTAATTCTGGTATTTGGAACAGGCAGCCACATGGGCCCGAATCTTGGAGAGGAAGAACTTGGAGAGGAACAATCAGAGCCCACAAGTTAGTAAGCATCTTAAGGCTGGATCCAACCTAGTCCCAAAGCAAGGACTAATGAACACTGCACCTGCACAACCCTAGTAAACAATCGCATCAGAGTGCTGGCTATGCCACTGGGGTAGAAACCCTGACTACTTATTGCAAGGTTTCTGTTAATAACCACCACTGATGTTTTTTACTCAGCTGAAGCAGAACATCTGCTTCTATATGACAACTCTCCTAGAAGTTTGCTTTATTCAAGATAGGTTCTCTGCTCATGGGCACATTCCAAATTGAGGGAAACTTCAAAATTTCCCACACTAGCATTTAAGTTAATTTCTTTACTGACAGCCAATTCCACTTTGTGCAGCAGAGAAAAGGGATCACTCAAGTAAAATGGGTAAAAGCTAGTAATCTTGGCTAAATAGTAATCTCCAGGTTATGATAAATGATCTTTTGAAAAAATCCAAAACCTGAATTCTGTTTCTCTTATAGAATCCAGCTTTTGCAAAATGGAAAGAGATGAGAAAATCCAAGAGTGCTTCATCATAGCTATTCTAAAACGAAAGTAGTGTAAAGAATGAAGAAGGCAAGTACGGGGAAGAAACATTTTTTGGGGTATAACCAAAAATCATTATCTTAAAAATGGAAAAAATCAAAAGAATAGTTAAAAAAAAAAAAAAGAGAGAGACCGTACTGTGCATGCCTGAAGAAAGATATGAAGAAATTTTGTTAATATTACCAGTTTCTAAATTAAAGGAAATTGCAAGGGGAAAAACCCCCAGTATCTGAGCTCCAGCTTACCATGCTTCTTCTTTCTGCCTCACTTCCAGTTAAAGAACATGTTGACTTTAAGCTGCCAACTGAAATGCTCCCATTAAAAAGGAAGGGAAATTCGGACCTGGAGCCACAGATACCCTGGGCACTGGATAGTGACAGCAGAGGGTGCCTCCTCAAGGTGTCCCTAACACTGACATGCAAGGCTGCCCAGAGCCAGTCAGTGAAAAAAGGTATAGAAACAGTATCATGATCTTATCTGTAAGTCCTACATCTGGGTTTGTCAAAGGTCAAAACATCTTGCAGCCTTCTAAATTGAGCCAATCTCTGAAGTGGGAGTCAGAGAACATGCCCACATTATTTTATACTTTTGTATTATTGCCTGGACCTAACAAAACATAATGATTTTAAAACTAGTAAGGCTGGGTATATCGCTTGGAAGACAACTGCATTTCTCCTTTGCAGCAGCAGTGACAACAGAGGTTACAATGAATACGTCTTACACTGAGATTTTATGGGGAAAAAAAAAAAAAAAAAAAAAAGGATGCACTTAAATGTTAGGTCTTGCTCTTATAATCGAAGGATCTCCCATATCACGATTCTGCTCTATCAAGCTAAAATGTAGGACCATTAAATTTTATAGCTTAATGATATAAACGCTAAAATTTCCCTTCAAGCTCACTGTAGCAGATAACTAAGTCACTGACTTCATTTTATATCCCATTTGCCATTATATTATTAAAATTGTGCACAATGTTTTGGGAAAAGGGTCTTTCATAGGAAAAAAATTGCGATAATCTCTATGGCTTTCAAAGCTAAAACACTAAAATACATAATATATTCTTGAAAACTCCTCAAAAAAAAAAAAAAAAAAACACACAGCAGTGAGGTCACCAGGATGAAACAGGCCGGCCACGCCACGGATGCTCATGCACACGTGCGGTCAGTCACCAGTCATGCTCTAGTTTCAGAAACACAGCAGCAGCTCTAGGCCCAGCCCCACCGTATCACAGAAAGACATGGACGCTTCCATTTTACTTCACATACATTTTTACGGCAGCCATGGCAAGAAGTCTCTGTGCTCTCAATCTGCCGCTCGAGCTCCGCAGCTCGGACACCAGGTGCCAGAGCGCTGCGACACACCCCACAGACAGGCTTCTTCGGCTTCAGACATTCCTGCAGGCATGCAGAGCAAAAGCTAGAACAAGACATACAGAGAACCGGCGTCATGCATTGTGGAGACAAGACAACAAAAAATGAATAAACTTTTAAAGGACATCAATGCATAATGAATTAAAAACTTATTCTCTACTGATTCAAATACTGGGTTCTCCAAAGTCAGAGAAATGGGGGATCAGGCAGGGAGGTGTCTGCAAAGAACACACAGGCAACAGAAACAGAGGCAAACCACCACGATATACGGGAAGAGAGTTTGAGTGTAGTAGGGCTTTACGTGAGGTTTCCTCAAACTCAGGTCTTCCTCCTGAGGTGGAGCTAGTAGCACCCACACCTCCAGAACTGGTGGGAGGATGGCATGTCTAACCTTAGTACAGTTATCTAGAAGGTCTGAAACACACCACAAATGGGAGCTGCTATCATCTGGGGTGAATGCAAAGTTCTACGGAAAGGCAAAAACAGCAGCAACTGACTGTGACCTGGGGAGGACAGGCTGGCGAAACTTCAGAGGTAGCACCCACAGTCAGCCTCAATAAAGAGTTCAGTTGGCAGAGGGAAAAAGAATATTCCAGGTCTTTAGTCCTACACATTCATGCTGCATCTGAGGAAATAAGTCTAACACCTTTCCTCATAAGCAGCGGGCAGCCAGATCCAAATCCAAGTTTTAGAAAAATAACTCTGGGACAATCATGGACAACAGGGCTATTGGCTTAAACATTTTTTTAGTGAAGGAAAGACGAAAAGAGACTTGAAGTAGAAATGAAACAGACGACTAAAGGCAAGGAATTGTGAGGGCCTATGGCAATAGAGAATTAATTCAGGAAATGGTTCAGAGGCAGAAATCAACAGAACCTAGTAACTTACCAAAATAGCAAAGAAGAAAGTCAAAGACCCAAGTTGCAAGCCTGAACCCTAGGCAGGCAGCCAGGCTGTGATAAGGCACACATTAAAAAATGGACAAGCAAGGCGAGAAAACAGCCAATTAGACAGACTGAAGGCAGGATAACAGCTACAGGGAAGAGCTCAGGATGTATAATCTTAAAATAATCTGTACATTTGGGAATTTTTTACTAAGAATTTTCTTCCTCTTTGTTATTAAGCTGGATGTTAGTGTTGCTAAGTAATTCTAGACCAGACTGGGAGAAGATAAGGGGGCCTACTGACTCACCACTGAGGGCACAGCAGTGAACTACCCAAAGCCCTTGCCCTCATGATGATTGTATTATTTCAAATGTTAATTTCAGATAGTGATTAAATGAAGAAGTAAATGCTCTCAGGCAGAGATCAGCTGCAATGGATTACAGTAAACTTCTTTAAGGAGATTACATGTGAGTTGAGACCTAAAATTACAAAGATAGCTCCACACACAGACAATGCCAAGTACCAGGGGTGTCTCAGAGGCAGAAAAGAAGGATTCTGGGTATGATGTGTTAGACATCAGAAGGGTAAGTGATTAAGGTCAGAGTGATTGTGGCCATCACTCCCGGTACCTGTTCTCAGACACATGAGTAACTCGAGAGCAAAAGGAAACTGAAACCAGCTTGCAGATAAAAGCAGCTCAACACCTCCCTTCAAGCACTCACTGCGTGCTTACACCTCACTATCAAATATTCATGGTTACTTCATGCCCATGTCACAGCCAATGAAAGAAGTTGTTTTTAAACCTTCCCTGTATCTTGGGCCAACTTTCAGATTTGATTTCATACTTAACAGATTTCTTCTGAGTTCTGCCTTTCAGATCTCCACCCTTTCTGTCAGAGCACTATAGGGAAAGTTCCTTCTTTGGGCACCTAGATCTACTTTTCTCTGGCTATATTTTGCTGGACTAGAGAAGGCTGTGGTCATCAGAGTTTGAAATAAAATTTTATAAAAATCCAGAAAACAGTGAGGCTCAAGTGTCCAAGCACGAAAGTTTGCAAATTTCAACTGGGCAGAGTAAAAAAGCATTTAGCTAGAGCGACAGATCTGCTGACAGCCCTCAGAGAGGTGCATCCACCTGTCTTCTATCAGTGCTGAACTGATGAACATGTAAGAACCGACATGGGGAGTACAGAAGAGAGTCAATGCATCCCAGAAATACCCCCTCACCTCTGACCTAAGAAAGGTTCGCGTGGCTCAAGGAAAGCTCACATTTTTGCTGCTCTTCAATTGACAAATTGTGCTGGGTGAAGTCACATTATACATGTAAGTAAAATCCACCCAACTAATCCAAAATCAGGTCAACAAAATGAGGCTGATTTAAGAGGACTGACTGAGAAAGCTGCCCAGACTTCAGCTCTCGCAGAGTCTGCCTGCACCACTGATTTCTTAGTTCGTTCACCCATTTACCGGATCACTTCCCACCGACACACAGATTTGATACCTGCAGTAATACACTCCCACTACACAGTGATTTTTTTCTGCAGTCATTTGAACATTTATTAGTACTTATTTGTCATAATTCACCGGAGTGTGAACTCCAAGGGCAAAATCACCTCATTTCTTGCTATGCCACATGAATACGGTGTAGTGAACATAGTAATTGTTTGGTCAGGCAACTGGAAGATTAGGATGCTCCCAATGAGCTGGCCGCTGGGGATACAAAGAATCAAAACAAATGGGGTCACTGCCCTTAAGACCCCTAAATTTGCTTTGTGCAAGAAAGAAGGCGGGCCCAGGAGAGAAGCAGGGGTGTAATGGGAATGGTCATCAGGGAGATGCATGGGAGCTGACGATTCTGGGACCGCGGGAGAGGCAGGGGCGAGGATGAGCTCCAGGCTAACTGAACTGCGGGCAGGGAGGGCCGGACTCAAAGTAAAAAGCAGGCCCTGCGGCTGGGAGCCCTGGCCAGGTGCCAGCTGTTCTTTGGCACCTGGACTTCAGTCCTCAGCACCAGTAATGCCCGCAGTTCCCTCTGTCGACCCCCTCTCTGGCGCTGCAGAAAAGGAGAATGCCTGAGGTCCCCGGCAAGCTCCTATGGTGCCCACGAATCAGTCAAGTCGTCCCGAGACGAATGCCAAGACCATGCCTACGTTAAACATGGACGAAGGCCTCGGAAGGGCACCAGCTGCCAGAGGCGAGAAGCAGGTGGCTGGCTACGCTTTCTACAATTCCTGGGCTCGGGGGTGTGGGTCTCAGGGCGTGAAGCCTTTGGGTTCACATCCCGCCCACCTCAAGGCGCCACCACAGCCCGGGCCCTGCGGGGCACCTATTTCTCTGGGCCGCCCTCACCCGGCTGTTAGCAACCCGCAGGCTTCGTTTCACCTAAAAGGAGGCAAAGTGCGCACACGCGCGGGAGAGCGAGCCGCCGCCGCCAGCCCCTGCCCCTCCTCAGCGCCGCGCCGCCGGGTCGCGTCTCGAGCGACTTCCCTTTTGTTCTTTTAGTCTACTTTGGCTTTCGCCAACTTTGTTAGAACGCACGAAGCAGAGCCGGGCACAGGACGCCACCATTCTAGGTACTTCGGACGAGGCACAGCCTACTCCGGGGGGATGGCGCCTCTTCAAGGGCGGACTTTAGAGCCCGCCTCGCAGCCAGCAGGATGCGACACCACTATCCGCGGGAGGTGTCTGACCAACTGCCGGGTACAGCCGGCGCCCGACGCGAGCGCGTCCGCTCAACTTCCCCGGGTCTCCAAGAGTCCCGAAGGGCGTCGAGGTCCTCCAGCCCCCACCCCTCAGCCTCCCTCAGCCGGGCCTCGCTCCTCGCCTTCGTTCCCTCCTCGTCAGGCGCCCCCTCAACCAGACCCCAGCTTGCCGCTTACACGTGTCCGCAGGGCACCTGCACCGGCTTCTCATACACCTCTAAGCACACGGGACAAGTGAAGCGGCCCAGGGGGTCGGCCTCCACCGCGGGCCCCGCCGGCTGCACGGCGCTCTCGCGGTCTTGCTGTTGCGCCGCCATCTTGCTGCCGCGGACGCAGCGCAACGGCGGCCGAGAAGGAGGAGCCCGTGGGGGCGGGGCCGAGGTAGCGAACGCCGGAGCGCGAGGGGCGGGGATTACTTCAAGCGCGCCCCGGGGCGGGGCTAGTGCTTGGGCCACGCCTTCTGGCCGCTCCGTCGGGAGGGAGAGGCGGAGGAAACCTGGAAAATGTGGAAACCAGATTCAGGAACTGATAGAATTGAACCAGGGTGTGTGTTTAGGCCCCTATTTCCCAACGGAAACCGTTTATTATTATTACATAATAATTACTTATGCACTATTGCTTACTAGTTTTCTTCCAATCGAACTGCTTTTTCTTTGAACAAATTTTATTATTTTTATTTAAAGTTTTATTTATGCATAGGAGAATTGGAGTACACTCTCCCAGAGGTGGGAGAGTGAGAGGGTTCACCAGATACCGAATGGGGAGCAGAGCAGGGGGATCTATTGAAATACACTGCTGAGGGGAGCAGCGGGCGGGACAGGAGAGGTCTGCTGTCCCCAGCTCCCTGGCGGCTCTAACTAGGGCAGCAGTGGTTGGCTAGACCTTGCTAGCGCAGAGACTTTAACCCCTCCGCCACCAAGGTGACCCAGCAAACCAATTTTTAAGAAAAATCTGAGCTGCGAATAAAGATCACATCATTTCTACCAGGGCATGTTAATCATAGTGGAGATAAAATAATATTATCGCTAATATTATCTCTGATATTAATTCATGCTGGCTAATGTCCCTGCTGGTAAGGAAGATTCGCTGTCGCTAGAGAGATGCTCGTGGAGCCACCTGGTCCTGGAGACTTTCCAGGGAAAGCAGAAGTAAGGGTGACACAGTGTCCCTCAGTGAGTCAACAGTCTTTAAATTGTGTCCACACATCTCCAGGAGGAGGGCTGAGAGGAGCAACACAGGGCAAGGGGCGGGGACTAGATGTTTAGAACCCCAATTTTCTCCCTTTCTACTGCACTAACTTGGCTCTTGTGTACAGCTCACTTAACAAGATACTTTTTAAAAGGTATATTCTACTGGAGTTCTTGATTTTCTTAGCCAGGAAAGTCAATGATTAATTAAACCTCACCCTTTATGAGGTCATAAAGGCCAGAGAGTAAAGAGTCCAGGGGAGATAAAGTGTTTATAAAGTCAGGTTAATTGATGCAAAGTGGCCCCTCCCTGGTGCCATTTCCCAGGTTGAATTGATTTTGCTGGTGGCAGAGGGGGATTACTGTTAGCCACTGATGTGGGCATCTTTTTGCCAGCAAGTAACTAGGCTTGTGAACAGCAGCCCAAGCGGGCAGATGCTTACACTTCATGGTTACTTTTCCCTGTTCCTACTCCAGGCACCTGTGCCTCTCTTTGGGGATCTCGAAATTAACTTTCCATAAAGTTTATGCACTTAGTCACAGAAAGCACAGTGGAGGACTGAAGTCCTATTTATAGTAAGCTTATTGTGCTTCTTATTCTAAGGACTTTCCATGAATAAATCCTCGCTGTAACTTGTGATTTAGGTTCTATTATTAATCCCAGTTGACAGCTCTGTAAATTGAAGCCCAGGGGGATTAAATTCTTAAATTTGAACAAAGCTGGAAAGTGAGAGTCAGGATTCCAACACACGAAGTCCGGCTTTGGTGCCTGCGCACTTTAAGAGTCATTTGAAAAGTTTACTCTATTAGACTCACCTGGAGGGAGAGGCTTAAAGGCTCCTAATTGCTGCCCCCCCCCCCATTTCTGATTTAGCAGGTCAGTAATAGGTGTGGGGTGTGGTTAGAGGGTTTACGCTTGGACTAGTTTTCCAGGTGACGATGATGCTGGATGGGGACCCAACTTTGAGAACCACCAAACTTTACCCCTCCTTCCTCTTCCCCATCAATGCTGCAACTAGATTTCTCTAGGCATTCTCAATGAAAATGTCCCCTTCTCAGTTTGCAAGTATATTGTTAGCTCTCCCCACACTCCACCTACTACAGCGTGTCAGATTGTGAAGCTTTCTCTTCCCACGTCCCCTTAATGTCCTGTTGTCAGCAGGGGAGGATCTGATGTGACCCTGGAATGGGGACTGTCCTGTGCGAAGCCTTCGATCACTTGATTTTTACTAACTGAGGGAGACTCCTCAGTAACAGAGTACCTGTGGGATCACTGTGTGTCAAGCAGAGTATTAGGGATAGCCTATGAGAAAGAAAAACTAATTTCCCAAGGAAATCACTGCCGTGACTATGCCACAAGACATAAGCTCCCCTCTGTTCATCACTGTCTAGAGTTTCTCTCCCTCCGTGGTATTGAAGAAGTTAGCCACACTAACTTAGCTAAATTAGCTCATGCAGTTAAGAGCTGAGGGTGACCAGCAGCCAGCAAGAAGACAGGGCCCTCAGTTCCACAACCAGAAGGAAACAAAGTCTGCCATTGACCTCAGTGAGCTTGGCTCCTACCCGAGTTGGGCTTCCTGATGAGGGTGCTTCCCAGCCAGCATGCCGAAGAGTACAACTAAAATGTGTGCTTGTGTGTGATGAGTGTCTGGAAGGTAGTGACAAGCTGACCTTGTCAGGATGTGAGTGTGAAAGCTGGGGAGTCCTGTGTAAACCAAGATGAGCTCATCCCCACCTTACTGGTAGGAGTGTGAAGAATCCAGTAATAGTGGCTTTTAGCAGGAAGGGAAACTGGGACCTAGGGTGGGGGGTGGTTGTGGTGGGGAACTGGGCCTGGGCAGCACTTTACATTCTGACCTGTAATATGCAAGGTTTCCAATTCGCCAGATGTTTGCCAGTACTTATTTTCCTCTTTAAGAAACGTGAAGTTGTATCTCATTGTCGTTTCGATTCGCATCTCTTTAATGGCTAGTGACGCAAGTGTGTGGTCACGGGTATATCTTCTTTGGAGGAATTCTGCTCAAATCCTGTGCCCATTTTATTTATTTATTTAATACAAGAGCGGGGGTGCAGGTCAGAGGTGTGTGGTGGGTGGGGAGTGAGACAATTCACCAGACAGAGTGGGGAGCAGAACAGGCAGGCTGACTGAAAAATACTGCTGAGGGGGGCAGCGGGTGGGCCAGGGGAGCTCTGCTATGCCATGTGGTCGAGCCGGGTGTCCCCAATCACACAGCTGGAAAGTGGCAGATTGAGACCTGGACTCAGTCCTTTTGGCTCCAGAGTCTATTTCGCTTTCCTGCTTTGGGAGGAGCATTACTATGTAACAGACTGCCTGTCTGGCTTTCCAGCACAGCCCTTAGAAACCTAATACTGGGCCCTCCCCTGGTGCAGCAGTTAAAGCACAGCACTATGAAACTCTCACAGCCACCTAGCATGAGTTTGATCCCCTGCCAGGAAGGTGAACCACATGGTGCAGCAGGCCTCTCCTGACTTCCCAGTGCTTCCCTCAGCAGTGTATTTCAGAACATCTGCCTGTTCTGCTCCCCACTCTGTCTCTGGGGAATCCTTTCACACCCCTACCTCTGGCCTGTACCCCAGTTCTGTGTGCATAAATAAATAAAAATCTTTAAAAAGAAAAAAAAAAAAGAAACCTAATACTTTAAGAGACCAGTCCTGGGTCTGGAACTGGTAAACTCTGCGTTACTTTTTTCAGGAGCAATTGAGAACCATTTGTGTGAGGCGCTGAATCGGACACACCCCAACCCAGGAACCGCATCTTCTGAAGCTGGGTGCGGCTGGGTGGACCCTACAGTTGGGGTACAGCTGGACTTCTGGGCAGCTCCCACTGCAGACATGAAGGCCATGCAGTCTTTGTCAGCTGAGTTTATATTTAAGGGATGAGGGAGAAGAAAGTCTTTTTTCCTGATTGTGAAGCAGGTTTTGGTTCAAGAAGTACCTTCTTCTTTGGGGTTACAAACCTCCCCCTACCCTGCCCACCTGTGGAGGCTCAGAATGAATTCTAAGCTTTGAGGACCAGAGAGACTCCTCAGCCCCCAACAAATCTAAAGCAAAACTTTTAATCATGGCTAATACTTACTGCAGGTGCTTTATTCCACTTCTGGGGAAAAGATTGACACTTATGCCAAGTGTACATGGAGCATCTCACTTCACCTGTATGGAAGTAGGTAGTATCTTCTTTCCCATCTCACAGATGAAGAAACAGGCACGGGAGTTTAGATCATTTTGCCCAAGGTCATATGTAATAGGCACCCAAATGGATGCCAGGAGTGGGTGCCAGAGCATAAGAAAGATTGGGGCAACTCTTAGTGCTACGTGGGATCTGTAAATAAGACTTCACAGGTCTGTTCCACTGTGCCTGATCCCTAGGGACTTTTTTTTAAGATTCATTTTATTTACTTATGCATACAAGAGCTGGGGTACAGGCCAGAGGTGTGGGATGGAGGTGAGAGGATTCACCTCACGAGAGAGTGGGGAGCAGAACAGGCAGATCAATTGAAACACTATTGAGGGGAGCAGCAGGCGGGTCAGGAGAGGTCTGCTGTGCCATGTGGGTCACCCCCTGGCCACAGCGGTTGGTGACAACTTGATAGTGCTGAGACTTAACCCCTTGTACCACCAGGGAGGCCTCGTCCCTAGGGACTTTAATGATGATATCTTGTCCATTACCCTCTCTGCTATGTCCACATCCCAGCAGACGGTCTGGAGACCACTGGATGGGATCACTGTCTTTCCTGCTTACAGACCTTCTGTAGCTTCCAGAGTCAAATCTGGACTTGAGCAGAAATTCAAGCTCCTCAAGGACTGGTTGATCTACCATCACCCCAATGTCCAGCTCCCCATGAGCACTCAGCCCCTGTTTCCCATTCATCATTAGTGCAGGAGGCAGACTTAGCACCCGGCCCTAGATGTGTTCTTCTGGCCAATGAGGTAATTTATGTATTCATGTTTAGTGTCAGTATTGGATTATAGATTCTTTCTTTTCTCCCCCACTAAAGTACTAGAACTCCCTCCCTGGTGGTGCAATTGGTTAGAATGCAGTGCTATAAAGATATCTGCAGTCATGCAACATGAGTTTGATCCTTGGCCAGAAAGCTGACACACGTGGTGCAGCAGACCTCTCCTGACCCGCCTGCTGCTCCCCTCAGCAGAGTATTTCAGTAGATCTGTCTGTTCTGCTCCCCACTCTCTGGTGAGTCCTCTCACGCCCCTGTTCCTCTGGCCTGTAACCCAGTCCTTGTATACATAAATAATACATCTTTAAAAAAATAAAGTACTAGAATTTGCTACTATTATTATTTTGATGCGTAAATGGTCCCAATTGGGAACTCCTCTCACCTGGCTTTTGGGTCCTTTTAACCAGTCCCATCATTCTTTTGCCACTTCCTTACTTGATGTTCAGACTCATGCTGTAATTCCTCTGCTCCAGCCCTGAGAAGTAGTCCTTTCTCCAAGAAGCCTTGGTTTCTTTTAGTGAAGTACAGTATTTATAAAGCAAGATCGGCTGCTAGGTGCTTGTTGCTACAGGGATGTCATTTCTTGCAGACTCTCTCACCAGCTAGAAGTAGAAAAGTGCAGTTATTATAATTGAGAAATGTCATGCAAAAATCTAACTTCCAGCTTTGATCTACAGCAACCTGAGGATCTGGTGGCTATCAGCTGGAAACTTGACAATCAGTTGGAGCAAAGTGAGTTCACCAATATTTGTTTTCTCACTCAAATATTTGACTGCCTGCTATGAATTAGTTATTGAAGGTCCACTATGGGCCGGGCATTATGTTGGCTACATTACTACTGATTTCAGTACAATTTAGAAGGCGGCTATGGTACTTCAGCCCTACTCGGCTCCCTTCTATTATTGTAGATAGTTGAGTTTCAATTTCTAGCTCTTACTTTTGATTGCTTTCTTTCCTCCAGCTGGAAGGAAATCTGGACATTTCTCATATGTCCAACTCACAGCCCAGAGGAAATGCTACTTCCTTCTTGAGGTCATTCTCAAGTCATTTATCCATTCTCTTAACTCTAAATCCCTCTCCTACATTTGCCATGTTCTATGCTGAATTATAGATTTTTAGTTCAGCCTACTCCTACTTTATTAATATTCTTATTCTGTTAGAGACCATACCTTCCTTGAAGGCAGGGACCGTGTCTGTCTTGCTCACAGTTATGCTCCTTAAACCTAAAATCAAGCCCGTCACATTGCAGGCATTCAATGAAAATTCCCATCAGAAATACTGTTGAGCTCCCTATTGTATTTGGGTAGTACATATATGTGGCAGGTAGTTGTGATGTAATTGTGAGCAGATATAGTCCTGCTGTCATGGAATGTACTGACTTCTGGGGGAGAAAGATGTAAATAAAAATCACATAATATGCTTTTGTAGACTGAGTTGTCTGCATTTGTATTACTTTAGTTCCCAGTAACGTATGTGTGTGTGTGTTATACATTTTGTTTTCCATTTCAAGGTATGCCTTTTTTTTCTCTCCATAGTATGTCTTGCAGAATTGATAGATGTTCGTCATCCTTTTCAAGTGACACAGTAGCCACTATTGTGGAGATACCATTTCCCCATTGATAGACACTTAGAATGTTGCTGCGTTTTCTGGTTTTCAGTACTGCGATGCAACAGGTCTCTTTTTCAGCACCACGATGCACTTATGTTTGTTTCTCTGGTAGATTCCAATAAATCAAATTGCTACCTCAGTGTAGTTTTGTTCTATATACCTCTGTACTGTACCTTTGAAATTCATGTTACTTTTATGATTAGAAAAAAACCTAAAAAATAGAAAGAGGTGGGCAGGTTGCTGGCATTGTTGGTTCTGAGGCAGTGGAGGTGCCTGCTCATTGTTACATGAGCATACATTATATAAGCTGTGGATCATTATGTAACAAAATTTGAAAGGGATGTGCCATGGCTCTCTCGGGAGACTTTGGGTCTTTTCTGACCTGAGATGTCACCAGGTCCAATGATCAGGATTTCCTGGTAAAGCCCTTTTTTAAAATCTGTTTCCTTTTTGATTGTTAAAGACTACAGAGCTGGAAGGGACTTATTAGCAGCTGCATGTGAAAATGTAGTCTTGTAACAGTTTTCCAAGGAGCATTTAGTTGTTGCAAAAGCAGATAGGCAGCACTGGGGGGGGGGCATTTCCGGTAAACCTCGTTACCTTGCAAATGATTAAAAGGAGCTTAACCATGAGTTGATAAAGGCTCATGTACACAAAGCCCTTGAGTGATGCTCAAACAGCAGATTATATACAGTAATTGCTGCTATTCAAGGTTGCTGTTTCCCCATATGTTATGTCATTGATTCCTAAGACGAGACCCACCAGCTTTAGGGGATGCCAAGGTTGAGAGCGAGAATCCAGCAATCTAGGAACATGTGTTGGCCACCTCCTGACCAGACATGTGGAGAACTCAGGAAACACAGACAAATAAGGAGAACCAGGTCTTGTGGGAGTGTCAGGCTTAAAAATATCTATCGATATAAATTATATGTATATTTATGTATACACACAGATTCATCATGGTAAGAGCTGTGATATGATTATGAAAGACAGTATTGTGGGGGCCCACAGGAAGGCAAGTTTGTGCCTGGAGAAGTCAGAGGAAGTTTCAGAAAGGCTGTGAGAACCAAGCTGGAGCTGGAAGCCAAGAAAACAAGGAAGGAAGGATGAGAGGGGAAGAACCTTTACTCTGAGGGAACAGCCCTACAGAGGTGCATAGTGCAGAGGGTAGAAGAGTGTGGTAAATGGTTGGAAGAGAGTTTGGCAAGGAGTGAGCTCTGAGTCTTCTGTAAATATCTGGGCTGATTTATAGAGATAGAATGGAAGGTTTGACTGCAAATATGTTCAACAGTCTTGAATATGTGCGAGGCACTTTGCCAGAACCGGGGCTTCAGTGAATGGTGAACCACAAAAGTCTAGTCCTCGGTGAATGTGGTGTGTGAAGTATAGACAAATCCATGAGCAGATATGCTCAGCCATCAAGGTTGATGCCAGGTAAACTATGCAGGTTCTGTAGTTACCTGGTGAAAAGCTACAGAGCAAGAAGGCAAACTTTTGGCTTAGTTTTCCCCAACTCTGGCTTCCATTTAGGGAAGCTGAGGGCAGAGAAAGGTCATTTCCTTTGACTTAACCAGATTTGAAATAGAAGATGTATTTATGTCTTTACCATATACCAACTACTATAATAAGCAGTCTCCATTGAGTGATTCGTCCCAGGAAGTGGAACTATAATTATTCCATTTTCAGGTGGGAAAGGTAAGGCTCGGAGAGATTAATTAACTTGTCCAAGGTCATAGAGCTAATAAGTACCAAGTGCAACCTGGGAAACACCCGCTCTTAACCCCAGGCTTAACATCCACTACAAGTTCAAGGTTCCTTTCAGTTTCGCATGATCCTGGGCATCTCATTTGCCGCCTTTGGGCCTCGATATTTCCGTCTGTAAAATGGGGGTAAGGGACCCAATTGTCATCTCCCGCTCAGGCGCAGTCGCGAGCACAGTTCAACATTTATCTCCGCGAGCGAGGGGCAAGTCCCTGAAGCGGAGGCTGGGGGTCGCCGGATCCAAGCTCGCAGGCACTCATCTCCACCGGTTCCCATGACAACCCAGCCAGCTGCTACCCTGGGGCCGATGCGTGCGTCACTTCCGGCCCGTTTATTTCCGGGTCCCAGTGTCAGCAGCTGTAGCGGCCCTTCAGAGCCCAAGGAGGGATGCCCAGGGAAATCGGCTCACCTTTCTGCCTGGGGTTTCTCACTCCGTCGCCCGCAGGCCTCTGCCTCCCTTCGGCCCAGCACGCAGCCGTGGCCCGGCCTCCCTTTGGACCCACCCCCGAGAGACGTCACTTCCTGGCCGAGTGTTTCCGGGTCGCCACTGGCTTCGGGTACTGGTCTCGGTCCCCCGCTGCCGGGCCGAGCGCGGAGAGCCCTGCCGGGCCGGGCTCCGGCGGCGGCCGCGGCTCCTTCCTGCCTCTCTCGGCCGGGGCGTCCTGGGCGGCAGTGCCGAGGTGAGTGCAGGGTGGCCGGACGGAAACGGCCCGCGGGACTTCCCCGGGCGGAGGGGGCGCCCGACTCCACTGGGCTCGGCGGGTCCGGGAGCGGCCGACGGGTGGACCCGCCTTTTCGATGTCTGGGGACCCAGCTTGCCTTCAGGACCCCGACTTCCCCGGCAGCTGGCTTACTGACTCCTGGGGCCGGCCCTGGGTGGCTGAGGGCAGCTCAGGAGGAACACCCCCTCGGACGATTAGCCAGGCGGGAGGCTACCGCGATTCCGCCGGAGGCAGTTGCGCGCGGGGTCCGCAGCGCAGACGCTGGTGGTAGTCCTGGGTTTGTCTAGCTTTGTGACCTTGGCCAAGTCCCTTGTTCATCGCTGGAGCCGGAGCTGCTGCTCTGTTAAAAAGGAGCGAGTCCGCCTCCTAGGGCCACAGTGCGGATGAGGTGAGAGGATGTGTGCGGAGCGCGGTCTCTGGCATCCAGCAGCGTCCAGTAAATGATAGCTGCTGCTAATTCATTCACAAGCCCTTTTGGGGAGGGCCCGAGTTTGAGACGGGGGTGTTTTTCACAACTGGTGTGGCCCTCAAAGGCGGTAGGAATTACGAAACTGGGATTTGCAGCCTCCGGCCTCTGTCCTCTTCAGGGAGGGGAAACTACGCCCTTCAGAGCCCCTCTGAGACTGGCAGCTGCTACGGGGGAGACTGGCTTTCAGCACTGCTGAGATGGCTTTCAGAGGTTTGGAGCGGTCGTTCTCCGAATTTCTCTGGAATCTGGTGTGGGTGCAGGGATTCTCTGGTCTTTTACAGCCATTGGAAGGTGCCTGGGATGCGTCTCAGGAGCCTCCAACTCGGAATGAATGCAGAGGAATGGGGTGCGGAGGTGGAGGGGGTTGAAATAGTCCCCTCTTGCCGGTTCTGGAGGCTTAGGCAACTCTGAGCAGATTGAAGGTAGATCAGAGATCTGCAAACCCATGGACTAGGGCAAAGCGGAGACCAAAATAGCTTTTGCCTGTGCATAGTGGGAGAGCCTTCAGATGCTGCTCCAGGAACATTTCTGCTTGAATGGGCCAGCTGAGGGAAAGCCAGAATCATTTCGATTTTAAACAGATACAGCTTTTCTTTGAGAGGTTGAAGACATAGTAATTAAAGTCACCGCCTCCTTGACTGCCATGTTTCAGTCTCAACATTGATTTGCTGTTCAAAGGGGGCCCAGATTGTGGGTGTAGGAGGTGCTGACCAGGACTGTTGGTTCTGGGCACTCGCCTGGCTCTGTTCACTGTGCCGTTTTTTTTTTTTTTTCTGCCAGACTGGCACATCTTGGTGTTCCAGTCTGTGCGTTGCTTGGAGAAATTAATGGCTTCTATCACTGCGCTGTCTTGATCTCCTGTAACCACGCTGTTTTTGCAGAGAGCGTGTTTTTTTGTTGTTCTTGCAGAGTGCTGAGAATAAATTGTTGGCTCTGTGCTCAGAAGAGACACCAGCTCTGACCAGCTACAATGCAGCCTGTATTCTCAGAAAATGTATTCCGCAGGGATGATGTCAGCTGCTTCACCACTGGCCACTGTCTGGCCAGCCTCTTCCTGTGGCCCTGGAGTTTACATCATAAAGAGATTTGTGGCTCTTTCCAGCCTCATTTTGTGTGGGAAGATGGGAGTTTTGCTGCTACAGGAATTGTTGGAACTCGACTTTGCCTTCCTTGCCATGGGGCGTTCTTAGTTGAGTCCTTTCAAGTCGAGCTGTCCAGATGTGGCAGGACAGCTTCATGTCGGCGCAGTGTGGTGCAGAGCTGAAGTCAGGGTTCGGCATCAGGCCTCGGTTCTGATCCCAGGTCCTTGTTCCCCTAGCCTTCTGACGTAGTGCAAGCTGCTTGGCCTTTCTGAATCTGTTTGCCTTCTTTAACCTTGGGGCTGTTGTGTGACTTTCACTGCTTTTCATCTAGCACTTAACAGAGGGTCCCCCTGGACTACTCCCTTGGGGAATGGCACACATAAGTGGGTGTGATGAATGCACAGGTCTCAGGGCCTGTCAGCCTGGGTTCAAATCCCAGCTCTCCCCCCTTCAGTTTTGGCAGGTTGTTTATGACTGGGCCGTGGTTTCCTCACAGCGGTGTTGTGAAGATGAAACAGGATGATGCAGTTCGGGTGGAAAGTCCAGGGCTTTGCACAGGGCAGAGTCTCAGTGCTGGTTTCCTTCTCGCATATGGTCCTTCCTTATCTTTAGCGTTCATTTCTTTCACCTGCCTAGGTTAGCTCGAGGGTCTTTTCAGGTGGGTTTCTCACCTTGACTTCAGGGTTTTGAACACGCGCTGGCTGCTTGGATCCCTCTTCCTTGTTTATATTTGCAGCAACAATCAAGGGTGCTCTGTGGCGTGATTACAGAGCAGCCGATGCTGAGCCTGAGGGTGGCTGACTGGGGGAAAAATTAGCCTCTGTGGCTCTAGGATTACTTCCTGGGAGAGAATTACAGCACTTTCGGAGGCTTCATATTCCTCTGTTTAAATGGGTCTCAGATGTGCCAGAAAAACATTCCCTGGGGCCAGAGGCAGCATGGAAGCTTCCCTTAGATTAATAAAACACAGTAAATGCATATGGCCTTTTATTAGCCAGGACAGCAGGGCACGTCTTCCAGGTTGCAACACATTTTTTTTTTATTTAAAGGGAACGCATGTGGGTATTTTGATATTAAACAATAAGCTCTTTCAATGAGAATTGAGGGCAGGCCAGGCCATGTCTTCCTACTGCTGCCCTACTCATCCTATACCCCCTACTGTACCCAGCTCAGGGCCTGGCACAGGTCAGTGCTGCAGAAATGTTTGTTGAACACAGACACAAGGTGGTGGGAGAACATAGCGTCAAGTCAGAGGCCACCTTCCGCAGGCCCTTAGCAGCTGCTCTCAGCACGACGTGTCCTGGCGCCTGCTCCCCTCTCCTGATCCCCCGTGTGCTCGGGGGAGCTGATTGGGCAGCTGAAGGGCTGGCATTATGAGTGCTTGCAGTCTTTGCACCCGTCATCGCAGGGTTTGTTTTTTTTTTTTTTTTAGTAAGATTTATTGTGTATGCAAGATCTGGGGTACAGGCCAGAGGTGCGAGGGGTGAGAGGATTCACCAAAGGCAGAGTAGGGAGCAGAACAGGCAGATGGACTGAAATCCACTGCTGAGGGGAGCAGCGGGAGACTGGAGAGGTCTGCTGCACCCTGTGGGTCGCTCCCTGGCCGGGGGTTGAACTCAAGTTTGCAGTGGCTGTGGGTGTGGCATAGTGCTGCGCTTTAACCTGTTGTGCCACCAGGAAGGGTCCTCGTGTGTTTTTATCATACACGTGTATTAGGCATCCTGGTGAACAAAACTGAACAAAAAAAAAGCACTTTTGTGGTACTTATGAGGTAACTGGGAAGACAGAGTGAGGAAGCTAGTAAATAAGTGAAGGTGATCATTTCAGATGTTGATCTAGGGTAATGTGTTAGTGAGGGACTAGATGAGTGTTACTGAGCGGGGACTGTGGGAGGACCTCTGGGGATGACTGCGGCCCTGAGGCTCAACAGTAAGATGAGTCAGCTGTGGGAAGAAGCAGAGGAAGAACGCGGAGCAACTGGTGCAAAGGTCCTGCGCTTGACGTGTTGGAGGAATTTCAAGGCATGTCCATGTGGGTGGAAGTGAGAGGGAAGGGGAGACTCCCGGGAGAAGTGAGCAGGCATCTGACCATCGTAAGCTTTCTACCTTGGTTGGCATGTTGAGTTTTTTTTTTTAAAGATTTATGTATGCACACAAGAACTGGGGTACAGGCCAAAGATGCGAGGGGTGGGCTACTGCGAGGCTTCACCAGAAACATAGTGGGGAGCAGAACAGGCAGATTGATGAAGTACACTGCTGAGGGGAGCAGCAGGGAGACAGAAGAGGTCTGCCGCGCCATGTGGGTCAACCCCCGGCTGGGGATCAGGCTTGTGACAGCTTCATAGTGCTGTGCTTTAACCTGTTGCGCCACCAGGGAGGGCCCACGTTGAGTTTTATCCTCGGTGGACCTGGCCTTGTGGGCTTCTGAGGCATTTTTGTTCTGAGGCAGTAGACTATCTGGGCAGAGCAGTGGGAGAAGATGGCTTTCCTATCTTTGGCTCTCTGGCCCATCTTACCCCACGGTTAAGATCCCCAGTCTCCTGTGAGGCCAGGTGAGTAACTGGTGCTGCAGATGACTTTGACTGAAGCCAGACTCACAGGCCCTGGGAACCTGTAGCTGAGCCCAGATCTGCTAAAGGACTCCCCAGATCAGCTCTCCCGCCACGGCTGCTCTCTCGGTCCCTCACCATCTCCCACAGGCCCTGGGACCCTCCTTCACCCAGAGAATAGACATTTATGACGTTCCCCTGCACTGGGTGCTGGGTTGAGTTTACCTTACTGGGTTAGGTTGCGAACTCTGCTCCTGGGGCCAGGAAAGGCAGCGGGCGAGGGTGGGAGCCCACATCCACCACCCGGCAGAGCTGTTTGCCTGCTCTCAGTGTACCTTCTGGAGAATGCTTGGCACCTTGGGGGGGTGCTGCCCCTTCAGACACTAGGGATAGCTCAGGTGTATTGAGGGCTGGCTTGGGCCCAGCACACTGCCAAGAACTGTAGGTGCAGGTTGCATGTAATCCATCTCTTCTCTGGCCTTTGTGACTGTTACATCCCCCCACCCGCCTTTTTTAGCAGAGAAAACTGAGGCTTGGAGAGGTGGCCTGGCAGCCGGACTTTGGCATCTGCCTTCGCAACCCGGTGCCGTTGCCACCCTGGGCCTGGCAGCCTCCTGCAGTGGGTCCAGATGGGTTCCCAGCACTGTGGCGCCAAGAACACTGCTGGGGCCATGCGCATCCCTGCACGCGCCAGGCAGACAGCATGAGTGGGTCGATCCTGTGTCCCTGCCGGTAGGGGCGACAGCATGCGGAAGGACGGGCCGCGGGCCGCGGGCGTAGGAAAGCCTCTGTCGGTGCTGCAGCAGAGCGACACTCTAAAATCGCAGACATGATCGAGTCACTCTCCTCCTCGCGTTCAGCTCTCCAGTAACTTCTTGTGGCTCTTTGGATAAATGTGAAATTCTTGGGAACTGGGGTCCTGCATATACCCCTTAGATTGGCCTCCTACTCTCCTCCATTCTCAGCACTTCAGCCACACCAGCTCACTTTCTGTTGGCATGCTAAGCTCTGTCCTGCCGCAGGAAAGCAGGGCGTGGTGGTTAAGGGCGTGGACTCTGGAGCCACACGGCCAGGGCCCTGATCTCAGCCCTGCCTCTTGATAGTTCAGTAACTTTGGCCATGTTTCTGAAAGTCCGGGCCTCAGTGTTCGTATCTGTAAGCTGGGCAGACCTGTCTCCTGGGGTTGTTTAAGTGGTGGCCCGTGTGAGGCCTTGGCATGTAGAAAGTGCTGATGTTACTAGTGCAGGGCCTTCCCCCACGACATCCTGCCATCTCGCTGCGTCTTTGCCTGGCGGACTCCTCCTTCTTAGGGTCTAACCTTCCCTGCCTGTGGATGCTTTTTAACAATGCTGTCATTCTGTAAGAGATGAGGCGCCCAGTCATGTAATCTGTGAGCTCAGCGAAGTCAGGGATCTCCTCTGTGTTGTCCACCACAACCTTGCACATGGTGTGTGTTCAGTGAATGCGTTGAACACAGAGCAGAAAGCAAACGGTATGTAGCTGAGACAAGTTGTGGCTTTTGTGTTGCCTCAGCAGCCACAAGCTGGTGCGTGGAGCGGTCTGAGGAATGACGTACTCGTTCTTCTCCTTCCAGAGCACTCCGCCGGTCCAGGAGGGCTGCATGTCAGGGCTTCTAGCCATGTCCCTGCCTCTGACCCAGAAGCCATGGAGGAGATAAGGTAGCCCCCATCCTGGCCTGGATGGGGAAGCCCAGTTCAATGGATACAAAATACAAGGATGACTTATTTCGGAAGTACGTGCAGTTCCATGAGGGCCAAGTGGACGCCACCCCTAGCACGCAGCGGCCGGGCAGCGATGAGTACCTGCGGGCAGCCGCCTCGACCCTGCTCAGCCTGCACAAAGTGGATCCCTTTTATCGATTCCGGCTCATCCAGTTCTATGAGGTGGTGGAGAGCTCCCTTCGCGCACTGCGCTCCTCCAGCCTCCACGCGCTGCACGGCGCCTTCAGCACGCTGGAGACCGTGGGCATCAACCTCTTCCTGTACCCGTGGAAGAAGGAGTTCAGAAGCATCAAGGTAAGGTGCAGGGACGGGCCCTCCGCACTGGCCTCCCCTCTCCCTTCTCCCCCTGCAGTCGGTTTGTGTGTGCCGGCTTGCCCGTGGGCTACCCTGGGCGCCCTGCTTTGAGATGACCACCACATTTACTGCCAGGCTCCCCACCTTTCCTGTCTGTCTACTGTTGTCTCCTAGCTGGGTCTCTGCCCTGGGAGCTCACACCTCAGGTTGGGGGCTCGGAGAGAGGTGGCGTCCTGGTTTTGGAGCGCTGTGACGCGCAGGGCCCGTGACTTGCCTCTGTGCATTTATTCTAAGTGGCTGCAACACTAGGCAGTCCCAGGGCCAGGTTTACACTCACAGGGGTGGGGCAGGAGAGCAGTTCGGAGGCTGCCACAGATGTCTGGACTGTTAAGTCACTTTGGACTAAGTGGTAGCGAGAGGACGAAAGAGGGTGTCCGGGAGGAAAGTCAGAGTGAGAATGGTGGCGGTGACGCCTAGGGAGCTAGCGTCAAGCCTGGTGTCCAGGCCGCAGCAGAAGTGCTAGTGGGGAACACTGGCCCTTCTCGCCCTTAGCTGCTGGCGGTTGGTTCTAGACTTCCACTCTGGACTCGGGTGCCACGCCCTGTCAGAGTTGCGCTGACACCGTAGCGCAGCCTGGAGTACGGCTAGCATATGTCTGACAGACAATGTACAGAATTAAAAACTCGATTGCTTGAAACAATGCTAACCATCGTCTGTGCCTTCAGCAAGTTGTAATTTTGTGGGGGGGTATAAAACCCCCAGAATCTGGAGGTGCAGCAGAACTGGTGGCTGTATTCACGTTGCCCACTGGGATTCTGCTCTGCTCCCATCCCCTCTTCACCTGTGCTCGCCCTCCCGCCGCCACACAGCAGAGCCGCATCCAGGCAGCAGCGGTGCGGATTCCTGCCCTGAGGAAAGCAGTGGTGGGAGCCTCACCCCAGCCGCCGCACACTCGCTGGCTGGAGCCTAGGGAGGGGCTGTTGCGAGCGCGCCCTCCCGCCCCTCCCTGCACGCTGGCTTCAGACTCGAGTGTCTTTGCTTTGATGCTGCCTCCACGCGTGTCTGAGAGAAACCCCACCTCTCTTTCTACCCCCGCTTGCTTCTCCTAGACCTACACGGGCCCTTTCGTTTATTACGTCAAGTCCACGTTGCTGGAAGAGGACATCCGAGCCATCCTGAACTACATGGGCTATGTGCCCGAGTTGGGGACAGCGTACAAGCTCACAGAGCTCGTGGAGACGCTGCAGGTCAAGATGGTCTCCTTTGAGCTCTTTCTGGCCAAGGTGGAGTGCGAGCAGATGCTGGAAATCCACTCACAAGTCAAGGACAAGGGCTACTCTGAGCTGGATGTGGTGAGCGAGCGCAAGAGCAGCGCTGAGGACGTGCGTGGCTGCTCAGACGCCCTGCGGCGGCGCGCCGAGGGCCGGGAACACCTCACGGCCTCCATGGCGCGGGTGGCACTCCAGAAGTCGGCCAGTGAGCGGGCGGCCAAGGACTACTACAAGCCCCGCGTGACCAAACCGTCTAGGTCAGTGGACGCCTATGACAGCTACTGGGAGAGCCGGAAACCTCCCCTGAAGGCCTCGCTGAGCTTGCGGAAGGAGCCGGTGGCAGTGGACCTGGGTGACGACCTGAAGGACGAGATCATCCGCCCGTCCCCTTCGCTGCTGGCCATGTCCAGCTCCCCACACGGCAGCCCGGATGATCTTCCCTCCCCGTCCCCCAGCAACGGCCAGGGCCTGCTGCGCGGCACGTACTTCTCGGCTCAGGACGACGTGGATCTGTACACAGACTCGGAACCCAGGGCCACATACCGGAGGCAGGACGCCCTGCGGCCGGAGGTGTGGCTGGTCAGAAACGATGCCCACCCCCTCTACCACAAGCGCTCACCCCCCGCCAAAGAGTCGGCCCCGTGCAAGTGCCAAAACTGCAGCCTGCCCAGCAGCGCCTCGCTCTGCCAGCGCTGCGAGAGCCTGCTCACCGGTCCCCCGGCCTCCAAGCCGGGCGCCTTCCCCGGCAAGGCCCCTGCCCACGACAGCCTGGCCCAGGGCTCCTCTCCACGAGACAAGTATGCGGGCCAGACTCCGGGCCTCGACCGGCTGCCGCACCTCCACTCGAAATCCAGGCCCTCCTCCTCCACGGCCACCTCCCGCTGTGGCTTCTGTAACCGCCCAGGCGCCGCCAACACCTGCACACAGTGCTCTAAAGTCTCCTGCGACACCTGCCTCAGCGCCTACCATTACGACCCCTGCTGCAAAAAGAGTGAGCTGCACAAGTTCATGCCCAACCACCAGCTGAACTACAAGTCCACCCAGTTCTCCCATCTCGTGTACAGATAGACTTGACCTTGCACCTCCCTGCTACAAGGGCTACACCACTGACCTTTCCAGTTTCGTGGGGAAGAAGTGTGATGCGTTGATCTCAGAAGCAGAGGCCTGCCCTTGGCCCTGTGGGGGAGGGGGAGGGTGGGGACGGGGCCTGGCTGTACCCTGTTGGGAGTTCACTTAGCAGTTCAGATCTTTCAGCTGGTGACTGCTTTGTCACCTGACGAGGGAGAGGGTGGCACTTCACTTCAGATTAATTTTTGCTAATTACTCCACTCCCTGTTCTGGATTTCCTTTGTTTGTTTTGTTTTGTTTATTAAGATTTCTATCTCCGTGACTTGTCACGGCTACCCCCACTCCTACCACAGAGCCAACTTGGACTGGGAAGGGCCTCCAGGTCCTGTCCAGACGCCCACCTGGAGCGGCGAGCTAGAGGCCTGTTGGCTTGTGAAATGAGCCCTCCTGCCACACCCGGCCTCTTCCAGGGGCTCAGCCCTTCATCGCCGCCCCCTTCCCAGATGCCAGCGTCCCCGACCTGGACGCCCTGCATCCTGACTTCCCCACCGCTTGGGGTTCCCGAGGTGAAGCGAGATCAGTGTGAGCCAAGTGGTGTCCTGTGGCACCACGGCTCATTTTGGCCCATGGGGTCGTGGCCTCGGCTTCAGCTCCCTGAAGGGTGCACCTTCCACGCAGGCCCGACTTCCCCAGTCTGTTTGCACATGCCCCTTTACTGTACTGTAAATAGATATTTTTGAGATTTATTTTTAAATAAATACCCACTTGCCATGTGTTTCAAAGTGGTTAAGAGGTTAATTATGTAGCTATTTATAAAATGTCCTGGGTTCATTAGTCTTCCAGAGGGGGAGTCTCATGCCCTTCCGCTGGTGCCTCGCTCGCCACAGCCCCAGGCTGGAGCAGTGTGGGGCCGAGGAGGCAGAGCCGACGCCCTCGAGCTGGTGAGAGCCGCCCTCTCTCCCGTGGGAACCTCTATACACCTACCTCCAGTGCGCACTTTGGGGGTCGGTGGGGCCCTGCATCCAGGCCCCTGTGGACGGTGGAGCCTGGCACCGCTGAGTCGGGAGCCTTGCCCTGTGGAGCTCCAGCCTGGCGTCTGGAGGGGCCTGGCGCTCGAAACTGCCAGAGTCTCGTTTGCGAAAGAGCACCTTTTGGGATTCCCCCGGCCCACCCCTCCATCTCAGTCCTCTTCTCGTCACCTGCTTCCAGGACTCCCTGCAACTTCTGCGATCTTTTTTGCACTAAAAGTGGGCTGGAGCCGGCGTGCCCCGACCCGGCAGACCCTTGGGATCCTCGCTGAGCCTCAGTGCTTCCAAGCCAGCTGGCCCCTACACGCTGCATGTGGATGACTGACCCTGGAGTTTCCTTTTGGGGTGTAGAGCAGGAGTTTGAAAATAAAACCGCTTTCTTGTGAATTACTATATTTTAGCCATAAGTATTTGTGACGTGCAGAGTGTCGAAGGGATTTACATGCAGTGGGTTTCTGGAGGCGTTCAGCTCTTGCGCAGATTTAAATCTGGCTGAACCCTGAGGCCACTGTGAATTTGCTGATGTTCTTCCAACTCAGTTGAGTGATTTTAAGGTTTTCCAGATCTTCTACTGCTCTTTTTATATATCTGGTAGAACTATGTAGATAGTCACTGTGTAAATGAGACTGAATTTCACCCAGCTTTCCTAAGACCAGCTTATTCTCGGGCATTCATCTGTAATGTTCTTCCTCTTCACGTTCCAGAAGTGTCGATGCCTGTCCCACTCCTGAGAGCTCTAGTTTTCTAGTTTTCCGTTTCTAGATCGCTCTAGCATTACAGTAACCAATCTTTTAACTAACCATGATGCCACGTAACTTTATCAGCGAACAAAGCAGGCCCGGCCAGGTCAGCTGGGGGAGAATGTGCACTGTGCGTATCACGCAGGACACCGTATCCCGGACTGGACTAGGAAGTGCTATGGCGCTCGTCGCGGTGTGTATCTCACTGTATGAGATTGCTGTGATTGATCGTTCAGTATATGCTAATTTAAAAATGCACATGTTTTGCATTTGATTTATACGAAGAGTTGAAATGTTGAGAGATGATTTAAAAATAATAAAGTGTCTTCCATTGTTAAATGAACTGTTTCTGGGCTTTATGTTGACTCTTCCCGCTGCGTTGGAGTTTGGGCTGCCTGGACGGCAGCGGGGGTGGTGGTGTGGGGCCTGTTGGAGCTGATTTGCGTTCTCTAGTGACAGAACGCAACATTTTCTCTTCCATAGGGCTGACAAAAATAGCGCCTGAGTGCCTCTGCGGGCCAGGTGCTCTGGGTGCTGAGACTTACAGAGAGCAGTCGGGTTTCCCAAGGGAGACTGTGCGCTCCGGAGGGATGATGGGGGCAGCTGACAGGTGGTCAGGGGAGTTGTAGGCACCGCCTCTGCGCTCGCACTGGTGCTCTCATCGTTGACAAGTGCTTCATCAAGTGTCACCAGAAGGCAAAATCAGCATACTGGGTGCTTTTGTGCCTAAAGGTTTGCTTTGGTGAGACGTTCTTGTTGTGAATTGAGTTCTCTCTTTTTTAAAGATTTACTTATGATACAAGAACTCGGGTGTAGACCGAGGTGCAGGGGGCCCAGAGAGAGTGGGGAACAGAACAGGTGCATCTTCTAAAGTCCACTGCTGAGGGAGCAGGGGCAGGTCAGGAGAGGCCTGCTGATGGTGCTGTGTCTTTAATCCCTGCGCCACCAGGGAGGCCAATTGAGTACTCTTTTTTTTTTAATGTAAACGATCTTTTTTTTTAATTTTATTTCAGTGTATTTTACATTTTTACTTTTTTTTTTTAAGATTTATTTATGCATACAGAACTGGGGTACAGGCCAGAGGTTTGGGGGTGAGAGGATTCATCAGAGACACTGGGGAGCAGAACAGGAAGATGGACAAAGTACAGCAGAGGTCTGCCGTGCCACATGGGTCACCTCCGGCACCAAGGATCAAACTCGCACGGAAGCAGCTGAGCTAGCTTCGCAGTGCTGCGTCCTAAACCATTACGCCACCAGGGAGGGCTGAGTTCTCCTTTTTAAGAGAAGTTTCTACACAGTGTGGCCACAGCAGGAGTCCTGGAAGGGAATCCCTTCTTCAGTCTTCAGCAGATGGCCAGTGGGTTGCAGTCCATTCAGATTCGCTTTTGGTGGTTTGGTTTGCATGTGTGTTTTTTATATTTCTTAAATACATGGTGATAAACATTTTTGTTAGAATAAGAATTTCTACTTTTGTTGGAGTTTATCACGGTGCAAAAATTTTAAATATCCTTAGGGCTTTGGTTATTGATTTATATTTGACTTTTAAACATAATACTGGGGAAACTAAATTACATTTAGTATTTTAAATTGTAATTGACAGTTGTAATTTTTTCAGACGTATTTGTGACCTAAAAAAGCAAACAAACAAAAACCACACATTGAAGGACATCATGAAAATTAACTCCACTTTCAACTTTTCCCTCCTGCGAGGAGGGAGTAATGCCTCAAGGCGGAAGTCAGCTCAGTGCCAGCTTGTCTCAGAAAGTAGGCGGCGGGCTCAGAGCCTTCCGCAGCAGAGTTCCCAGTTACTTCTATTTAAGGCAGGCCATACCTCCTTCCATTTACAGCAGTCCTAAGAATCACTTTAAAAATCAGTTTAAGGTGTTTTTATAAGGAGCTGACTTAAAGGAAGAGGGCCAAGTCTTAAGGGTGGTGGGAGAACAGTTGTGGGTCCTGGTTTTAGGCCTGCGCCTGTGAGCTGACCACGGCGGGCGTGGTCTCCAGGAGGTGACCCAGCTGCCAGGGAAGAGAGCCAACAGATTCTGCATTTCAAGCACTGGCTGGCCAAATGGGCAGGCCTCGGGCCAGACCAGGGCCCAGGTGTTGCGATTGTTTCCAGTGCTGGTGCAGGAAACGGCAGGGCCTTCCGGATGCCTGGAGCAGCAGCTTCCTAGAGGGCAACACCTGGCCTGGGAGAGCCCAGGAAGCCAGCGGCTCCTTCCACATCCGAAGCTGAGCCAAGACCATGGAGCAGGCGGCCTGATTTGTGGATGTGACTGACAAGCATGTTCCAACCTCAGCAGGCCGGCACCTGAGCTCTGCCACCAGCCCTGATGCGTCTTGGGGATGAGCGCAGTGGCAGACTCTGCCAGCCGTACCCCAGCCTGCGGGTCCTGCTGCTGCATGCCCTTCCTAGAGGCCCTGATTTGGACCATCCATTTTCCGGGCCACTCAGAGAAATACCTTTCCCACCTCCATGCAGCCAGCACACTCACAGCACTGTGTGCCCCTTGGAGGGAAAAGCTTTGCCTCAGGTGGCTTCTCAGGCATGTCCTTCAAAGGAAGGAGTTGTCCTTCTTCCCACCCTGACCCTCCCTCCTGGCTGTGCTGGCCGGGAACCGGCGACCAGGTGAACTCAAAGGCGCTGGCCGGAAGGGGCTGAGCGAGCCCCTGATGCTCAGGGCGCTGCCACCATGGCCAGCCTGCCCCTCCCTCAGCTCCAGCGAGGAGTTAGCCATTTGCCTACGCTATTCCTTTTCCAATTGTGTCTTTAAAAACTCTGTCATTGACAGAAAAGTGGGTCTGGTGAGCCTCCTGAGTGCTGGACGCAGCTTCAGTTCACGGTCCCAGCTTGTGGTCAGCTCGGTTTCCCCCTGCCTCTCCATCCCCTGCCCCGCCTAAATTCTTTTGAAGCAAATTGCGAGCATCGATTTCACTTTTGGCTATTCCAGTGTATACATCTAAAGACAAGGACTTTGAAAACATGACACCATTTTTATTGCAATTCCTAGTACATTTTTATTACAGTTCCTTAGCAGCAAATATTTCACTGCTCTCCATCCAGTTGCTTTAGAAACCCGTCCTTTGAGAAGTTTGCATCAGGGCCTAAATGTAATCTCTGAAGATCTTCAACCCACTTTCACTCTCCAGGCCCATCTTAGACGTCTTTTTTTCCTTGACGTGAATTTATCGAAGACTTGTCTACACATTGTCCTTAAGAATTTGCCAGTCTGAATCTGTCAAATGCGTCCCTGCTGCTGTCCAGCATGTTCTTCTCTCTGGAGACTGGGGGTCGTCTCTTCCCCCAATTCCTTATTGGTTATTTGCACATATTATATAAAGGTAGAAAATTAAACATTTCTGATAGGTGTAATAAATAAGGGGTGAGAAGAAAGCACTTAAAACAGGGGTGAGGCTTGGTGCATAGATAGAGTCGAAGGCCCAGATGGGCCGAGTTCTCACACCCGCAGGTGTCCACTGGTAACATATTTCAGGTCCTGTGTGAGGAGGCGGAAGAGGTTGTACATGACAGAGGTTTCCAGGCAGCTCTGGGACTCCTTCTTCCAGGCCTCCTGGAGCCGGTGCAGCCAGTGCTGGAGGCGGCCCTGGGGCCTGGGGCTTGCTGTGGGTGGAGCCGGGACACAAGCCTGGAGCTCAGTGTGGATGCGATGCAAGGTGTGAAGAGGCCGGTCCAGGACGGCCCCCAGGGATGTGTTGGTCAGGGCCCCCAGGACTTTCAGCGTCAGGTCCAGCTCGGCCTCCAGGGCCACAGGGCGCTCCCACACCTGCAGGTGCCTCAGGGCCCTGGTCTTGGGGAAGGGGTGAGAGGCGCAGCTCCGGTTCTTGGTGGACAGCGATTCTTCCAAGGCGTTCCTGGCCTTCCTGAAGGCATCCAGCTCCCTCGGCGACAGAGATTGGAACCTGCTCATGCGGCAGTTCCTCCTGTTTGTGATGGGCTTGGAGGTGGGGACAGGGCCTGCGCTGGCCAAAGCTGCCACCATCACCACCACGGTCAGCCAGGTGCAAGTCAGAGCCATGGTCAGTTCTCAGCTGCTCCTCAGCTGCATGGCTCTTTTTAGCTGGGCTCCCTGGGCAGCCCCGCTGATGTTTGTAAACTGAAAAGGCAATGGGGAATGGCCACCTTGAGAAGGCAGAAATGGGCGGGCCAATCACCAAGCCAAGTGAGTAGACAGGTGTGGGTGGGGCTATGTGAACCTGGAGCTGCTCAGAGAAGGAAACTGAAATTCCGTTGCAGGAGAGAGCCTTGTATCTGAGAAGTCCCTCAGCCTGAAGAATCCCCAGTGATGACTCCCTGGGAAAACCTCCAGCTAGCTGGCTTTGGGGAGTCCCTGACCGAGCTAGTGGAGGGAGAGGAAAGCAGCTCGAGGACTAGGAAACCAGTTGGAGGACTAGGAGAGGAGCCCGGAAGTAGGAGAGGAGACTGGGTGTGGGAGAGGAGCCCGGGAGTGGGAGAGGAGCCCGGGAGTGGGAGAGGAGCCCAGGAGTAGGAGAGGAGCCCGGGAGTAGGAGAGGAGCCCGGGAGTAGGAGAGGAGCCCGGGACTGGGAGAGGAGCCCGGGACTGGGAGAGGAGCCCGGGACTGGGAGAGGAGCCTGAGGACTCCCCTAGCGAGGCAGGGACTTTGTGGGAGAAGGTGAGAAACTTCCCCATGGTGGTGGGATATGTCAGCACACGTGATAGAATTGTGCAGAAGCCTGTGCGCACACACACGCACACAAATGCACACTCGGGTGCACCCAGAGTGAAATCTAGGCAGGGTTGGTGGGTTGTATCAGTGGCAGTTTCCTGGTTGTGACACTGCTCTCTAGTGGCACCAGATGTCACCCTGGGGAAACAGCACCATGCTACGTGGGATTTTTTTGATTTCCTGTGAATTTGTGACTCTATTTTGAAAAGGCCAAAGCAAACTCATATTATTTGATTGCTAGTGGTATAGAGGGGAAGTGCTCAGTTCTCCTTTTGCTTTTACTTGAAATAATGAATCGACGCTTTAGGGTCTGCCAACAGTGGCTGTTTTTAAGTGTCATGAACTCATCGATGTCAGTGTATTTTAAGTATTCCTGCCCCTTGCATTACTGTTGTTATCGATACTCAAATTTCTCTCTGTGGCTTCCTCAAGCTGCCTCCGAAGCCCTCCTGACACGGCCCTGGAACTTTTATTCGGCATGACGAGGGGCTGCAGCCTCACCTTGTGTTTTCTGCCCAGGCCCTGGAGCCAGGTGTTTCTCGAGTCCTGGCTTTTTTACTGCAGAGTGATTGTTTTAGGTCTTACCAGAGAGTAGAGCCAGGAACAGATTTACATTCAGAAAATAATCACAAGGTCACACACTTTACATTCAGGACCGTAGCATTTGTGATTGACTTCACTCTGTCCTCCCTCCACTCCCCACCAGGCTAACTAAGAATTCTGGTTCTCAAGGGAGGCCACTACCAATTCTGATTTTGATTTTGATTTCATCACTCAGCACTAAACCTAATCTTGATGCGTAAGTTGGGGTTGGGTGTTGGGGCCTGGGGCAGCTGGCTCAGTGTCCCCCCCACCCCCATAGTGGGGGAGTGGAAGACAGAGGCGCATTTGCAAGTTGGCACAGATGTTGAACTCCTGGATCCCTGCTGCCGTGTTAGGAAAAGATACAGGGGAGGCCAGGTGTGGGCGGCACAGTTTAAAGGCAAGCCCTCTCTTCGCCCACTCCCTGGAGGGCGCTTGGTGTCAACCTTCCAGCCTTGCTTTACACTTATCTGCATCCTGAGGACCCTTGTTTACCTCTTCCACTGTCTTTCCAGCTCGCTTCCCGGCTCCCTCAGTTACCGTTGATGCATTCGCTTCAGGGTCATCACTGCTCCCGAGGTGACTGTGCTGTGGCTTATGCGTTCTCCTAACGAGGAACATCCGGTTGCTTCTCATGCTTTGCTATTAGCACCATCCCCGTGGGTGTCTGCCACACACAAGTAAGGGCAGGGGTGGGCAAATGCCCAGGTAGTGACAATTTCTGGCTTTGTGGGCCAAGAGATGAAAATAAAGGTATATGGGTACTTATCATGAGAGAAAACAAATTTCCCAATTTGTTTTTTATTAAACAAAATCTGAAACTTTATGGATGCTGGAATTTGAATTTCATGTCATGAAACATTATTCTTTTTCCTCAGCCATTGAGACCATAAAAAGTCTCATCCCTCTGGTAGTACAAAATTAGGAGGCAGGCTGGGCTGAGCCCGAGGCAGCCTGCCCACTCCTGCTGTCCAGGGCTTAGGCCCTGGATGGGCTGCTGGGGTGAAGGGTCATGGGTGTCTCTGACTTGGACAGAGCTAGAAGCTCTGCAGAGTGGCTTTTCCATTTGGAGTTTCATCAGAGCACTCGAGACTGGTTCCCTGGTGCTCTTTATACCAGATCAGCTCTCTATCATGCACTGTCTTCTGGTTCTGGTTTCACTTAGATCCACATTTTGAAACGTGACAATATTCGTGTGTTTTTTTACTATTGGATAAATGATCCTCATAAAAGAAATGGAAAACGTGTATGATCAAGATTTTTTAAGTGATTCACAATCTTTCCACACAGAACTGAAGTTGAAGTTTGGCATGTCCTTGCAGATTTTTCCTATGCAGACACACACACCGTAGTTTAACTTTTAGAGGCTCACACTGCATACGTTGTTTTGAAGTCTGCTTTTCTCGCCTCATGAAGCTGTGTCAGTATTTTTGTTTTGCCTGACAAAATCTAGGCAGAAGTGGCACAGTTAGAACATTATTGTCTCACGTGGTAGCGCGAAGGAGGACAGGCCCTTGGTCTGTCAGTGTCACTAAGAACTCTCAGGCCTCCGGCCTCTGCTCTGCCTCAGCGTGGAGCGGATGGCCTCCCTGGCTGCAGCGGGCCCAGGCTCACATCCTGACAGGAGGGAAGGCAAAGATTGCCATCAAAGGTGGCAAAAGGGAGCCAAAGAGGGCCACGTGGGCCTCATATCAAGCCCTTGCCCCCACTTGGATTGGCAGCCCTGGTATGGGTAGTCTGGGTGTCATCCCCCCAGCGCCTTCCTTTGGCTGAGGGGGAGGGACTGGGGTAAAAGCGTTTTTTTTTTTTAACTAAGGTGCGGTTCTTGCCTTGGGCCAGAAGGCCCATGCCAGGGTCAGGTGGGCCCGGCCTGGTTGAGTTACTCCATGTTTCTGTTTGCACCTGGTACTTGGAGCAACGCTGGAGGCCTCTGGAAGTGGTGGGGGCAGGCCTGCTCAAGACTCCACAGGCGAGGCCACTGCCTTCCTCCAGGGGGTGTGGAGGAGCCCCAAGCTCAGGCGTCGTGTCTGGGCAGGTCAGCAGGTGCCTGCTTCCACACAGGCAAGGGCCTACCAGGGGCGGCTGTGTACCCCAGGAGGGCCCTGGGAAGATGGGTCCCTAGCACCTGGAGAAAGCAGGCTGGAGGCTGGGCCTGGCCTGAGCCGGCCTCCCAGCCTCCCGTGCTCCTCACTGAGGGCGCAGACACAAGTCAGTCCTCACTCCTGCCCACTGGCCACTGCTTCTCTGACAAGCTGTTGCTGCTGGCCTGGAGGGGCGGGGAGGTGGTGACCCAGAGCCGAGTCCAGGGCTGTGGCCACACATTCGCAAAGTTCCTGAACACAAACGAGGCCTGATCAGAGTCGGGAGCATTCACTTTTATTTCTAGAGCCATATCCTGAAACAGCGCCGTTACCACTCTCCCCGAAATCTGCAGAGTCCAGCGAGGTGAAGCAGGGCCCAGGCTCAGCAGCCCCCTCCCAGCACGGCCCCGTCTTCCCGGCCAAAGCCCCATCAAAAGAGCAGCCAGTCATTTCTCAGGAGCCAGCACCTGGCAAGCCCCCGCCACTCCACTTGTGGGGGCAAAGGGATGTGCTGGGCCTTCCCAAAGGCCCTTCAGACAAACATACGAAAGCAGCACGGAGACAAAAGGCCTCCGGGTCTCAACCCGAAGCCAGGGCGCAGGCGGCCTCGGCCGGTGCTGTGCAGGAGAGCAAGCGCCAGGAAGGCGGCCCTCCCACGTGACTGACAGGCTGTGGTGCCCGTCCCACGGGGCTGGCCCCCCATCCACACGCAACCTCAGGGGTCCAGCCAGGGCCGCAGCAGCAGCTGAGCGCCCCACGCACCTCAGGCAGCTGTGCAGAGCAGCGGAGCCCAACCCACAGGTGAGGGGGGCTGAGTGTGTTTGCCCTCTGGGTTATGTCGGGGGATAGGTGGGTGGGAAGGGGGCTTGCAGGGGAGGGGAGGGTGCCGATGGGGTGAGCCAGCAGAAACCAGAAAGCCAGCCTCCTTTGTCACATGGCCAGTGACAAGGAAATTCCCTGGACTTCTAACCCCATTTGTGTGAGAAATGGCAGAAGCCTAAAAGGAAGGGGTCTGGCTGCTTGCTTCGAAGCCTTGATTCTGACAGAGGCGTTTTCACTGAGACAACACTGCCTGGGCCTTCGGAGACCGGGGTCTGTGGGACAACTTGAGCTTCAGGCTGTTGTGTCAGGCACCTTTGGGTTTGATTTCCCACCTGCCAGCCAGTAGATACGCGTCTCTCCCGCATTCTGGAGGGGTGGGGGAAGGACCAGGGACCTTTGCTCCTTTTGTGCACTTAATATTGTGACCAAGACACCAAGTCGTGCCTGGACCGTTGATGGCCGTGATTTGGCTGAGGAGAAGCAGGCCCACACGCTCCCCCACCTTCCCGCTCCCCCTCAGCAGAGCGGGATCCGGGCTCTGGCCACCCTGCCAGAGTGTGGGGCCTCAGCCTCTGCCCCCGCACCCAGGTGGAGACAGAGCTTCCCTCTTTGCTCTCTTGTCCACTAAAAGGAAGTAGGAGATGGCAGGGACCAGAATTACCCACTGCATTACTCCTCCGTGGGGCCTTAGGCGGAGGAATACGACTCTGTTGGCGCAAATGGTGGCGTTAAGGTGGGGGTGGCACACAGGACAGCAACTTCATTGTAGCTGTATCAAGCACAAACTTACTCACGCATAAAAAGGAACCTGTGTGCTTCCTGCTGACTGGCCTTAGGGTGACTCTGCCAGGGAGGTAGTGTGCGGGCCGGGCCTGGCACCCGTTCCAGGGGGTTCCACAGCCCACTGCCGAGGCAGAGAGGATGGAACCGGCCTGCTACCCGCCTGGGGTCTGTGCTGCCTGCACGGCCCGCTGTGCCCCCACGAGAACCCAGGGCTCGCATGTGATGAGTGAGATCACCTGGAGGCTGAGGAGGGCGCCCAGAGGCTCCTGCTGGAGCCTGAGCCAGCAGCTGTGGGTGAGCAAAGGCCCGCAGGCAGGAGGCCTGTCAAGGGGCAGGGAGGAGCAAAACTCAGGAACTCCATTTCACCTGCACATGATTGGCAGCTCCCCACCTTGGGAGGGCCCCAGGACAGGCCGCAGGAGGGAGGGGGGAGCACTGCTGCTCGGGCCCCAGCCAGGACCTTGGCATGGGGGGCAGATGGCACCGGGACAGTAAAGAATGGGAGAGGGAAAGAAGAAATGCTGACTTGCAGTGAGGGTAAGTGGAGGGCAGACATCTTGGGGTGCAGGAACAGGGGCACTGGACAAACAAGAGCTAGGCCCCAGGCGGGGCTCTCCAGTGTGAAAGTGCGTGTGAACTGCAGGCCCAGACGCCCTGCACCGCTGGCTTTTCCCTCTAGAGGGCGCTCTGACCCCACGGAATGGGCTCAATCACGCTAAAGAAACCCAGGGGTGCAGCTTCCAATGGGCTCCGGAGCCGCCTGCCGGCACCAGTGTAAACATTCACAGCCCTGCCAGGGGAGGCGGGTCTGTTGTGCGGCCACAGCCAGCGAGGTACCTTGGGTGTAACCATGAAAAAGCTGCCTCCATTTTTCTTTCCCGAGGGCGCATAAGCAACATCACAAAGGGGAATGAGGTTATCACGACTTCTGGGCCTGCCACTTAGGCCGGATTGGCTGTGCAGCTGAGGGCCGGGAGGTCGGCCCCTGGGGCAGCTCCCCCAGTGGTGCGGCTGGCACAGGCACCCCTCGGGCAGCCCCAGCGGCTCCTGGGGCGGTGGTGAAGGCAGTGGATGGGAATGGTGGGGACACAGCCAGCGCGCCCCAAGCACCCCAGCCAGCGCGCCTGGCAGAACCGCTCCTCTCTGGCATCTTGGGTGGAGACCGCTCAGTCCGGCTGCAGAAGCAGAAAGGCACGTTCACCTGACAGGTGACAGCCATCTGCAGGCCGAGAAGCAACTGGGCGCAGAGACCTGGCTCCGGGAAGACTGGGGCTATGACACGCTTCAGAAGCCAGCTGGCTCCCAAGGCCTGGAAAGTTCTGGGTTAAAGTTCTCGGCCGCTACTTCTCTCCCCTCCTCCCACCTCGGAGAGGCTGCCAGATGTCCGTCCTCACTGTCCGCTGCCCGCAGCACCCGGTGGTCACAGCAGCTCCTGCTCGTCGTCCTCGGAGCCAGAGGGGCCCTGGCGCACCTCCTCGTACCACTTGTTGGTGAGGGTTTTCATTTGGATGCGCCCGTGGTGGAGGTCCTGGGGCAGGAGACACAGCAAGCCTTGTCAGGGGGCAGGGTCCGGCGAGGAAGGAGAGAGCTGTCTGGTCCCTTGCGGGGAGACAGGAGGCAGGCTGGCAGGCCACAGAGGACCACAGTGTGAACTGACTGACTTGAGCCGGCCCTTGGCTTTGTGGGGGAACAGACGGGGTCACTCAGACACAGGAGCAGGAGGCAGGATGGGGTGGTGTTAACGTGGCCTCTGCGAGCAGACACTTAAGTTCTGCTTACAGCTTTGCCACGTGCTGGCTGTGTGAGCCAGGGTGGGGTCCTTCATTTCCCTGGGGCCTCCGCTGCATCTCCCGTCCCCGGCTGTGGGAGAATGACACGATAGACGCGGGCCCAGCGCCTGCTCCTAGTAAGCTGGCCGCAGTCGTGACTGCGAGGTGGGGGAGGGGGTGCGGAAACAAAGGGGGCAGCACCCAGAAGGCCTGTGCGGGCAGGAAGGTGATTTCAGCAAAGCCCACCCACGTCGGTCCCTTTGAGGCCCTAGAGGCTGCTGGGCCTCAGGAGGGAAGGGGAGCCCCAGCGTAGGGCCACGGCCGAGGGCCTAGCAGGTCTGACTCCTCGCTCGGATTCGGGAGCTGATCACTGTCCCTGGAGTCGATCAAGCAGGAAAACACACCCTGTTACAAGCCCGTTGTTAAACCCGCGCCAGATCTGGTGTCCCGGGAGAAACAGCAGGTGCCGAGTCCCGCTGGCACCCGCAGCTTGAGAGCCTGGGCAGGGGAAACCCAGCAGGAGGCAGCAGCCTGGCCTAAAGGCCCCCACCAGCCTCCCTGCCCACCCGACGTGGGGCCTCTGCAGGTTCCGAGGTGGGGGAGGCGAGGGGCCCCTGGCCCACCTCTTGGGTCAGCCGCCGCGTGAAGAAGGGGTTCAGGTACTTGGCATCCAGCCACACGAAGCCCTTGAGGTCCTGCCGCCTGAGGTAGTGCGCCTCGTACTCCTCCTCGGTGAGCTCCGACAGCTGCTCCGACTCGACGGTGTCGCCCTGTGGGGTAGCCGAGGCCGTCAGCAGCGTCAGCAGCGCCTGCCCGGAACCCCCGGACCAGGCAGCCTCCATCCGGGACACTGGGGTCCCGAATCTCAACTGTACTTTCCCATTACTATGGAGGCCTGTGGGCAGCAAGCAGCCCCGTGAAAGCCCACAGGAGGGAGGTCAGTCAGTCAGTGAAAACACAATGAAGACCTGGGACCCCGCCCAGTGTAGAGAAAGACGAAGTTCTGGGTGGGGCTGAACCAGAACCGATGTCCATTAAGTGCCGGCACAGCGCCAATTTAGTTTTGGAAACAGCTGGTTTGGAAAATGGCGGTACCCTGAAGGGGATCCAAGCAGCGGCTCCAGGCTACCGGGAGCCCAGGAAGCCACGTCGAGGTGGGCCTGCCGAGAGGCAAGGCTTGACTCGGCGTGGGGAGGCTTCCGTGGGTTGGAGAGGGGCTCCCGGGGGAGGCCTGCTCAGCTTGGGAGGGGCTTCAGGAGGAGACGGATTTCGGCGCCAGGAGGGCCGCTGCTGCAGTGCGGCCCCAGCAGCACCCGGGAGCACCCCAGCTGCCTCAGGGGAGCTGGATCTCGGTCCACCGCTTTCCCAGCTCCAGGCTCCCTTCGAAGGGGCAATGCCATCTGCGGCTTTTGGCTTGGACGCCGCTGGCCCGACCTGGGGTAGGACAATTTCCACTTTGTAACCCTGGTTTTTTCATATCTGGAGATTAAGCCGTGCCTTGCAATTACGAGTGTGCGGATGAGGAGCCCATGACTGTGAAATCCCCCCAAGGGTTGCTCATTTTCACTTCCTGAGGTCCATCAAGGCACCGTAGGTCAGCCGAGGACAGCCACACAGTGCCTGCGCCTCAGAAAACATTCCCTCAGTAGCAGCTGTTCTTCCGCTACACATCCGGGGTTCTGCTACAACCAGGCTCCGCTAATGAGGCCCGGGCATCTGGATGCAGCAGCACCTGGCAACTTGTCAGAAATGCAGATTTGACCCGGAGCCCTCAGCAGCTGAGAGGACCACAGAAGTCCTGGTTGGGGGCTTCTGTACCTTCCATGATGGCCTCAAATAAGGGATTGAAAAAAAAGACTTGGATGGGGGAGGCGCAGGAAGGTGGGATGAGAGGCCAGTGTGGCCTCTGCTCCCATCAGCAGCCTGGCTCAGCCGTGCCCGGAAGTGGCCCCACAGCTGACGCAGGAGAGGTGGCTGAAAGGTGGCGGGGTCTGGGTCTCAGCCTCCGTGCAGCCTCACCCGGGAACCTCCAGTCCCAAATTGTGCTCATCTTTTCTGGGTGGAGGCCCCTCTCTCGGGGGCCTCAAAGCCACCGCCAGCTCCATCTCCAGCCCCCAGCGGGGGGCTTTCCTTAAAGGTTGGGGAATGATGTGATTTTGGAACCTTTCAGGCCTGACCCTGAAGGGCGGCGTGGGTGATGGGAGAATGCTGGCCAGCACCATGGTCCAAGAGTGCCAGGCTCTGAACTCGGGTTCACCTCCTCAGGTGGGTGCCATGTGTGGGGTGCTGGGCTCCCTCGGCCTGCCTGGCCCGGCCCCCACCCCCACCCACTCACCATCTTCTCCGTCTTGCTGAGGTTGACGTCCTTCTTGTTCCTGCGGCGTGCCTTGGCGTCCTCGATGTCCATGAGGCGGATGAGGGGCATGGTGCTGCCGCCCAGCAGCAGGATGGTGAAAAGCACGATGACGATGGTGGTGGTGCCAACCAGCTGCCGCTTCTCCATGGGCTCCAGGTCCAGGTGCAGGCTCAGGGCGTAGGGGATGGCGCCCCTCAGGCCTGGAGGGGAGTGAGGAAGTGAGGTGGGAGAGGGCAAGAAAGGCCCCCCACTGACCCCCCTGGAGAGCAGGACTCATTCTCCCAGGGAGAAGCTGCTGGAGAGAAGTGGGGCTGGGCGGAGCCCCGTTCCACTCCCCCATCACACAGTAGCCGGCCAGGGAGGCGGCCTGTCCAGGCCCCGAGCTTCAGGTGTGGCACGTGAAGCTTTTCCAGTCTGGATGCTCTGGTTCCGGACAGCTCGCAGGCGCAGACAGGCCTCCCTGTGGGCCAGGTGGCTGTGCATGCTTGCTCGCGACGGGAACCCCGCTGGGCCGGTCGTTTGCACTCTGTGGTGTTCAGGTGAGGGACCCAGACTGAGTGGGTGTCCCCTGCAAAGCACTGAGGGCGCCTGCCCTGCCCCTCTGCTACCTGAAGATGCTGCCCTCACAGGCCCACAGCACTGAGCTGCCCGGCAGCTCTGCCGGGGCCGGAGACATCATCGTGGCCTCTTGCTCACTCCCCTTTCGTGCCCTTCCTAGGTTGAACCCCGGGCCTGAACTGAGCTGGGAAACTCCCTGGCTTGCTGGCTGCCAGTGGAAGGGGGTGGGGTCCTGCCCCTGGGGAGCTCCCAGAGCAGTGGCAAGGGAGACAACATGTGAGAGGGTGGCCGAGCACTCAGTGACAGGCCCGCCCCAGACAGGGGCTGGGACGCTGCAGTCATTTGGACCAAGGTGAGGACACGAGGTGGGGGGAAGGGGCAGAGGAGGTAGGGGGTGGCTGGTGCGGGGGTGTGCCCGAGACTCGGGGCCTAGCTGAGCAGTAGCCTGAGCATGAAGTGTGGTTCCTGGTTTCACCTCTGCCCCCTGCTTTCTCTTTGGGACCTCCCAGGCTGGGGTGAGTGGCCCAATGCAGCCTGTTCCAAAGGGCCTGCAAATGAAACAGCCAGCACAATCAGAGTGTCTGCACTGTACCTAAGGAGGAGTTAGGAACAGGTGTCTGGGTCGGAGGAAGGGCCTGGGCGGGGCCCCTGCGGGAGAGTGGGGACTCGATGGGATGGAGGCTGCAGGACGGGCGCTCTGAACTCAAGACCAGAAGTAGGTCTGGGCTGACTCCAGAGGAAGCCAGTATTTGAGGGGTCAAGAGAAGAGGGGAAGCTGGATGGGAGCCTGAGGCTCCCTCGAGGGAAAGGCAGGAAGCCAGGGAACGGCCCAGGGGCAAAGGACCAGGGGAATAGGGCCTTGGCCAGGAGGCATGAGGGCTGGGCAGGAAGGAGCCACGGCCAAGGAGGTGGGCAGGATGGGGCTGCCAGCGGCCTGCGGACTTGGCTGTACCTGACCCGGCTGAGGTCAGCAGCAGCTTCCTGCAGCCAGACTTGGAGTCGAGGAAGTGGAGAAGGTGGGTGAGGTCAGCCCGGTCAGCCCAAAGAAGTGTGGCTGTGAAGGGAGGGCGCAGGGGAGCGGCAGGAGGGGCTGAGGGGCCCTCAGGATTTGATTGAGGTGGTTGGCTTTTTGCTGGAAGGAGACTCTCAACAGTTTAAATGATAATGGGAGGATCCAGCAGAGGTGGGGTCCAGACACGGGAGGGAGGCCCAGGAAGGCCTGCGAGTGGAACCGGGTCAGGAGCCCTCACTGTTTAAAATGTCCCCCTTCCCCACGGAGGGTCTTATGGCCCCTGCCAAAGAGCTAACACGACCTTCTCAAATCCTGACATGGTTCCTGGACTTTGAGGTCGTCAAGACCTCGGATCCTTAGTACTTGACAAATATTTTTAGCAGTACTGCTTTTCTCAAAGGTTGAGAAGGAAAGATTTCCCTCAAACACTCACACTCATATATATCACATGGATAGATGTATACATTTTAAACAGATATTTTTGAAAATGAATTCTGGGAGATCTACAGATATGCCGTTAGCTGGAAAACAGATTCTAAAACATATTGCTATACCCCAACCCACATGGAAATTTTTTAATTATACTATTTAAGAAAGCACAAAGAACTGTATGTATTGCTCAAAAATAAATTTAAAGATGCCTAAGGATCTAGTGTTTTTGGAGCCAAAGATTTATGAAATCACTGGCAGCCTTCAAAAAAACAGAGGAATACTGGCCCTCCCTGGTGGCACAACGGGTCAGGACGCAGCACTGCAGGCTGGCCACAGCTGCTTCAGCACCAGTTCAATCCCTGGCCCCGAGGTGACCCACAGGGTGTGGCAGACCTCTCCTGACCCGCCCGCTGCTCCCCGCAGCAGTGTGCTTCATCGATCTGCCCACTCTGCCTCTGGTGAATCCTCTCACCACCCCTGTACCTCTGGCCTGTACCCCAGTTCTGTATGCATAAATAAATAAATCTTAAAAAAAAAAAAACTGAACAGGACCTGAAGTGTTCAGGCAGCCCAGAGCAGACACACTCCAACCTGGCCTGAAGCCAAACAAGTGTAAGTGCTGAGCCTTTATCTGCAGCTCGAAAGCTTGCAGGTGATGGAGCTCTTGTTGGCTGCAGCTGCCCTGCCCTCAGGGAGGGTGAGCGGGAGGAGGGCAAGTCTTTGGCCCTGGAACCTCAGCTTCCTCACGTGCAGCACTGCGGGGAGCGGGGGGTGAGCCCCAGCTAGTTAAGGGCTCCCCCACCCCCCACTGGGCCTGGTTGCAGCCCCTGCCTGTGGAGTGGTCCACGGGGAATGTGTGTTTCCGAGGGGCTGAGCAAAGAGCCCCGCGCCCTCACACACACGTGTTCCCTTTGTGACGGGAGCTTTTCCTCCACGGTCCCCTCCAACTGGACTTACCACTAAACCACATGATGAACATCATCTTGGGTGTGATTTTATGATCGCGGAAGAAATTCAGGAGGTAGGAGAGAGGGAAAATGTTCACCGCTCTGCCGAACAGCACGAGCACCTGTTAAAAGCAACGAAGGATGTATTCGGTGGAAACCTGCTCTTGGCGTGGCGGCTCACGGCACGCCCAGGCACTCCTGGGCATGAGACACTTGGGAACCTGGCTGGGCAGCGTGTCGGGGAAGGGATGGTGCTCCGGGGCCACGTTTCAGTGGTCAGAGGGCGGACTAGCAAAATAGTGCGTGGCTTCAGCAGTGACAGCACCAGAGGCCGGAGCAGAGGGGCAGTCCTACCCCCGGGAAGGATGATCTGACTCCTCCACGGCCTGGCCACCCGGGCAGGCCTGTGTCACCAGCCCCTGGGCATGCTCTGGGGGAGAGACAGGTGTTCCTGTTTCTTCTGGGGGCGGGGGAGGTCACGCTCAGGGGAGGAGAGAGGCTGACTGGGGCCCACCTGTGATGCCCATGAATGCTACTCCTGGAGCGAGATCGCTAGGCAGGTGCTAAGAGCCCCTCCCCGGAGCCAGCCGGCTGCTTCGCAGCTTTGGGCGCTAGTCCTCTGCAGGTCATGATCTTAGCAAATAGCATCCTGTGAAGCTTTATATTCTAAGTGGATTCCTAGAACTACTTATTAATTTACCCTCATTTTCTTCATCTTGGGTCTCACCTTAACTAATTAGAGAAAAGGAATGGGCGTGAGGCGTGAGGCTTATTTGAGCCCTGAGGTGCATGCGCCTTGCCTGTGTGCCTGGGAGGTTTGTGATAATTGCTCACAGTCAGGTGGCTGTTCCAGGCCAGACAACAGCATTTTTCGTGCTAACCTGTTAGCACGAGGTCCTTGCAATGGTCTTAAGAGGTAGGTGTCACTGTTTCCGTTTTAGAGGGGAGGAAACTGAGACAGAGAGGTTAAGTGGTGCACACTGGCCCAGGCAGGTCGCAGTGGAGCCTGGTCTCAGACCCACTCAAGTCCCTAAAGCCCTGGCCTTGACCACCAGGCCACGTCAGCACAGGAAGCTTATCCTGAGAGCCCCTGGAGCGGGTGGGCAGCCCCCGTGTGCTCAGCGTTACCACCCCAGGACAGCCTGTCTTTCTCTTCCTCCCAACCCACAGCTGAGCTGGCCACTCTGCTCCGCCTGCTGAAGTGGAATCTTCCATTTCACTTGTGCTTCAGGTTCCAACAAACTGGCCCCAATTACCTGGTGTCCACACTAAAAACCAGAATATTTCCACAAAGGATCTTTGCCACTGCTCTGTCGTCCTGAAGCCGAGTTTGGAAGACAGTAAGAGGGCCAAAGCTTGCTGATAAGAGGTAGAAGTGCCCAGATTACAAGGAGAAGCATCTTCTCTGTCTCAGTTTCCCACAGACCAAACAGGTAGGCTGCTTGCCGCGGGGTAGGTGACAATGCTGGGGAAAAGCTCGCCCCTCAATAGCGAGGCTTGTTAAGTGGCATTGGGAGTGAAAGTTACCAACAAGATGGCTTCTTAAGCGCCTTAAATTAAGAGGATCTAAAAGACAAGAGGTCACATTAGGGCCCGGACTATGAATCAGCAGGAGGACTGAGGGGGGTGAGCTCACACAGTGGGGACAGAAGCCCACGGAAGACAAGAAGGGGGGACATCAGGCGGAATGGCCGGTGCATCAAGCGTGCTAGTGACTCTGACCATTGCCTGAGGGAGCTGGACCTTTCTTGTAGATGCTAAATACTTTTTTCTTCTCCATCCCCCCAAAAGGATTAGATTCTTCTGCAAATGATCAAGCTACTTTTTTCTTTTCCAAATGTGTATTTTAATTAGTCTCCTACTGCTACGCCCCTAGTCCATACAGCACTGTTTCCCAAACCTGCTTTCTAGGGAGAATCATACAGGATGACTCCTCTAGACAAATCTCCAAGGAAGGGAAGAGCCTGGTAATTTTTAAACAGGTGTTCAAAGTCAGGCTTATAGATGAAAACATTTGAAAGAAACCACCGTAAGAAGTATATGCATTATGGATTATCCAGACAAAAGAAAGAAATCATCCTTAGTTCCACAACCACTGAGAATACGTGGCTGTGTTTTCTTTACATACTTCTTTTTTCTATGTGTAATGTTTTACATGGCTATGATCAGTTACATGCAACCTGCTTTTATCACCCAAGATAGAAACACAAAGTCGTACTCTTAAAGACGATTGTAACATTCAAAGTCACTTAAAATGAAAAAAAAAAAAGAATATCTTTTCCAGAGATATTCACTTAATTTCCCCCTTTTCATTTTATTGTATGTTTGTGATTTTTTAAAAAGAAATTATAAGCAGAAGAGTATCTATGTAGCTGTTAATCCATCTAGTTAACAGTTACATATATGGATCCAGAACACACGGTTACTGGTCTACAGATAAACAAGTAAATAAAAATCAAGGAAAATACTTACTATGCACCAGATGACAAAGGAAATTTCAAACTTGTGAGGGAAACTAAAAATGGACAGGCCAAGAAATGCAAACACACATGTTTCTGAAACAAACCAAAGAATGGATTATTCAGCCCCAACTTTTTTTTTCTAATATAGCTCTAAATTGTTAGCAAGCAAACATTCAGAAGTAAGTCAGAATTCAATATAGTACTTTGCTTATTTTCTGGAAAATTCTACAACCAACACCTTGGGCAAACTTGGATTCCCTAATTTTTTTTTTTTTAATCGCACAAGCAACATGTGCTTGCTATTCAGAAACTCCTAATTTAATGAGTGAGCTGTCAAATACTCACGCAAATAAATACTCCCCCATCTGGAGATGATGATAAATATCTGAATCTGCCCATCTGCTGAACACGGTGATTAGTGAGGATCCCAACTGCGGCAAAGTGGCAAAAATTCAGTGCAAATCACCGCAGGCGCCTCATGGCTAGTGTGAAAGGGCCTTTGTTAACAGCCTTGCCAGAGCGGACAGAGCCGAAATGCCACCACCACGTTCGAAGACGCTCACGGCCACAGGCCTGGCAGGAAGACACGTTCCCACTCTGGGCCCCACTCCCTGGGTCAAACTGGCTGGCCTTCACTGGCGCTGGCCAAGCAGTCAGGTGTGCGGCCTCAGGAGGGCGCCTTCTGCGTTCCCAGCCCTGGGCCTCTGCGTGACCTGTGCCGCCCAAGGCAGCCCAGACCCGGGAGACAGAGTCTTTTAGAGTAGGCAACAACCACGACTCTGCGTGCTGATGCTTTTGCTTCCAACATGTCCTTTCAGATCAAGGCTGCGACCTGCACAGTAAACTCCCCCTGCAGTTCCTTGAGCTTTTTCTTGTCTAATAGAAGGCTGTGATCTTTCTGAGTCAGCTCATGGAGAGCACATCAGATCTATGTTACGCTTTCCCCCCCAGCATGGGTTCCTTCACGTGGCCTGTCAAGGCTAATGCATCCTGTCGGTGCCCACGCAGAATGCTCTACCTCTGGTCACAGGCTAAGCTCCTGGTGGCACAACTTCTGGGTCCCAGACCCTGTGCCTGTTAGTGCAGTGCCAAGCCACGCAGGCCGTCCACAGGGCCTACCTCACCACTGCCTCACCGGAGGGGATTACCAGGCCTGCACTCTGCAGTCTGATGGGCACCACACAGAATTTGATGGTGTCTGGCTTCACATCCTTTCATTGTGAGGGCCGGGCACGTGTTTGGCCAGTTTTCTGAGAGGCTCCCACTACACACCGGGCCAGGAAGAGGCAGCCCGGGCTTCAGACTCACGGGGCAGCTGTGAGCCTGTGGGTACCTGCCTCTGGAAGTCTCTGCCCGAACTGCCCTACTTCCTAGGGAACAACTGGGTGTAAAACTACCAAAAAGAGAACGGCCCCACGGAAATGCCAGGCTAACAGATTCAGCAGGGGGACAGGGCACTGGGCTCCGGTCAGTGGATCCTTCCCTCCTGGGTGTAAACAAGGGAAAAGGGGTCACTGGAGTGGGGGGAGGGACCACACCCTGAAACTGCTTCTAGGAAATGGTCCTCACAGCAGCCCCGCCCATTGACCATGCCGCTTGTGCAGAATCTCTGCCCATGCTGCCCTTCAGCAGTGCTTTTGTGAAAGGTTCTGTGGGCCAGTTTAGGAAACACTGCAACTACATCCCCCTCAGAAACTTCAAGAACTTGTTACACATTATTAACCCCAGTGCTTTACTTTGATTACGGAGTCTACTTTCACCTAACCGTCAGTAAGTCTTCCAGAGAATAATCTTTCTGGAAAGATTCATTTAACACATTCAAAATGCACATCTCAAATGTTCATAATTAGTTCTTATCATCTTAGGACTTAAAACTGTAGGGCAAAAGTCCTACTTATTAGGTGTTAGGGCCAGAGTCATAAAAGCAGATCAGGGAGTGCCATACCCAGCTCGGAGGGACTGGGCTTCCTTCCTGCCAGGGAGAATCCCAACTGACTCCTCAAACAGGGGCAAGAAACAGCGATTCGCACAGGGGAGGCCGGGGCCAGAGGCAGAACTCACCGCACAGGAAGGCCACGGTCCGCAGAGTCTGTTGCATGAGGATCTGGGTGACTGGGGACAGGTTGTGGTGTGTGTAGTGAGACATGACGATGCCGGAGAACAGGATAGCCATGATGCCTAGAGGGCGGGCAAAGCACACAGACGTGAGCAGGGCTGAGGGGCATTGCCTCGAGCCGCCCGCCCAAGCCCCGGAGCCCAGGGGCTGGCACCCTGAGGACAAGGCAGAGGCACTCTGCTCCCCGGGGCTGCTTTGACTCTGGCCAAGTGGACACTGCTGTGACCCCACAAGGACCGCAGCTACCTGGCGTGCACTGTTGTCCGACTCCACCCACGGTGAGCTCAACAGTCGGGGAAGAGGAAGCTCGTCAGGGGGATGTCCTTCTCCACCTTCCAGGAGGGGGAGCCCACGGACATCAGATGGGGCCATGTTGTGGTGTCTGGGTTCTTCACTATCTTGGAGAAGGCTGGGGCCACGAGAGCCATCCCTGCCCCTTCTGTGGATGCCCCCATGTTTGTGATGGGTGTGGACGACTCCCGCAAGGTTGTTAACAACACCTCCTGTAGCCCCGACCGCTTGGCCCTGTGTGAGGTTACCCACAACTTTGGCATTGTGGAGGCCCACCGTCCACGTGGTCACTGCCACCCAGGGGACTGTGGATGCACCTCTGGGGAGCCGTGTGGTGATGACCTGCGACAAAATGCGGGGCAGCGCAGCCTGCGACAGAAGGGGAGAGGGCCGGGGGCTCCTGAGGGGTCCAGAGTGCAGGAGGGGTGGGAGGGCGCTGATCCGAAGGCGCTCCCTTCCATCCTTACACTTCGGTGCTGGATGTTTCTGGCTCCTGAGCTTGCAGGGCTTGGTTTTACCAGGCTGCTTTGAGAGGGGTTATTGACTTGCTGGCCAAGCTGAGACTTTGTAGCTCTTCCTTTGAAGTTAAATCAACCAGGGAGGAGCTGGGGCCATATTTAAGTTGAGACGTGAATAGCTTCCACCCATGTGGCTGTTCTGCCCACAGAGAGGTGGTTCCACACCAGGGGGGGTCCCGGCATGAGGCAACCACTCCTGAGAGCCAAAGATGCAGGGAGTCGGGTCTGGCCGTGGAACCCGGACATTCCCTTGGGACTGACGGCCTGAGAGTTCCTGCGAGTGCCCCAGAGAGCTGCCAGCGCCCAGGCCCATCCTCCAGCAGTCCTCTATAGGAAGCAGGCGGAGTGCGGAAGGGGTTTAGCTGGTTTCACTAGAACAGGGGTGGGACACTCAGGTTCCTTAGGGACCAGACCGTAAATAGCAAAGTACTAAGTGGGTGAGCAGCACATGGTGGAAAAAGCACAAGCCTCCCCCAACGAACCCCCCCACCAAAGTGCTGGCGGAAACCCCGTAGGATGGGACCAGGTGCTGAGAAGTCTTCCTTCTGGTTTTTTGAAAGATGCCAGCAATCTGTTTTTATGGGAAATCACCCAATTTGTAATAACGGCAACACATTCAAATGCTCGAAAATTCCCTGTATGGATAAACAAGCCCAGCTGGGGGCTGAGTTCTGTGTGAAGATGGCTGCCTGGCCAACGCAGGTGAACTGCCAGACCTGCCTGCCACCCCCCATCTGGTCTGGGTGGGCATCCCTGCGGTTTTAGGGGCTGAGGGAAGCAGAGCCAGCAGCGAGGGAGAAAGGCCCAAGAGCCTCCAAAGCAAAGGTGAGCTTTTCTGCCACCCCAGCACCCGTCTGCAGCAGCTGCCTCGGGCACTGGCTGAATGTCACAGACACTAACTAGCCCCTAGTGGTGCCCACAGACCCGCTGTAACCACAGAGAAACGGCGCGGGTGTCTAACAGGCCATGAGGAAGAAAGCCCGAGACTTCTTCTTTTAGAAGGAAACCACTACCGGAAGCAGATTGCAGTCTGGCAAAACGTTCGGTCAGCCACGAGGACGGAAGGAAGAAGGGAGGAAGGAAACCGATAGCTATTGCAGTTGCTGTTTCAGCCACTGTTTAAATGTAATAAAGGAACAAAGGGAATGCGGGGTGGTTTCTGCTCAGCTGCACCCTGCTGTGGGTAGAGGCTGAGTCAAATCTTAGCACGTTTTCTTGTAAATTACAAAATTTCTTGTGAATTACAAAATGACAAACATTTTGTTTTTAAACACCAGATTCACAGGTTTAAAGTAAAACAAGGAATCTCCTTTGATACCAGCTACCCAGAGGTTAACTATTATTATTAACATTTTGATATGCAGATACTATTTTTTTTTTTTACCGTGTTTATCTTTAAAGAGTTAATAAACAGGGCTTCCCCGTGGTGCAAGGGGTTAAGTCTCAGCACCATCAAGCTATGGGCAGCCTCGGCAGCATGAGTTCGATCTCCGGCCAGGGAGTGACCCACATGGCGCAGCAGACCTCTCCTGTTGCCCCGCTGCTCCCCTCAGCAGTGGATTTCAGTAGATTTTGCCTGATCTCCTCCCCGCTCTATCTCTGGGGAATGCTCTCACCTCCTCCCCTGTGCACCTCTGGCCACACCTCCTTCTCAAGGAGACCTCCTGCCCTTAGCTCATGCCGCTCCTGAGCTCCCTTCTCCCCACCATGAGAGAGCTCCCTGAAGTGACCACTTGGGCTTCTTCATTCACTCACGATCTCCCGTCTGCAGGCAGACACCTGACTTATCTTGTTTGCTTCTTGACCCTGATCGCAAGGACAGTTCTCAGCACAAGGTGGGAAAATAATAAAATAATTACAGCTTCTCCCGACAGTGGAATGATGTTGGTATGGTTTGGTAGGTCACTTTGGGTTTGGGAAAGCTATTTTCATTAATTTATATAGAATTTTTTGAGCATCCCCCATACAGGGAAAATCTGTACTGAGGAATGAATGAATGTTTTTCCAACTTAAAATTTGACACTATACCTGGGAGTTCCTTCCATGGCGGTACAAGTAAGTCAAGCTCACTTGTTCAGCGATTGCAGAGTAGTCTGTAGTGAGAATGGGCCCAAACCTGGTCTTTCCTGTTACTGATGAACAGGAGTGGATTCTAACCCTCCTCTCGTGGACACAGCCCTGTGATCTCAGCACTGGGGGTCGCGCTCCTTGTCTGGCCAACATTGCCCCCACATTTTGCTGAAAACGTCAATTATCCTGCAAACTTATCCTTAGTCCTCTATGACCTGGCACCATCCCAGTCCCTCTCATTCTGCCCAGAGCTGGCTAAACTGTCTCAGGGCAAGGGTGGGCTCCATTCATCTCTGAATTTTCATAGCCAGGGGCGAAGTGGCCCCCAGAACCATCAGCTGGAACAGAAGTAGTTAACACAGAATGAGATCAAAGATTCCGAGAAGGGCTAACACTCACTGAGGAATAATTAGGAGAACTAATTTGCTGATGAGGCAGGACATTCTTAAGGGTGAAAAGGGTCTTATTAACTCATCATGTTGGGGCAAAAGAGGAAAACTGGGGGTGTCAGGGCGTATGGTCTCCCCGTAGTTGACACACTGACAGAATGCCACTGCCTGCTGCCTTTCCTCATCAGGGCTCCGGGCGGCTCTTCCCTTCGGTCTGCTCAGAGCGGCTGAGTGTGCCTGAGGTCACACATGCATGAGAAGGGGGTGAGGCCGTGACCAGGTCTGTCTAGTGTCTAACCGCTGTGTTCAGAATAGCAGGGACATGATTTGGGGGCCCATGTCTGGCCCTCCGGTGTTGGGCCCACCGGCTCTGTCCTCAGTGAGCGTGAGAAGGGGAGGTGACAAGGCAGCAGCAGCCCAGTGCACCCCCCGGGGCCAAAGGGCCTCACCACACGCCGGGCGTGTGCAGTGCTGCTCTGGACACTGTATGATAAAAGTCCCAGCAGCAAAGTGCGGCCCAGCTGCGCCCATCATCGTGGGCCATTCGGCTTCCCCCTCCCACCCAGCTTGTGCTCTTTCCACTCTGTTAGCGTGAGCAGCGGGACCCCCTCTGGAAATGAACCCCTACAACCTTGCATGCCTTTCTGAAGGGAAGATGAGAAGGACAATTGTTTGTTTTAGTCACAGATTCCAAAAGGAAGCGTGAAATATCCCTCTGCCACCAGGTACTCAGTGTTCCTCTCAAAGGGGAAGGGGACAATTTAGAAAAACAGGTAAATGGGGCCAAGTGACTCACAGATAATGTTCATGTCCGGGCCAAAACTCATGCATGATAAGAGAGAGGGACTCGATGGCAGATACGGGACAAGATTATCCAAGAGAACTGCCTTGGGATGAAAAAAAAAAAAAACAAAACTAACCCTGAAGTTTAAAAGGGCTCTCCGGTGAAAACGGTCAAAGTCCTCTGTGCTTCCTCCTTGGCAAGATATGCCCCAGAGAACCACGTGCCACTCCACATAGCGCTTTGTGGGGAGGATTCCATTTAAGAGTCATTAAACTCCACCAGGACTTCCTTGCCCATAAAGACATAAATGCTATACAGATTGCTGTCCCGTCATAAATAACTAGAAAACCTGATAAGAATTTGAAGGAGACATGACATGAGACAGTAGCTGCTGTGCTGAGGGCTGTAATTTTGACCGAAGGTAACAAGTGGGGTGGCCATTCCCCACTCACCCCACCCCTAGTTCATTGCCCAGATGGAGTATCCAGAATGAGGCTCAGAGATGAGAAACCCAAACTGAGCCTTCCAGTCCCAGGGTTGCTGAGGTCAGCAAGCTGAGGAAGCAGGCCAAAGCAGCTGGTAGGCGCCAGGAGGCACACACAGGGGGAGGAGGCCTCTGGAACCTCTGATACGGATCTGGTACACAGATCAGGTGACGGTCCAGGGGCTGAGGAGAGAACCACTAAAAGGGAACATGCGAAACAACACCCAAAGCAGACAAAACTGGGAACAGTCCATGCTCTCACCAGAGGGGTTGGATAGACCTTACAATACGTGAGATGTGAGGCAGAGTCCTCAGAAGGACACGGCCTTAGGTTAGTTTCCAGGGCTTCTTTGGACTTGCCCTTTGCACAAAGTTTAAAAGTAAACCTCAAAAGAATTAAACCAATTTGAAGTAAGTTAGATACATGGCAGAAGAAAGCCCAGAACTCTATGAAGGAGTACCATAAAATATAGCTTGAACAACACAATACCCGGTATGCAATTATAAATAACAGTCAAGCAAAGTACAGGAAAAGATGACTTATAAACAGGCCCTGAACTGAGAGATGATGGAATTAGCAAATACGGTCATTTAAACAGCTGTTGGAAATATGCTTAAGAATGCAGAGACAGGAAGAAGACAGAAAGTGGAAAATATAAAAAAGACCCAAAGGAAATTTGTGTCAATGAAAAACCGTGCTGGCTCTGAGTAGCAGGACTGAGTAGGGCCAAAGAAAATATTAGTGAACCTGAAGACACGGCAACAGAAGTTAGTCAAAATAAGCACAGAGGAAAATGTCTTAAAAATAGAGGCAAAGCATATTGTAAGGTGACGTGTTAGTCTGAAAGGAGAGAAGAGAGGGAAAACAGAAGAAATACTTAAATCAAAGCAATGGGTACAAAAAAAAAACACATTCAACAAAAAGCTGTAAACTCACATTAAATACAGACCCAAAGAGCTCAACAAACCACATCAGGCACATTAAAATCACAGTGCCGCACAGCTATGAGGAGGACAGAGCTTTTAAAATTGAAAGTGAGAGCTGAAGGGAGCTGGTGGGAAGGAAGTCTAGTGACTGTGAAGTCACTTGGTGGTTTCTAATAATGTGAGGCATAGATTAACCACGTGACCCAGCAATCACACTCCTAGGTACTTATCCAAGATAAACCAAAAGATATGCACAAATATTTGTTGTTAAAATCTGGAAAACCTTTAAGAGTTCTTCAAATGATCAGCAGCTAAAATGCAGACTAATAAGAATGTATAAACCACGGCTATCTGCAAAGACATGTCTCTCAAAAATGCTGTAACTCAGCAAGACGACTACATAATACATGATTTCTTTTTAATGACAGTCTGGAAAAGACTATGGTGAAACAAAACTCTGGGGACAGATGAATGGGGGCTAGGGCTCAGGGAGTGACCGCCCTTGGCCCTGACCTTTGAGTGAACGTGCTCAGAGGTCCTGCACTGCGAAGAGGGAGCATGAATGTGGCGTTTTGACCTCTGCTGCAGGGAGGTTGGAGAAAATGACACTGAGCTCCTGGATCCAAGCAGGTCTACCCCCAGAGGTATCCTAGGGCACCAGGGAGGTCCTTTTACCACATAGCTACCGAATCATGATGCCTCTTGGGGCCGGACCCTGCCCCCTCACATCTCCGTGTGCTCTGACACTCACCTGAGAGCGAGATTCCTTCTGCGAGCCCATAAGGAAGATAAGCAAAAATGATCATCATGCCAAACTCCAAGGAAGGCGTTTTCCTCAGGTCAATGTGCTTTAGCACGTAGAAGACAATTGTCAAGGCAAAAGAACGCACAAGACAGTGGGTGGGCGACTGGGAGACGTCACAAGCCTACTGCCTTCCCAGCACAGAAGGTGAACCATGGAGCCGAGAGATGCTGGCACATCCCAGGGAACATTTATCAGAATTCATGAATTGCTTCTTGGTCAGGAAACTGTTATTATAAAAAAGGGAATCTGACAAAACATTAAGCTTAAAGCAGACATTCCTGAGATGAGTGGGAGGGAGGAGTGAGAAGCAGTCCCAGGGAATGCACTGGGCTGGGGGCATAGCTGTTGCTGCAGGAAGAGCCCACACCACCAGGCCCTGCCAGGCCCAGCCACTCTTACTTCTTTTGAAGATGTGGGATGGGCTCACTAAGGGGGTTTCCATGGAAGGACCTTCCTTCCTGTTCTGGAAATTTCTAAACTCCTGTGAAGAGAGCTTCTGCATATTCAAACACGGTTCACACGTCTAAGCGTACACCCGTCTACTCTGCTATGTCACCTCGGATGCTTCACTTTTTTACTATAAATGTGGAGGACAAAGCTGAAATGGAAGAAAGTCTTCTCCTTTCTGTTTACCGGTGCAATCTGAGAAGCTGCCAGCTGACTCAAGAGAGCCTTTAGACTTCTGGACAAAGGAGCTGAAGGAAAGTTCAGCAGGATGGCAGACAGACCTGCCTCTCGCCAAAGGGGCCTCCCGGCCATCTGTGACGCAAACTCGTGTGGAGGCGGGCGGCGGCCATCTCTGCGCCGTGCAGGCCAAGGCTCATGCAGAAACGGTGTCTGTTCCTCTGTGAACCTGAAGACTCTCCTACCACAACAATGTGTCACTGGCTCATCAACCGGCCACTTTCCTTCCCTGACTGGAAAATCTTATGGGCTGTTGGGCAACAAAATCAATACCCAGAGCATGGGGGCGCTTGCCCTCCCAGATGAACACTTTCAGGGGGTAAGGAGTTTCTCAACATGACACTGTCAAAGGAAATTAAATATCAATTTCCTGAGTGTGAAAAGTGAAGCAGCAGAAAATGAAAATCATCTGAATGCAGTGAGAGTCTGGGAACTGAGAAGCCTACCCACCCCGAAACATATCTGACTTCCACCAGCAGACAAGCTTCTTGAACTCTGAAAAATGACATCTTAAATTTTACTTGCTAAATAAGAAAAATCTCTTGAGTTTAAAGTGTTGCTCAAACCAAAAGTAAACATGAAAATCTTTCTTCAAACAAGCCAGATGAAAATTGACCCCCTTAAAGAACCGGAGAAAGTGGCTAGAGATGGAATGCAATTAAGAATCATCTTCTCAGCCATGTGTGTTCATCAGATTAAAAGGATATTAATGCAGAGATTAAGCCGGTGAGAGTGCCGAGTGCCGCTGAGCCAAAGAACATTTTGAGGAAGTAGCCAAGGGCTTGTAAAAATGTTTGCCACCCACTGACATCTGACATATTTTTCCTTGTTAAACCTTCAGCTGTGCTAGGAAATAAGAAGAAAAAAAACAGAAAGAAGTTAAAATGTTATAGACAAAGTTATTAGAAATTAACTTAGAACTTGAAAATTATTATCTGCTTATTCATTCATTCATTCATTCACTCCATCATTTAGTTGGTTAGTGATTAACATTTACTTGTTCATTTACGTTGTTTCGGGCACTGTGTTAGCTTCTTGGGGTTCAGAGATGCCTGCCAGGAGCTCCTACAGCCTAGCGAGGGAGAAGACCAAGCTGGGAGCCAATGACCAGCTGCTCAGAGCGGAGGCCGGCACGAGCACAGGGCTGGCAGCTAACTCAGGCTGGTGCGGCTCAAGGAAGGTTCTGGGTGACATATGGGCTGGGTTTAGATTTAGGAAAGAGTCAATCCAGTGACGAAATGAGGGAAAGCACCGCAGCATCGCAGCTGAGGGAGCACACGCACAGAGGGAGCCCGAGAACATGCCGCACATCCTGGAAGCATTCACATACACAGGTGAGCATGGATAAAACCCAGAAGAGGTGTGGGGTGAGGGGCTGAGGGCGCGTGAGAGGACAGGACAGAGATCAGGCAGAGCAGCTGGTGGCAGTGGGACCCATGGAGGCTGGAGATGAACCACGTGAAGGAGTTGGGGTCGCACCCTGAAGGTCTGGGGAGCCGTGGAAAGTGCTAGTGTGTGTGTGTGTGTGTGTGTGTGTGTGTGTGTTGAGGAGGATGGTCATATGATAAAATCGGAAACTGAGGCGATGGCACAACGTCAGATCAGAATGGGGCTGCCTACAGAAGTGCTCCAGGTTCCGGTTGGGAGTGTGGATTTACAGGCATCACAGAGGAAGAATTAAAGTACTGTCCTTTCACAGTGACAGAGCAAAGTAGTGGCAGGAAGCATTAAATTTAATTGTTGGTTTTATTCCCAAAGGGAAAGTCATCGTGCTCTTAGCACGGAGTTACTCTCGTTAAATCTCCTCCTGTGGATGCCGCCTTCCAACTAGCCCTCGATTCCGTCCACATCTGCCCCGCTCCCCCCCCCGCCCCATGGCAGGGCTAATGCCTTCTGTGCATCCTCGCTCAGCATCCTTGTCTTCCTACTGAATGACCCGTCCTCCATTCAGTGCTTGAATGACCCCTTAATATACACATTTGATCAGGTTAAAACCCATCAACAGCTCCCTGCTGCTGTGTAGGAAGAAGCCCAGGCTTCAAAGCAGGACCTGGTTCCCCTCCGCACCATATCTCTCTCCCTCATTCAAGGTGGGACCCCACTGTCACGGACACCTGCTTGTAGGGCATATCCCCAGACCGCTGCCAACTTCCTGGTTTGTCCCCAAGAACCAGGGTGAGTGTCGCTAACTCAGGAACCCCCACTCTGACCCCGTCAGCTCACTCACAGGCTCTCTTGGAGACTGACTTCTCTACAATGTGCGAAAACGCTCCAGGAGGCCCAAGCCTGTGTCCACCTGTCCGCTGCCATATGTCCAAGGCCAAGGGCAGAGCTAACACACAAAAGACACCCGATGGATTCCGCAGAATCAGTGAATGCCGCAAGACTGGTCAGCAGTAAGAGTGAGCTTCATTGGCCTTTCACGAAGTGGTGTGATTTTCTAGTGGGATAATCTCTGGTAAAAGGGTGCCTCTGTCTTTCATGCAGTCAGCCCAGTGTAATATAATAGCGGTTCTGAGAAGTCCTGCCGAAAGGTAACCTAATTTTTTCACACAAGAGTTTTCCAAACTCAACTGAACGCGTGATGTTCCTAGGCCCTCTCCCCCGGCAGATTACAGAGCCACATCCCATCCCAGGCACGTGGGCGCCAAGAGGGTCTCTTCCTGGGAACGTGCTTTTGAAGGCTAAGGTCACCTTAGATCTGGACACGTGCCTGATGTCCACTGCCCCCACCTCATGCCTCTACCAGGCCCGCGCTCGGGCTGGCATATCGCTCCCTTTCCAAGCAAGGAGGCTGAGTCCAAAGGGGCGGGGGGGGGGGTGGTCACACCAAGGTGAACAGCAGAGGAAAGTGAAGTCTGAGCCGAAGATAAAAGGAACCAGAATCTGAACTCTTTCTGGCCTGGTAATTTTCTACATTTTATTTTTCTAGGTTAAGTTTCTCACATCTTAGAGAATAAAGACAATGTGGCTCCCAGATCCATTTCAAGAGCATAAGCTATAGCTGGAGGGAACAAAAGGTTTCCTCTACAGCAATTATTTTAAGAATAAATTGTCATAGTAACAAATCAATGCTAAAAATAATTTAATTAAAGTTAATGAAGAAACAGAAGATACTTAGCTTTCTGGCACGTATGGAAATAAAAACATTAAAAGGGGGTAATTCATTCACATACTCAGCTGCAAAGATAAAATGTGTCAGATCACTTTGAAAACTGTCCTCTACGAAGGTCCCTTAAGCAAGTTGGGATTCTGCCTTGCAACCAAAGTGAGCTGACAACAGGTCTCTCTGCGCTGCAGAAGCAGGCAGGCTTACAGGCTCCGTCGCCGTCTTTTACTGGAAAATGCTGACCAGCTCACAGGACAACTGTCTGGGAAGTCTGCACAGTGGCTGTTTCCCCCTCATACCCAAGGCTTGCTTTTCTAGAAGCATCCTTCTTCCACTCTGGCCCGAATTTGTTGAGTTCAGTTGGTGTGTGGACAGTGTCCGGCACAGAGGGCCCTCACCCAATGCTGCTGGTGGGCAGCCGGCTTCTGGGTGTCTGGAAGCCAGAGAGGTGGTATCCTACTAGCCCAGCCGGAGCAGGGGGAGCGGGGGGGACCAGGCGGGGGGAGGGGCACCTCTGGAACTACATGCACTTGGTTCAGCGGCCCAACTTCTGGAGGTGGCATCATCGGTGATTTGGCCTTCAAAAGTACTTCTTTCTCCAAGGAAGAACCCTGAGTTACTTATATTGGCTTCCTCATTTCTCATTTAAAAAAGGAAATATCTCCTTATCTTTCTTTGCTTTTTTTCTTTTTAATGACAAAGAGACTTGGAAAAGCTCAGAAAAGGTCCTATTTCTGACATTGGAAAGGAAAAAATAAAGACAAAGCAGTCGAGTTTAGTTCCTAATGTATAAAAATAACTCATGATGTCACTTCCAATTTGGGCGAGATTCTTTCACACATGTTCCACTGGCTGTCAGGGTATAAGGTAAAAGTAAAAACCAAAATGTTAAGGCGCTCTTAGAGTAGACCTTAAGTAAGAAAAAATATTGCCCTCAGATATTTTAAAGTGCTAATATCATGATATGTAATTAATTAATAAAATTACAGAAATTTTTGCCATGAAAAAGCTCATAATAGAGACTTAGCAAAACAGATCACACTAAACCCATAAGCAAGAATAATCTGTAACCAGGGAAACAATGCTATAGGAAGTGATTTATCAACTCTGGTCAGTGGAAGTCACAAGACAGTCTATAAAGCAGAAGCCCTTAAAAAAAATCCTGTATAGGTCTGTCAAAATGACGTCTGTAATTATCTGTGGACAGTAACAATGCATGCAATTTTAATTTATTTTGTGCTTATGTGTTTTCAAGTTTTATAGAAGAATATCTATTACTTTTCGAATACCAAAAATATGTTAAATTTTAAGGTCTGTTACTACTTCTTGCAATTAAGCAAAATTTGGTAAGCTCTTCCTGTAAAGGGAGGCCAAAAACAGGCAGACAGTAACTGTGGAGCAGAGAAGAGGAAGGGAGTTCACATTCAGTGAGGTCAGATGTTTTTCACAATATCACATTTAAATATTTAACCCTCAATCCAACCCTAAACCGAGCATCTTCACTTTATTGTTTGGAAACTTGCAGTTCAGAGAGGTAAAGGCACTGGCCTGGGGTCACACAGCAATGAGTCACATCATGTGGACTTGAACCGAATTCTGCTGGCTCCCAGGCTAGCTTTTCACACTATACAACCATAGAGACCATAATATAGCTTCAGAAAAACACTAACTACCAGTGAGTGGTTATGTTAGGCAAAGAATCCACAGCACATAAAATAAGACAGAGTTCACACAATGGAAACTATCCTTACAGGTCTCAGTCCCCACATTCTTTCAGCTCGTCTCTGGTGCTGTCCAGGGCTCTTTCATCCAGTACCTTTGTCGGTGCCTTCTCTGTATTTTAGCAAAACTGGGTTTCCAGCTTGCACCTGCTAATGAACCCCACAAGATGCAGGACTCAAGGAAACTGCTCTGCCTCACATAAACACACTTATATCCCTTACACTTATTCCCCTTTCCCACTAATGTCTTGACAATGTATGATTCATCTTTAATTTCTGAGATCCTGTCACCAAGGACAGCCAAACCAGAGAAACTGGGAAAGACTTGCAGCTTCTAAGGTCACTTTCACGCAACAGCATCCCAAAGCGGGACGCCTGTTGGTATCACTTTTAATAAGCACCCCCGTTGATGCTGATAGAAGCTGAGCCCCAAAACAGCTAAAAAGTAAGTCAGAAAAGGCAGATTCTCCTCTCCGCGCCACCCTGAACCCCACAGTACTCCTGGGGCATGTCGAGGCATGTCAGGACAGACGGCGGAGTAGCAGGCAAAAGTCACAGCACAAGCCGCTGCCCCTGCAGCTGCCTGGACACATAGGGCCCTTTGCGACAAGGAGCTCAGTGCTGTCACACACACTTACTTGGTCAGGACAATGGAGACTGCATCGTTGAGAATACTCTCTCCAAAAACCAGCATGTTGAGCACTGGGTCCACATGAAGGGCATTGAAAATGGCAATCGTAGCCACCGGATCGACGGCAGAAATGAGGGACCCAAATGCAAAGCTGTGAGAGAGAAGGGAGACGGTGACTCGTGATGACTATCACTGGGCCTCTATTAAAACACCAACATCGAAGGCTGTGTCTGACATTTACAGCACGCAGAGCTGAGGGAGCCACAGAAGATGGGGTCCTTCTCCCTCCTGCCCAGCCCTGTGGCAGGTGGGGCCGTGCCAGGCCTACTCTACCAGGAGCTGTCACACCTTAGGTCCAGAGGCTTTATTTTGACCAGTGTTGGAAGAAGATTTGGCTTAAATACGGCACAGACCTCCTGGCTTGCGTGGTCAGTGGCCGGAATGGTGGCTTGGGCGCCTCCCCTTGAGGCACATGAGCTCCAGCAACTGACCTCTATGGTGCTTGGTGCTGCTGCCTGTGGTGGACGCCGGCCCCACTCACACTGACCACATCCGACTACCAAAGGCCGCAGTGACACCAGTGCGCCTCGGGGGCCAGGCCAGCGGCTCTGCCCTCCACACCCACGAAGTCAGACTGTTAACGGCCCAGTATGTTTCAGGCACTACGGCTAGTTACCATCCCGCAGCATGTATGTGGTCAGTGTCCTCAGTGCAGGACATAGGCCAACGCAACCCATGCGGTGACCCTCTGAGATGGCACTATTGTCCCAGTACCCAGGAGCCAAGCGAGGGACGAAGAACTTAAGTGACTTGTCCAAGGTCAGACAGCTAAGGAGTGGCAGAGCTGAGACTCCCGAAGAGCCAGGTGGCTCAGTGACGGGGCCTGACCACGGCACTGGGCAGAGCGACATCCAGAGACGAAAACCAATGTCAGAAGAGCAAGGGCTGCACAGGAAGTCAAGGTGCTGAGAGAAAGCGTGTCCTGCAGGGGTGGGGGTGTCACTTAGGCTGAGGGGCCAGGAAAGACCTCTCTAGAGAGATGACATCTGGGGAGGCCATGGTGAGCTGGCCCTGCGGTGGGGGCAGGCTTGGTTGCCTCAGAGACAAGAAGGGTGTGGCAGCAGCCCACAGGCAGGGCTGTGGCAGGACACGCGAGAGGTGGAGAGCAATGCTGGGGCCTGTCACTGTGTGGGCTGGAGGGCCCCTCAGGTTCTTGCGAGTCTTCTAGTCCCTCAGACTGCTAGGCCTGGCCCTGCTTTCTTGCCTGCTCAGCAGATTGTTCAGTCTTCTCCTTCCCTGAGGGAACAGCCCTGCGGAGAGGTGAGCGGAGATGCCACCTGTTTCTGACCCTCACCCTGTGTGCAAGCTGGGAGGGGCGTGGGGGTGTCTTCCTTCCCCTGGCATCACCAGCAGGCTCTGCGGGCCCTTGGCTGGGGGTTCAGGGAGCGGCAGCGGGCAGGCAGTGGGGTGCTGGGCTGCCGTGCTAGTAGCAGCCCCCCTGATACATCGACCATCGAGTGTTGGCTTCCAGGGAGCGCCGGGAGAGCGCCCAAGTGTGATTAATTAGAAGTTTGGATGGGAGAGCCTGCTCGCCTTGACCCCAAGCCGAGGTCCAGGCTCTGCAAGGCCATCTCAGCGCAGACCTCACTGCCAGCCTCTCCTTGTCCTCAGAGGCCTTCCTGGGGGCTGGGGGCTGCTACTGTCCCTGCCTTTCGTCCTCACTGGGGTGCTGAGGGGTGCGGCGGGGAGCACTGTGCTTTGCTCCCAGGTGTCTGTGATGGGGGGCCGGCCGGCAGAGGGCAAGTGGAGGGAGGGCGAGAGGGAGTGTAGTGCCACAGAAGCAGCCAGCCTGCAGGGCCTGTGCGGCTGGCAGCTGGCCTGAAGCACTAGCACTGCGACTCACTTGTGTCAGCCTCACCGTCATCGCCCATGGCAACCTGACAAAGGGCCTCGAGGGCAGGAGGATATTTGAAAAGTCTCTCCCCAAGGGGAGAGAGGCCAGGATAGGGGAACCTGGACTCACTGGTGGGGTGTGTTGTGCTGATTTTGTGCGGCTGAACCGGCCCCTCCCCCAGAGCCCCACTATGGAACAGCTAGCACCCTAGTTTTGGTGCTAGCACCCCAGAGTTCACTTAAGGTGCCACACCTCGCTCTGCTTTCCTGTGGTTGCATGGGGCTCGAGGGGCAGGCAGGGGACCCGAGCCTGGTCAGTGAGGGTCACTGCCAGTTTTGCCAGGCATCAGGAATTAGGGTGGCCCGGGGGCAGGCACAGCTGACGTGGAGGTGATGTGAGTCCAAAACCATCAGCACTATCCTGTGGGGTTCGTGTGCCTGAGGATGAAGCCAAACAGGGAAGAGCTGAGTGTGGACACCACACAAGGAGACCGTGGGCCTGGAGGTGGGCACGCCGGGAGCCCAGGGCACATCAGCTCCACAGGCCAACAAGTTGTGCGTTTTGTTTGTGTTTTATTTAAAACTAGTTTGCGTTGGGCTTCAGCTGCACTGAAGAAGCCTGACTCATGTTCTTGGGAACTATTTCTTCAGTAGAAATATCACTAAACAAAAATATTAAAAAATACAATCTGTACAACCCAGTCACTTTTATGTTTCTATAACAGAAAGTCTGTACTGTATAGCATTTTGAAAAATTGATTAAAATGTCAACTTTTGGGGGGAAAATTCTTGACCAACAGCTATAAACCTGGGCTCTTAAAAAAACCGTTAAATATCTAATGAGTCTCGGCCCATCTCCCCCGGTAACTGCCAGGTGGAGCTGAGAGCAGCTGTCCGCTGAGACGGGTGGGCTCCCCGTCACCGTGGTCCC
>NW_004567123.1:30984475-31035949 GCF_000260355.1 Condylura cristata | reverse complement strand
GAGACTGTTGGGCTAGTCCCGCTGTGGGCGGCCGCTTTCCAACAGGAAAGGAACTGCCTGCCCATCAAGACAGATGCTACCTGACTTACTCACTTGTCTGCCGGGTAATTTTTTCACTCTTCCCCTGACGTTTTGACCACTGATTCAGTTCTCTGTTTTCCCAGCCAGATGTCCCGGAGCAGGTTGAAGACTTCAGACTGAGGTGGAGATCCACAGTCGAGCTTCTCCCACCTCACCCCACCCCGCCTCACTCCAACTCCATCCCTAATCTATCATGATGACAACTTTTCATTATGGCCACAAAAAAGGCTGAGAAATTAGTTGGAGATGAGCCTTAAGAAAAAGGGCAAGGCTGCAGAATAGGGAGGCGCATATGTGTTGGGGGGTGTGTGTGTTAGATAACGGGCCAGAGTTATTTCCTCCAAAGTTTGAACTAAATCAGTCCTTTCAGCCATAATGTTCTGAAATCTTCAAATTTCTTAACATAATTTTGATCACTTCAGAGACACAAATTAATTCAGGATAGATTCTATCGCAGAAATCATCAGCAAAATAAAAAGAGAGACAGATAGATAAGTACCACACCCAGGAATCAATGTGGAGAAAGTTCTCCCCAGGTGAAAAGCAGTCCCATGGTTTTACAGAGTGAAAGATTTACCTGTCTGTCATGTTGAGTTTAGCGATTACATCAGCCTGCAAAAGAAAACACATAAACACACAGACACAAAAACAACCCCTGGAGAACAGCCAAGAAGATTAAAAGGCCCATTAGTGCTTCCTCACAAACTAATAGGGACATTAATCTTCAGCCCCCAAACCATGTGAAAAGTAAAGAACACCCCCAAGTTTTAGGGTAAGCATGCACTCCGTCACCGGGCAACAGAAGTATGGAAAAGAATGCTGGTTTTTCCAAACCAGATGAACCTCAGTTTCTTCTCCATGTTCACTCCTGTTTATGCTAGAAGCTGATCCAGGCAGAGGGCTGCCTGACAGACTTATTTTAGTGCCACCGTGGCCATCAGATGGGATGGGCTTTAGCCTACAGCTATGAGAAGCAGCAAATGCATCTGACACATAAGTGGGAAATCTGCCAGTCACTGAGATGCCTGAACCTCAAATTTAGTCTCCAGAACTGGGGCAGCCAACATTCAGCAACTGACAATGAAGGGGAAAAGCTGTGTCGTGTGAGAGGCACTCAAATGAACTCAAATCTATTTGAACCCAAAGTACAGATCACCCAGTTGATGACACTGGGAGTCGGTTTAGCAATGGCAGGAAATCCAGAGGATATATGTGACTCCACAGGGGCTACCTAAGAACTGAGTGAACACATTCAGAATCATCTCTGATTTTTTAAAAAATACAAATGTTTATTCAAAAAAAAAAAAAAAAGCCTAACAGTGTTATCCCTGATTCAGTCTCTCTGACTGAATCTCTTCATGGCATCTAGTCTGCTTTACTTTTAGGAATTCTGACAAGACAACACTGGTGCAAGCGAAGATACTACAATACTGTGGAGGCTCATGGAAAAAAGTTCGCTCAGTTCCAGATCCAAAGCTCTGCGAGGACACTCGGGGACAATCCTAGCATGGCTTTCTATGTTTCATGTGAGTCTGAGTTTCCTTCAAGGATGGTGTTACCTTGAACGCGAAAGCCAGGTCCCAGGTGGCATCCCTAGCCCCTTGCCTGCACTCACTCTAAGAATGTAAGATTTGCCAAGTCTTTGAAAGATGCTTTTCTTACCTGACCCAGAAAATAAATTCCTCCACCTACAACAAAAGCGGAAATTGCTGTACCAAAAACAGCAAACAGGGTGATGGAACCAATGTTCTGAAAGAAGTTGCCCTGTTTGGAAGGAGAGAAAGGGTCAGATCAGTTGCTCCAGGTGGGGGCAGAGGGGCCTGCCCTAGCCCTGCCCTCACCCTTGGCCTCTGGAAGGGCCACCCTCTCTCACCCTGTTGGGCAAGCTGGAGACCTGGGAGTCTCCCCTCAACCCCACACCCAGCAGAGCTAAGTCCTGTGGCTCCTCCCCTCCTTACAGCTCCCCCCCCCCCATCTCCACCAGCCTGGCCCCAGCCGCCTTCACCTCTCCCCGACCACCGCAGCCGAGACTCGTAAGTCGCGTAACTCTAATAAGACTGGTAAGTCTCAACCATTCTTGGCTCCTTGCTCTCCATTCTTCAAGAACTACCAGAAAAATCTTTGCTAAAGGAAAACCTGATGTGCTGGCTTCGCTGTGCCCCCCACTGCTATCTGAAGTGTGGCAAAAAGCCAGCCAGTCTGGAAGGCTGGACCCCACAATGGCCGGTCACCCACCTGCAAGTGCTATGCTCCCCTTTGTCCGCTGAGTTTCAAGCGGTAATCATCTTACTGAACTTTAATTCCCAATCCAAATTTATGTTAGCAAACACAACACTATTAAAATAAAATACCAAAGCTAACTTCCTATCTGTCTGGGGGAGGACAGGGAGTAGACAGGCGCCTCTAAATTGGCATTTTCAACTCACATCTAACTCATGTAAATTGTAACATTCTTTGCTGAAAAACCATGCGCAAAAAAGTGTTCTTCTAAGGAAATATTATGTCTCTCAGACTTTGAACAAGATCATTTATTTTCCCTCCTCCAAAATGTCAGAAAATACTTTGCATGCCTTGATACAATCATCAAAATATCATGTTTTTAAGTCAAATCAGCTTCCTCAGCACTATTTTGAGGTATTTTTATAATCAGCTTATAGTTCTTTTAAGTTGTTTACAAAATGAAAGACACAAAGGGCTTCAACTTTTCTTGCTTATAAAACAATTTAAGAAGGAAATCTGCATGGAACATCTTAGGGTATATTTGCTGTAGTACCCAGGGGGAAGTTAAAGATTTAATTGTATGTTTTTACCAAAACTCTCTTGACAAATTTAACTCTCCAGTTTAGTAAGCTATTACCAGCAGTAATAGTAATATTAATAACAGATAACACTGATAACAAGAAGCTCTAGATTTATTTAACTGGGTAGGTGGTAATTCCCATACATTCTTTCATTTATTATAAATTTCAAAACAAGCCTGGAGGCAGGGGCTGGGGGGTGGGTGACTTGGTTTTGATTTCTACTCTACCCGGGAGACCTGTAGGGGGCAGCACAGGACCAGCTCTCGGATCGTGCTCCTAAGCCTGGCCCTTGGCTTTGGCCCTCTGTTTTCTCCCTAGGGAGCTCCCAAGAGCGTCCTCCTGCTAACCTTTACACTTTTTAATCACATTTACCAAACAATTTACATTACTAGTGACATAGTCTATGTTGAATCACCTCTTCATTTTAAAACCGCAATTCATTCCTATTAAAAGAAAACTCTCTGACGAGGGGAAAAAAACACAGGACACACAAACTGGCCAGAGGTGAGATGCTCCTGCCCAGGCCCAGGCCAGCATAACCAGGCTGCCCAGCACGGAGGTCTGGGAGAGTGGGCCTGAAGGAGCTAGGAAGACGAGGAGGAAAGATGGAGAGGGTGTGGAGGAGGGAGACTAGGGATGAAGGGGCTACTGGCCGGGAGTGGAGGCCCAAGGCAGAACACTGAGAGGGAGGGCGAGTAGGTCTGGGCGGGAGGGCAGGGCCCGCCAGGTAAGCTGGAGCTCAAAGGTCTGGGACACTCGGTCCTCTCCTTCAGGGCAGCCTGTCCTCTTAACATGTGTTAGTTTGCGTCCAACAAGAGGAGCCAGTGTATTGTCCGTGTCCACTTGAAATCACATTGGCAATCTTCCCGGGCAGAGCTCTCCTCTGTGGAAAGTGCCAGGTTAATAAGCCACACTGCCGACCCATAAAAGCGGCCCAGCGGCCATGCTTGTTCCTCTCCACCAGCAAGGCCGGGCAGTCCAGCTTCCACCAGGCACCCCAGGGTTTCACATAGAGTCGCTGCAAAATTAACACCCCAGCTGTCAGGGAACCGGGCTTGCCGGCCTGGGGAGCCATGCGGGCCCGGAGCACTGCCTGAGTCTTACCTTGTGTAACGAGTATCCTGACTCAAAGATAATAGGTGGAAGCAGCAGGAGGAAAAACATATTTGGACGAAACATTTCCTCTTCCTGAAACATAAAAAGGGTGTTTTCAGAGGCATGAAAATTGTGTCACTAGAGGCCAGTCCATCAATGAAGAGCCAGAGTCACTCTTCCTTAGAGAAGCTAGAGCCTGGCCTGGTGGAAATCTGTGATGTTTAAAAGACTGCCTGGCAGTAAAACCGAGAGGAGGGAAAAACTAATCGCAAAACAAAGCAACACCAAAAACAAAAACAAAAGCTGCATTTGAAAACGGAGGACAAATATTTAAAAAGGTGATCTGCTGAAGAAGGAACAGAGCACGCTGCTTCCCAACAGACAGCAGGATGCTTTTGTTCTTTAATGAGGCTAAGAAAACCGATTTAATACAGAAATTCAGACCGCTTTCCAAAAGCTGGCAAATTGGAATCCTCCAGCATAAAGGTAAAGGGAAACCCTGAAACAATCTACTTGGAGGCCAGCAAACCGTACTAGGCTTAAGGCGACCCTCCCTTCTCCCTGCGCTCACAGGCGCTCGCTCTAACTCACCTGAGGGCCCTGTGACTGGGGACGTGCAGTAAAACGAGCCCTTTGCCAGGCTTTCAGATCCAAATGCTAAGTATCATGATGGAAGATGGTTCTAGAATATGGCCATCATTGTGAAAATGAAATAATAATTTCATTTTCTGCCTGTACATATATCTTGTTGGTGGACATGGGAAAAGTACACACTGGTCCAGAAGCACATAGCCTAGATGTAACCCACAGTCAGTCTGATACTACAAGATCAGGCCCCTTTTCTGGAGAAAATTTCCATGCCACAATCTTGACAGATTGATTTTTTTGTCAAAATTCCTATTTCAAAGAGTGACTAAATGTATTCTTACAAATGTACAGCTGTTACCATAAAGACTAAAATTGTGCTCAAAAAGGCTCAAAATAGGAGCAAATGATGGCTTCTGAAAGTGCCTTATTAAGTCTTAAAATAACTGCCTGTGTAACAAGCTCATGACTCAGTCTGGGCCCAGGTGAAGAGAAAGGGCTGACTTCTGAGCTCTGTGGGCACCTTACTCTCAGGACCTGGTCAGTAGACAGGTCCTCTGGAATTTCAGAAACAGAGCCCTCCCTGGGAGGAGGACACACCTGCAGGGGATCACAGAGAGGAATCTCCCAAAGTGACCTTATTTGGAAATAAGAGTCTGTCCAGATGTCATTAGGGAGGAATCTGGGTGAGGTAATCCTGGATTAGGGTGGGCCCTAAACCTGATGAGAGTGTCCATAAAAGAGACAAAAAAGGACACAGAGACACAGAGGCCACGTGAAGACAGAGGCGCGCCGGCACTGCTCTGCCTCAGCCCAGAGGGGACGCCGGCACCGCAGAGCAGGGCAGCCGCGTGGGGCTCTCCCTGGAACCTGCCCTCACCTTGCACCCAGATTTCTGGCCTCCAGAATGATGAGAACAGGCTGTAGCTTCGCACCCAGCATGCGGTGATGGGTGACAAAGCACAGGGGACTCAGTAGCCCTCTCAGCAGGGTGGTGTTAGGCAGACGCCCAGGTTCCTTTTAGCAACATCTGACTGCTGACTTTAGCGGGTACCGGAACAGTGCGTGTCAAATACTGCTGACCCACAGGCTGAGCGGTCGCCCCTTTTAACGCTTTTCAGTCCGAGCGAAGTCAGACACCTCCATTGGTGCTGCCGCGTGGAAGGAGCACCTCTGGCCAGTATGCTCATCTCCCTTTCTGAGAGGCCAGGCTTGGCCTCAGAGGCTCCCACAGGTATCTGTGCTAGATCTGACTTTATCAAATTCATGAAATCATTTTCTGCCTGACATAATATTAAGAAGTGTCCTTTAACATAAATGTATCAAGTACGCCAGTGTTCACAGCAACATCATGTATCAGAGCCAAGAGGGGAGAACAGCCCCCTTCACCCGCCATGAATGGACAAACCAAGTGTGGTCTATGCCAACCGCGAGTAAATTATTCAGCCACAGGGGCAGGGGGAGTTCTGACACTCGCCAAAACGAACCTTGAAACACCAACCAAAGTACCGTAAGCCAGACACAAATGGACATACGTGGCTCCACGTATGTGAGGGACTCAGAGTTGCAAATCCACGACGGAAAGTAGAACAGGAGCGACCACAAAAGGAGAAAGAAAAAATAGATATCAAAAAGGAGAACAGAAAATGGGGACCCGGGAAGAGGGAGCTGTCATTTCTGTTTGAGCTGATGGGAAGAGTTCTAGAAAGCAACAGTGGTGATGACACAAAACCAGGAGTGTCGTGAATACCACCTGATTGTACACTTAGAAGGGACTAAAATTTTAAATTTTATGTTATCTGCATTATGTCACCAGAGTCTTTCCTTAAAAAACAAAAAAGGAGGGGGGTCTATAAAAATGCACATATATAAAAAAGCAAGCTGCTTTGAAGAAATACTTTAAACATGACCACACCAGCCAACGGCAGGCCCAGCGCCAGTGTTTAGGCACAGAAGTTCATGGAAAGAAAACAAGCTCCTTCATGTTTTCTTGCTCCCATTGCTCCCTGCAGCAGCCAGTTTCTGAACAGGTGTTCTATTTCCCACTCTGGCTTTGGGCGAACACTGTCCTCCAGGAAGCCTGTCGCAATCATCCCAGCCCAGAAGCCTCATCCTGCGCTGAGGTCAACCCTGGCTGCTGGGATGGCACTCGGGCACTTAATTACATTCTTTCCCAACTTTGGTTCACTTGTCTGTACTATTAAACATATTACTATTATTTCAACTTAAAAGGTAACATCTGTCAAGGGATAAATCCACTAACACTGAAGCATATAAAAATAAAAGTGAGGCGCAACCTCCCGCCTCCCACTGACTCTTCCAGGTCAGACCACAAGGCTCGTTTCTGCGATTTTACCCTCCTGGTTTCACAGGTCAGAGGGGTCCCTTTCCAGTTAGAGCTGCTCCATTGTGACACATTTCAACCATACGATTCTTGTATTAAAAGGGACCCTTCTTTTCCTTTACAAAACCCATTCTGTACCACACTTGTTAATCCCTCTCTTCTAGATGGAGGCTCAAGTTTAAATAGAAATTCGAGTTCCAGTTAGCTCTTAGACCAAAGAGGATGCTCCTGCCCTCATGACCACTGTGTAGACCCGGGGCAGAAGCACCCCACACCGAGGTGGATGGATGAGGTGGGGACAGTGGAGAGCACGTGGGGCCAGTGGGTGTGGAGGTGAGACGCAGCTCAGCCGCTTTGCAGCTCTGTGACCCTGGCCTGGTCCTAGCTTCTCTGGGCGTCACCTCACTCGTCTGTAAGCACCAGGGGGATGATGACAGCCGGTGGACCGACAGGAGTTACAGCATTCTGGAAGTGCTACAGAGCGGGACAGATAAGTTTTATCATCTGCTGTCAGCTGTCAGGATGAAATTGGGCACAATAAACACTGCTTGATGTTTAATGCTAATTACAACCTTTCCCCCTATATAGCAAGTTAGTCTAGGATTATAAAAGTGCAAATTAAAAACAACTATACCATAGAGTGTTTTCATGTTCTCTTGAAACTGGAATTTATACTTCTTCAAAAAAATAAATAACCTCAGATATAAAGATATCAACTCTAACAGAATGTTAAAAAAAATTAACAGGACAATATAAGCAACTTCACTGATGTGGAGTAATGTAAGAAACTCAGCATAACCATCAGTGTTGCTAAAATTAAGAATAACCAATAAAAGCTGCATTTATGCTAACATGAACATTTAGGCGAACCTACCTTCCAATTTGCCAGTTTTTTAAATTCAATAAATTTTATAACTGCTCCCATGAGAATACCTAGAAGAGAAAGTGTAAAGTTTAGTATAAATTTAAGATATGAGGAAAAATTACTCACATTCATTATTTAGATAAATAAATATTAGAAATACTATTTAGAGAAACTACATTAGGTCTCTAAACAGTTTTTATGGATTTCTGCAAGTTTTACATCTGAAAGAACTAAGAATGGACGTTAGTGTGAAGTTTTCTGAGTCGTGTGAGCTTCTCACTTGCATCTCAGACAGACACATCAACAATGGGGGTGGGAGAGGAAAAGCTTCGCAAAGCGAGTCCACGGGTAACTCGCCCAGCCTGAGGACTCACCACCTGGCATTTCTGCTGCTGCCACCCATCTCCAGGGTGAAAAGGCGAAAGGCTTACTGGCTAAGTTTGCCTCAGGCTGCTCGGTCCTACCATTTTCAATGAAGAACCCAGGCCCCCTGTGCAGGCTCAGCTGGCTGTGCTATGTAGACTACTCAGACAAACCCAAAGGATGTGAATCATTTCAAGTAAAAAAATCTAAGAAATTCCTGGAACAAAACAGACCATCTAAGTTCAGGCATGTTTCCATAAAGCTGACAGGCTCATTATTCTCTCATAAAGCACCTACCAAAAATAATTCTCCAAGAAGTATCCCAGGGACGGCTGCTTTATTTATTCACATGATAAATGATTATTCACCCTGTTGGCTCATCAGAGTCACCATGAGGGTTTTGGGGGCACACACCTGAGCAGAGCCCGATAAGTGACAGACTCTGGTGAGTCTGCCGGGCTCCGAGACCACTGTCACGGATGCTTGCCAGGGAAGTCTTCCCCTGTTTCCTTCCCAGGAAGTTGCTTTTCTCCACCAATAGCAGAAAGCTAAAGAAATCCCCCAGTGCATAAGGCAAGGAGCTGAAGCTAGAACATAGGAGTTTAATTGAAAGGAGTTGCTCTAACCTTAATTGCTGTGGGGAGTGGAAGTTTTCAGGGCAGAGAGGAGTTCTATAACTTTACTGGCCTCTATACCATGCGAATTATAAAATTACTTTGAAAAAGAGACAATGGCATATAGATCTGAGCTCTAAAGAGAGCTGAGGACCCTATTTCCAGAAGAACCATTGCATATTCTTGGTGGGTTAACTGGGTTAACCCTCTCCAGCAAGAGCTCCCCAGTTGCTTTATTCCTCCAATCATCTCAAATTGTGTGTCTTTTAAGGAATTTTTATACATACTTTTATCAAGCAAAAAGTTCTCGAGGAGTCTGTAAAATGTCATAAGTAAAACAAAAATTCCCTCCTTTAACTGAAGCAGCATTGCATTAGAACATTTTATTCGTTTCAAGTGTTCATTGTCAAGAACCAACATGTGTATATATTGCATGTTAATGTCTCTGTTCTGCATCCAAATCTCTCCTTCCCCACAACAATGTCCCCTTTTCCCAACTTTGCCACTTCCCTTCTGGTATTCACCATTTGGTCTTACAGCCTAAAAGTTTATTTTTGTTTTATTAGTTCCCGTTTTTTCTCTATACTACCTACACAAGTGAAATCATATGGTAAGCGTTCACACCCATTTCTGACTTAGTTCTCTCTTCCTACCCCAAGATAGCAAAGCATTGCACAAAGTTTGGCAAATACCAGAGCATTCTCTATCCTCTTATATATTTATATTTAACCACACAGTACTGTGTGTGTGTGTGTGCAAGTGCTTGTGTGGCGTGCTTGTGTGTATTCATATAAAGCCGGTGGTACTGTAAGTATATCATTTTACTACTTGCTGTCTTGCTCAGTATTGTTTTGGAGATCTAGTCAGTGATGATTACATCTAGATCTACCTCATCCCTTTAACAGTCCTACAGCATAGCATAAAAGTGCCATAAACAAAATGGTTATTTCTGCACAAAAGACACAATGGCCAACAAGCACACAACGATACTCAACATCATAAGTCATTAGGGGAACACAAGTCAAAATCATGGTATGATACCACTGACACCCACAAGGTGAATATAATAATAAAAGGAAGACAAGTGTGGGCAAGGATATTGAGAAGTTGGAGCCTTCACATACTGCTGGTAAAAGTGTAAATGGTATAATTGCTTTGGAAAAGTTTGATGATTACTCAAAAAGTGAAGCAAAAGTTACTACGTGACCTAGCAATTCCATTCAAGAGAAGTGAAAACATATATTCATATAGAAATTTGTACATGGATGCTCATAGTAGCTTTAGTCATAACAATCCAAAGGGGCAAACAATATGTGGTTTATCTAGATACATGATGGAATATTATTCAGCAAGAAGGGATGAAGCACTAACATGCCACATAGATGACTCTTGAAAACACGCTAAGTGAAAGAACCAAGCCCAAAAGACAAGCAATTCTATGAAACATCGACACTAGGCAAATCTATAGCGCTAGAAACTGCTTTAGGACTGGGAAGGGTTTTGTGATCTCAGTGACAAGGTATAGTTTCTTTTGGGGGGGGTGGTGATAAATATGTTTTAAAATCAATTGTGATGTTTGCACAACCTTGTGAATATACTGAAAAGCATCGAATTGCACAAGTTGTTGGGGACCGAGGCCGACAAGTCAAGACTGAAGTTTATGACATGCAAACTATTTCTATAGATAGATTTAAGACAATTGTTTTTAGCTGTTCCCCTAATGATAGCTTTCTCTGTCTGCCGTTCCCAGTAGTGCTGCAATGAGCCCGCTGTACATGCTCTTTAAGAGTGCTTCCCGGAGGCTGATCCAGAGACAACGAATGGCAGAAGCCATTTTTATTTCCAAAAATGTTGCCAAATTGTCTTCAAAGTGCTGTGCTGATTCATAGCACTGTAGGAGAGCCGTGCCACATCCCACCAATGCTGGATAATCGACTGACACTTGCGCCAGAAGGATGGGCAAGGAGTTTTACTTTAAGGTTTCAATTTGCATTTGCAGGCAATCTGCAATCCGTAATCATTCCTGATTACTAGGGAAACTGGACCTCTTTTGGTTGTTTCAGATTCCATGCTTAAAGCAAGCGTTCCCCTCCATCCCCAACTCAACTTTTTCTCTTGTAAATGTACACCAAAGTTTGTCATGATGTACACTTCTGTGATCAGGAAAGTTGTATATGAAAATAAATGAACTGGTCAGGTTTCTGCACCCCTGGCCTCTGTGGCTATCACCTGCGGCCATGGATGCAGGAGGCACTGGGTGTGGGCGTGGCCCGTGTGGCCTGCGTGCCCAAAGGTAGGCACCTGGAGCGTGGTGTGGGCATGCGCAAGTGGGTCTGGAGGCGGAGCCTGTGAGGGCGGCATCACTCAGGACAGCTGTGGCGGAGGCAGCTATGAGCGGGAGGCAGCGGATGCCTGTGCACGCCCAAAGGGAAAGAGTAAAGGCCGGCTGGGGTGTGACCCACAATAGCTGGCATCGAAGGGGCATTAAAGTCTGGGTTTTTCCAGATTATGTAGAAACTCCAAATCCGGCAAGTGTCTTTGATGAACTTCTGCCTTGTGGCGTAGTCATCCAAAGGAATCCGGACCACATGGGCACGCCACGGGACCATGCTGTTGAACTCGTCCTGGATGGTGACCGGCGAGAAGTGGCGAGCAGATGACATGGTAGGACGCATGGTTCGTGGGACAGGAGGTCTCAGGGGCCTGGCCATCTATGCTGCTTGTAAGGGTCAAGTAGTATGGAATATGCCTGGACATTCCCTCCAAGTAATGGGCAAGACCTGCACCCCCACTGCCTCCTAAGGATGGGGGATGGGGCTGGGTCGACCCCCTCCAGGTTTTGGAGGCAGATTTCACCCCAGGGGCAAGCTACTTCAGCCCTGGACTGAGGTGGAGGGAGGCCGGAGGCATGAGTAGGTCTGGCTGCGGTTCAGGAGCTGGCTGCTTGCCCCATGTGACCTGGCCAACTCCAAGGACCTGGGAGGTCTTGGGGGTTGGGGGGGAGGACGGTAGGCTGCTGATGTTGCTGCTAAGCCCCACAGGAGGTGACTCAGATGTGGAGACTACATCTGAGCTGGGACTTCATGTGCCTACAAGGCCAGGTTCATGGCTGGCATGCTAGGTCAAGCGTGCGACCCTTAGAAGGTGGAAGTGCTGCGTTAGTGATTAGGCTTGTGCAGATCTAGAAATCACAGGTACCCTGTGGACAGGTGTGTGAACAGGTGGCTACACCCCCGTCATCACCAGCTATCACATCAACACTACTCCCTCTGCTCCTGTGGCCTCCTGGGGTTTCTTTATGGCCAGCTGACAGAGGAGGGGAAAAACCACGTTTGGTTGGCAGATGATTCAGCCAATCTCTGACGGCGGTCACTCTGCTGTGATCCTGCTCTCTCTACCACTCTCTTGTGGGTCAGCACTGGGGAGGGGACATTATGGCTCGATGAAGGCCTGGCCCTGAGGCACTAGCTCCTGTCCCAGGGCCTAGGTGCTTCTAACTAGTTAGAGGCAGCAGGCATGGCATGGAGATTGCCTTTGTTCTGGCTCCAGGCAGGTGTTTGCATAAAGCCAAGGTCTGCTGAGCAGAGGGGCCTCCTGTGCGGTGACACAGGTGAGCTTCCCTCTCATTTGGAAGTTCCCCTCATCTAGTCTTTCCCACCAGCTCCAGTCTCTTCTCTAATAAAAAGCAAAGCACCCCAACATTCAGGGAGAGTTGTCCACAGAGCATTTTAAGCAGTGTCTGCGTTGGCTAGTCTACAAGTCTAAAAAAAGGTATTGAAAGCTGTTCAGTTACAATTAGGATTGTCCCTTGATAAGTTTTTTAAAAGAAGTTCCAGTAATAATATTCTAATTATACTTACCTGTTTTTCCCAAAATTACCTTTAGTCAGTAACTTTCTTTTTGAGGTTTTTTTTTGGGGGGGGGAGGGGAGAGAACTGGGGTACAAGCCAGAGGTGCGGGGGTGAGAGGATTCACTAGAGTGGGGAGCAGAACTGGCAACTGACTGAAATACACTGCTGAGGGGAGCGGTGTACTGTATCAAATGTGGGTCAGCTCCCTGGCCAGGATGGAACTCAGGGTATCAATCTTGGGTTATTGCAGTGACAGAGCTTGGACTTAACCCCTAGGCCACTAGGCCTAGTCAGTAACTAGAGAGCTGAGTGATTTTTTTTTTCCCCTCACCTTCCACTCAAAACCTCCACTGACAAAAAGAAAACTGTTTAAAAAAAAAAAGTGGCCTTCTGGGAAAGAATTTGACTAAAATTCTTTAGGCAAAACAAGAAGAAATTAATATAACTCAAAGAACAAATGTAGTTATGTCTTGGTAGGGAAGCACCTTTGCATAATTTACTTAATGACTCAGGTAAATCTAGCTGACAAGGTGACATATCAGCAGGTTTTCCAATGATCAGCAGAATCAGAACAGACCTTTCAAAGTCAAACTTTGGCCCTTTACTCAGCCCTGTCTGGCCTTTCCTCAGCCCTGTTCTGGCCTTTCCTCACATATTCTGGGGCCAAACACACTGCTCCCGTTCTTGGTATATCCAACAGAGGAGGGTAGGCACTGTAATTATTTTATTGTTGTTCCTCATAAATTTCAACCCAAAATAGATAAACAATGACTCAGCACTAAATGACCAGTAAAAGTAAATGTGTGAACTTCAAACATGCAAAGAACAGTAAAAACACAAAAAACAATATAAACTCAAACCAAGTCATGCAATCCTTGTGTAAATGTCTACACAGCGTTTGGAAAAGAATGAAGCATGATAAAAATAGTTGAAGTTGTTCATGAAAATGATTTTTCTTTTTCTGAGTAGCTGTTTATGAAAAAGTTTTGTTTTTCCAAAAGGCTCAAACTACAGAAACTCATAAAGTACAGCAAGTGTTTCAAAGCTCTGAACAAGGGCCAAGGAAACATCTTTAGAACTTCATGGTTTTTTTTTTTTTTTTTTTAATAAAGAATGAACACAGCCTTACAACTTATTTGAGGATACAATAAAAGAGAAGGGGGAATGTGCTTTTAGAGTACAGATAATCTTTTTTTTTTTTTTCCTATACCAACATGTTCTTAAAAGCTCTATATGCTTAACTGGAACACAAAAGGGCAATAATATCGCTAAGTGACTGCAGACTAAAAAGTAACTTCTGGAAGAAAAGGTTGGCTAGGAATTTATCCCCAAAAGGATAAAAACCCCATTTTTTTCTGGCACCTACATCTAGATTCTTTTTTTGGCACAGAAGTTAGAAATTCTTGAATGGTGGCTCTCTCAATATTTTGTTACACTTTGCTCCAGTAGGAGAAAAAACTTTCCTTCAATTTATATAGCGCCATGAAATACAGAACTATTTTTGATAGCTTTGTCAGCATTTCTAAATCAATAAAGAACACCTCTGGACCCTCCGGAAGAACTCTCAGTTTTCCAGTCACCAGAGTTAGGAAATATGTATGGAAAAAGCAAAGACTTACCTTCTCACCACCCCTCCTGAGACCTGACTACACTTAGCTACATACACATCAGTATTTTTGCCACATCAGTCAAGAAATCAATCTCGTGGACAGAACGCCTTGGCTGGCCCCTCACCACTCCACCCCATGCTCAGCTCTGGGGTGGCCATCTGGGCAGGGTTCATCTGCAACTTCTGGTGCAACCAAGGAAAACAGGAGGTCACCTTTCCTACTGGGATTGCTATTGTAAGAACAGTAAGCCCGAAGCTGTCACAACTTCCCACATGGAGAGAACCTGCCTGAGAGTGCAGCCAGAACAAAGGGCAACAGTGTTGAGAAACAGAAAACTGAGTCTGGGAGACTGACCAGCTAAGTGTGAAGCTGGAGCCACTGGTAGTTGTCGGGTTCCACATGCCAATGGGTATGCAACTCCACCCCTCCGGTTTGTTTTCTTTGAATTGGTTTGAATCGGTTTTGTCCCATGAATGGAAAAAAGTCCTAGATCAGTCTTTGAGCTACAAGTAAAAGAACACCTGACTAAAATGGCCTAAGCAATAGATGTTTATTTTCTTAAGTAGGGAGTAGGGAGCTCCAGAACTATGAATTCAACATGACAGTGCGATCAGGGCCGGGCTGTCTGCCCCCTGGCACTCCTCGCCTTCTCTGGCTTCTGTCTCGCAGTCACAGTGACTGCAAGATGGCTACTACTGCTCTAGGCATCATCCTCATGTAAGGGAACTTTTCTTTTTATCAGAGAGAAATGTCCAAAACCCAGCACTTGCCCTTGGCCTCCCTGGCTAGAGCCGGGCTTCACCCTGATGTGCTGCCCCGGCTCCTCTCTCCTGCTCACCAGCAGAGGAGAGTGGAGTCATGATGGTGAAGACCAAGACTCTCTGTGGCAAGACACCTGGCCAAAAGTAGACACCTGGGTCTACTTTCAAGGAAGGGGGAGGTGGCTCTGTCCATTGTCAGTCCCAATACAAGCACCAGCGTTCACTACACTGCCTGTACCCAAACAGGAACCAAACAGCCAAGAACTTGACTTCGAGACCACGTGATGCGAACTACTTTAATTTCCACTTGTGTTATATGCACAATTATAGTCCTTATTCTGAAGGAATTATGGAAACTGACCACAAACCTGTAAATTCCTTGGAGTATTTTTTTTATGTCTTTAATGAATGCCCCAGAATGAGTATTATGTAGCTTATTTTCAAGGAGCCTAATGTTAATGACCTAGTTAATGAACGAGCCTCCCGTTCCAGGAGCTCTTGGGATATCGCCCTGGCTGTTACACTGCCATGTGTGTAGCGGAAGAGTCTGTCAAATACAGAGCAGGGACACTGATTAAAGTGGCTTCTAGCTCTTTATTGAAGGTCAATATTATCTGGCTGAGCCTCTTCCTTAAGACATGGCATTACCTAGGGATGAGGAGGTTTCAATGAAACAGTGACATGAAAACAGGCCAGAATCTGGCATTCCTTAGCACCCTGAGGTCCAGACAAATTTGAGGTAGTAGGAACACAGGTGGCAATGGGGGCAGTGAACTGGCAGCGTCTGACTGTTCAGCTTCAAAGCTAACCTATACCATCGCTATATGGTGAAAGAATCACTAAATGTACTAAACCAGACCAACAAGAAAAAGAAAAGAGCCCTATAAGCTGCAGTGAAAGGTTGTTATGGGCAGGTGGAAACAGCAAACACAGCCACAGTAGAATGAATGCAGGTAGCTTAGTTGCTGTTAGTAAAACCTTATTTACCGTGCCTGAAGCGTTCCCACCCACATTTTAGTCTTGATGTTAACACTTACTGCAAAGGAAGGTCACTGCTTCTCCACAAACAACTTCAACAAACTTGATGCGAGCTCACACCTGACTGTACCCATCATCCCCTCTAAGTAGAGGCTAATTACCTTAACAGCTAAATGCCACAGGAAACAAAAGAGAAATTAAATGGAGTAGAATGGAAGGGTCTCAGAGACTTCAACTCTGACATTAAAGCGAGTCATATCTCAACTATTAAGTGAGAGACTCTTCTGCCTGCAAAATCATCAATTCTGCAAACTAAAGGGCATGGCTAGGTTGAGCTGGGCATCAGCACTCCTAGAAGCAGAGGTCAGTTACCCCCATGGGTAGCTCTAGGAGAACCGAGTCCCCAGATGGTGGCGTTTAGGAGGTCACTACCTGTCTCTGAGCCTGCACCCTCATCTGTAGGATGGGACCATAACACCCTCATCCAGTTTGCAGTGGGCATTGGGAGAGAACAGGTATGCACCTAATTCCTTGTGATTCCTGGGGCACTAGGGAGGCACTCCAAAATGGTAGTTACTGTTACTGCTTTTATTGTAGGATTACCAGTAAGCACTTACCTAAAGAAACAACAGCCACGCTCTCTGGCAAGAAATGTAATCTGTATCGGATCAGTAAATGCACTAATATGATGCAGATAGCTGTAGGGGAAAATGAGACATTGTTAACAATCCAATTTTTTGAATGATAAACATCAAGTTCAACATTACTACTGGGAAGCCTCCAGGGAAATGGAGAACTGGCAATGACAGTGAACTTTGGGTGTATTCTCAGTTCTTTCATTTCCTTTAATCTGGAGAAAGACTCAGAACACTTAGTACATTTTTTTCCATTATTTTTTATATGTCTGAACTAGTTCATTTCCAGTGGTTCTAGAAAGGGTAACAGACATCTAATTTCCCCCCTACGGTTAAACCTGTCACCGCTTAAAATTATTCAAATAGCGCTGATTGTGAGAAATGGTCTTCAACTTTTCTGAACTAAACAACTAGAAAACCTTAAATGGTGAGGAGGAAGTCACCAACTTTCCCGTACTGCAGCAGCACATGCTGACAGTCTTGCCACCATGACTGGTTCTCTTAACAGAGAAGGAAAAGAAGATGTTTTGCCCACAGAACACTACTGGTTTGATCAGACCTACAGATAGGGTTCTTGCTCCCCAGATAGGTACTGGTGCTCCCGCTGCTTGAGGACTCCCTGTGAACCAGGCATTGCACTGAACACCTCCCAAACTATGGCTCCTTGGACCCCTGACACTTCTATCATCACCACTGTGTCCTTGGTTAGAGGTGAGAAGACTGAGGCTAAAGTCACTTCACTGGTAGGTGCTGCAGTATGAGCACCCACCGCCTCCCTCCCAGTTACCTTCCCTCCTCAGTCATTAAAATAAGTGCAGTGGGCCTCCTTGGTGGCCAGGGGTTAAAGCACAGCACTATGAAGCTGGCTACAGCCACTGCAGCAGGAATACAATTTCCAGCCAGGGAGTAACCCACATGGTGCAGCAGACTTCTGACCCACCCGCTGCTACCCTCAGCAGTGTATCTCAGTAGATCTGCCTGTTCTGTTCCCCATTCTCTGCTGAATACTCTCATCCCCTACACCTCTGGCCTACACACCAGTTCTTGTATGCATAAATAAATAAAAACAAATCTTAAAAAAAAAAAAAAGCCCACAATCACATGGGTGATTTTTTGTCTGATTTTCTGCACATGGGTGTTGTCATGAAAGAAAGGAAACAAAAGGATGTAAAATTATTGAAAAGAAACAAGTATTTCTGAATCAAAAATAAAAATGGTCACATAAACAATTCCTAAAAGTAACTCCATGGGGTCCCTCCCTGGTGGCACAGCGGGTTAAAGCACAGCACTGAGAAGCTAAAGCCACTTCAGCTTGAGTTCGATCCCCATCCTGAGTGGCGCGGCAGACCTCTCCTGACCCGCCCGCTGCTCCCCTCAGCCGTGTACTTCGTCCATCTGCCTGTGCTGCTCCCCACTCTGTTTCTGGTGAAGCCTCTCACTGCCCCCTGGCCTGTACTCCAGTTCTGAATGCAAAAATAAATCTTAAAAAAGTAACTCCATGGTTCAAATGTTGGCACCCATGCCTATCTCACTGGGCACTGGATGGTAAAGCTTTGCATCAATCACAGATTTATGTTAACAGTACTAAAAATTATTTTTTTCTTTAAAAGGAAATGTTTAAACAATCTCTGGGGCTGTTAACTGGCCACACTCCAAGCCAGCACTGACACATTTGGTATCTTTAGTCCCACCAGAAAGCACCAGGTGGCCAGAGAAAGGAGGGAGTTGTAAATATAGAAGTTTTGGCCTTTTTTCATTCTGTGCTTTATACTATCAATCTGTAGTGTTATTTTATTATAAATATTTAACCCAGTTAGAAAAATCCTACATTATATTCTAGGAGCAAGGAAAGTATACCAGCACAACACGGGGCTGACCAGCAGGTCTACAGGTGAGGGTGGGCCCGGGGCACAGACTCTAAAAGGCCCAGTGAGCTGAATTAGTGTCTGCTCTTCTCTGCATCAAGCTGGAAGAAAAAATTATGGAAGTTTATTCTCATAAATCAAACAACTGTTTGCTCCTAAGTTAAGCAGTGGGGAAAACTGCCTATAGAGAGAGTTAAACACAGGGCTGTCAGAGTCAGAGACTGGTCTTCAGCCAAGGAGGTCTGAAAACCCACCCTAGAAGGGGAGAAAATATTTGCCAATAACACATTTTGTCAGGGTCTAGCTTCCACAATATAGACTCATCTAACTCGACAACAACAAAATGCAACTTCAAATAGACAAAGGCTCTGGACAGATATTTCTCTCAAAATATACAAATGGCCAATAAGCGCACGCAAACACGCATGTTATGATTCATTAGAAAAATGCAAATCAAAGAGACAACAGCGTCATATCCATAGGATGACAATAATTAAAGAATGAAACAGAATTGGGAAAAAGCCAAGAGTTGGCAAGGATGTGGGAAAATTACAGAGTCCAAATGCATTGATAGTGCAACTGTCAAAGGTGCAGCTTCTGTAAAAGCCTGCAGTTGCTGAAAATAGATACACGCAGAGTTACTGTTCAACCCAGCAACTCCACTCCTAGGTAGATATCCAGGAGAAATAAAAAGAGGTCCACACACTACACACAATTGTTCACAGTAGCACTGCTCACAATAGCCAAAAAGAGGAAACGACTCAATGCTCGTCAGCGAAAGAATGGCCAAATGACGTGGAAGGGCCAGACAATGGAACAGTATCTGGCCGGAATATGGAATGCCATTCTGACTCAGGCCACAGCTTGCACGGGCCTTGGAAACATGTAAAGAAGCCAGATAGGAAGACGACAGGTTGTATGGTACCATTTGTATAAAATATTTTGAATAGGCAAATTCCTAGTAGACAGAAAACAGTATTTATCAGATGCCTGGGAGGGGTAAGGGGAAAAGGAAGTGACTACTTTTAATAATACTGGGTTTCCTTTGGGGGCATTGCTGAAAGTGTTCTGATACCAGTAACTATGACATCACCAGACAGTGATGATGGCCATACAACACTGTGAATATACTAAATAATGCTGAATTGTACACTTCCAAATGGTCACTGGTTCTGTTACATTTATTTTACCATACATACATCCTTAAAAAAATTTAAAAAAAAAGATATGAGAAACAGAAACATGGAAAGCTGTCCAAGACATTGTGTGAGGTGAAAAGGCAAGGCCCATTCACATTAGAACAAATGCTCATGCTTACAAATGTATACATCATAAATCTTTTTTTCAAGTACATTTGGAAAAAAAGCAAGGGGCTAAAAGCTCCTGTAAAGTATAGCACAAGTTAACATGCTTCTAATTTCTCTGTGTTTGAAGTATTAATTATGGAAACTATATGAAAACAGACACATCACTTTTTAATAACTTGAATTTTATAGCCCATTTAAAAGATGTTTGTGTCAAATGATACTAATTGTTAACTCTAGTATAAGTCAGTAACTGTGACTCACCATTGCTTCTATAGAGTCAAAGACTGCATGGGTTAAGAGTAAGTCAGAAGATTTCAAGCTTCTGAAAGCAAGTTTTGGAATCTTTTTCAACAAAGGGGAGCATCTCCCTGGGGGCGTAACGGTTAAGTCAGCACTATTACCCCTATGGCCTGAGTTCAGTCCCTGGCCCAAGACTTGACCCACATGGCACAGCAGACCTCTCCTGTCTCCCCTGCTGTTCCCCTCAGCAGTGTATTTCAGTAAATCCACCTGTTCTGCTCCCCACTCTGTCTCTGGAGAATCCTCTCACCCCCTGCACCTGTGGCCTGAACTCCAGTTCCTCTACACAAAAATAATTTTTTTAAAAAGGGGGACACACACTGTACTCCTCTAACATACAGGCCACAAAAATGTCATTTCACTTTAACTGAAATAGGAAACAAAGAGGCAGTGATTGTTTTCTAGGCCAGGAGCACCTGAAGTCTAGAATAAGCTGTGGGCTGATTTTCTCAATTCACCACAGTTCATGTGAGTTGGTAAGCAAGTTACCTATTAACAATGATTTTTTTTAACTTTATCATATTTACATATTTTTTTGACATCTAATCAGGAGCAAACTACAAGATACATGGTATCTTGCTGATAATATATAAGATCAGAGGGAAATAAATGCTTCCAAATCCATTCCATTCTGCTTATGCATGTTGACCCACACATTAAACCTAAGATACGCCCAGACTCTGATTAGCTGGAAAGGAAACCACCTTAATGTGATAGTACAGTATAGGTTTATGATCTCTTTGAAGAATAAACAAGAGAAAAAATACAGGTCAGTCCTTTCTTGCCTCAAAGATGTATTAGCACCAGGCAGGCTTTTGCCTAGATTAAAAAGCATATTCTAAAAACCTGTTTTGTGGTCTCTGGCACAAGCTAATCTTAAAGACTCCACACCCTGAAAACTGCTTTGAAAGTCTTACTCTTTTCACCCTCCCATGAAAAAAAAAATGTGATTACAAAAGAAAAGATTTTTCCAGACCTGCCTTTGATATTCTTTTAACTATCAAGTTAACAACAATGTAAACAGACTAATCATACTCCTTTTGGGTTAAGGACTCAGGTGTAAATATTGCTTGATCAAGAAAAGAACTGCTTTTCTTCTTTGTGTTTAACTACTATGACAAAAACGAAAATAAAAAGTGTCCTTGATTGTTCAAATAATCCCCTGGAAATAGATTCAGCTACATTTTCCGGGCAAAACAATGGCCTGGGCACCTGAAATCTGGGTGGGACACCATTCTTGAACATGACGTGAGTACTGAAGACCTTTTCTGGGAGACACGACCCAGACCCAGTTAAGTATGAAGCTGGCGCCACTGGTAGTTGTTGGGTTCCACATGCTGATGGGTATGCAAATCCACCCCTCTGGTTTGTTTTCTTTGAATCAATTTGAATCGGTTTGTCCCATGAATGGAAAAAGCCCTAAATCAGTTTTTGAAATACAAGTAAAAGAAACCTGTACACCTTGTGTACTTTATCAGTAGTCATTTAAAGGTTTTAAAAAGAGAGGTCAGTCCTAGGATTTTAAACTATTAAAATTATTTGCAAATTAACAGTCTAAATATAAATGTGAAAGAAGTTGCTCTTCTCAAAAAAAAAAAATCCCAGACATCAGCGCATTAACTGCACTTTGTAATCCAATTGCACCTTTCACTCTTCTGAAAAGATGTGATCTAATTAGCAATATGACTTAGTATCATTAAGAACAGGAAATGTCAACATACCAACTTTACTATTTCAATGTAGTTTGGACCCAGATCAAATTCTAAGCAGTGGTTATGCAGTTTCTACTGGGTTTTTTGGGTGTAGAACAGTTGTCTCCTTTCCACAGTGTCTGGAAAACATTTCAGTTACTGACTTTTATCTAAACTGCTGTTGGGCACCCTGGATCAGTGTCTAGGTGCCTAAGAAGTTACTCACATAACCTCTCTGGGCCTACATCTCCTTACCTGTTAAAGGAAGTGGTTAGACAAAGTGAAGTTTTGAAAGAAAAGCAGAGGTGGTCCATAGACTTGGCCAAAGTCATGACAATGGCTAATGAGAAAGACAGAGATTAGGACGACCACATCACAGAGGTGTCTGATCTTTTGATTGGGAGCAAAGGCCTTCATTAAAACTCTACATGGGGCCATCCCTGGTAGCGCAGTGGGTTAAAGCACAGCACTAAGAAGCTGAAACCACTTCCGCATGAGTTTGATTCCCGCCTGCCCCGGAGGTGACCACATGGCGCGGCAGACCTCTCCTGACCCGCCCGCTGCTCCCCTCAGCCGTGTGCTTCGTCGATCTGCCTGTTCTGCTCCCCACTCTGTCTCTGATGAAGTCTTTCGCCACCCCTGAGTCTCTGGCCTATACCCCAGTTCTGTATGCACAAATAAATAAATCTTTAAAAAAAAAAAAACTTTACATGAAAGCCTAGTAACAGCTACAATGGACATGACTCTGCTCAGAAAGTAGGGTGCCCTTCCATTGGCTCCTCCCCTCCTGCAGCCACTAGCAGCTCTTGCTCTCTCTCATGAACGGAGTTTGAAATGCACTAAACGACCAGCTGTTCAAGATTCTTTGTAGGTCAAAAATTCTTTCACTCTTGCTTTCAAAGGCTATCTAAATTATTACAGAAAGGTCACTTCAGAACTGCTGAAGGGTAACCCTATGATGGTAGGAAATGATGATTACTGTCCCTTAATGTTTGAAATAAAAACTAAATGGAAGATTTGACAAGGTACGCAGTGGTTTACACGGCAGGATTAACCATACAGACAGCCCACAGACAAGATGGCAGATGATGGTGTCTCCGCATTCACCTAGGACGAGGAGGCTGAAGAAAATGGTCATGCCGCTTGACTGCTCCTCCTGCTGAGCCTGCTCCCCCGTCTGCACTGGGAGGATGGGCTTGGCAGGAGTGGGGAGCACCAGTTTCGTAGTGACAAGGAGGGTGGTGTGGAGGGTGACATTGAAAGCTTCATGAGTCGTATTGGGGAACCTGTTGGAGGACATAGAAAACAGTGGAATTAGAGAGGAAAAAGGGCCCTGGGTATCAGTGTGACACACCCACCACACACCCCTCAGGAGAAGCTGGCATGGAGCTTTAGGGGACTCACAAGTCTGCAAACTAACAGGCAGGCATAGGAAAGAAACTGATTTAAGACAAGTCCTGCTGGTCATCACAGGAGGATTCAAGAGGCCTCAGGGACTGGGAACACAGCCACTTAGAAGACGAGAACAAGAGGGAATGCGGGATGGCCAGAAACAAAATGCTGCCTGCTCTTGGCACTGAATGTGGTTTTAAACAAAGGTAAAGGGGTGTCTCCTCACATTCCAAGGTCCAACATTATTTTTTTTGATGACTTTACTTCTCCAATTTACATTCTTTTCCTTGGATTACTTCCAGAAGGTGAATAAGTCACCTGGATTTGCCCAAATGTTGAACTGGGCAACTATTCTCAGATTTCAAAAAGCTCAAATGCAACTTCCTCAGTAATACCCCATTCTGTCCCTCGCGTCCATTCTCCCCTCATACTGTGTTGGGGTTGTATTAGTGCAATATTGACATAATAATCATCACCATTGTCATTCTAACAGCTATTGCTTATTGAGTACTGTTTCCATTTCAGGGTCTAGGTAACACATACCCTATCATTTTATAACATGACTGAGGTGGGTATTATGTTCTCAACCAGGTTGCAGAACTTGTCAATATCTCAGCTAGCCAGCAGCATGCTGTGACAAACCCAGAATCACTAGGCTATGCAACCTCTTTTGCTTTGTGGTGTTGAGGCCCTGATTCAGTGTCTGGCACAAAGTAGGGACTCAATAAGTAAAGTGACTAAATGAAATGACCACCAGACCAAGAGACCATCTGAAAAGCTGTTCAAGAGGGAGTAAAATTTCAAGCAAGGGGCTCCTTGTTAATTCTTACATACATTCCACAAAAATTGGGTGTCAGTAACCAGCAAGACAATGGGTCACAGGTTTGAAGATGGTCCCCATCCAGAAGTACCTGCAAGATACAACCACTGCCCCCTAGTAATCCATATATCCGTGCTCCTGCCTTTCTGTCTCTGAAAAGCTTCGCCCTTTCTCACGTCAGGGCTTTTGCATTTGCTGTTCCCTCTTCTATCCCTTCTTCTTGTCGCTAAAGTTTGAGCTAGCACATCACTCCTTCCTGAGCTGACTCTCCCATTCTCCCACTGGTGCATTTCCTTCGGAGTACTGATATCGTCTTCTCTATGATCTTTGTCCACTAGAATGCAAGCTCCCTTGAGGGTAGCTCTTGGTGCCCATTCTTCATGACCAGGTACAAAGGACCTGGCCCACAGGTAACGAATGAAACTTTGGACACAGAAGCGGAAACTGACGTTTCAGCAGAGAGGTCAGCTGGTTAAGTGCGGGGTGAGGGGCTGGCTGGATGAGACGACAGAGAGTTCCACAACGATAAAATGATAAAATGACCGAAAACTGGGAAGGCGAGACTTAGGCTGCAGTTTTGGGATCGCTTTGGAAGCCAGCGCTCAGCGGCGATCCCAGCCCGAGCCTGCGATCTCCAGGGGGCCACAAGGCCCGCTCCGGCCCAGGCCCTCCCGTCCCGCCCTCCCGGCAGGCGCCAGCACTCCAGTCCAGGCCAAAAGGCACAGGGAGCTCCGCCTTCCGGGGCCGGAGGGCGGCCTGTGGCGGTTGCTGTCACCCGCTGAAGCCCAGCCCTGCCGCCTCCGCCGCCCCGGAAAAGCCCACTCACTCCTCTTCCGCCATGTTCTCCCCCATCCTGCGGAGCCTCCAGGACCACCGAGTTGGGCGCTGCGGGGCTAGCAGGTCTTGTGTTTGCTTCCGCCTTCCGCTGGAGAGGCGGGCGGCCCGGCAAGCGGGGGGCGGGGCCTCGGCTGCAGAGAGCGACCCTTCTGTCCTTTCGTCTCTATGGCTCGAGGGAGGGAGGTTGCTTCTGGAGCGCCTGCCCACACGTGGGTGGCCGAGGTCTCGTGACCCTGGAGGCCCCCAGAGAGATTCTGGCTTTTCCACACCGCAAGGCGGGGACGTTTGGGGGGAAACAACTGTGAGGTAATTGTGAATCACGCATAAAGACAGCTCTTTCCAGTAGTGGCCAGGACTTCACTAAAGTTGGCAAGAAAGCTTCTGGCCTAGGCCAGGCTGAGGCCCCCCAAGGGGACACTTCCCCCGGCCGGGCCTCAGTTTCCTTAGCTGTAAAGAGGACTGACCACCAGCATTTACTGAATTTATCATTAAAATAGGTTGCAGTGACCTAACAACAGATCATTCTTTAGACTGTTCATCCAGTCAGCAGTTAGCTGTTACGGGCCTGTGTGTGCCTAACAATGGTGTGTGGGGCTGGGGAGACAGTGAGGAGCCAGCTGACACTGGCGGGTAGGAGGGACCCCATCGGGAGGGCTGGGACCCCCGGTAAGACGACCGGGTTTGACCACCTCCCCTCCCTGGCCCCCGCTTCCTGTCTGAGGTGGTACCTGCCATGCTGCCTCAGTGGTCTCCACTGCCACTGTTCCTCGTGGTTTTGTTACAGGGAATGAGGGGCACCACTGAACCCCCAAACGCCTGCTCCAAATTCGTTCTGCATCCACCCATCAAGACAAAACATATAAAACTTTAATGAAAAGGGACTTTAATACAGTGAATATACAATGCACACAGTGCATATACAGAAGACAAAGAATATAATGTCTAAATCAAACCCTGAAGTGACCCATCCCCCTCGTGGGCAAAAGTCCACCCAAAGGGGATGGGTCCAAAGCACGGCCTGAAAGCCGCCACAAGCCTAAATCACATTCTGGCGGGGACCTATAGAAAAGGGTCAGAAATGGCCAGACAAGTCTGGGAGGAAAAGAGCAAAATCAAAATCAGTATAAACACTGACAGTTTCCTCCCTACAGGTATCTCACCCACGTCTGCATTAACCAGTCCAGGGTCAAGAAATAAGCAGTTTCTCCATCACATGCTTGCTGCTCCATGTGGCTTCTTCAGGTCTCCTGGCTCTCCATCCGCCTTCCTTCGGTTCAGATTCCTTCTCTCACTCTTTTTCTCCTCAGCTCCACCCTCCTTCTGGGTGGGGCCGGGAATCTGGAACTTCCCTTTTTCCGAGGGACCACCCTGTTACATAATCACTGTATTAAAGTCCCTTTTCATTAAAGTTTTATGTTTTGTCTTGATGCGGCGGATGGCAGAACCTATTTGGATCAAGCAGGTTTGGGGGTTCAGGGGTGCCCCTCGCTCGCTGCCCTGTAACAGTTTTCAGTGGCGACCCTAGAGATCCTTTAAAGCCCCTGTCTCTCCACTCAAAACCTCCACTGGCTCCCAGTCACAGAGCAAAAACCTCGGAGAGCCAGCAGGTTCAACGGCCTCTTCCCAGCCAGACCTGTCACCGAGGAAGGAAGCAGGATGGAGCCAGAGGAGACCTGAAGGGGCACGTAGAGCAGAGAGACACTGAAGACTTGGCTCTAGTGACGCGGCTCTAGTTTCTTGGTCCTGGACTGGGTAACACATGTGGGTGGAGACCCATGGGGGAGTGACTATGACAGCATTTATCTTGATTTTAATTGTGATCTTGATCATTTCCTCCCAGACTTATCTGGCCATGTTTGACCCTTCTCTGTGGGTCTCGGCCAGAGGTGCTTTAGACCAAGTCTGGCCTTCCAGCCTTGCTTTGGGCCAGTCCCTTTTGGGTGGACTTTTACCCACGAGGGGCTGGGTCACTTCGGGTGTTTGCTTTAGAAACTGTATTCGTTGTCTTTTCTGTATTGCACACTCGTTGTATTAAACTTCCTTTCCATTAAAGGTGTTACATGTTTTGTCTTGATGTGGCGGATGGCAGAACCTATTTAGAGAGGGCAAGTTTGGGGCTCAGGGGTTTCCCTCTCCTGCCCTGTAACATGCACTGTGTCCACAGTAGCTTCCTCCATGTGCTAGGGAGCACACCAGAAATGCCTCTGCACTCACTGGGACTTTTATCTAGAGTGCTTTACTCTTGAGAGCCCCATGGCTCCCCTTTTCCCCTTTCTAGGCCTCTGTTTAACCCTTGTCTCATCCCATAGCCTTTTCTCACCCGCCATTTATATCCAAGCCCTTCCCACTTCCCTGACTTCTTTTTCACCTTAACATCTAACACATTATTATGTGTGTTGTTTTACTGCTAAAGCCTAAAACACATGTAGTTGGTAGTCAGTAGTATATGATCATAAAATAAAGCAGTTGGTTAATTCTCAATGTATTAGGAAACAGAAGATTTTTGAAGAGTTCGACAGCCTGACTTTTGTCAGGACTTGTTTGCTTGTGGAGATTGATTGGGGGTCCTGGGGGTAGGAGAAGTCCTCAGACCTGCCAGAATATCTGCAAAATTCTGGATGAGAGCAGATGACAGTTTGGGTTGAGATGATACCACAGAGGTGGCAGGAATGTTTGGGCTGTGTGCCTATTTTGGAGGCTGGGTTTCGTGCTGTGGCATTTAGAAGAAAGAGAAAAATCAAGCATGTCAAGATTTTGGCCAAGAGGAAGTGGGTGGAGATCTAACAATGACTCTGGGCTCAAACCCAGAGTCCTCTGCCTCTCCAGTATCTCTTAAGGCTGTTGTCAGAGCTAACTGAGAGAAAGTACTTAGGATTACTCAGTGTTTATTGAGCCCTTCCTGGGGTGTGGTGCTGGCTATTGTTTTCTTAATTCCTAACATTTCTTTGAGGTAGATACTACCATGAGCTGTTAACTGAAGCACTAAGGAAATCAAACCACCGTCCTGCTGTCACACAACTGGCAAATAGAGCTTAGCGTTCAGGGGTAGATTTGACTGGTCCCCACTATTTCTTAATTTTTCTGACTCTAAAATGCCAGGGTCTGGTCCAGGCTTTGTGGCCTCATGGGTCTGCCAGTCAGAAAGCTGCAGAACACCTGCTCAGGCCTCTGGGCAAGGTCAGGTCCTTCCCACCTATTCCTGGGAAGGAATCTATTGTAAAATCCAGTCATTGCTCTGAGGCAGGCAAATAAAACCACTTAACATGCAGTTGCTGGCTCCTGGGAGGTGCCAGGCTGATACAGGGCTGGCTCAGAGCACGGCAGGCTCTGGTACCAGCCAGTCCTGTGCTATCCTAACTTAGGACCCTTGGGTTCTGTAACCTTGAGACAACCAACCTAGCACCCGTAGAGTCTCAGGGCCTCAAGAGGGGTAGGGAAAGATCTTGGTTAGTTCTTGTCCTGTCTTCTCACTCTCCTATCTCTAATCTTCCTCTTTTTATTTTTTCCCCATTCAGCTCTCAACTTAAATGCCACCTCCTCAGGGAAGCCCTCCTTGAACATTCAGTCTAAAGCAAGGTGACTTTCATAAAGAGCCAGGAAGTATTTTGAATTTCAAGTTGTTTTCCCATGTCATCAAATACTCTTTTGACTTTATTTTCAGTTTTTTAAAAATGTGGAAATCAGGCCCTTCCTGGTAGCACAATGGGTTAGGACACAGCACTGCAAGTTGGCCTCAGCTGTTTGATCCATCCCTGGCCAAGGAAGTGACCACATGGCATGGCAGACCTCTCCTGTCTCCATGCTGCTCCCCTCAGCAGTGTATTTCATTGATCTGCTTATTCTGCTCCCCACTCTGTTTCTGGTGAATCCTCTCACCGCCCCTGCACCTCTGGCCTGTACTGCAGTTATGTATGCATAAATAAATACATCTTTAATAAAAAATAAAAATGTGGAAACCATCCTTAGCTCATGATTCACATGAAAGCAGATGGCAGGCGGGATTTGGCCAGTGGGCTGCTGGCCTAAAGTTTTAAACAAGCAGCAGCAGCCCTCGGCCCACCTGTGCCCAGGCAGGTGCTCCCCTCTGCCACCCTCTCCCTTGGCAAAGCAGCAGAGGCAGCTCACTTCCCAAGCCCGCCTGCTTGTGACCCTGTAGGTTTCTCCCTTAACAAACTTGCCCCTATTAGGGGCAGCTCCTTCTGCCTGCTTGTGTCTCAGCAAGCATCCATTATTCTGTTTTTCCTTTTTATAATAAACCTGCCCTTATGGATATTAAAAGAAAAAGTTTATCCAAGGCATCCATCACCATCACGGAAAACTCTCTCTCTCTTTCCTTCCATTCTGACTTTATCATCCATTTCCTCCTCTAGTCCATCAGCTCCTCGAAGGCAGGGAACCTTCTCTACTGCCTTTCTACAGACCTTCATTTCTGCTGCTGGTCCTTGAACACTTACTCTGTAACAGACATAATTCCAAGTGCACTATATTCAGTAATGTACTTAACATAATAATCCTACAAGGTATTCTTTGATTAGCCTAGTTTTACAAATGAGGAAACTTGAAATCTTGTTCATCACTCCCTTCCCAGAGCTAAGAAAATGCCAAAGCCATTCAAAGCACCACAAAAAATCTTTTTTAAGAATTTGACATTTCTTTTCTTTTTGTTCTTCAAGGCATCAACATGGCATATCAATCAGGGTTCAAGCAGAAAGGCAGACCCGATAGGAGGTATGTATTAAGAAATGTATTGCAAAGAATTGACCTAAAACCACACAACGGTATTATAGCTAGGTGGGTTAGGTGTGCCATGGGACTAAAATGAAGATGTTGGCAAGCTTTTGTTCATTTTGGAGCTTCTAGAGAAGCCATCTTCTTGCTTTTCCCAGCTTCTAGAAGCTGCCACCTCCCTTGTTTGATGCCCCATCCTTTCTCTTCAGAGCCAGCAAGTGTATGACCCCAACCTCTGCTCTGCTATCAGACCTGACTCACTGGAGCCTCATGATTACATCGAACCCTCTGGGTTATCCAGAGGGTGGAGTTCAACTGATTTGTTATGCAACCATATATATAGTCATGCGATTAGCCCATGAATATTTTGGGAAGGAACATTATTTAAACCACCACACCATGGAGAAAAATAAAATCTTTGTTGGCCTCTTCCTCCTTTAAAAAATACCATTTAGTGTTGTTTCATATTGATTTACACATGGGGAGCGTGGGGAATGAGCTTATAGTGTCTGTGGACTTTATTTTATCTGGCCCTGGCCACTTAGTGGATAAGAGGAACCAGAACGACCAGGTAGAATATAAAAAGTTGGGCTAGAATTAGGCCTGACAGCTATGTCAAAGTTTGTTTAAAAACACAGATTCCTGTCCTGTCACAGATCTGCTGAATTGTGGATGGAGCCTGGTCATCTGAATTTATTCTCGACTCCCTCCATAGCCAATGCACTGTGTTTGCATTTTACCTCTTAAAGTCCTACTGCAGCTTGTGTGCCTGAAGGCTTCTTTTCAGCACTGAGCAAGCTAGCTGTGCTGGGGGTGATGCTCACCCACCTTCAGCAGGACAAGTCTGAGATGCATGATCTAAACTACCTCCCAGAGCTCTTCAGCAGGGGCACTCGCAAGCTGACTGATTTGACACCACACCTGTACATATTTTTCTTGCCTTCAGTGATATAAACAGGTGGGAATAAGACTTTGTTTTGAAAATCTGCTTTGAGGATTATGAATTTTGAAGCATGAAGCTCTTTATATAATTTCTCTTTCGAAATAGCATTTATTTAGGGAATGTGTTAGAAGTTCCTTCCTATTGAAAATCCTACCTGTTATGGAAATTGTTATTCATTTCTAACTTCATTATATTTTTACCAAGTAATATATGCTAAAATTATTCTACCTTTATGACTTCATAAAGACTTATTTCATTGTGTGATTTGAATAATTTTGTGACATATGGGGAGAAATGGAGAGTTTTTTTGTTTGTTTTTGGAGTATAAATATGGATGCTTATGTAGTAAACTTATATCTTATTACATATATATTTAAATCGCTAGGTTGTGGATGGCTTTGGAAATGAAAGGATGCCAGGAAATGAAAGAATACCTTTGATGAATACACTTTCTTTCTGTAGAATAGAAAATGTCAGAAATAACTTTCTTCCTAATTATATTTTAATAAAAAAATAAATGCTCTGATAACAACTTACAAGTGAAATGGCACAAGTTCACAGTCATTGTCTTCAGATCTATGAAATGTATGGATTCTACATTTATGCTCTCTCACAGATATCTATTAACTGAGATATAACTGACAGACAACACACTACTGTTGCATTCTCTCTCTACCTTGTTTTCATTCTCCACTTAAGGCAAATATAACTGGGGCTTCCTCCCCATCAAGAATTTCTTGTAGTAACCACAGTTGTTACTATAAGAGATCAAAGATCTACCCACAAATGTCTTTTGGACAAAAGTTTGATTTCAGGACTTTGGAGGTTGCTTTTTAAAAAGACATTTGTAAATGAAATCTTTAAGGGCACTTGCCAGGAAGACCTAGTCATACCGCTCTTCCCTGGCAGAGGCTGACCTTACTCTGCATGCTGTTGTCTACTGTGCCTTCCTGGGTATTTCCTTAAGCGACCTTCCCTTTCTCTTCCGTAGAGTCCTTCTGTCTTAGCTAAGCTGTGTAGGGTGGTTGAAGCAGCTTGGGGTCTCCCCCACATATGCAGTTATTGCTAAACTTCTTTTTTAACTTCTCTTATTACTTTGATGCCTGATTTTTTGTCAGCCTAGAAGAACTCAAGGAGCACAAGGTGATTTCCTTTGTATTTCCACTGCTGATTCTTTGCTCATGGTGGTGCACCCCCAGTCTTGGCAGGGGGAGTAGAGAGATGAGTTAGGCAAGGGAAGGAGTGAGTCTTCAGCACACTCAGAGAACGCCAATTAAAGATTAGTGCATTGAGACTTTTAGGAAAAGATGTTAGGCCAACCACATGCTTCTGCTTTTATTATACATTTGTCCTACTCGGTTGAGAATAAATGGATTTATTATTTAAGGGCATAAACCTTTGGAAAGGCAGCTGGATTGTAGGTCTGATAAGTGATGCATGTGCTCTTCAGGTTCCTAGAGTTCCTGTTTGGGGAAAGAAAAGGACTGAATTAACAGGAGAAATAGGGCCCTTCCTGATGGCACAACGGGTTAGAGCACATCACTGAGAAACTAGCCGCAATCACTTGAGTGGGAGTTCGATCTTGGCCCAGAGGTGACCAATGTGGCGCAGCAGACCTCTCCTGTCTGGCCCACTGCTCCCGTCAGCAGTGTACTTTGTCATTCGGCCTGTTCTGCTCCCCACTGTCTCTGGTGAATCATCTCACTGTTCCTGCACCTCTGGCCTGTACCCCAGTTCTGTATGCATAAATAAATCTTTAAAAAAAAAAAGAGGAGAAAGAACTATAAACATAATTTAATATAAAAATTTGCCTTTGGAAGGAGAAAAGTGGTCTATTTTCTGTGCTAAACTAGTTCTATTTGGTGTTATTAAGTTTGTTCTTTGTTCTCTTATTCCAGCAAAACGGATAGTCTTGCTCTAGGGAAAAAAATCATCTCTTTAAAACTTCCAAATAAGGAAGTTTCAGCCTTCCCCATGGGTTAGGGGAAGGTAGAGGCCTAAACTTGCTGCTACTGTTGCTTTCAACTTAGCTGTCCCTCAAATTCAAGTGGATATTTTCTCCCTTTCTGCTCACAGGGTAGATACAGATAAACCCTCAAGGACTAGAGAACTTGAGAGGAGACAATACTAAAAACGTTTTGGAGAACAGAAAATGGATTAATTGGTAAATGACTCAGAAACTGAATCCTCAAGCAGCCTTAGGAAAAACCAGTGTCAACCTGATTTACCCCCCAAAATTCCTCTCACGGCTCAGAAATTTTAACTCTGAAAGTAAAACTGAAATGCAGTGGCAAGAGAGGAGGGTATCAAATAAAGAAAGTTAGCTGAAAGCTTGTTTGAAAAGCAGATTTCCAGATCATCCCAGCCCCAACCTGGCTCAAGTGACTGGGCACCTAGCTGGAGACAGTAAAACAGGATGTGTCTAGCGTTGGCAATCTCAGCATATTTGGGAGAATCCATCTCTCGCTGCCCCTAGCTTTTGTGGCTGTTGGCATGCCTGGGCTGTGGCCATTTCTCTTTCATACCGTGTTCTCATTGTCTTTTCCTTTGGGTGTATGATTTCCTCTACCTCTCTAAGGGCGCCCATGCTGGCACTTAGTACCATCTGGGTTTTAATAACCCAGAATTATTTCCTAATTGCATGGTCTTTACCTTAGTAAAGCCCTTTTCCACATTCACAGATTTCAAGGACTATACACACATAGCTTTTGGGGTGGTTTATTAACTTCATGCTGAGATCCCCCTTCCCAGTCCTTTCCCTCATCCGGGCGCTGGGGAGATTTTTTTCTTTTTCTTTCTTTCTTTTTTTTTTTTTTTAAAGATTTATTTATTTGCGCATACAAAACTGGGGTATAGGCCAGAGGCTCAGGGGCGGTAAGAGGCTTCAGCAGAGACAGAGCAGGGAGCAGAACAGGCAGATCTACGAAGTACACTGCTGAGGGGAGCAGTGGGTGGGCCAGGAGAGTTCTGCCGCGCCATGTGGTCACCTCCGGGGCAGGCGGGAATCAAACTCATGCAGAAGTGGCTCCAGTTTCTCAGTGCTGTGCTTTAACCCACTGCACCACCAGGGAGGGCCCTGGGGAGATTTTTTCAAGAAGGTAAACAGATAGCTTTCTAATGTGTTGGAAGGTGTTGCGCTGGGACCACCAATAAAGAATTTGCAGTTGAACTGAAAAGAAATGCCAAGAAAAATATGTTGGCAGGGGGTAGGGCTAGGAAATAAGATAATTATTAACTCAAGGAAAAATGAAAAGCTATGCAGGGAAGCAAAGGATTTGTATTGTAGTTCACCCTGGAACTCACTGTGAGTGGCATTTACATAGGCACACCTAAGTAACTAGTAAATACTGATCTCACCGACATAATCACGTAACGTATCTCGAGAGAATGGGGAGATGGGAAGGTCGGGTGCATGTGCTAGTAGCTGAGAAGGAAAGAGAAGAGAATCCTCATTGCTATGGTAGAAAAGACAGATTATCTGGAAACGGAAACTAAAAAATTTGGAAGTGGCGATTGAAAGTTGTTATCCAAAGACATGGAAGTAAAAAATTAAAAACCCCACCTCCAACAGGTTGTCTTTGAGGGAGGGAGAAATAGAAGGAGCAAGGGAAGTGGGGGAGCTGTGATTTTAGAAACTCTGACCTTCAGTTTATGTGCATAAATGAACTTAATATAAGTGAAGCATAAAGCCAAATGAAAAAGAACAGGAATAACGTACTAAAATGCTGTCTTGATCACATTTGTCTTTGACTTGTGGATCAGGGGATTATTTTTTCTTTCACTTATTTCTTATTTTTATTTTTTTTCCTGCAAATGATATGTGGTGTCAAATGTGGGAGGAAGGTTATTTTTTAAAAAGAGAAAGAACAAGGTAAATCCAGGAGCCTCTTGGAAACCAGTGCTTCCATCTGTCACAGTTCTTCATGTGGGGACAATGGAGAAGGACAGAGACATCATGGTGGGTAGGGCGGGGGAGTGAGGATTGACAGGACTTGGTGACTCATAGAAAAGGGAGGTGAAGTCGTGTCAGAGACAAAAATATCAAATGGCCATGGCCTTGCTTCCCATGTATAAATAAATATGACAAGCTGGCATGTTTCTGGTCTGTGAGAGATGACTGGCAGCCGCTGAAGGTTTCCAGTTCCAGGCACAGTGTCAAAGGCTCAGTGACATCTGCTTCTATTTTGCTTACCTGCTACTTTGCAGTAGTGCCAGCAGCCTTTTTTTTTTTTTTTTTTTTTTTTTTTAATGTTTCTTTGCCTATCTTACACTGAATGTATTTCCAGGTCCTAAGCCTTTGTTCTTCCGTTTCTCCTGGGGTGTCTTTTTCTTCCATTCCACCTCCTCTTCTGGCTCAGTGAGCAGCTGCTCTTTTTCAGCCTGGATCCTTGCAGGGTTGTAGGGAAAGCACATGTAGGGAATCATCTGATCATGAACTCCCTCATCTCACTTAAAGACCAAAAGGAATTTTTTTCCCTAATAGGCAGCATTTAGGAAAATCCCAATTATCCACTAGAAGAGTAAATAGATATTGACATGATCTTATTTATCTGTGGATACTGCCTCCGGATGGACCTTGGGTCTGGCCTTGGCAGTGTGGTGTAGTGGTTGAGGTCAGGAAGCCAGATTACGCATGTCTGCATCCCAACTTGGCCACTTATGGCTGTGACCATGGCTGAATCACTTAACCTTTCTATAGCTCACGTAACCCCATTGGTACAATGGGATTAATAACAGTGCTTATTATATATATATAGCTATTAGGATGAAATGAACTACACAGAGAGCTATTTGCAAATGTATTGTAAACCTCAGCTTTTACCATTAAAATTTTTAAAAAAGAACAAATTCACTGTTCTAAAACGGTGACTGTTTTTCAGTGTTTTCTGAAAAAGTTGTATAGTCAGAAACCAAAATTGAAGTAAATTACACTGGGGGAGGAGAGCTTAATAGACATGTGGAGGAGGTGTTGAAGCAGTCATGAAGTATTTGCCTGTCCACACTTATGTGTGTTGGAGGACTTTTTTTTTAAGATTTATTTTATTTGTGCATACAGAACTAGGGTACAAGCCAGAGATGCAGGGGTGGTGAGAGGATTCACCAGACACTGAATGGGGAGCAGAACAGGCCGACTGACAAAGTACACTGCTGAGGGGAGCAGTGGGCGGGTCAGGAGAGGTCTGCCGCACCATGTGGTCACCTCTAGGGTAGGTGGGGACTGAACTCATGTGGAAGTGGCTTGGCTTCTTAGTGCTGTGCTTTAACCCACTGTGCCACCAGGGAGGGCCTCCTGGAGGACTTAAAAAAAAAAAAAAGATTTATTTTATTTTTTATGCATATAAGCCAGAGATGCTGGGAGTGAGTGAGAAGACTCACCAGAGACAAAGTGGGGAGCACAACAGGGGGGGTCCACTGAAATACACTGCTGAGGGGAGCAGTGGGCAGGTCAGGAGAGGTCTGCCTTGCCATGTGGGTCAGCTCCCTGGCTGGAATTATTCATATTGCAGTGACTGGAACAGCAGGGAAGCGCTGAGACTTTAACCCCTGTGGCACCAAGGAAGCCCCAGAGGACCTTGTTTTCTGGGAAGTTCTTGATAGAGGACCTCCCTGGGGCTAGGGTGTAAGTCTTAGCTATCACTGTTGTGGCATATGCGCATATGAGCTCCTGTCTCACCCACTGCTGCCAGCAGCAGTGTATTTCAGTAGATCCATCTGTTCTGCTCCCTACTGTGCCCCTGGTGAATTCTTTCACCACCACTCCCTGCACCTCTGGCCCACATTCCAGTTCTATACATAAATGAATTAACAAATTAAAAAAAGAAAAAGCTGATCACAACCATACAATACCTTTAAAAAACAGTTCTTGCTAGAATACAAAGTCACCCATGTTTGCTCAAGTGCTTTTCCTGTGAATGAAGATGAGCCGTTAAAGTCCGGGTGAGTTGTCTTCCCTTTGCCTTCCTCTGTGTTGCAGGGAGGGAAGTATGGACTCACCATCTTATCATTTGACATTTCTTTCATCCAGGACCATTCAGTGGGGTTTAAGAAACAGACATGGCCCATTCGATCAATAGAACTCATGAATTCACCTCAGAGATCAAGGCAGACTCAGATGTACAGCCATGGAAAGATATTTCATGAAGTCGGACAGCTAAAAAATGGAGGACTTGGTGTTTCAGTGAAGGCTCTGAGGCTAAAGCACCAGCTGATAATGGTGACTACAGTATTGAGAGCTAGTATTTTTTGAGCACCTTCTGCATGCTAAGCTCTGCCAGCATGACCTCTCTTCATCCCCCCTGCAACAGGATTTTCTTGATGCAGAAGTTACTGGGTCCTTTTAGAGTAAGAGACCTGTGTCTTAGCCTGGCTGTTGTGTGCAAACCTGTGAGGCAGGGGTGTGCACAGAGTGGGTGGTAGCTTGATAGCTCTTCCAGTCCCAAGCCCAGGTACCCAGTTCCTTTAAGTCCGTGGTGAAATTGCATTCCCTTTCCAGAGATTGGTTCAGGAATGCACACGTGACCCGCGTCTGGCAAAGGAGCAGTGAGGAGACACTTGCCAGAGATTTCTGGGAAAGTCCTTCCTCACTCTAATAGTGGAGGGTCTGGACATGAAAGAGAGGCCTGTAGCCACAAGCGCCCTTGGCAGTCAGCCTGGAATCACGAGGACAACAGTGTAGGGATGAAACCAGCACTGTGGACAGCAGAGCAGGGAGATAACAAGAAGCCAGATGCTTTTGATTTGTTTTACATGTATTCATGCTTTCCTAAATCTGATTGGTGTTCTTTAAGGGACAAACATACAGTTAAATAGGCTACAGTGATGAAATGTATTTTTAGGAGTTAAGAAGCCACTAAGATACTTCCAATATTAGCTTCAATGATGCTTCTTATCATTATTCTGGACTCCAGACACTACTTAGCTCCCACAGCTCCCACAAATGCAGCAAATCCCATTGGAATCCTTTTTTTTTTTTTTTTAAAGATTTATTTATTTGTACATACAGAACTGGGGTACAGGCCAGAGGCTCAGGGGCGGTGAGAGGCTTCACCAGAGACAGAGTGGGGAGCAGAACAGGCAGATCGACGAAGTACACTGCTGAGGGGAGCAGTGGGCGGGTCAGGGGAGGTCTGCCACGCCATGGGGTCTCCTCCGGGGCAGGTGGGGATTGAACTCTTGCGGAAGTAGCTTTAGCTTCTCAGTGCAGTGCTTTAACCCGCTGGGCCACCAGGGAGGGCCCTGGAATCCTTTTAATGAGGCAGCAGTGGTTTGTAAGGTCAGGCTTCACAGTGGCCACAGATCCTTTAACCCTCACATGGCCAGCTTCTCCTGAGCAGTTTCTAAGCAGTTTCATCTTGCATAGTTTATAATCTAGAAGCTCCATTTCACTGTGACCATGTTCACAGGCTGTATTTGGGGGCCTGTGTCCTGTCAGGACACTAGGATTCTAGATCTGCCATTAAGCAACTTAAACAGATCGGGTCCCAGGCTTGGTACTGGAAGGGATATCAAGTAACCAACTACTCTACTGACCTGGACATCCTGCAAAGGGAGCTGGGAGAGCCTGTTCTGGTTAGCGAGTTTGAGTTTTACTAGTTTCTTCTTTCTAGCAAAAGACATTCTAGATTTAAAACAGCATTTCACAAATGGGGAAACTGAGGCTCAGAGACATCAAGTGTGTTGCCTGAGGTCACACAGTGAGTTAGCTTTTGAGCCAAAGTTTGTCTCTTTCCAAACTCACCATGTTATGTGCCTCATGCAGTGGTAGAGTGGTAGCTTTCCCTCTGCTGGGTGCTTTTAAACACCACAATGCTGAGTTCTGGTAACAGCTCTGCCACCTACGAGCTTTTTCTATCTCTGTTTTGTAGATAGGAAACATCTATAGCAGAGGGGCTTATGGATCTGAAGCGTTGCGTGCAAGTTTATGATTCAGAGTCAAGGGCAGGACAAGGGTCAAATAGAAGGGAGTGGGGTGGGAATGGGAATAAGGAAATCCTGGAAGTTGCAAAATGTTAGGATCTTTTTTCAGCCCTGTGGAAATGTTGAGCCAGAAGGATTGGGAAAGAGAGCCCAGGAGCTCATTTGTTCTCTCTTTGAACTGGCTCTTCATTAATCTTCCATTTAATTTTAAACAATGAGCAATAAAAGTGGAAAAAAAAAACCTAGATGTAATAGTTTATAATGTTGAGTGAGAAAATTTCAGAAGTAAATTCTTAGCCTGATACCCTTCATGTAATTGCCAAAGCCACAAAACAGTGTTATATACACAGCAGGGGCCATAGGGACATAGTTAACGACTGGCAGGACCCTGGCCGAACTGAGGCTGCTCATGTTACTCCTGAGATGAAGGTGTGGCTTCTCCATGCTCACCGCCCTCCCAGCCCTGTCCGGTCCATTCTCCTGCTTCTTAGCTGAGTGACTTCAGGCCTCTGATTCATCTCTCCGGGCTTCAGTCTTTCTTTTTCTTCTTCTCTGTCTTATTAATTCCCCCCACACAGTCCCTTGTGACCCTTCTTCCTCCCCGCTTCACCTTGGAACCCTCAGGACGTTTATTAATATGCACTGGTCTTTGAAAGGGTTTTATACTGAACTGCCTGCTACATAAATGTCCAGCATATTTTTTTCCATTCAGACTTGGTTGCGTCAGCAGCACCACACTAAACAGGAGGCACGGGGCAGGCTGCACATTGCAGAATGCTGCTGAAGAGCAAGACCCTGGCCTCTATTCTTGAAATACCCTCTAGCATCAATTGTGTGGGGTGGGAGGATGAAGAGAAAAGGGAGGGGGATACTAGAAAATGCGCTGTCATTTGTAGTTTTCAGGGGTCCTGAGTCTGCCCTCCAGGCACTTCTCACCTGCTTGATGGCTCAGTATTGAGGATGAAATCAAGCCCTAGCTCCCCCAGCCAGGGTTTCAATCTTACTAACAAAATATTCCACTGATCAGCTTTTGGGGTCCCTTGTTCCATCAGTCAACAACCCCCCGGGCATTCTTGGTCTTATCTCGTGATGTACACCCTTCCCAGGGTGACCCAGCTTTCTGCTCTTGATCGATTGGAAAGGCACCTTGGAGGCTTAGGCTCCTATCCTGGATTGACTGGGCAGTTCTGACCTCATATTGGAATGCAGAACTGTAGGTAACAAACTTGGTGTCCAGAACAGGCCACTTCATATCAGCAGATCCACAATTTTGATGCACATAATCCTCTCATATTCCCTCCATTCAGTTGAAGATGGCTGCATTTTAACTCTTTCTCATGGCTGTATAATACTCCACGGTGAGTGTGAACTACAGCTCCTTGATCCAGTCATCCGCTAATAGACATTTAAGCCACTTTTATGTCCTCATTATTGTAAATAATGCTGCTGTGAACATTAGTTTTTGTATTGATGGTTTCATGTTTTGTGGAGACATTGGGCTTCAGCTCTACATCTGTAAGGCGGAACACATCACTTACTGATGAGGAAACACTCTGAGAAATTACAGTTAAGAAATTCAATGTGCAAACACCTGCACAAAAAGAAATGGTCCAGCCTACCTTGCTGGATTGGGGCTCTGTGGTGGAACCTAGCAGGACCACCTGTGGATGTAACTGTTGACTGAGCTGTTGCTATGTGGCACATGGGGGCGGCAGTGGCAAAAGCCAACATGTATCCTATGTGCCAAGCACTCATAATGCCCATAATAACCCTTGGTGGTGGGTGCTATTATCACACCCTTTGTGAATATTTGGAAACTGAGGTAGATGGCTGAGGAACTTGCTCATGGCCTGTAGAACCTAGGGTTGTGCATGTTGACAGTTCAGGGAAGATCTGGCATTGACTAAGCACTCAATAAATATTAGTGGTCATCACTCCATCATGCCCTGCTCCTAGGCTACAGAATCTCACCACTGCTCTAGGAGATAGTTTGAACCACGTGGACTGTAGGTCAAGGTCTGTTCCCCCTCTACCCATGTTCCCCCTTCTCCCATATTCCTTGTTCTCCAGTCAACTACTCTCTCTTAATTCCTCAAACCCTTCACCATCCCTACGACTGGCCCTTTGCCCATAATATCCCCCTCACTTGAAATACTGTTCTTCTTTACCTATCCAGTCTTAAAATAGCTTTGCCAGTCACCCCTTTCACGAGGCTGCTTGACTGGGTGACATCTGCATGGTCTGACTTACTGCTTTCTCCAATTTCCCTGAAGTAATGCTCATCCTTCCCTCAATTACTTCTTCAGGGTTAGTCTCCCCTTCTCAACTCACAGCTCTTGGAAATCTGGGGACTTTTCTGTTCATCACTGTTGGGCACCCATGGCAGGCGCTTCAGACTCATCTGTCCTCTCTTAATCCCTATGGAGGGGATATCTGTCGTATAATGGCAAGAAAGTGGACAAATACATTTCCCAGACTTCTTACAGTAAGCGTGACTCAGGTCAGGTTTCCTGGAGGGTCTTGGAGGCAGAAGCAAGTGGTGGCCAGTTGGTGGAACCTTCTAGCAAGTGCTGTGGTAGTGCTGTCTGGTGCTTCTAGGGAATAGTAGGGGAGGCTTTGCAGCCAGTGCCTAGTGGCACTAGGAGCGGTGCTATTTCTGCAGGATAGTTAGTGCAGCAGCAAAGGTGGCTGTTTCTCCTGGTTTCGATGCGCTTCGCTGTCCTTGCGTTGTTTAGCACCTGGGGTATTACCTCATACCTTTGATAAGACTTTCTGCTTTTACTGGCTCTATTTGAGTGTGCTGTCTGTGATTTTGGATGCATAATGGATGGATGACTTAGGAATCTCCCTATTTGTACTGCTTTTCTTCTGAAGTAGCATCATAGGCCTGGATGGATACAGTTGTTTCAGAAGTCAAGGACAGGAAGATGACATAGAATATCTTATCACTGGCAGCACAGAACATTGAGCCCTTGCATATCAGAGTTCAAGGACGGGGCTGGAGCTGTTTCCTAGGGCAGTGGGGGAGCTGGTTAGAACCTTGAATGGGCTCGGGGGAAGGTTCCTTCCTCGTGTAAGGAAGGAGGAGAGGCTACATGAATCCCTGACTGCCCCAGGATCATGGGTGGGGATGGGGTGGGGGCCCTCTTATTCAGGTCCTTTCTGTGGCGCCCACCAGTAAGTCAATACCTATACTGCTTATTGAAAAGCATGTTGAGAAAATACAACTCAGCACGAAGATAGTCAAAGGAAAGATAGTTGTAGGAAATGTTTAGGCAGGGTTCCTGCAGAGCTGAGACAAGGATTTGTGTACACGCAGTTTCTTTGGGAATCAAACACAGGAAGCAGTGGTGAGGGAAGTGGAAAGTGACACAGGGAAGGGAAAGAAGCCCGTATAAGGAGAGCTACTGAGTGGGTTATCATGGTGGGAAGCTAAGGCTCATCTCACGGAATCCCAGGACACAGAGTAGAACTACCTCAGGCTTGTCCACCCAAGAGGCGCAGGAGGTTCTTGTCTGTCAACGCCTGTCACTCACTCCCTAGTGGAACTGCCTCGAGGGAAGGTGAACCCCCAGCATTCACGGCCCATTTGGGCTAACTGCAAGTGGAGGCCAGAGCCCTCGGACAGAGCACAGGAGCCAGGAATTGAAAACCAGACCCCAACCTCCTCTGCTCCAGGGACTTAAGCAAAGAAAGAAGCCACACGGGGTTATGGAGAATAACGTCTTCAGGGATATCTAGTTTCAGGTACAGTTAGCTGGAGAGGCTCGTAAGTTATCAGGACTCTGTCTCCCTCCTACTCTGTCAATGCTGGTCCCCCTTTGTGTTCTAGACCCTTATCACCCTGGTCTGGCACAGTGAAAAGAAAATAATGCAGTACGAGGATTCTTAAACCCAAGCATTGACTCTTCAGTCCATCTGGGCATATGTCCTCCTAGAACCGTCCTGTGGGCAGAGGGATGTTGATTGGCCAGCTTGGGACGTTTGGCCTCCTCTGTTGCTGAGGATGGAGTTAGCCCCACATACCTCACATAAGTACAAAGTAAAGAAGAGGGTTTCTGGAGAAATCTGGGCTGTTCACAGAGGAGGGGGAAGTGACACTGGGGAGACACGAGGAGTCCAGGCCCCCCACGTGTCCATGAGAACAGCACCCCAGAGAAGGGAGGCCACTTGCTGAGGATGATCCAGCCAGACCTCAGGTGCAGGCTCTGGGCTCAGCTCAGTGTCTTCCCCCTGCGACCTCTGGCCTCTAGAACGGAGGCCCCCTTTCAGGGCCTCACTTCTCTTGCTCCTTGCCCCATGTGGCTTTTTCACAATTTTAATCTTCCTGCTTTTGTTAAATATTTATGCCCTCATTTTCTAGGTGGAGATACTGAGAGGTGGGGTGGGGTGGGGCATGGTGTGACGCAGGGAGGGACTGGCAAGCTCTGTGAAGGGTCGGACAGTAAGTAAATATGGTTGGCTTTGCGGGCCTCCTAGGTCTCTGTGGCTTATTCTTCCCTTCCTGTCCCCATTCCCTGCTCCTTGCTTCCTCTTCTCTCCGTCTCCTGTCTTTCTTCTACCCTCCTTACATGTAAGACTGTTCTTCACGAAGGGCCAGCAGCTAACAGCCTGCCAGACCTGCTGTCTAGAGCATGGACTCCAGCTGGCACTTCGTAGCTGTGTGAACTGGACAAATCCCTTCATCTCCGAGCTCAGTCCACCCGCAGTAAAGGAGAGGCTGCACCCCTCTCTCCTGAGGCTGAGCTGAGAAATGAGAGTACGAAGGGGAGGGGTTGATTCAGCGTGCAAACTAGACTCCCTGAATAAATATCACTTAACAAAGCAAACACTGTTTTTTAAAATGGAAGTAAAAAAATCCCCTAGTATAAAATTCATCATCTTAACCATTTAAAGAGGTACAAGTTGGGAAGAGAGTCATTTTTATTTCTTTAAAAATCTGTCTTGGAACTTGTGGGTGTCAGGGTGCCAAGGCCAGCCTGGCACGGCTCCACGGGTTGGCACGCCTGGCTCCTTCCACCTTGGTGCTGCTTCATCCCTAGAGAGACATTCTCGTCCATGTGGTCCTAGAGGGCTGGCCCTCAATGTCTCTGATTTCAGCCAGCAGCAAGCAGATAGCAAAGGGAGGCGTGTTGTCCGGGCCTCTCGCAGGACAGGGTCCTGTGGTTGCGCCGGGTCTGGAGGAGATACGAGGCGCCAACTCTGTTATGTGGCGCACGTAGTGGCAAGGCAGGCTGGAATATGTAGTCAAATGTCGGGGACTGACCCCGATCACGGGTTGTTAGGGGGCAGAACAGGCAGGGGCTTAAGGTGGGAGCGACATCAGCGAGCGGAGATTCCTAAAAAGGGGGGAAAGGGGAGCGGGCGCGAGGAAGACAGGGGAATCGGAGTTGGGTGCAAGTCTTCCTGTTCTGCTGTCAGCAGAAGTTTATTTTATACATTTCAAGCAAGCAGTGAGATAACATTAGCATATGAATTGGGCTGAGATCACAATCATCTTTTTTTTCTGAGAAGTTTGGGGTCGTATTGACCTTCAGCGGAGATATAATATTATTCTTAAAAATGGATCTATTAAAATTAAGATAGGTACATAAATTCATAAAATTTAAGGCTAACATTGTTATATTTACCACAGTGATGACTGGCTAAAATAAAGTCCCTTTAAACCTTAAATGCTACTTAATGATCTTCATTCTCATTGAGACACATTCGCATTGAAAAACACAGTAAGTATATTTAAAAGAGGCACAAAATGTGCTGGGTGCTGATACCACCTTGCACTGAACGTTAGAATCAGTACGCTTTGATCTAGAGCTTCAACTTATGCCTTCTGAGCTGTGCGACCTCCGGTAAGTTGCTTAGCCTCTCTGCATCCTGTTTGCATCATCTGTCAAGGAGGGATAAAGGTTTATTACTCAGGCAGGGACTGGGAAAGCCACATGAGACAAGGGACATATAACTCAACCACAGTGCCCAGGTCAGAGAGTGCCCAATAAGTGGTCATTTCATTGGTAAGAAATGTGTGTAGTGGGTAAGAACATGAGCTCAGAGACCAGACAGACCTGGGCTAAGATATAGACTCTTCCACTTCCTAGCTGGGAAATTATTTAGTCCCCTGGGTCTGAAGGGTCAGGGGGTCCTTAAGCTGCGAACTGGGGGCAGCAACAGTCCCAGCCCACTAGGTGGTTTTGAAGCACCAGGCTGGCTCACTGAGACCATTTTAACCGAATGGGATATTATTAGGTTTCCGTTCCCATTTTGAGGTTGTTGGAAGAACAGGGTCAGATTTGCAGGCTGCTCAAGCACAATGCTCTCCGAATATGACATACAGGAAAGAACAAGGCCATTCCACAAAGTTCCAAAGGTGTCAGAGACAGTTGTTGGTGCTGGACATCATCAGGTCATGATCACTGCTGGTGGGAACTAGGGGTGGAGCCTGGAAGGGCTGCTGAAGTCAGGAAAGTTCTGTTCCTTGGTCTGGGTGCTGGTTACTCTAGGGTGTTACCTTTGGGCGTTCTATGTGCCTTTTTCTCTCCATTATATTTTTTTTAAAAGATTTATGCATGTAGAACTGGGGCACAGGCGTGGTGAGAGGATTCACAAGGGACAGAGTGGGGAGCAGAACAGGCAGATTGATGAAATACACCACTGAGGGGAGCAGTGGGTGGGTCAGGAGGGGTCTGCCAAGCTATGTGGGTCACCTCCAGGGCCCAGGGATCGAACTTGCACTTAAATGGCTGCGGCCAGCTTGCAGTGGTGTGCTTTAACCCATTGCACCACCGGGGAGGGCCCTGTCTGTTATATTTCAATAAAAAGTTTCCTCTAGCAAGTACCTGTGGTTTTTAAAAGGTGGCAGTTGTGGAGGGGCTCAAGGGCACAGATGGGAGCATCCTTCTTTGTCAGTCCCCACAGTTTCTTTTTCTGCTCAAAGCACAGGCACAACTTCCTCTGTGAATGTTCAGCTTGGTGCCTATCCTTGGGGCCTCTCGCCACAAAGCTCCCCTTCCCCCCATGATGTGGCCTGATTACCACATCTGGGTCCAGTCTGGTGCCAACCAGCCCGACTGCACATGTTATCAGCTCCTGGACTGTGGGAGAGACGTGTTCAGATGGGGAATTTCAAGAAGTTGCTGTGGACAGCAATCTCAGTTCTTTGATCTCACAAGTGGGACTGGTATTATTCATTAAACCAAACAATTTTTGAATGCCTCCACTATAGGTAGTTGTAGACACAGCTTATGGTTGCTGCAAAGATACTTCATTCATTCACTCAGTCAGTCATGCGCTAGGTATTGAGGATTCCCAGGCAGTGTTAGGTCCAAGGGATGCCTCTGTAGCCCCTGGCCCCTTGGGCCTGGCTTGTGAGTGGAGAGAAGTAGATGATAAATAAATAAATATATCTCCAGTATGTTATATGGTGATGAGTGTTATGGAGAATAATTAAGCTGACAGGGGAATGTGCTTGGGGAGGGGGTTCAATTTTTTTAAAAAAAGGGTCAGAGAAGGTCTTCCTGAGAAGGTGATATTTAAGCAAAAACTTGAAGAAGCAGCGGGCAACCATGTGAGGACATGAAGAAAGAACAGTCCAGGCAGAGAGAACAGTCAATACAAAGGCCCTGAGGCATGGCAGTGCCTGGCATGTTCTAAGAAGAGAAGGGACCGACTTGAGTGACCCAAGGAGGCCAGGTGGAAGGAGGGAGCTGGGATCAGGGGCCCCGCAGGAGCCCAGATCCCACTGGGCCCTGTGGACCATGGTGGGGATTATGGCAGGACCAGGGCAGCGACAGGACACGAGCTAATGTTTTCTAAACTCTGGTTGCTGTTTTGGTGGCAAGTTAGTGGGGGGGGGGAATTGGAAGCAAGGAGATCAGTGAGGACGCTGTTGTGATAACCCAGACGGGGGTGACAATGGCTGCACCCAGTGGTGTTGGACAAAGTCTTGTGTGGGCATTTCGCCGGCAGCCAACATCCATTGCCATATTGAGGAGTGAATGAGCTTTCAGATCACGCCAGCGTTTGAATTTTCAGCCAATACAAATCTTCTCTACTCGGCCCTTTCCTAATTCACATCCTACGGGAATTTGGCGTAGCCTGGTACAGCAGTGCAAAGCAGACAAATCCCAAGTGATGAATCTTCTATGGAATCACTGGCCTATTGTCTTCAAAAAAGTTTGTCATAAAGAGCTGATGAATTTTTACAGATGAAAGAAAACGAAATTTTAATAACTGAATGCAGTAGCTAAATTCAAAATATGATGCTGAGCTGTATCTCACTGGATGGTAAAAAAAAATGCTGTAAAAGACGACAAACAAAATTGTTGAATAGGGATGATAGGTTATTGTGTCAAGATGAATTTTCTGAATTGGTAACATGCTGTAGTTACAAAAAATAATATCCTGCTTTTAGGAAATATAAGTGGAAATGTTAAGTGGTCAATGGGGCCTCGTAGGTGGTCAATGGGGCCTATAGATGCATGTAATCTGTTCTTAGTGTATTAGAAAAATAAACATTAATCACAATAAATGAGTTCATGGGACAAAAGAGGAAATGATTTAGCATACAAATATCAAAAACGGGTGCCTTTTGAAGTCTACAGGAATTCTCTGAATTTTTCTTGCAACATTTCTACAAATTTGAAACTGTTTTACAACCTGTAATTGTGGTTGCATCTGGAAGAGGGGCCTGAGGGCGGAGGGGAGCAGGGAGGAAAGGAGACTCATGTTTCACCCCTTTCATACTTTGCGAAAGTGTGATCTAATGAAACAAACCCATAAAAGGGGAACAACAACAGAAAGTGACGTAGACACTCTGGGCACTGTGCCACTCACACAGGGAAGGAGGCGATTCTTCAGAGCGATGCCCGGGTTGAGTCTCCTTTCACAGACTCCGAAATCCCGTTGGGCATGATGTTCGCCTTTATGCAAAGGAGATTTCTCAAAACATCTTCATTGTTTAAAGAGAGGGAAAAGAGTACCTGGCTCTTAGCTGTGTGGGTGTGACTGTCCTTTGTGAAACTTAATCTGGGGTGTAGCTGTTTGACCAAGTATTCATTCAGCATTTATTGAAAACCTTTATGGGGTTTCCCGGCTGGCTTACCATGGCTTACCAGACCTACTACTGCTGATGGGAGCTAGGAGTTCTAGAATGCCCTGAGGTGGGGGAGGGGCCTCAAGCTCCTAGTCAGGCGTCTTTCTGTGAAAACTGTCTGAGATCTCAGAAGATATTCCAGATGCCAAGGCCCCAGTCGCTTGAGATGAGGCCTTTTCCATGGCACTCAACACTTGTCTTCTAACCTATTACAGAGTCATAGCTTTGTGTTCTTTTTTCAAAATCTCTTGGAATTTGGAACCCAGAGCCCTGAACCCAGCCCTGCCCTTCTGGGCCTGTGCCAGACAGATGCCAAGGGGGAGTGCCCTGTCCAGTGGGAGCAATTCCAGCACGGCACCTGTGCTCGGCTGGGGCAGTAGAGACCGCAGATGGCCTCCTCCGGTCACTCGGGAGGCCCCATGTCTGCTCTCCCCTTTCTTGAAGCTGTCTCCAAAATCCCACATGACAGAACTGAATTTTTATGACCAGCTCTCCTGCTGTCCCAAGGTGACACTGGGAACTGGCCACGGCTCGGGAGCAAGTTTGTGCTCACGTTAGCTGAAGTGAGGATGCTCCTTGTGTGAGCACCCCTCCAGCCCTTTCCTGCAGTCATCCCCTTTAAGCCTTAGAGCGACCCTGGAAGGGGGGCACAGCATACTGTCACCTTCATGCTTCTGAGGTAGATCTAGAAGCATGAAAAGTACTTGGCCAGCACCACAGAGCTGGGCAGGGGGTCCACAGCCCACCAGATACTATGACTATCATGACTCCCATCTGCCAGAACCCCAGTTTTCTTTTGGGGACTTATTCAGCCCACTTCCGACCTTATAGTCGGGGTGGAACATGACACAACATCCCAGCTCTAAGGTGAGTCATGTCACCCCATCTCACCCATGGGAGCAACAAATTGCCCTGCCCACAATGATTAATTCAAAGATGACCCCAGGAGAGCCTCCAGGTGTGCACAGGGCCAGGGATGGTCAGAGTTAAGAAAGTGGAGCAGCCGAGGCCACCTTCGGCATCTGCTGCAGAAGGATGGCAGCAGGCAGTCTGAGCTGGGAATAGAACAGCCAGCCTCCGCCTCACTTGAGCTCCTGGATCCAGGAGGCCATGGATTTTTCCATATATAGGTATTCCATCCCTCTTCTCCCCCACCCTGGCCCACCCCTCTTTTTTTGCTCAGACTAGGTAAGCACATCATAGGAGTAGATGTTCAAGCATCAGTTTAGGTCATGGTCACAGTCCAGCCCCTTACTTTTATTCCTTTAACCCTTTGTTAACAGCTTTATTGTCAAAATCAAATGCATATTTTGAAATCAAATGCATATACTAGAAAATTCACCCACTGTAAGTATATCATTCAATATTTTTTTCATATGTTCAGAGTCATGTGGCTATCCCTACAATCAATTTTAGAACATTCTACGACCCTACAAAGGACCCATATGCATCATTTCACTCCCCGTTTATGCCCCAGCCCTAGGCAACTGCTAGTTCACCCTGTGTCTGCATGAACTTGCCTGTCTGGACGCTTCATGTAAATGGGATCATATACATGTCCACCTTTGGAGCTTGCACTTTGCATGCTTTCAGGGCTCGCCCATGTTTGGCATGTATATCTGCTTTATTCCTTGTTGCTGAACCAGATTCCATTTTGTGGCTATGCCACTTTATTTTTCCATCAGCTGTTGAGTATTTGGCTTGTTTCTACTTTAGGCTATAATAAGTAATGCTGCTATAATTTTATGTGTACACAATTTTTTAAGGGTTTGTTTATTTATGCATATAAGAACTGGGGAGCAGGCCAGAGTTGCGGGTGGTGGGAGGTGAGAGGGTTCACCAGAGACAGAGTGGGGAGCAGAATGGCGCAGGTATGCTGAAGTACACTGCTGAGGGGAGCAGCGGCGGGTCAGGAGAGGTCTGCCGCGCCGGGTGGGTCACCTCCCTGGCTGGGGATGGAACTTGCGCTGCAGTGACTGTGGCCAGCCTCATAGGGCTGCGTTTTAACCTGTTGCACCCCCAGGGAGGGCCTATGTGTACACATTTTTGCATGGACATACGTGTCCCACTTTTGGGTCTATACCTAGTGGTGAAATTTCTGAGCGATACAGCAAAGTTATGGTTCAGGAACTGCTGAACTGTCTCCAAAGTGGTTGCACCATTTATTACAGCTCCACTAGCCACATCTGAGTCCTCCCCAGCAACGCTTCACTTTGCTGTGTGACTCTGGCAAGTCATTTCTGCTCTCTGGGGCTCAGTTTTCCCATATCTAAAATGGGAATGCATGAAGATTAAGAAGAGGTCATGAATGTGAGATTTGGGGAAAACATCTTAAGTGCTTCTGTCTCACCCGTGAAATGGGGGTATAAAAACATTTTGCATAAGGAGGGAAGGAGGCTCAGCTGCCAGAGACAAGGTGCACTCTGTGAAAGGCGGCCACTGCCCCAGCTGTAACGAGGTCCCCTCTTCCAGGCGAACAAAACTGGCCTGAAGCCTGTGTTTCTGCCCCGCTGTATCGTTTCTGTTCATGCTCCCTTGATGTTCAGGCTGGAATTCCTCTGCCTTACCGGAGCCTTGGAAGATCTGTGGTTCAATCCGTGATAATCAGCTGATATCCAAACCACAGGGTGGGCCAGTGGGGTGACTTGATCTGCTGATGAATGACACATCTGCTGAGACACGAGCTGGCAGAACTTCAGCAGGGGAGTGTGGAAACCCCGTGACTGTGTCTTGGTCCCAGCAAGGAAAGGCGAGCGAGGGAAGCAGAGGGGTGATGCTGGTCAAGTACAGACCTCTCTGACTCCTCATTTCCTCTACCCTCCTGCAGCGCCTGTCAGTCTAAGTCACTCACACTTTCTGGAACAATCAGCATTCTGGACCTTTATATATGGTTTCTTCTGCCCAGTGCACCCTCCCGCTCCTTCTCTCCATCACCCGTACATTCCTGGGACTTATTTATTTATTTATTTATATTTTTTACAAAAGTTTATTTTTACATCATTTTGTACATTTTTTTTCCATCTCAATTGTAATCCCCACGGGTTTCCCATCACCAAGTCACCCGTGTGCCATCACCATAATCCCGTGCATTTCCCTCCCCACCCCCCCGTTTTTGACCCCATTCCCCACTCCACCCCCGCAAAATGTCTCTGGTATTTGGTTGTTCATTATTTTTGTTATTTTCTCGCCTGGTCCATTATCATTCCTGGGACTTTTGTTGGAATTGTTGGGAAAGAAGATGTCTCCTTCAGACACGGTTCCCAGTTCCCAGAGCAAAGCAAGTTGGAGGTGCTGTTGGCCTTCACTGCTGCCATGGAGGGAAAGCTTGTCCAAAAATAAATCCAAAAAATAGAAAAGAAGAACGGAAAGATGATGAAGATGAGAGATACCTATATAGTGAGTCATTATTGGGTTGCTGGACTCATTCATGCCTGAAAGCAGTTTAACTTCATTGTTTCTCACAAGCCAATAAGGCACCTTCCACCTTTATCATTTATTTCACTGGTCTGGTGCTATTCCATCACCGATAGCATAAGTACATATGGTCACTCCACCCCAACCCCATACCCACTTGGACTGGGGCATGTTCCCTTTCTGAGCTGTCATGTAATCCTTACCTTCATTTTCTTTGCGTTTATTAGGTGATAGTATCATGACCTCACTAGCTATTTCTCTTATCGAACTCCGGCAGAAGTTGCAGATTCTTTGTTGCTATATCTCTAGCACCTGGCCATGCCTGGCACATAGTAGCACCTCAAGAAGTTCAATTGTAGGGCCACCCTGGTGGCACAAGGGGTTAAGTTTCAGCACTATGGAGCACTCGGCAGCAGGAGTTCCATCTGTGGCCAGGGAGCTGATCCACATGGCCCGCAGACCTCTCCTGCTCCCCTCAGCAGTGTATTTCAGTCAATCTACTTGTTCTGCTCCCCACTCTGTCTCTGATGAATTCTTTCACCCCAACCCCAACTCCCACAACTCTGGCCTATACTCCAGTTCTTGGATG
>NW_004567123.1:30962596-30984340 GCF_000260355.1 Condylura cristata | reverse complement strand
AGGGGAGCAGCGGGCGGGTCAGGAGAGGTCTGCCACGCCATGTGGTCACCTCCGGGGCAGGCAGGAATCGAACTCATGCAGAAGTGGCTTTTAGCTTCTTAGTGTTGCACTTTAACCCACTGCGCCACCAGGGAGGGCCTAAAATAAGTCTTTTTTAAAAATTCAATTTTAATTTCTTAAAAAAGCACAAACTTATTCATAAAAGCGCATATGCAGACACACACAAGACAACTCTGTAACTTTCTCTGGGCTTGTAGTGAAATGCACACAAAAAAATGTCTGGAAAGACAAGCCTCATAGTGGTCACAAAGGAAATGCTCTGATGTATCATTTGCTATTAAAAATTAATTAGAAACCAAGCTTAATAGTCGAAAGCAGCACATGCTTTTTGTAATAATGAATATAAACAAATCAAAAGTGTAGAGTTGAAAGTGAAAGTTACCTTGTGCCTCCCATAAATATTTGTTGAATAAAAAAAAATCAAATGTCATAACTATAAATACTTGATGAGTGAATGATTGAATAAGCAAACAGTTCTGTCCAGAGATGTCAGCTCAAGGTGACCCCTGCAGGCCAGCTGCTTTCCCTGAAAGTCTGGGCCCTGGGCCAAAGTCTGACTTCTTTTGGGATGGCCCCTGCCTGGAATCTCTGTTCCCTGCCTGGAATCTCTGGGAGACTTAGAGGGGCTTGTGAGGATAAAGAATCCCCTAGAGACCAGAGCGTCCCTTGTTGATCCTCAAGCAGATGGCTTCTGGTTCACTCTCCAGGGTGTGGGTAGAGGGGGCTTTGGAGGGCTCCTGTGTGTCTGTGTGGCCAGTGGTGTATTATTGTTGCCTGGGAAACAGCTTCCTGTTACAACAGGTGGTATGGAGCCTGCTGCAGTGGGCTCCTAGTCCAGTCCTACCCACCACATGAGGGAAATACATAGTGGTCACTGCTGGTTCCCTTCTAAAAACATTCCTGCCCCTTCTCTGTCCCTGACAGAACCTCCCCTGGGGGTGGAGGTCAGTGGGTGGCCATGTGTTTATGGGAATGCTGGGCTGCTCCCTAGCTCTAATGTTTCTACATTAGCCCCAGGTGCGTGCACACAGGCTGTTCGTAACTGCAGGCACATGTGTACACACAGGTCGATCACATAGTCTAAGTGGGTCACGGTGGCTCTAAACACCCACTTACTGGCAGCAGGTGTAGGTGTATAATGACGTTCTGTGTAGTTTTGGGCCAATCACTTCATATCTTTGTGCCTGAATTTCTTCTATAAAATGCAATGGTGGGACAGGGCTTAAAGTCTCAGTACTATCAAACTGTTGCTAGCTGCTGCACCATGAGTTTGATCCCTGGCCAGGGAGGTGACCCACCTGGCCCTGCAGACCTCTCCTGTCTTCCCACTGCTCCCCTCAGCAGTGTATTTCAGTAGATCTGCCTGTTCTGCTCCCCACTCTGTCTCTGGTGAATCCTCTCACCCCCTGTGCCTCTGGCCTACACCCCAGTTTTTGTATGCATAAATAAAAATATATCTTAAAAGATAAATAAATAAACAAACTGCAAAGGTTCCTGTGTTCTATCTGCTATGGGCATTATGAAGAACAGCTCAAACTTAAGTAATGGTTCCTTGGCAGACAGCACTGGCTGAGTGTGTCGGGGACATCCTGTAGGTAAAGCAAGTGACCGTCGTTTCATGAACTCCCACTTGGACAGTGTGGGAATTACTACCATAAAGCAAGATAATTTCAAAACACTGGGGCTTTAGATGAAAGGGAAGACTCTAAGGACAGGGGATATGGGCTATGAAATATTGAGAATTGCTGCTCCCTGGAGTGGCTGATGCCAGGAGAGCCATGAAGGATTGACAACAGCTGACCCCTTCCCTGCGGATTCAGGTGCAGTGGGGCTGGGCTGGACTGGGCTGGGGCTGGGCTCGGGCTGGGCTGGGGCTGGGCTGGCACTGGACTTCTGTATTAGCTACAGAATTCTGGAATCACCAGTTTTAGAGATTAATTTTAATCTCTGACTGTGCCCCTGCCTGTCTGGGCCAGCCATTGTCCAGTCAGGTGCCCTGGTTTCTTCTCTCTAAAATGATGATATTGCCATCCTCGCTGGTTGGTAGTGTGGTTGGCATATGCTCCCCACTGAGGGGTGATTTTGGTCACCCCAAGCACTAGTGGCCATGCCTAGACATTTTTGGTTGTCATAACTGAGAGGAGGGCTTGGTGACAGGAGGATGCTATGGGCATCTCACGGGGAGCGGCTGGCGGATGTGGCTGAACATCCCATGACGGACAGACAGACATGTCCGTTGGAGTTGGAGACTTATCCAACTCCAAAGGTCACTAGTGCCAAGGTTGAGCAGTGTGGGTTAAGGTGCCCTATGCCCGGAGGAGGGTAGAGGCCAAGGAGATTCTTCTATTGCTTAAGCGCAAACAAAATTGCTTCAACATCAAGGCTTTCCCCAGTCCAGAAAAACAGAATCAAGTGGGGGAAGGGTACGTGTGGAGGAGAGAGCTCCATTGTTCTGTGTGAGGCGAGTGGTGAGCAGTGTCTGTGGTGCCAGAATCTCTGTGTGAGCGGGGGGTGGAGGAGGGTGGATGGGGGGGTTTGGGGGAGAGGCAGCTTGGAAGCTGAGTTGCCAGGACCTTCTCTCCTGGCTGCTTCTGTGAAGTTAGCTTGAGGTTCTGAGGGTCAATGAAAGTGACTGATTCCAAAGTGGCTTGTTGCTATATGTCACACACTATTAAACAAGTATCAACCATCAGTGGTTCTCAACCAGGGGGGATTTTGTCTCCTAGGAGACATGTGATCATGTTTGGAGACATCTTTGATTGGCACAGAAGGCAAGGGGGGAGGGTGGTGGTGCTGGCATCTAGTGAGTAGCAACATCCCATGATGCAAGAACAGCTTCCCCCCCGTTCCCCACCCAAAAACTACTTGGCCCCAAATGTCAATCGTATAGATATTGAGAAATCCCAATTTATATCAAGTTGCTCTTGTTTGGGGATCTAAGTGCTACCCCAGTTGTCTGGGCATAGTGGGGTGGAAATGATAACTTCTGTTGGGCCAAGTCAAGTCACCCCTGAGATCACATAGATACCAAAGGGGAGCCTAGAGGTATTTCACAGAGTGTTTCTTGGGCCCCCCAACATGCCATGGGATGGAATCACATGTTAAAGAGTGCATTAGAAGAGCACTCTGCAGAGCTCCACGTTTTGGACACTGGGAAGGCAGCTTCCTAGATCACTCAGACTACTATGCGACAGAGAAAGTCTTATCCCTTTAGAGTTACAGTTATTTTGGATCCTTAATACCAGAGCCAAGTCTGTGTCTTAACAATATACTATTGAAATGACAGGCCAGGTGAGAGTCATGTATAGTCAGGTGCTCCTTAAAAATCTGAAATCAGGCCCTCCCTGGTGGCGCAGCGGGTTAAAGCACAGCATTGAGAAGCTAAAGCCACTTCCGCGTGAGTTTGATCCCTGCCTGCCCGGAGGTGACCCACATGGCACAGCAGACCTTGCCTGACCCGCTCGCTGCTCCCCTCAGCAGTGTTCTTCGTCCATCTGCCTGTTCTGCTCCCCACTCTGTGTCTGGTAAACTCTCTCACCACCCCTGCACCTCTGGCCTACACCCCAGGTCTGTATGCACAAATAAATCTTTAAAAAAAAAAAAATCTGAAATCAGGCCTCCCTGGTGAGTCAGTGGCTAAAGTCTTGGCGCTATCAAGCTATGCCACTGTGGCCCGAGTTTGATCCCGGGCAGGGAGTGGCCCACATGGCACAACAGATCTCTCCTGTCTTGCCCCCTGCTCCCCTCAGTAGTATATTTCAGCAGATCCACCTGTTCTACTCTCCACTCTGTCTCTGGTGACTCCTCTCAATCTCCACACCTTTGGCCTACACCCCAGTTGTTCTATGCATAAATCAATAAATCTTAAAAAAAAAAAAAACAACTAAAAAAAAAAAAACACGGGATCAGTGTTTGACACACTGAGTGACTCTGGTGAGCTCCTGCTGTGTCGAGGTGGTTGGCATCTTAGTTTATTTAATCCTCATAACACCCAGGGCAGATGAGCATAATGATCCCCCATTTTGCTGGGGTGGGAGTTGGGGGAGGAGGATGGATCATTGGATGCAGATTTTATTTATTATTTAAAAATTTATTTCATTGAGTTTACACAGGTTAATAACACTATCTATTTTAGGGGCACGCACCCATTACCAAACCGAAACACCAACAGTCCACCACAACCCATTGGGTTTCTCCCTCCTTGGCTCCCACACCCACCCATTCTCACCATCTGATAGTCTCAGTTCAGCAGACCGACGTCAAGAGTTTGTTTTAGTTGGGTTCTGTCTGCTCCTTTGCTTTGTTTCTTTATATTCCATGAATGAGTGAAACCATCTGGTATCAGTCTCTCTCTCTGACTGATTTTACTTAGCATAATCCCCTCCAGTTCCATCCGTGTTGTCGCAGGAGGCAAGATTTCATCTCATTTTTACAGCTGAGCTCCATTGTGGAGTTCCATTCCTTCTCGATGCGTTCCATGTCAGTGGGCACATAGGTGGCTTCTGTAGCCGCTGTGGTCAGTCATGTTGCAGTTAACTTAGGAGTGCGATATCCCTTTGAATTGGTGTTTTTGTATCCTTCAGGTGGAGACCTGAGAATTGGGTTGCTGGATCGTATGACAGAGCTGTTTTTAATAGTCTGAGAAATCTCCAGACCGTGTTCCACAGGGCTGGACTGGTCCACATTCAGCTAACAGAGTCCCCCCCTTTTCTCTGTTCCTTTGCCAATACTTGCTTGTGATCTTTTTGATAGAGGCCTAGGAGGTGGTTTCTCTTTGTGGCTTTGATTTGCTTTTCCTTGATATTAAGAGACGATATGTATTTTTTCATGTGCCTCATTTACGGGTAAGCTGTTGCTTTGTGGGCCCACGTTCTCTGAGGAGGAAGCCACATCAGAGGACACAGAGAGAGGCACAGAAGAGAAAGGAGATCCTGGTGACTTTCTGTGCACCTCTGATTCTGGGGCAGTGTATAAAAAATTTAAAATATCATTTATGTGATGGGGCCACCCCATGCTCACAAGCAGCTCTATTCCCCGTTGCTTCCCGGGTTTGCTGTCTCTGGGTTGGAACAGGAAGCAGTTCTTGCCTGAATCTTCTTCATTGCTTCAGCCACACTGTGCAGCAAGGACCGTTAGGGAAGTCCAATGTGACAGTGACCTGACTGAGACATCAACTGGTTTCCCCCTTTCCCAACTCATTGGGAAAGAATGGAAAGTATTTCCCCACCTCTTTGCCAAGAAGGTAGCCAGTTCTTTGTGATTGAAAGGTCTGTTTCTTCCCCTCCCCTCCCCCACTCTTTTTTTTTTTTAATTTGCTTCATTTTAAATGAATGAAGATCTTTTTGCTACTGGACAAAAAGGAAATTCATTTCAGTACTAGAATGGCATTACAAAATCACTTTACATCAAAATATTCAAACCATCAAGGCAAGGCCCATACACACACACACACACAGAAGAATTCAGTGGTTTCTGAATTAATAGGCCATCCTCACCCAGGGTCATGGAGGCAGGCATGGTGGAACAGATGTTCCAGAGCGGAGTTGCAGGCCCATCTCAGTGACTCAGAAGGCAGTGGGGCATTGGGAAGTCTCAGCATTGGTTAGAATATTTTCAAATGTAAGTGACAGCATGTCTGACTACCAGAGAACTAAGCAAAGAAAAAAAGGTAATGATGGTTTACACCAAATTGTCTGGAGGTTGTTGTACTGGCTCAGTGGTGTTCTCAAGGACCCATGCGCTTATTTTTCTGCTCTGTCATTGCAAACAGTTGGTCTTTGGTTTCAGGCTCATCAGCCATAACAGGTGCTGCATGTTCTCTATCAAAGCAGGGAGGAAAGGGAAGTGGCAAACTTTCACCTATGCACCTGTGTTAATAACAGAGTTAAATCCCAAATTTCACCTTTCATTGAATAAGTGTTGGATCAATCATGGGCCTAGTCTGGACCAATCATGGCTGAAGGAGAGTGGACTTACTGCTGTTCTTTAAATGGATCATGATTTATCTGTTGGGGCTGGGAAACAACCTCTCTGCAAAGATCAAGGACTTTCTGTTCCTTAGCTGAGTCCGATATCAAAGTTCTCTGTACAGAGAAGAAATGGAGGTGGGGAAGGAAAGGTTGTTGGGTAGCCAGGCACACATTCAGGTCCGCTGGGAAGGAGTTAGGTGTGCAAGAGGTGTATCGATGCTGGGGGGAGTGTTGTCCTGGTGAAAGACAAATTTGGGAAGAATGCAGAATTAATCAAGGGAGCCACAGAGTCCAAGATGGAACTGACAAGGTCTTCGTCAATCAGTGGGGAGCTCCAGAGCTAAGACTGGGCCCCTCCCGCATGTTAAGCAGCATTAGCTAACCCGTGGGTCCCAGCACGCTCTGTATTGGCTGGGTACTAGGAGGACCAGGAGGAGTGTAACCTTGGCTTGGGAGTGGAGGCAGATTCTAAAGATGCTGCCTGCCGCTATTCTCGGCATAGCCCTTCTTGAAGCTGAGTGCGGCCAACGTGGCCATAGGTGTCCAGTCTGGCCACACCGCGCCCGAGGAACAGATCCATTCTGAAGTGACAACTCCATTTCTGCCCCAACCAGCACTGGGTTGACAGAGGGAGTCAGACGAACAATTGATTAGGCTTAATTCAGAACTGAGTTTCATTTTTAGAACATTTTCCCCACACATAGAATATTTTCATCATAGTAAAATTAGAAATTGCATATATGCACACAGGAGCCAAAATTCAGTCATAAATCTTCCACCACTGATGAGGAAGATATTAGGAGGATAATAATAGCTAAGATTTTTGGAGTGATGATTATGTGCCTGGCTCTGTGATAAACAAGCAATATTCATGATCCCATTTAATCCTGGCCCTGTTGCTTGGGTGAGTTCCTTTGCCCTGCTACACCTCAGTTTTCCCAGCTGCCTCTGGGTGTTGGTCTGCTAATCCTAAACTGCCTGTTCAGCCACCATTTTGTTACCTATGATTCTATATTCCTAAGCAAGGTCAGATCTCCTATCAATCCATGATAGGAGCCCAAGCCGCCAAGGTGCCTTTCACATCAGCCATGAGTAGAAAGCTGGATTACCCTGGGAAGGGTGTGTGCCTCACGAGGTATGACTGGGAAAGCCCAGAGTGGGGGTGCCACATTGACCGGTATGATGGGGACCCCAGAAACTGATCAGAATGCCTTGTTGATAAGATTGAAAGCTTGGCTGGGGGCCTAGGGCTTGACCTCAGTTATGATATTGAGTTGTTACGCAGATGAGAAGTACCTGGAGGGAAGACTCGAGACCCCTGGGATTATAGACGACAGAACACTTTTTCTAGTTTCATCCCTTCCTTTGCTTTGTCCTCCTTCCCCACACACTGATGCTGTGGGATGATCCTATCAATAAAGAGGCCAGGATCTCGCTCTGCAGCAGCATCCTGTGCTGTGCAGCCTGCCCCACCCCTCCACGAGACATCACCCGCAGGGGCTCATCTGTGTGACGGGCTTGGAACACTGCCTGCCTCAAATGCTCAGTAAACATTAGCTGTTGTTTTTGTTGCAAGTCCTTATTCCTTAATCCACCATTCTAAAATTTTTAAACTATAGAAAACCAACAGTGGGCCCTCCCTGGTGGCACAGTAGGTTAAAGTGCAGCACTACAAAGCTGGCCACAGCCACTTCCATGCAAGTTTGATCCCCGCTCCGGGAGCTGACCCACAGGGTCCAGCAGCCCTCTCTTGTGTCCCCGCTACTCCCCTCAGCAGTGTGCTCTGTCAATCTTCTTGTCCTGCTCCCCACTCTGTCTCTGGTGAATCCTCTCACTGCCCCTGCATCTCTGGCCTGTACCCCAGTTCTGTATCCATAAATAAATAAATCTTAAAAAACAAAACAAAACAGTTTCCCAAAAGTCTGGAGTCAAAACTCACTAGGGAGCAAGCCCTCACCTGAGGAAACTAAGGTTATTTATAGTCTCACTGAATCCACTTATGTGAACATTCATATTTCCACACCTCTGTTGAATATTCATGTCTTCATGGTGCTCAGTGTACTGGAGCTGGGGAATGAGGGTGTCAATTTTTTTTCTAGTAGTTTCTGTCACTCTGGAGCTTTCTGGAACTTTTAACCTGCTAAGATATCAACATATGGCATGTAAACCACACTACTTTTCTAAAATTTAAACATTTCTAAGTTTGAAACAATGGTTGCTGGTAAGGGACTGTGAATTTGTGATGTGTAGTCTCATGATGATGTTGTGAGGTGGGACCTATCCCCACCTTGCAGAAGAGGGAAACTGAGGCTTGGCATCCTTCTGGGCTTTGCTCAGGGTCACCTGGCTAGGAGGTAGGTGAGGATTTGATCCCAAGCAGACTGATTTTTTTGTAAGATTCATTTATTTATGTAAACAAGAACTGGGGTACAGGCCAGAAGGGCAGAGGATGAGAAAAGACTGATTTTTAAAACAAATCTTACACAGCATTCCATTTCAAATTTCCTTTGGAAGGAGTGAGTTATGCACAGGCAAGTTACGTGTGTTACAGACGGAGGAAAAATGCGTGGACCAACATGTTTATCATCATCATCGTTATGTTTATCTTCCTCGCCTTCCGCCTTTTCTTGCCTTTTTCAGCCTTGGCAATGACCATCAAGGCCTTGCCAGGCTTTCCTTTCACTGGGTGGGCACAACGTCCCTTCAGCCGCTTGTCATCTGAGCAACCTTGGCCCCCACCTCCCCAGATTCTTTGTGACATGACCAGTGGAGAGGCCAGGATGCTCCCCTTCGGATGACGATCAGAGCAAGGCAAGAAAATGGCCAACAAGGCCAGCCTGGCACAGTGGGACCCTGAACTCTGTATTGTTTCCCCTTGGGGGATGTAAGTACTCTTTCCTAAGGGCCTCCTCTGGGATGCTTTTGGCAAGCTTCCCTGTCCTTTTAGCAGATGCATGAAAGTCCTCACTGAGCCCTTTTTAAGAAATGCTGAGATGGGCCCTCGCTGGTGATGCAGGGGTTAAATCACAGCTCTATGAAGCTCTCTACACCCACTGCAGCATGAGTTCAATCCCCAGCCCTGACCCACAGGGCACAGCAGAACTCTCCTGTCTCCCCGCTGCTCCCTCAGCAGCATATTTCAGCCCATCTGCCTGTTCTGCTCCCCACTCTGTCTCTGGTGAATACTCTTACCTCTGCACCTCTGGCCTGTACCCCAGCTCTTGTATGCATAAATAAATGAATCTTTAAAAAAAGAAAAAAAAGCTGAGAGGCTGACTGAATCACCATGCAGACCTGCACAGAACGTATGTGATAACGTGGGCTCGTTGGAAGGTTTTCATCCATGTTCAGGTGTTTTTCCTCAGTGAGGCAGAGTCGCCGGTGCCCACCCTGCTCTCACCTGCCTGGCACTGTCTCTGTGGTTTGCAAATGGGAGTCTACTTTTTCAAGTTTTTCCTTTACTGAGGGGCTTTCCAGAGTTCTGCTCTGCTCAGACGCTCTGTGTCTCCGGGAGGGGACCATAGAATGCAGCAGACTTAGGAGCTATGAGGTCAAGGTCATTTTATTCCTAAGGGAGCTCCTGGGGCAGGACAGCCCGGAGAGTATGAAGAGGCCAGACGCACACCTGCCCTGTCACCTGCGCACTGGGTGACCTTGGGAAAACTCTCACTTCCTGACCTGTGAAACAAATGACAGAACCAGCTTTGAGCCCGCTAGCTTGCCCACAGCGTCTTGTCAACCATCTCTGAAGAGGAGGCAGGCAGACACGTTTGAAGTATTCGCTCCAAAGGACTTCAAGGCAGTGCAGTTGGTGCCAGCTTCCTGGACATCCTTTGAGACCTCAGGTGGACCTGGCCCGGCTGCCCCGTGGCGGGAAAGCGGGCAGGAAGGAAAAGTGCCAGTGTCCGGCTCTGATGCTGCTTCCCAGATCCCTTCCAACTCTTCAGCAACTGGGATTGTCCTCTCTGGGCAGCCTGCAGCCAGGGCCAGCTCTGCCAGATTAGGTTTATTTATTTCGTGCACTTAAAAGAAATATAAAATTCAATTGTTCCACTGACTTTTGAAGTTTTGTTTTCCTATTTTGGAAGTGGTAAAAGCTGACCCCATCAAACAGAATTCAAGACAAATAAGAATATCTAGAAAGAGTGTCTCCCTTTCATCCCCTGGAACTGCCTCTTGGACCCCTCCCGAGGCATCGCCCCACCCAGTGCAAGTCTCCTTCCAGGTAAGCTGGACTTTATTTTATTATTAAAGCTGTCGGTCACTTACATGTCTGCGTAACTACATGACTTACATGTCTGCAAACTCCACATGTGCACAAGGCCCCCTAGCCAGCCCCGCCTCCCGTCCTCCATCTCCCTGTGTTCTCTGGTAACTGGCATCTTTCACCACGTCTAAGATTTGATTTTGTTTTACTAGTATATATCTTTTTTTATTTTTATTCCACAGATAAATGAAACCACCCAATATCTGTCTTTCATTTCCTGATTTAGCATGATCGCCTGAAGGTTCATCCATTTTGTTCCCCAAAACACTATTCACCCACTTGTTGGGCTGGGCACGGCACACTTCAGGGTGGCACTGGAGGAAGCAGGGTTCTCTGAACCCTTCTCCTCCTCCAGGGGCAGGGGCAGGGCTGTGCCAGGCAGCAGATTCTCAGTGTGGATGAGGGGGGGAAGGGCTCCCCAGCTCTCCTGGGGCTGGTGGTCCAGGCAGCTCTTACTCCTTGCAGGCCATGCGGGCTGTGAGGTCCTGTAGCCAAAGTCATTGTCCTGCCAGGAAATGAGCTTGACTAGGTGGTCAGCGAGGGCAGTGCCAGTCCAGCATTGCAGGTGGAGTGGGTGTCACTGCTAAATCGCAGGACGTGACTGGGTCCTCAGAGCAGCCCAGGAGGCCCTCGCAGGGTCCTGTGAGCCTGGGTCACCGCCACCTTGACTGCAGCTGCTCTCGCCAGGCGGCAGGTCAGCTCCAAGGGGCATGCTTTGGGGGTGGGGACGTGGGAGGCCGGCCAGCTTCCCGTTTGCTCAGGGGTCACCTTGCCCACAGCAAGGTCCTGTTGAAGCGTCAGTTGAAGCGGGGACAATGTTCTGGGCAGCCCATCAGCCACTCTAACGGAATTGTTTATGTGGCTTTTATTTTGTCTAGGAAAATCCCACTTATTCCCATCTATTGAGAGTTTTTAAAATCATAAGTGAATGTCAAATCTTGTCAAATGCTTTTCCAATGTCAGTGGAAGTTCGCTATACACAAAAGAGAGGTTGAGCTCCACGATTACCTTACTAAACCCACACTGAATGGGTTTTCTGATTCACCATCTCAGCCCAAAATCCCCAGGCATCATGACGCCACAGCAGTGACCGCAGTGGAAGAGGAGGGACAGTGATCTTGATGATGGCAGTTCAAATACCTCATCTTTGCAGATGCCACGGAATCAGATGACCCTGTGGAGACATTGGAAAAGTTGCACGATTGAGGGGTCCCGACCTCTTTCTTCATCACTTCACGGCAAAGGGACATGTAAATTAAGGGAAACCAGGCAGGACTAGATGGAAACATGAGTAAAAGAGAGAAATTGAAAGTGATTCTAATGCACTTTTGGACTTGAGCATCGAGTGTTTAAGTAAGGGAAAAAAGTAAGTTTGGGGAGGTCAGGTCTCAAAAGTTCAATTGTGACCAGGTGAAATTTGAGATTTCTAGCAGATATGAATAAGGACACTGAGACAGGCATTCATTACCTCCAGACATCTTGATAGGCAAATCATACCTGTCGAGGGTTATTTTGTTTTTGTACTTGCAGCTAAATGCATCCCGACAGGTAACTGTGTGCACACTAATACGTACTAATGTTACAAGTGGCTACATGTATGCATATAAATATATGCATGTTTCCAGTAATCCAGCTACTCTTTTATCTGTCATCTTACATAAACATTACCTGAAGGTGAGGTAGGAAACTGCCAACAGTGCCTGCATGCTGGGGGTGCGGGTAAGTGGGAGAAGGACTGAGGGCCTTCCTTTTTCTGGATGCTTTTATCCTGCTTGAAGCAGGAGCCAGAGGCTGGGATGGAACTGGCTGCATCCCAGCTTGAATGGTAGCACATAGGTAACAGAGCTGCAATTCGAAAGGAGCTTGACTGGGCCCCAAGAGTCCAAGCTCCTCCCTTTCTAACAGACTGGCTCCCAGTGCCGCTGGCAAGGAAATGAGCTCCCCTGGAGTAATGGGCAGGCTCTGCTGCCGCATCTCCTGTGGCTGAGCATCAGTAATGCTTATCTGTGGCTGCAAAGGGCTGTGTCCACTTCACCCCTCTCTTATGGAAGCCACAGTCTGCAGCTGCAGCTGCCAGTGAAAGTGCTCTTGGAAGGCCCCCAGACTACACACCTGCGCCAAGTGCATGCAATTCTCTGGCCTTCCTGTACTTAGGGACTAGCGATGCTTGGTATTCAGGTCAGAGAGGCCTGGGTTCTACCACTGGCTCTAGGCCTGCTGATGGAGCTGTGAGTCCTTGGACAAGTTACTTACCTCAATTTCCTTTTCTTCACAATAAAATTAAGAACAAGCGCTATCTCACAGGATTGGTGTAAGGTTTCAGTGAGTCAGCAGTTGAAAATTGTTTATTTCTCTTTCTGTGTCCCTCACTGGGTAACTCCTGCTCCAAGATCCCCTCCTTTTGCAGGGTTTAGCACATGCTGTTCCTTCTACCCAGAATGCTTTTCCCTCCTCCCTCCTCCTTGATTAATGAGTGGCTACTCCAGTGTTTGCCTGTAGCCTTCATGAGGGTAGGACTATTTCTTGCTCTCCACTGTGACTCCAACACCCAGTACACAGACAGCACTTGTGATATAATTTTTCAGCGAGTTGACTGAGCAAACAAGGTAAGTGACCAGTCCCATAAATATATTTAACAAATCTTCTGTAAAGTAGAATTAAATGCTATCTTCAGTGAAAATGTAAAGACTAAAAAAAAATGTGTATTGAAAGTATCTAGAGTGATTTCTGCTGGCACTAGCTACAGATTACTGTTAACCTTCTTTTATCCTGTTACGTGATATTATTTCTTGCAGGTGTACTTGTGCCTTTCAAGAGAGGCCATGCTCTGTTGGTCCTGCTCTGAATGGATGTTCATGCACCTGAGATGGAGGTCCCTAACCCCGAGGCAAGGATCTATTCAGACCCAAGGAAATGAGATCTTGGTCTCCAACACAATTTCTGCTACTCAGCTTCATTCTCTTTGTAGATCACCTTGCTTAGCCGCAAAACATCAGGCACACATGGTGTGGCATCTGCCCCATCTATAGTGACCTCTCTTTTTGAAACAGCTGTGTGCACCCCAGAAAGCCATGCTGACAGCTGTACAACCCCACTCTCCACCAGACTTGACTGGATAGAGCGCCGCCTGGTTAGATGAGCTGACCATATCAGAGCCTCTCTTTTGGAATCTGGGGTTATGCCCAAGTGAGTTCGGTGGGCTGTTGTAAAGGAAGTGGCTGTTGCTTAGATGCTGTGAGGCAGTCACTGCTTTTGGTCATGGCTTGGGGAAGGAGGAGAGAAGGTTGGCAGGAGCGAGAGTGGGGGGGTGGAAGGAGAGGGAGAGAGGGAGGAGTAGAAAGCAGAAGAGATGTAGAGAGTCTCTAATGGACTCTGTGGGCAGAGTGGTAAAGGAACAGACTAGGCTACCACAATTCCTGGTGGTGTTTCAGATGTTAGTTCCAGAAATGTGTGTAGCCACTTCCTGTCCTTGTGTTTCATGTGGTAACAGCAGTTCTCACACTAGGACATCTAGGTGGTGTAGTGGACTCCTGGTTTTCCAGTCTTGAGTCCTCCTCCTTGCAGAAAAGCCGCCTTCACACCCCCAGGAAACACCTTCTCTTGTGCTCTCTGTCCACACTTCCAGCGAGTCGAGTCCATCCCTACCTGGCGCTGAGCTGGTGCATCCACACATGTTGCACCAGAGCGTGGGTGGAAATTGGTTCAGAGACGGACACGTGACCCAGTGGGCCCATTGTGGGACATTTTGTCCACAGTAGTGAGGAGCCAGAAACTCTCGGGCCTGCCTCTGCGGAGAGGACTGGCGCCTGGTGCCCCCTGCCCCGTGTTGAGATAGAGGAAGTGACCCTGGGTCAGCGCTGTCCCCCTCGAACCCAGCTGCACGTGAAACTGGCAGTTGTCCTGGTCTTTTCAATGACGGGACCCATCGGCATTTCTTTTTGCTTACACCAGTTTCGGCTGGGTTTCTGACACCTACAATGACAGTTCCTGGCCAGTGTTCTTCACGACAAAAACCTCCTTTTTACTTGAACTAGTTGAATGGCCTGTTAAAGCCTGTTACTTACACTCTAACATTGTAGGTCGAGTGAGCCTCTGTTGTGATCACACTTCCTGTCATTCCTGGGGCTCTGTAGTTCCAGGTTTTTGGACTGTGGTTCCTTTTCTTGAGAAAAGGTTTTCATTTGAGAATCTCTCTGGGGAAAGGGAAATGGAAACCCCCATTTATCAGTTTTAATCATCACAGTTGTCCTGTAAAGAAGATATTTTAATTAGCCAGAAATGAAATGGGGATCAAGGAAGGCAGGTCTTTACCAGTGAGGAAACTGAGGTCCAAACACTGAGGGAACTTGCCCCAAAGTATTTATCCAATGAAGAGCAGAACTAGGATTTGGATCCTGTCTACAGGACTCTACAGCTTGACCTTTATCCACGCCAGTGGAGCCCAGCCACTATCAGAATGATCCCCAGGTGTGTGCTCTCTGACCTGCAAATTCCAGGTCCAGGTGTTACCTCTGAAGTGGAAGACGTGCTTTGCAGCAGGAGGGCAAAACTAGACACAACCTAAATGTCCCTAAACAGCTATGATAAGGCAGCAGGTGCTAGGAAAAGCTATGCCACGGCCAGAGGCTCTAGAATGAGGCTGTCTTGAGTTTAAATCCTGCTTCTACCTTTTACTAGCTGTATGCACTCCCTTTGCTTTACCTTGGTCTAGAACATTCCTTACTGTCCGAGTACCTGACACTCATCCCAGAAGGCCCCCAGGCTATGGCTGTCCAGAGTGAGAGATGGCAGTGTCTCCTCAGATGGCCTCCCAGGGCACGTCTCCAGGCCCTTTCCCTCCGGCACCCGGCCTAGCTTACACAGGCAGCTCTGTGAAGCTGTGGGCCGGAAGCCTGTCTTGTCTGTAGTGTTCAGTTACCCCAGTGACATTCAATTGTTCCTAAGAGAGGAGGCCTGTTTTGGCAGCTCCGAAACCTGAATTCCAGGAAGCTCTGCCTCACTCTTTCTGTTTGTTTCCCATCAGCGACCAGCCTGTATCACTTTCCATTGGGTTGCGAAAGTCCTCCTGATACTCACCCTCTCTGTCTTGCTCTCATCTCCATGCCTGTCTGAGCTCACTGGCCAGGGAGGAAGACATGGAGCCAGCTGGGGGAAGGGGTAAGACACAGGCCTTGTCAGCAGTTTAGGGCTGCCCAGACAGCCCCAAATGGCAGCTTGGCCCAGCCCCAAAGCTCCCAGGGATGTGTGTCTCACCTTAGACTGAGGGGCCCCTGGGTCTTAGCCCTGAAAAGAGATCCCTAGGGTAAGAGTTTCTTCCTGTGGGGGAAGGGCCCACGACCGCAGGGACGCTGGTGCAACCCCCTCACCCTCTGCCAGACTAGTTTGGCATAAACAAGGACAACTGAAATTGAACATGCTACTCTGGAGACAGCTGCCTGTGTTCAAGTCCTGGCTCTGCCACTTCCTTTGGGCAAGTTACTGAACCTCTCTGTGTCTAGTTACTGCATCTATATACTAAGGAGCTAATCATTAACTCCCCCGTATTAGGATGTAATAAGAATTAAATCATTTAATATGAAGAGCTCAAAAAATACAAGCATTATTATTATTATTGCTATTTATCAGAATGAAAGGATCATACATGTGCCCAGGGAGATATGAACAGATACATCCATTGCAAAACTATTTTTAATAATGACATCTAAATAGCTCTCAATAGGAAATGGCTTTCCATATTATGGGACATACGCGCTATAGAATTCTGTGCAACAGTTAAAAAGAGCAAGGCGGCCCTCCCTGGTGGCGCAGCGGGTTAAATCACAGCACTGAGAAGCTAAAGCCCCTTCCGCATGAGTTCGATCCCCGCCTGCCCCGGAGGAGACCACATGGCGCGGCAGACCTCTCCTGACCCGCCCGCTGCTCCCCTCAGCAGTGTACTTCATCGATCTGCCTGTTCTGCTCCCCACTCTGTCTCTGGAGAATCCTCTCACCCTCTGCATCTCTGGCCTGTACCCCAGTTCCATATGAATAAATAAATAAAAAAAAGAGCAAGGCAGATCTACATGGCCTGATAGGAAAACACCTCCAAAATGTAGTGTCTGGTGGAAAAAGAGCAAGTAGCAGAAGGATACACAGCATGAACGTGTAAGTAAAACTCAAAAAGGCAAAGCAGTCTGTGAGTAACATACATGTGCATGTATCCAGGAAAATGTCTAGAATAGCATGGCTGATACAGCTGTCACTAGCCAGAGGTGGCATTTTACAACCCAGTGTGAAGGAGATAAAATCAAAACGCGTTCCTAGTGGCCTCTGCCTTCCCCATAAGAGCTGGGCAGCCTCCAGCCCGTGGGTGGGACAGTGGTACACAGGTCACCGCCACCTTCGCAGGAGACTCCATTGAGTGGTGCTGTTCTAGAGAGGTCCAAAAGGTCAGGATGCTAACAGTCACTAACTTGCATGGGGAGCACAGGGGTGCCGAGTATCATTCCTTCCGAAACAGCTGTCTACTGGAGGCTTCCTGTCCCAGCTTCCCTACCCCCATGGGGGGCAGCTGTGAATGAATTTGGCTCAGATCCCCTCCCCTACTTTTGGAGAGCTGGTGCTGGGGGAATGAACTCTTTGGTGAAAACTAGAGCAGGAGATGTGGATGAAGAATGTTGGCAGCTGGCACAAACTATCAGTAAAGGCATTTTTTACCCTCACCTGCGTTTCCTAAAAAAAAAAAAAAGAAAAAGAAAAAACGAGAGGACCGTACCTGTGTCATTTAAAATGTATGCAAGGAAACGAAAGTGCTTGGCTTTGGGGTGAAGAAACCTGGGTTCCTGCTTTGATGCTGTCCCCCACTTGTGCTCCTGCGACTTAGCCTGCGACTTAACCTGGCTGGCCTCGCTTGCCCTGTTGCTTTATTTCCCTAGTGCAACTGGCAAGGGCTCAGAGCCCGCACCCTGCCCGGCCCTCAGAGGGTTGGCCTACCAGGTCTCCCCATCGGACCAGGAGGGATCATTGGAGTTCTTTGGAAGTATTAACATGAAAGCCGGCAGGGAATTGCTGCAAGAATCACAGCAAGCAGGGCAAGGAGCAGGTGCAGTGAGCAAAGGCTTGAATTGCCAGCCAGTTTTGCCTGAGGGCCACCTCTGTGCACCAAGGTTAAATAAAGACAAGTTCTGAGAAGTTCTGTAACAGTGCTGCAGTCAGACTCTGTACTGGGCACCCACTCTGGTCCAGGCACCCCCTGTCGATGAACTCACTCAACCCCCTGGAAGCTTTATGGAGTATGAGTTATCCCCCTACTTCACAGGTAAAAACAGGGTGCAACCTCCCCATGTTTATTGCTACTTTATTTACAATTGGAAAAACATGGAGGCAGCCCAAATGCCCAAAAGTAGATGACTGGATTAAAAAGATGTGGTACATATGCTCAATGGAATATTACTCAGCAACCAAAAAAGAGAAACACATGTCTTTTGCAGCAATTTGGATGGAGCTGGAAAAGATCATGCTTAGTGAGATAAGCCAGAAAGAGAAAGAAACATACCGGATGGTTTCGCTCATAGCAAGAGTGTAATGGACCAGGCGAGAAAATAATAAGAATAATGAACAACCATAGACCAGAGACATTTTGTGGGGGTGGAGTGGGGAGTGGGACCAAAAAAGGGGGGGGAGGAAAGTGCACAGGATTATGGTGATGGCACACGGGTGACTTGGTGATGGGAAACCCATGGGGATTACAATTGAGATGAAAAAAAAAGTACAAAATGATGTAAAAATAAACTGTTACATATAAAAAAAGAATTTAAAGCCACTGCAGCGTGAGTGATGTGCCTGCCTGGAGGTGACCACATGGCACGGCAGACCTCTCCTACCTGCCTGCTGTTCTCCTCAGCAGTGTGCTTTGTTGACCTGCCTGTTCTGCTCCCCACTCTGTCTCTGGTGAATCCTGCACCTCTGGCTTGAACCCCAGTTCTGTATGCATTTTAAAAAAAAACACAACCAAAATGACACCTGGTTACTGGGTAAAGAGGCTGGGCTTCGCCCCAGGGAGCCCCGTCTTATCCACCATGGTCTGGTGTCTGTGCCTATGGCTGACTGCATCAGAAACAAGAAATAAAGGCTTTGTTTGCTCAAAGCAGCCTATGAGGTGTTCTGGGTGCACAGGCCGACTGGGGATTAGCTGACTGAGCATGCTGGGTCTTCCTGCTGTCTTTGCTGGCTCCTTCCCAGAAGCTGAAGTCAACCTCATCCCACACTGGCCTCTGTTAAAACCTCCCAAGGCCCCCACCTCATTGGGAGGTCAGCCTTGGTTTGATGGACAAGGCCTTCTGTGTTCACCCTCCCTGCTCCCTCCGCTCTCAATCCCTCTCCCCTTCACTCCACTCCAGCCACCCAGCTTCTCCCCTGGCTCCAGCTCACCAGTCTGGTGCCCCCTTGAGCCTAAGCCTCTATCAAGGAAGCTTCTAAGGGGAGGTGGGAGCCGAGCTGAGCCTGGCAGGGTCCGTAGGTGTATGTTGGCCTAAGAGGTAGAAAGAGGAGGGCAAAGACCGCTCACATAGGGTCCGCAAACTTGGGAGGGCATTTGGGTTTTCTCTGGAGGGCAATTGGGAGCTGGAAGTTTTGAGCAAAGGAAGGGCACATTTGATTTGCTTTTCCTTTCACCTCTGTCCAGGGGGACTTTGCCGGCATTGGCTTGCCATCTGGTTTGGCTACAGATGACCCCCATTCTCAGCTCCATCACTAAATTGTAGAAGGTATATGTTTTTTTTTTCCCTTGGGAGGTGTGTGTTTTACATTTTTTTAGAGCATTTCTGAGTTTGCAGCAGAATCGAGGGCAGGTAAGGAGTTTCTCGTATATGCCTGTCCACACACATGTATTATCACCTCCTCCGTTATGCGAGCAGCTACTCGGAAATAATCAATTCTTTTTCTTGCCGAAGGTGAATTTATTTGGACGCATCATAATCATCCGAGGTCCATAGTTTATCTTGGCTGCCCACCCTTCTGGTGGCGCACACCGTGTGGGTTTGGACAGAAGCATAATGGCACATGACCACGTAGTAATGTCCCACGGGTACTTCCACTGCCCTAACTGCCACTGGCCTTTTTACTCTCCCCATGCATTTGCTTTTTCCAGAACATCATAAATTTGCAGTCATGCAGTTTGCAGCTTTTCTGATCAGCTTCTCGCATTGAGCAACATACATTGAAGGTACTTTCATGGCTTTGCAGGTCTCAAAGCTCTTTGCATCCTTGACTAATATTCCATTGTCTCGATGCCCAGTATTGAGTTCCAGGCAGCTGCATGAAGGGGGGGGGGGGTGGAGAACGTGGCACCTCCCCTCACACTGTCGTTATTTTTACATTTAATCCTCAAGTGGCTAATAATTCATGTGTTTCCCTCCCCCTGCACCAGCCAACTATGGCTTCATTTTCTTACGTGTTCATTTAGTCTCTGCTTTGTGTGCATAAGGAAATAAAAATATAGTCTCAGGTTTTCCTATGTTTTTACAACAGGTAGATAGTATCACTCTTGGTTTTTCACATAACAGTGTGGTTTAGCGACATACTTACAGGCCTGCTTAGTGTCCCCTAGCAGTCTGCTATTTGTAGAATTACCATTTATTTCACCAGTCTCCTCTTAGTGGACAGTGAGCTTGTTGCTTTTTTAAAAATCTTGTTATTACGAAGCCATGCTTAGATAAATAATTCCATGTAACTGTCATCTTACACGCAAGATTTTTTGTAGGACAGAGTCCTATAAATGGAGTTACTGGGTCAAAAAGATGTATGCATTTATCATTTTGGTAGGTTCTGCCAAATTGCCTCCCAGAGATATTGGTACAGTTGATATCATGACACCAGGAATGGCCAAGGTGCCTGTTGCCTTAAACTTTTATCCCAAGTGTGCTTTCGAGCTTCTGGAACTTTGCCCACGGGGTAGAGGGAGCTTAGTAGTTTCGTAGTTTCAATTCACATTTTTCTGGAGTGGGAGAGGCTCAGTAATTTTCACATATTTATCAGTCATTTGAATTTCCTTTTCTGCGAACTGTCTGTTTATATCCTTTATCCACTTTTTCTTTTTAAATTTATTTAGTGGAAGAACTGGGGTACAGGTGCGAGGCATGAGAGGACTCCCCAGAGATGGAGTGGGGAGCAGAAGAGGCAGATCTACTGCGATCCACTGCGGAGGGAGCAGCGAGAGACAGGAGGGGCCTGCAGTGGCTGGTGGTAGGTTGGTAGAGCCCAGACTACCCCCTGAAACACCAGGCAGGTCCCCTTTGCCCATTTTTCTTGCCTCTGACCTGAGGGAGAGCTGTCTTTCTGGTGGGCTCCCAAGAATTTCCTCGTGGCTGGTGATTTGACTGCATGCGGTGCTCCCTTTTTCTCTCCCCTCTTTTTTCCCTTTTTCGTTTTTAAGTCTTCCCTTTCCCCTTTCTTTTGCTATAAAGTGGTTTTTTTTTTTTTTAATGTGGTCAAATGTATTTGCCTTTTTATTTTTTTAAAACTTCTGGACTTTGAATCATTGGAAACCCTGACTCATGTTCTTCTAATATCACAGTTTCATTATTTGTGTTTTACGCATCAGGCAAATGTTATCTTACCGCATGGCTCACCATAGGCTGCTGTTTTCTTACAAAATTATGACTGAAATCTAGAGAAACGCTAGTTCTTACATTTGGGCTGCTGGTGAAACCACCTTTTATTTGCCCATTTCCCAGATAATGGAATTAAAGTCGCTTGTCATTTTTCATTGTTACCCTCCGTGGGCCAGTGAACACCTTATAATCTGTGCGCACTGGCCGGTATTTCTTTGGCTCTAGAAGTAGAATCTAGAAATGGAAGTAAAATCTAGAAGTAGAGCCTAGAAGTAGAATCCTTTCACACTCTCCATGACAAAGGATATCTGCTTCTGGTTTTAATTTGCATTTCTCTGATAATTCTGAGCATCTTTTCAAAACTTTAGGGGCTCTTTGGTTTTCTCCCTCACTCAAACACCTTTGCAGCTGCCTTCTTCCTTTTTCATTGTGGGGATTGTCTTCCTTCTTGCCCTGTGGGAGGGCTTTCTAAATTCAAATGGAGTTCCTTTGTTACACTGGTGTGAGTGTCTTCCCCGCCTTGTCTGTCTCTTGTCTTCTTGTGAGAGCCCCTGTCTGAAAGAGCTATTTCATTTGGGTGTAGACGATAGATGAATGAATCTTTCCCTTTATACTTTGAACTTTTTGTGCCCTGTTTCCAGAATCCCTTTCTCTCCAAGGCCATATACATATTTGTTTGTGTGCCCTTTTAATCATTTTGGGGGTTTTGAATAAAAATATTTTTAAATTTAAAATGATGCCAGAGGAGACTGAGTGCCTCCAGGTTCACCCCAAAGGGCATGGGTTAAGGAAACAGAAACATGCCCTGCCCTCTGCCACCCTGTGGTCTTTGGCTGGGGGCAATATTGTGTTAGCTGTC
>NW_004567123.1:30950328-30961780 GCF_000260355.1 Condylura cristata | reverse complement strand
GGGCAGGCGGGAATTGAACTCATGCGGAAGTGGCTTTAGCTTCTCAGTGCTGTGCTTTAACCCGCTGCGCCACCAGGGAGGGCCAAGGTTACTTTTCTTTAAAAATAAATAAATAAATAAATAGAATTATTTATGCATACAAAAACTAGAGTACAGGCCAGAGATGCAGGGATAAGGGGGTGAGAGGATTCACCAGAGACAGATTGGGGAGCAGAACAGGCAGATCTACTGAAATACACTGCTGAGGGGAGCAGTGGGGAGACAGGAGAGGTCTGCTGTGTCCCATGGGTGACCTCCCTGACCAGGGATCAAACTGGTGCTGCAGTGGCTGCTGATAGCTTTATAGTGCTGAGACTTAACCCCTTGCACCACTAGGGAGCCCCGCCCCTGGTTACTTTTCAAGGTTCTGTCTACATCCTGTAAAACATGAAAAAACTAGTCCCCCTGGCCCATCTATACAACTAGCTGTAATCACGTGCAGTTGAGTAGTTTCCCTAACATTGTATTTTGTAGACATTTCAATGAAACATAGGTAAATTTAAATTCTATCGCTTCCAGAGTCCATTGGTAAGACTGCCCCACCACCCCTTTCCCTTCATCAGCCCAAGATCTGCCAAGCCTGTAACAGCCCACGGCATCCCTAAGGCTTGCCAACACCTTCTGTGTATAAACTCAGGAACTGCTTCCAAATCTCCCTGAATGCAACCTCGAGGAACATCTACAGTCTTTTTTTCTCTTGGCAGAGTCGAGGAATATTTGCTGGGCCCCTTCATCTGTGAGAAATCTGGGGATGTGGTCTGAAGCGTCTCCTGCATACCAGATCATGAGGTATTTGCAGAACACCATCTTGTGTGTATAGTCATGCCTGCTTGTACTGCCCCCTCCTTGGTGGGAAGTCAAAGGATATTTACAGAACACACTCCTCTCTGCGGCATCTTTAACTCCTGAAGTTTCCCGTCTTGAGTTCCAGGGAATTCGTGATCTTGTTCTAGGGACCACTAGGGAAGTGTAGAATCATTGTCTGCAGAACCCTCTCCAGTATCACCAACTTGCAAAGCACATTGCAAACTCAAGGTCAACACAATCCTTTCCTATCACAGCATCGTGTAAAGTCTTCTCCCAGGTATCAAATTGTAGGATGTTTAGAGAGTACTCCTTGTGCAGATTTTTAGGATGTTGGAACAATTTTTCTTCCTGTACATAGAATTATGCTATTTGGTGTACACCCTTGACAGAGTTCCTTTTTGTGGCTTGGACCTTAAACATACACCTAGTATGTAAAACCATTGACTATTTCACAGAGCCTCTTTGTTTATCATTATTGACTGACTACAAAGCTTTTTCCTCTGCATAGACTCATGAAATGTTAGCTGGATTCATAAAATGTGGATTGACTGAGTCCCCCATGGTACAGAGTCATGGACTGCCACTAAGCATGTGCCTATGCCACTATAAAACACCATTTCCGTGTTGAAGAGCAGTAAGTAATGCAAAGGGTCGTGACCAAGTCATGAAGGGTCCTATAGCCCAAATGAACATTCGGCTTTGTTTTGCAAGCTAGTGAGACACCAACTTTAAGAAAAAAATATTTATTTATTTATGCATACAAAAATTGGGGTACAGGCCAGAGATGAGAGGATTCACCAGAGACAGAATGGAGAGCAGAACAGGCAGATCAATGAAGTACACTGCTGAGGGGAGCAGTGGGCGGGTCAGGAGAGGTCTGCTGTGCCATGTGGGTCACCTTCGGGGTGGGACCTAACTCACACCGAAGCGGCTGTGGCTGGCTTGCAGTGCTTCGTTCTTACCCACCAGGGAGGGCCCCATTCAGTCAGTATTTCTAAGGATTTCTCATGTGACAAGTCTTATAGGCACTGGGGTTGCAAATATGAGAAAAATCAGGCCTTGCCCTCAAGGAAATGTGACCTAATTGTATTTATCACATAACTTACCAGAATCTAACTTTGCAAGTGTAGACAAGTTCTTTCATTCCTTGTAAACTTCCACATCTGTATATATGAGGTGGTGATAACACTTACCTGAAAATGTTGTAAGGATCAAGTAAGTCACTCTTTAGACAGGGCTTAGAATAGTGCTTGACACAGTGAAGTGCCGCTTGAGTGTTGGCTTACCGATGTCTAGACCCGCATTCAACATCCACGCACAGGAACCGAACAGTGACTGTGTCCACTCAGGAGGCCCGCTGACAGGGCACCATTCAGGATCTACTTCCGGAAATGGAAACCATTCTGGGTGTTTAGACAAACATGGATTTAATCAGGGATCTTGTTGCTTGTAGAATCCTTGGGAGGGATGGAGTCATGGCAGTCAAGGACCGGAAGGCGTTTGGGAATTTGGGTTTCAGGTTCTTCTACCTGGGCCATCTCCCTGATGCTCCTGCCACCACCACTGCCACCTCCACGGGCCTCACACTCTCAAATTGGGGACTAAAGAGTGGGCTCTACCCAGCACACTCCTGCCAGCTGCCAGACCTGGTCAACCAGCTGCCAGACCACAGGACGAAGGAAGCCAGTGCCCTTCTCCCACCAGAACTCATGTCGATCATCAAATGGACACAACTTAATCCATCACTGGTGTCCTAGCTGCAAGGGAGAACTAGAGATGTCATTGTAAGCCTCTAACGGCAGCAGGAAAGTGAAATGGTGGTTAAGAACACCCATCCAGTGATCCACACCAAGAATTCTAGGAGATTTGATGGTGGGGAGAAATCTTTGAAATGAGCTTTAGAGAATGAGGGGAAATGAGAACACAGGGCCTCCTGGTAAGAGAAACAAAATGTGCAATAAAAATAAATAAAATAAAACTATAAAGTGTGGCATAGAATATGAACAGGCTGTTGTTTTGCCTGCTGGGCATGTATTCCTCAAGAGTAACCACAGGAGGCTTCCTGGTGGCCTAGGGCTTGAGTCTCTGTGCTATCACTGCTGTGGCCTCAGTTCCAGCCTCTGCCAGGGGAGTGACCCACATGGCTCAACAGACTGCTCCTGCTGTTCTCCTCAGCTGTGAATCTCAGTCAATCTGCCCATTCTGCTCCCCACTCTGTTTCTGGTGAATCCTCTCACTCCCACCCCCACACCTCTGGCCTACACCCCAGTTCTTCTATGCAATAAGTAAAATCTTTAAAAAAAAAAAGTTACCACAACCGATTTCCGGATTTCCTTTTGGACAACCATCTCTCCATAGTCAGCCCTATTGTGCCTGTCCTGCTACCTGGTTCCGGGGTGGGCAGGTGCTCAGTCCTGCCAGTCCAGTCCACACACTCCATCCCCTGGGCACAGTGACTGTTCAACAATGGACACGTGACTGAAACCATGTCACTTAGGTTTGCTTATAAAAGCTCTCTTGGCTGGGGCTTTCACCGTGTGGAGCAGAGCCTGGAGCAGTTGGCAACCAGTGGTCAGAGGAGGCAGATGAGTCTGATCCAGTCAATTCAGAGGAAAACCAAGCTGAGATGAAGCTCTGGGGAGAAGAAGAGCACCGTGGTGTCACCTGAGCGAGCCCTTGGAGCCTGCTACGCCTGAAGCGGTGGGGCCTTGCTTCAGGCATTACAGTCATTTGTGTCAGCAAGCTCTTTTTTTTTGCTTAACCAGTTTGAGCTGAAAGTCCTGACTAATAGACTGTGTCAAGCAAGTAGCACGCACCTCTGTGCTGGCGAGCTCACAGCCGCATTGTTACACAGCAGCCTTCAAGGAGAACCTGCTCAGAGGCCTGACAGCAGTTCATTGGATAAAAGCTGTGCTAAGTATATATTTTAAAGATTTATTTATGTGTACAAGAACTGGGGTGCAGGGCAGAGATGTGGAGGGAGGGGTGAAAGGGTTCACCAGAGACAGAGTGGGGAACAGAACAGGCAGCTCTACTGAGATGCACTGCTGAGGGGAGCAGCAGGGAGACAGGAGAGGTCTGCTGCACCCTGTGGGTCAGCTCCCTGGCCAGGGATGGAACTCAGGCCACAGTGGCTGGCAGTCGCTTGACAGCACTGAGAGTTTAACCCCTGTGCAACCAGGGAGGCCCAAAAAGCTGTGTTATATTCACATAGTGCATCAATTAGTGCAATCAATTCGAATGACTCTCACTTTTTATATAGATGGATCTTATAGACATGATGTTGAAAGCAAGACTTCAACTATCAGAGCAGATACACTATGATTCCACTTGTATAAAGTGAGGGCTGCTGATGTTTCATTTCTATCCTGAGTGCTTATTAAATTGTATATTTACCTTTTAAATTCAGTGAGCTCTCTCCACTTGTGATGTATTGTAGGGTAAATGAATTAATCAGTTTTTTTATGCCGCTAGCTGCTGTGACTATCATCTGTGGCCTTGACTGTGTTCATGCAAATGGTTTGGGAGTGTGGGCCTGGGCACGTGCCCATTGTGGGCACCTGGAACATAAGTATACACACCTGAGCCTAGAGGTAGGTTAAAGCAGTGGCAGTGAGAGGGAAGACTGCGAGACAACACCCCAGAGAGAGCCCAGAGAAAGGAGAACCAGCAGAAAGAATTATGGGGGCTGGGAGACTCAGTTGCCTGACTGCCTCCTTGCATGCCAGCCTCCCTGCCTGGTGGGCCTCTGTCTGTCCCTGGTCCCGTGAGAGAGCTTGAAAGCCTGAAAAACCCACTGAGGGCTCCTGGACTCTATGAGTCTGCCCAAATCGCTAGGGAGCCTGCCTTGTGCTTGACTGCAATAGATGTGTGTATGTTAAACTTCAGTTCAAAACAAAATAGAAACACTTCAGGGGTATATAAAACTGGGGTAGATCGGTTGGCAGGCCAGAATGGGTGGGTTCAGAACCCATAAGCACTCTCTCTCTCTTGTTGCTTGAATCAGTCTCTTCCATTCCCAGGCTTCACGTGTTGGTGTGAGGGCAGCCATTGTGCCTGTCTCAGAGTCTTACCACATATTTATGCCTGGTATGAGAGAGGACGCTTGGCTTCTCCAGAAACACAGATTTAAAAGTCTTAGAATCTCTGATCAGAATATCCAGCTCTGAACCAATCATTCTCAGTGAAGGGATCCAATGCTCTGGCCTAGCCAGTCATGTATCAAGTCTGAGGCAGAAGTGGAGTGAGAGGACAACTCAGATTGAAAGAAAGAGAAGGAAATTGGAGCTGTTTTAGAAGACCAAGTGGTGTTAATGACTCAAAAAGTTCAGTAAATGTCTCGTACCTACACATCAGTGTTGCCATTGTCATCATCATCGTTATCATCATCATCATCACCATCATCTTCTCTTAACACAGAGAAAAGTACCTGGCATCTAGTTCAGTCCTTATGTTTGTTGAACGAGAGTCTCGCTTCTATCAGTTAATACTACCCACAAGCTATCCTAGCTCACCTTGGGTTCAGGAAAGAAAAGGCCAGAATTTAGAAATGGGATATCATCTTTAGAAGCAACAGCTCTGTGTAGAATTTGTGCTCCTGGAGGAATTTTGCATCTGTATATTCCGCTTCCTTATAATGCCCCTTCTCTCTCTTCAGAGGGGCTTGCTGGTGGCGCCCTGGAAAAGTCTGGTCATGACAAATACTGGTGAGCCAGAAAGGCACATGAAACCTTATTCACTGATGCTGGGAGCATGAATTTTCACACCCAATGTGGAGAACAATTTGGAAAAAGTTAAGCTGAAGTTGTGCAGACTATTGCTTGGTGAATTCACTCGTGTGTGTGTGTGTGTTCTGGAGAAACCCTTGCCTTATGCTCAGGACTCACACAGAAGGATGTTCACAGTAACTCTCACTGCATAACAAATCACCCCAAACTTAGTGGTATAAACAAAGGGCTTTGTGGGAACATGCCTGGGAAGACTTGACCTTGAGAATGACTTGACAGCTGGATTCTTTAAACTCCAAATGTAAATGTCCCAACTAACATTCTTTTTTTTTTTAATTTATTTATTTATGCATACAGAACTGGGGTACAGGCCAGAGGCTCAGGGTGGTGAGAGGCTTCACCAGAGACAGAGCAGGGAATAGAACAGGCAGATCGATGAAGAAGTACACTGCTGAGGGGAGCAGCGGGCGGGCCAGGAGAGGTCTGCCACGCCATGTGGTCACCTCCGGGGCAGGCGGGAATCGAACTCAAGCAGAAGTGGCTTAAGCTTCTTAGTACAGTGCTTTAACCCGTTGTGCCACCAGGGAGGGCCCCTACTAACATTCTAACTGACAAGAAGCTGCCTTAGCTCAGAGGATGTCAGTATCATGTCCACTTTTTTAATTGGCTTTAGTGATTCACAATCCCACCTAGATTCAAAGGGAGAGGAACTAGAGTAAATTTGAGAAGAGCATGGGGTTCAAAACCACTGTTGACACCATCATTGGAAACTACATCCTGCCACAAATGTTCATTGTAGTAGTGTTTGGGCTGGGCCATCCATCCTTATCTGGGCTCCTGGAGGTGAGATGTGTTTTGAAATTAGAAATCTCAGAAGTTTGAAGGTCATATGATATAAACTCTGTTTATATAACACCCTCGAGCAAAAATCCAATTATTTCTTCCTGCGAATATTCACATGAAGTTGGATAAAGATTATGTTAGCTATTATGGTCAGGTTTTACCACTAACGATGTTCAGGTCAGGTAAAGTCTTGCTGCCAGTTACATGGTGAGACAACTTTTAGGTTTTAGATTTTTGTGTTTTGAACTGAGGCTAAGCATCTATGGAACAGTAACAGTGAAAGTTGGAGACAACCTAACAGGAAAGCATGAGGAGAAAGGACTTTAAAAAGTGTGGCTTGGTTATATGATGAACTACTGCACAACAGTAAAATTAATTAGCTCAAGCTACAAGTTTCATTGTAGATTTATATCTTAGAAAAACAGCATTGAGAGAAAGCAAGTTGTAGAAGAGGATATGCAAGATGTGTTAGGACAAGCTGAGTTATGCTGTAATAACAAATAGCCCTAAATCTCAGAGGCAAAGATTTAGGTCTTGTTTGTGCTACATGTCATTTCTGGCCTGACGGAGTGGGAGGAGTTTCTTCTCATGGTGGAACCCACCTGGTAGGGCAGCTGCTCTATGAGTCATTGATGGTTACTACAGAAGAGAGGAGAGTGAAAGAATGCACTATCTCTAAAAGCTGCTTGCAGGAAATAAAAATAAATCACTTTTTTTCTGAGCCACAGTTTCCCCAAAAGGAGCTGATAAGTGTCTGGGTGGTGGCTACCAGGATGAACCGCACAGCCAATGCTTAGTCAACGTGAGTCCCAGGCACTGGGTGCACACAATGCCATACTTTGGGGACCCGGAGAGCACTCATGGAACGGTCAGTGATCTCATTCCACTCCCCACCTCCAGGAGCTTGAACTGAGGTAGTCATTGCTCCGTGATGTTATCAAGCTGTGGTGATTACGCTTATGGATTGCGCAACGCCTTCCTCAGGGCAAACCTGCTAATAACGTTTGAAGGGGTGGGCAGGGCACTGTGCTCACCTCCCGACTTCTTACCTTAGGCTATGGATCCTTTTCTTGGGTCAGCCTGTCATTGGGTGTTCACCAGCTTGTGTTCTCCTGGGATTTCTCCAAGGGCCTCCCTTTCTGTAGGCTGCTCCCTCCTCTAAAACCTTGAAGGACTCCCTAGAGCCCACAGGGAAAAGTGTAACATGGCAGCTCCCATTGACTGAGAACCTACTACACACCAGGCACCCCAGATATTATCTCAAGTCTTCAAAGCAGCTCTGGGAAGAAGAGCTATGTGATCCCAATTTACAGTTGTGAAAATGGACACTCAGAGAAGGGAAATGACTTACCAAGGTCACAGGCTGTGGGTGGGGAGGAAGAGACAGGACAGGTTGGCCACTAGGTCTCTCTGACTCCCATGCTCCCTCTCTTTTTACCTTGGTGAGACCAGCCTCTCTAGCCAGGTTGACTTCCTCTCACTGTTCCTCCACTCTTGCCTACACTCTCCTACCTTTCTCCTTCTTCTTTAATTTTAATTTATGCATATAAGAACTGGGATAGAAGCCAGTTTTGTACAAGGGTGAGAGGATTCACCAGCAGCAGAGTGCAGAACAGAACAGGCAGATTGAAACACACTGTTGAGGGGAGCAGTGGGCAGGTCAGGAGAGGTCTGCCGTGCCCTGTGGGTCAGGTCCCTGGCAGGGGATCGAACTTGTGCTGCAGTGACTGTGGATGACTTCATAGTGATGCACTTTGGCCCCTTGAGCCACCAGGGAGGGCCCTCTCCTACTCCTCTGAGATCATCTAAACTCTCACAGGCGTTTCACTGATTACCAGCCACACGAGTCCCACCCTCACTGCATGATGCCAGTTACTTACTCTCCTGTCCTGTCGTCGAGAACCTGCGCTTAGTCATCTCTGCATCTGCCATGCCAGCCTGTGCTTGGCCACATCTGCTGTTTCTCAGCATTCCCTCCACAATTATAGAACACCTGCTGGGTGTCTGGCACCGTGCTTGATCCAAGGAATCAACAGAGGCTGAAACAAAACCCCTGACTTCATGGTGCTTATGTTCTGACATAGGAGTCAGAAAACAAACAAATGGGGGAAAGAGTACTCTGAAGGAAAAAAAAAAGACTAGGTCAGGGTGCAGAAAGTTCTGGGTTATAGAGAAGGGAGCGATTTTTGAGGAAAATCTCTTACAGGAGGCGACATGTGAGCAGACATCAGACGCAGTAGGCTCGTCTGACTGAAGAACTGAATTGTGAGTGAATAAATGAGTGGAATGTGTCAGCTGAAAGCCTAAGCTGGAGTTGAAAAGGGAATGTGGAGAGAGGATTTCGGAGAAACTGGTGGGTCCAAGAGACCTTCCCCCTGACAGTTTTTCTTTTTCTCTTCCATGAAAAAAAAAAATCATTTTTAATGTCCTGTTACATCAGAAATCAGAAGGAACTTGAAGTAGAAATTGGTAATTGCATGTAATCCAGCTCATGGACGGCACCCCAGTCTTCACAAAGGCATGGAGAAGCTCCTGGACTACCTAGGCAAAGCGAGAGGTGGATGATGAGGAAACCCGACTGGAGAGGCCTTGTTTTGAGCCAGTCGGGCCATCCTTCCTTTCTAATTAGAGCCCATGCGTCAGCCAGAGGGGCTGGACCTTCTTTTTTTCCCCGTTCAGCAGGAGGACTGTCCTTTTGCTGCCCCAGTGCTGTGAGAGAGAGGTCGGTCCTATGAGTCAATTTTGTAGGGGTGGCGTGAGGGATTGAGGGTTCCCAAAGATGCGTGTAACGCCATGAGGTGGCCTCTGTCACAAGGCAGAGAGGTCCCATCCCTTGGCTTCCAGAGTACCCTCTCAGGTAGCCTCTCCCTCTGGGCAGGCAGACTGTTCTCCGCTCAAAACTGAATTTCCCCAAGGCTGGGTACCAGGCTCTCTTACTTCTCAGGAAACTGGCTCCTACAGACGGTATGGAGATGTGGTTTTAGTTTGAATTTTGCAGAATTACCTATTTCTGTATTTATTGGTCATTTTGATGTCATTTTTTAAAGATTTATTTATTTATGCATACAAGAATTTGGCTACAGGCCAGAGGTGTGGGGGTGAGAGGATTCACCAGAGACAGAGTGGGGAGCAGAACAGGCAGATCAAATAAGTACACTGCTGAGGGGAGCAGTGGGCAGGGATAGGAGAGGTCTGCTGCGCCATGTGGGTCAGCTCCCTGGCGGGGGATTGAACTCGTGCAGCAGTGGCTGAGGGCAGCTTCGTAGTGCCTTAACCCCTGGTGCTGCCAGGGAGGGCCCAATGTCTTCTTTTCTGAAAGAAGACTTTCAGCTAGTCTTTTGCTTGTTTTTGTTTGTTTCTTCCTTAAATCTGTATTGTTCTTTTAAAATAATATTCGGACATGAGTTCTTGGTCAGTGGTATATCTCTATTTCTTCTCTTACAGTGTGAAGTATCTTTTCCCTTAGTGGTATCTTTTGATGATGAGAAATTCTTATTCTAATGTAGCCCAATTTATCAAATTTTTCCCTTTTGGTTGATGTAAGACAATTTTTGCAATCCCAAGGACATGAAGATATCCTGTGATTTTGTTTAAAAGCTTTTATTTTATGTTCATATCATTTATCTTCTCTCTTGAAATGATTTTGTGAAAAGTGTGAGAGACAAGTGGAAAGTATATTTTCCACATGGACCAATATACTTAGTACTAGTTTAATGAAAACAAAACTTTGCAAGGGGATATTTAGGGGTGTTCATTCTTCCAACTTCCCTATAGATTTAAGAAATGTTTTAAACAAAATATTAGGGGCAAAGGATGAAAAAAGAAAGGTAGCGGAACTGTTGTAGATAAAAGATACGGTGAAAATAATATCAAAACCTGATTTGATACTGTGGAAAAACACAACTATAAAAGATTTCTTAAAAAGGGTAATTTGGGCATGGACTGAATATTACAGGATATCACGGTATGATTATTCGTTTTCTTAGGTGTGACGTTACTGTGTAGAAAAAGGTCATTTTTCTTAGGGTTTCTTGAGGCATGAGCAAGGCAGCAATTTACTTTCAAGTGATTCAGAAAAACAAAATGTGCATATAAGTTTATAGAAATAAACCTTTAAAAATGATGATAATGGTTGAACGTAGGTGGAAAACGTACAGGTGTTCCTTCTACTGTTCTTTCAGATTTTGTGAATGTTTGAAAATGTTTGTCAAGGACATGGTAGGGAAGGGACCGTGTGGGCCAGAGAAGTAGCTGCAGTCGGATTGTTCAGACTATTTGGGAACTTTGATCCGGGCCTTCACCTGGGCTGTCTCACTCCGTGTGGCGTCGCTGTGGAGTGGTTTTAGTGAGTGGGTGGGCAACACATTCCAGGCAACGACTAGACCCTAAGAGGGGTAAGGGACTTGCCCAAGGTCACACAGCCCGTTGAGGCCAAGATTTGAGCCTACATCTATCTGAGTGGAAATTGCTTTCCGATTAAACCTCTTCTCTCTTTCTTTAAGCTTAGTGCCTTTGCACCTGCAGTTGACCCTCTGAGGTCTCCACTCGTGTCACTTGCTCAGGTGACCTGCCTGGACCACGCGAGCTGCCTCCAGCACGCGTCCGTTTTATTGTGTTTGGGCTACTACCAGTCTTTGCTATTATGAGTTAAGTCCCAACAAGACAAAGACCTGGTCTGTCCTGTAGCATTCTCAGCCCCAAGAACGACAGATGGTGAACGGAATGACGAACGGACAAATGGACGAACGAACGAACGAATTAGCGAATGAATGAATGAATGAGCGGAGGCGTGTTCCGAGCCGCCCGCCTCCAATCCGCGCTCTTCTGCTGCAGTGGGCGACCGGCCGCGTCAGCCGCGGCCACCAGCCCTGGGCTCTGGGGTTGGGGGCGCCCAAGCCCGGGGCCGACCGTTGCTGAGCGGCGCTCCCCAAAAGCCTGGGCGGCGGCCGCGGCGGCCGAGGGGCTGTCGCCATTGGGCTACGATCCCTGCGGACCTCCGCTCGGGCGAGGGTCGGGCGGGGTAGCGAGGCGAGCGC
>NW_004567123.1:30949028-30950028 GCF_000260355.1 Condylura cristata | reverse complement strand
CCGGCTGCAGCATGCGCGTCCGCCGGGGGCTGCTGCGGTTGCCGCGCCGCTCGCTGCTGGCCGCGCTCTTCTTCTTCTCGCTCTCGTCGTCGCTGCTCTACTTCGTCTATGTGGCGCCCGGCATAGGTAGGATGGGGACCTGGGACCCCAGGGGTGCCGCTCTGGCCTCGAGGAGACCCCGGGAATCCCCCGCCCCTCCCGGAGGGGACCCCTTCTCTCGGAAGACCGCCCCCCACCCGGAGGCGACCCCGAACCTGGCTTGCTGAAGACCCCAGAGACCTGGCCCCGACCCCCCGAGACTCCCATGCCTGGTCCTTGGGGGACGCACAGGGCATCTCCGTCTCTGCACCCCGATGGGCTCCGGCAGCCCCTTGGCCACGCTGCCCTCCCGCCCACCCCCAGCGCTCCGAGCAGACCCCATCCCCCGGCGAACCCGAGATTGCATTCACAACACCCCCGCCCTTCGTACTGGGACCCCTCCTTTCCCGCCCTTGCCTTCTTAGAACCCCTCTTCCCGCTCTTGGGTTGGAGAACGCCCGTGTCTGCCCCGGGGGCTCAAGTCCAGTTTGCCGGCGCCCGGCGCACACGGAACCCCCGCAGCCAGGCGCCCCTGCTCGCCCGGGTCTGGGGCGCCCTGCCTCGCGGGTTCCCATCCATCCTTCTCCCTCCTCCCTGGTGACTCCACCGTTTCCTGCTCCACCTCCCTCCGCTTTCTTCCCTCCACTTTCCCTGTTACATGCCCTCCCGGTTCTCCTCCCCAGCGCACACGCGTTCTCTTCCTCCGTGCGGCCGGGTCCTTTTCCTCTCCGGGGGGCACCCCCTGTCATCTTAAGGTGGCCACCCCCTGGGCAATCTGCAACCCTTTGGCAGTCCCGCGCCGCGTCCCCATCTGCGCCCCCACCCCCTGAAAATGTTTGTCAAGGACATGGTAGGGAAGGGACCATGTGGGCCAGAGAAGTAGCTGCAGTCGGATTGTTCAGACTATTTGGGAACTTTGATC
>NW_004567123.1:30921323-30948928 GCF_000260355.1 Condylura cristata | reverse complement strand
CACCCCCTGGGCAATCTGCAACCCTTTGGCAGTCCCGCGCCGCGTCCCCATCTGCGCCCCCACCCCCACCCCCAAGGACACACCCTTGTCACCTCCATCCCCTTCCCCAGATTCTCCCCCTTCCGGTCCTTAGCCTCAGTTTGTTCTTGAATGCAGACTTGGGGAAGGGGTGTTGGCCGGTTCTCCCTTTCCCCCTCTCTCTGACTTCTGCCCTCTCCTAGCTTGAGGGTGAAGGTGGCCCTTCTGTATCTGTGGTACCAGCGCTGGGGCTTCGGGGGAATTTAAATTGACCCTAGAGCAGTGGCCTTGATAAGGGCCTTGGAAATGGTGGTGGTGGGGGAGGGGGAATGGGGAGCATGGGAAAAGATGGAATGGTACCCGTTCCTTTCCTAGGCATGTCCTTTAATGGAAAGACAGCCTCTCCAGGCTCCGAACCCTGCCCAGCATAGCCTTTTAAGACCACAGTAAGGGCATCTGGGACTTGAAGAAGAAAGATCAGGGAGAAACAGCTTGAGGGTCAAGGTCCAGGACTCTGAAGTCAGACTTGGAGTCCACTCCTGGCCCTGTGTGACCTTGAAAAAGTTACTAAGCCTCAGCTTTTGCCTCTGTAAAATGGGTCTACTAGTCTTGACCTCATAGGACTTTAAGGATGGAAGTAGATATGTTCCCTTTTTAAGCACTTGTCATTGTACCTGATGCATAGAGGGATTAAAAAATATAACCGTTTTATCTGTAACTTTAGAGAAAGGAGGACATGGAAGATGTAGGGAATGTGTTTGCGCGACTTGGCATCACCAAGGGGCTCTAGAGAAAAACTGTTCAGGATAAAAAATTATCAGAAGATGCTATTGGGGCTGGAACAAGGAGAGAAAATCCCGCCCTACTAATTGTGGTCAGACTTTAGGAAAGGGATGATGGTTAACTGTGGGGAAATGGATGTGCTAATGCTAGTGCCATTCTCTTTGACCAGCTACTGAGCTAGCTGAACAGAGAAATTTCCAGATAGAGCAGATTCTCTTGTGGGACTGTGTATTTGAAGCATATTTTACTTATTTGTTAATATTGATGATTTGTACTGTAAAGTAGCTCCAGGAAGGTTGAACAAGTGACATCCCATTGACCTAACTGAAGTTTACGAGGTGTCTTAGGAAAATCATCCCTCTAAAAGGGTACCGTTATGTGGTCTGATGGGCAGAATGTGTAAATGAGAAAGGCATAGGCATTTTGGTAGAACAAGAACAGGTGAATAAATACAGGAATTGAGAAAAGAGTTCATGAGCATATCGGATGTCAGGCTCTAATAAAAATGGGTGTGAAATGATGTATTTGAACCTGGAGGCAATGTTGGCGCTCTTTTGTAGAAGTGACAGGTTACTTCTGGTCTGGGTACACACATAGCCACATCCAAAAGGAAAAATGTGTCCCACTGGGATAGTAATCACCCATTTGTTTAGGAAGGTTGGAAGCCAGACTCGCCAGTATTAATGGATCTTATCAACTTAATTAAAATTCCTCAACGGTAGGTTTTTAGGTCAGTAGTGCCCCGGTGTGAAACCATGGGCACTACCATGCTTAGATGCCTCTGTCACCAATAGCCCAAAAGGAGGCCTCGCACTTGGTTGGTGTCTGTCTCTCCTCTAGTGAGTCTTTGTAAAGGGCAGAGAGGAGAGGGAGCAGGGAGAGGTTGAGTTGTTCTGGGGTCATGCAAGTGCTGTTGCATTCAGTCAGTGTGGTGGCTTATGTATCTTTACTTTCCTATTAATGAACTTCCTTTTTCTTTTTTTTTTTTGAACTTCATTTTTCAGTTGGCCAGCTTTGGGTGGTGGGATGGCAAAACTTTTCAAAAGGTTAAGGCAGTCTGGAGCAATACAGGCTTCAGCTTGGGGATAGGAAGACCGTATTTGAGACAATCATGAAAATGAGCGTATTCTAAAACAATATTAGCTTGAACCATATGAAATTTCTACTTTTGCTGGTCAAAACAGTTGTGTGCTGGCAATTTGATACAGCTTAGACTAATACATTTCCTAATGACAATTCTGTTTTCTGGCATAATGGAAAATGCCAGACTTGTATTTCCTTCCAGGTTTAATTTCTTCCAGTCCTTGCCTTTGATTTGTATACCCTGTGGCCACATTTTATACTTGAGCAAAAGAGGTCATCATTCCAAAGTGTATGTTACAGCTATATTTAGAAATAGGTAGACTTGATTTTGAGATAAGAGAAAAATCACATTAGTTACAACTTTGAAAATGTTCGGGTGTGATATATTCCAGCTGCAGTTTCAACCTAACCGTTAACTTAGTATTTTTGAGATCTGATGTCCCTCATTTCAAAGAGAAGGGGAAAACTTTCCTGGACTTGAGGGTCATCTGAAATGGGGGTGCTGTACCCATGTGACTGAGTTGCTTTGTAACAAGTGCTGAGTGCTCACAGCTACTTAAATTTCCATCCCAATGCAGTGACTTCTGTGTGTGTGTGTGATTATGTTTCTCACCACTGGAAATTTTGTTATTAATTCAAAAATAGTGTTTTATATCAGCAGTTTGAAATAGAAATGAAAAGGATGGGTAGAGAAGTGTGGTGGATTTGAAAATGAAGAAGGTGATAAAAATGCACACTTGCCTCTGTGATCTGACTCCACAGCCCGAGTGATTCTGGTTTGCTTAATCACTGCTTCCCCTGCACTGTTGAACTGTTCCTATTCAGGGACCTGAAGAAAGCTTTGAACTTTTTAGTGATCCTTTACTTTTAAGTCTAAAGAGCTCAGAGTACATCTGTATTCCAGTCTGATTGGGTCTTTCAGAAGGTAACAGAAGTGAACTATTTATAGCTGTATATATGAAATGTGATTTAAAACTTTTTAAAAAAGATTTATTTCCTTATGCATACAAGAACTGGGTGCAGGCCAAAGGTGTTTGGAGGTGAGAGGCTTCACCAGAGACAGAGTGGGGAGCAGAACAGGCAGCTCAATGGAAACACACTGCTGAGGGGAGCAGTGGGGAGACAGGAGAGGTCTGCTGTGCCCTGTGGTTACTTCCCTGGCCTGACATGGAACTCGTGCGGCAGTGACTGTGGAAAGCTTTATAGTGCTGCACTTTAACCACTTGCACCACCAGGGAGGGCCCATTTACAACATGGGAAGGATGTGCAGAGGCTGTGTGCTTTTCGCAAATTGTTAAAACACCATTTTGAGAGAGGTTCCTGTGGTTACAAGTAATAGTCTAGGCACTGATGAAATTCCACCATCTGCGCTAATTTTCTTTTGTCTTCTGATTACTGAAGAAAGGAAATGGGGAATAATTTTTCCCTTTTAGTCTGCTTAGCACTAAGAAAAGTTTGCTTTCTGGCTGATTTTGGAAGGCAGGAACAGTAACTTTAATCCCGCCTGATTTGACCAAATGACTTTGAACAAGTCAGTTGATTCTCTGATCTTTTTTTTTGGCAGAATTAAGCAAAACACCCACAAAACAGTTTGAAAAATGAAAGTTACACATCTTAACCAAACTATCAGTAGGATGTTTTTACATATAGAAAGTTGGTAAGTCATTCACTGTCTGCAGATATTGGAACTAAGATTTTAGATAAGACACACATTTATGTCATCAAATTCAACTTTCTAATAACCACATAGAAATTTCATATTCACTCAGTTATAGTGTGAAACCAGCTTATTTTTGTGGTCCTCCTGTAAAAATGCTCTGTATATACTTCAGTGCACTTAGTTCTGAATTTTTGGGGGATGAAATACATAGGGCGAAAAGTAGGCATTTTTTATTTTAGCAAATGAAAAAGCTTCATTCTGTTAAAGAGCCCCCCCCACCCCCTCACCCCCTATTTTCACCTATGTGCACTCAGATAAATTCCTTGAGTACTGTGTTGTGTTGATATTCCTAGAAAGAAAGCAAATTTGGAAAACAGGGTTGATGTTATAAAACTTAACGGCACCCCTTTGGATTGGGACTTGGGGAATGGCTCATACCCTCTCTGCTGAGTCTTGCTGGATTGGAACACGGCTTTTGCATCGGGAATAGAAATGTCTTCAACGGTGAAAATATGCAAGTCTTGGATAGACAGTTTCCATTACTTTTGGATCAGACAGTTTCCATTATTGCTCCAGGGTACTGGATGATTCTGCTTTAATCTTGACATGGCTCCCTGAGCTTGACAGGGAGGAAGAAAAGGGTGGGAGGGCATTGGATGGGCATTACGCACTGCGTGTAATAAATCACCTGGAAGGAGGGTCTCTGTTGCCGTGACTCATAGCAGCTCTGCAGAAGAGTAGGAACCCCAAGCCTGCGGACGGCCGGACGGCCAGGCGCCACTGACTTGCTTCCCCGATTTTGCAGTGTGTCAGATCGTGGCACCCCCAAGCCCTATACAGCAAACAAAACCGCAGCTAGAAGGCTAGAAGTAAGGATTGTAACGCTGCTGAGACCTGTGAAACAAACAAAACCTGAGGTTAATGTGGGCCAAGATAAAGGATAATCAGGAGCAGACAGCTTGGGTGTTGGCTTAGAAGTTCACGGAGCTGTGCTTCAAGGAGGCAGGTCTCGGTGTGCGGTCAGAGAGAGGGCGATTATGGCTTACTCTGGTAGTAGCCCAGTACAGGCACGCCGTCCTTGTTATCCACGTGCGCCTTCACAGAAAAGGGAAAAAAATTAAAGGATTTAGATGTGAGTTAATAAAACTGTACCCGAGTGTCTGTCTCACATAGTACTGGCTATGGAAAACAGATGAATTCCAAACTTGCCCTTGGTTGCTTTCAGGATGAATAATTACTAACTTAGTTGAAGTTGTAAATTATAAGATATCCCGAGACATATGGTTCAAAAGACAAGATTAATCACTAGAAACAACTAGAAGATAGTATACAATTCATGGTTCAACTGTGTGACACGGACTGGCCCTTAGTGAGAGGGCCGTTTGCATGCAGGTCTTCAGTTATTCAGCTACATTTCCTTTTTTTAAAAAAAGATTTATTTATGCATACAGAACTGGGGTACAGGCCTGAAGTGGCGGGAGGTGAGAGGATTCACCAGAGAAAGAGTGGGGAGCAGAACAGGCAGATCTACTGAAATACACTGTTGAGGGGAGCAGCAGGCGGGACAGGAGAGGTCTGCTGCCATGTGGGTCAGCTTGGGGCAGGGATTAAACTCTTGCTGAAGCGGCTGGGCCTAGCTTCTTAGTGCTGAGCTTTGACCTGTTGTGACACCAGGAAGTGCCCCCAGATACATTTCTTGAATGCCTGTTCTTGCCAGGTCCTCTTGGGTATTGGGCAATCTAGAAATGCAGGAGGCAGGATTCTGCCTGTCATTCTGGGGGGAGTCTTTGACTATGGTGCTTTAACCCTAATGGTGGGAGAGCCCACCCAGGAGACAGTTTCAGATCCCCCAGGGCAGGTGAGTGACTGAGCCTCTGCTTAGAGTGGTTGGAGGAATCCTAGTGGAAGAGGCTCTATTTGCCTGGAGGACATGGAATCACTTCCTCACTTATCTTCAGGGTTGGATAGGGAGGCACCCAGGAGAGGTGAAGGCCCCCAGGCTGGGGTGAGCTGGAGAGAGGGTTGATTGGGCTTTGTGAGTGATGGGAGAGAGGTAGATGACCACTCAGGGACCTGTAGGCCCTGGGAAGGACGCAGATAGGAGTGAACATTAGCTTAGAAATCAGCCAAGCCTGGGTGTGAATCAACCCTGACCTGGTGGCGAATTATTTAAAAAATTTTTACATGCTGCCTTTCTCAGGACTGCTATGAGCGTTGAGTGCTGTAAAAGGGCGTAACACCATGCTTGACACAAAGCCCGTTTTTTTTTTTTACCTTCTTTTTTTCCTTTTTTTTTTTCCATCTCAATTGTAATCCCCAAAGGTTTCCCATCACCAAGTCACCCGTGTGCCATCACCATAATCCCGTGCACTCCCCTCCCCACCCCTCTGTTTTTGATCCCATTCCCCACTCCACCCCCACAAAAATGTCTCTGGTATATGGTTGTTCATTATTTTTGTTATTTTCTCGCCTGGTCCATTATACTCCTGCTATGAGTGAAACCATCTGGTATTTTTCTTTCTCTTTCTGGCTTATCTCACTAAGCATGACCTTTTCCAGCTCCATCCAAGTTGCTGCAAAAGACATGTGTTTCTCTTTTTTGGTTGCTGAGTAATATTCCATTGTATATATGGACCACATCTTTTTTATCCAGTCATCTACTTCACAAAGCCCATTTTTATAATGGCACAACCTTGCAAGGTGGCCTTTTGTTCTCCGATGGACTGAACTGAGACTTAGGTGGATAGGGCTCCATTCTGACTTTACCAGAATCTATCTGGTAAAGACACCCCATTTTCAAAAATTCAGATTTCCCATTCGGTTGCTCTCCTACCCTTAAAGAGATACCGGGCCATGGCTTCTGAGCTGATGTTGGAGTGAAGTCTTTGGGTATAGTCAGCAGACTTCCAGTTTCCTCCTTGGGGTGAATGGAAACGTTCACATTGCACAGTGCTATTTTAGGGTGTTTGCCAGAAAAAGGAGCCTTAGGGTTTCTATACTGAGCCCTATCTTTGATATCCTGATAAAGAAAGGGAAGAAAAAGAAATCTGTTTTGTTTTGCTCAAAGGAAAAAAAGAAAAGGTCCTTATGGGATGATCTTCGAGAAGTTAAGACCATCCAACCCAGCCTTCCCCCAACCCCACCTCCCTTTTCTTCCTTTTTGCCCTTTGGATAATACTTTTAAGTTTTAATCTGCTAAGTCAGTTCCTTCCTCCAGCTTCACACTTTTGCTTTTGAGCATGAAATAGAGCCCTGAACTCATTAACTCCTGGCCCATCCTCCAGCCTCTAGATAATTAGATGTTAAGTGAAAATGAATATTGTATTTTTACCCAGCAATTCTTATTATATTGTGGCTTTCTGCTGAAGAACATTCATACCTCCTGTGGGTCCCGTGGAGTCCGTATTTCCCCAAGCTTGGAAATCACATTGAATAATTTAAAGCGCTGTCTCCTCTCAAATTCCCCTCCTGCCTTCATTGTCTCAGTTTGAGTAAGCGATTGTTCGCTGCTGCCCCGCCTCCGTGCCAGGGACACACCCCGCACTTACCTCCCCCCAGAGGCAGTTGGCCATGGCTTGGTAAGTCAAGTTACTGCTGATAACTTACTGTCATCAATTATGAACAGTTCTCCAAGGTCCTGAGTTTGCCAAATTATGATATGAAATTGGCTCTTAGTTGCCGATTTATTGAGAAGGCTGTGGAGGATCAGATCCGGGAAACGGGTGTTACAGGCGACCTCGGGTCTGAGAACTTAACCTACGGTATACTCTGAGCACAACTGCTAATTGTTTCTGTTGAAGAGCTGTAAAAATACCAGTAAAGAAGAAGGCACTGCCCTTTTCACCCTTCAGGTGGCCCTAAAAGTGTGATTAATAGGCACTTAAACTTTTGCTACTTCTCATGCATCGAACAACCTCAAGTTGGAGAAACGGGAGTACTTTCTCGTCATAGAATTATTTACTCCATTCTGAGGAGTCCCGCTTTTAGGCAACAGACTGAAATTCATGCTACTGATGCGTATTTTCTGACCCGTAGACCCTGGCTTGTGAAGATCTGAAAAGAGCCTTTCCCTAGGTTCTGTGTTGAGGCTACGTGTGAGCAGTTCAAGAGAAAGCCCTCTATTCCAGTTCAGAAAAATGACAGAACTGCCAGTTTAGGGAAGTTGAACCAGATGGACCAAAGGTGTTAGTCAACTGGCTTTCATGTTCCTGACGTCCTTTTGGGGAATCTGTGCATTTTAAATTAAAGCATTTAGTCTCCTAGCTAAGAGAAACCCATCTTATTCATATCCTCATAGTCTATAATGTACAGAGGAATGGTAAGGAAGCTTCTGGATTGTAATTTCTTTGTGCCCAGTTTAATGCCTACCACATTGTATGCACTTAAATATTTAATGAAATGAGTGGAAAAAAAAAACAAAAACAAACTGCTATCTGTGTGAGCCTGCTGGCTCTCATGGCTGGAATGCATTTACTCGGGGGAGGAGTGCAACTTTGAGGCCATTTTGCCCAAAACTACCTGTACTTTTTTTTCTTGCTGTATTTCAATATAGTAAAAAGTTTGCACTTTTTTTTTTTGCAATATTAGTGTGCAATTCAGTGGCATTGAATACGTTCAGTGTTACACAACCATCACCACTATTTCCAGCATTTCAAAAAGAAACTGTTCCATTATGTAATGACTCCCCATTCTTCCTCTCACCACCCCCCAGTAACCTTTAATTTACTCTTGTCTCTCTGAATTTATGTATGTCATGTAAATGGAGTTTTACTGGATTTGTCTGACCTGGCTCACTTCACTTAACAAGACATCTTCCAGCCCATCTCTGTGGTGGCATGTGTCAGAGGCTGAGCTCTTCTCACGGCTGACACTTGCTCCGTATGCCTAGACTACATTGTCTTTGTTCACTCGGTGATCTCACGGCTGACACTTTGGCTTTGGCTGCCGTGACTGCAGTGCTGCCATGAATGTTGGTATGACCACGTCTGTGTCCCTGTTGTCAGTTCCTCTGGGTCCAGACTGAAGAGTGGAATTGCCGGGTTGGGTGGTCATCAGTCCCCTTGCACGTTTTTGGGAACTGCCAGGTGTTTCCGTTCGCCTGCCCCACCAACCCAAGTCCCACCAGCAAAACAGGACAGTATGACTTGACCATGGCCTCGCCAGTACTTGCTGTTTTTTTCTTTTTCTTTTTTTTTTTTTAAGATTTATTTATTTATGCATACAGAACTGAGGCTCAGGCCGGTGGCTCAGGGGCGGCGAGAGGCTTCCCCAGAGACAGAGCGGGGAGCAGAACAGGCAGACTGACGAAGCACACTGCTGAGGGGAGCAGCGGGCGGGCCAGGAGAGGTCTGCCGCGCCATGTGGTCACCTCTGGGGCAGTCGGGAATCAAACTCAGGTGAAAGTGGTTTTAGCTTCTCAGTGCTGCGCTTTAACCCGCTGTGCCACCAGGGAGGGCCCTTCTTTTTTTTTAATTGACATTACAGGCACCCTGCTAGGTGTGAAATGATAATTCATGGTGGTTTTGCTTTGCATTTCCTTAATGACTAATAGTGTTGAACATCTCACATGTTTATTGGCCGTTTCTATATCTTGTTTTGAGAAATGTCTGTTCAGGCCCTCTGCCCATTTTTGTCTGATTTTGTGTGTGTATGTGTGTGTGTGTGTGTGTGTGTTGTTCGGGGTTCTGTGTACAGTGTGAATATCAAACCACTCTTAGATATGTGATTTGAAAGTATTTTCTCCCATTCTGTGGGGTTTTTCACTTTCTCGATCCTGTCCTTTGGTACATAGCCACTTTTAATTTTAACAGAGTCCAATTTGCCAATTTTCCCTTTGGTTTATACGTTCACAGTATACTACCCTGCAAGCATTATTGCCTTTTTAACCTTGCTCTCTCTCCAGGGGCCCATTTCCCTTTTTGTCTTTACGAGCTATGTGGGTGCTTCTTACTCACCCTCAGGAGCCATAGTCTTTTGGCTTATCTTGCATCGGTTGGTTTGATGCAGGTTTCTTGATTTTCCTGGTCATTTGTCTTTAAAAGTTGGGTCTGTTTGCTGACCTTGACATGCTCTGATAAGTCCAACAAATATTTCAAGTATTTGAAGAGTCCTGTGCCCACGGCTGTTGACAGGGCTGATGACAGGAGGCTGTCCGCTTCTTATTGGTGTTTTGTCTGTGGATTATTCTATTCTATAGAACTGAGATATAACTTCATTTTAAATGTTTTCTGTTGCTAATTGCAGTTCTCTGAAAGTGCACTAAGACAGGACTAGAGGTTGAGACACCAGATTTTTGGTGTTGCAGACAATCTAGTTTGGGATATAGAAGAGAAATTTAGAAGATAATTATGGTGAAAATAGTTGAAACACTGGGTTCATCTTTTTTTTTCCCATACAGAATTGAAATGGTATTCAAGTTGGGAAGATACACTTTATGGCATAGTATGGGTCTCAAGTCTCCATTAACCAGCACCTTTTATGTTTTGCTACTTAATGAGTGATACTGATTAGAGTAAGTCAGAGGCCTGACTTTGTGTTTGACATTGATTTTTAAAAATTTTGTGATTGTTTAAATATTGATCATACTTTATTCACTAGAGTCTTGTTTCCCTATGCTCCCGGTCCACAGCACGGACTCAGTGACAGTCAGCTGGGATGACTACGGAGGCCTGTGATGTGAGCACAGGGTTTTTTTCCTTCCCTGTTTCCTTATCATAATGAAGAGAGTGTTCAAGAATGAGGAAATAGGAACCTCCTGTGTAAACTCTGCTGGACTCCTGTAACTCTGGTAAACTTTGGCAATTTGACTTGTTTTTCCTGGTATCAGTTGGACTTTAAATATATTTATCTCAGTGCGAGTAATAATGGCAGTGATTAAAGACCGGTGAGCATTTAGAAAATTTTTCTACTTGGGGCCTGTGATAACGGAAGAATTACAAACTTGACTTTGCACTTGGCTATTTTCTTTCTTTCTTTTTTTAAAGATTTATTTACTTTTGCATACAAGAACTGAGGTATAGTGCAGAGGTGCAGGGGGTGAGATGATTCACCAGAGACAGAGTGGGGAGCAGAACAGGCAGATTGATAAAATACACTGCTGAGGGGAGCAGAGGGCGAGACAGGAGAGGTCTGCTGTGCCCTGTGGGTCTGCTCCCTGGCTGGGCTGCAGACAGCTTTACTGTGCTGTGCTTTAACCCCTTGCACCACCAGGGAGGCAGCTGGCTATTTTCTTAGAGCTAACTTTATTACTTTAACCTCTCGTTATACTCCTCTAGTGTGGTAGGTTTAGGGGTGCAGTGACACTTTTTAAACCTTCAGCTGGGGAGCATAGCTTCACTTTTAATTAGTTTTAGTATATGTGCTGCTGAAGCAAACACTTTTAACTTAAAAGAATTACTTTTAAGTGACTTTGTACCCCTGGGAGGACATGTTTAATTGAGGGTCAGTTTCAGCTGATGTTAACATTCCTTAATTGCCAGGAATGATAGTGTACATATTTATTTCAATTACAGATGTTTCAGATAGGAAGAGATTTTAAAGAAATTCATGAACAGACATTTACTCTCTTACCCGCTGATGGAAGAAAGCTATGTCCCCAATATGCTTGCCAGCCTTTACCTTGAGGGGCAGTTTTGCTTAGGAAATGAGAGATCATTTTATATTTTACTTCTTCCGAGGAGAGATGAGGAAGAAAACACTTTCTGAAACTGGAAGTCCACGCAGGTGCCTTGAGAAGTGAGTCTGTTTTCAATCACCAGCTTGTCCTGGGTGCTCCGTGCTTCTGGCGGGAAAGTGGATGGTCTGGCGCCATTGCTGTGATCACTTTTTCAGTAAAAGCTTGAGTGTTGGCTTGGCAGATACCATTTTTTAATGCTGGTAATGTGTTCAGATGTCTTAAGACTTGTGTGAATCAGAGGACTTGTATTTATTTGTATTTCATTTGGAACTAAAGGAATTCTCTTTTAGATAGGAACTGCCTTTTGGGTAGACTTTAAGATGTTTTTCCCCTCCCCCCCCTTTTAAAGATAATGTTTCCCTTGTTTTATTACAGAAAATTTCAAACATACACAAAAGTGGGGTGAATTCTATAATGGACTCCCATGAATAAAGGTAATTTTTTCATGTGGCCTTTATACTTACAAAGACCCCCTCGCCCAAGCAAAACCAAGTGCCAGCCCAGGAAGCATAGGCTGATAAATGGCCCAGACCTTAAAGCTTTTGATAATCTTGAATCCCATTTTGTTTAGACTCCTGCTGATCCTGTTACCTAAATGAGTGCTTTTAATACATAAGCAGGGAAGACAAGCTGCATATAAACACCGATTGTTGCGAGGATTAAAGGGGACTGTCTGTCAGATGCTTGTGGGGCTTGGTCCCAGTCAGGTGACCAGCACACGAATGTCTCTTCCCCTTGCACAGACTGGGCAGTGCTCTGCCGGGGCAGCCAGGAGAAGCGCGCCAGGGTCCCTCCCGGGATGGTGGTAGCGGCTCCGGTGAGCTGGCACAGGTAGGCGGCAGGTGTGGGCAAAGCAGTTGATGACAGTGAAGCTTCCAGAGGATCTCGTTATCTTCATGACCCCATCCTTCATTGGAACCTGTGAAATTTAGAGGTGGGAACCAGGGGGAATGTGTTTGCGAAGGATGAGCCTCCCCGGGCACAGTTACCTGGAAGATGGGGCTCAGGTGAGGCGCAGGTGCGAGCTGGGGGAGCCGAAGTGGCCCAGGTGTCCTGGGAGCAGACAGCCCCTCAGTGTGTGCACACCTGTGTTCTTGCCTGTCCCTTGGCCTTTTTTGCTGGGAACCTGTCACTGATTTTTGCAACTATTTACATCAGCTTTGACCAAAGCCAAGCACAAAGGTGACAAGGGCAAGAACAGCAAAAATACTCCTGAGCACTTGTTTTGGTGTGGATTTCGTGGTCTGTGTTCAGTCACATTTCCCGGTAGCCACAAATGAAAACAGCAGTAGCTATTTAAGTTTAGTGTGACCAGGACTATTAATTTTTTTAATTCTCTAATTGAAATAACAAAACAGTCCACAGATTGAAGGGCTCATTTCAGGTCATAGCGTATGCATGGAAAAACTGGGTCTTCTCATCGTCAGTTTTGTAAAAACTCACCAGTAGATTATTTATGTAAGCGGTGTCATCAGAAGCCTTCCAGAATGAATCATGTTTAATTAGAATCTAACAAATGTTACCACCCTTGTTCTGTTGAACAATATTTTTAAGCTATTAAATCAACTTTAAGAATGATAAAAGGAAATTACAATAATTTATTCATAATCATCTTTTCATCACAAGTGTTTTCATTTCATTGTTTCCCTCTCATCTTTATACACACAGAGATATTTGAAAAATTTGTACCTTAGGAATTGCTCCGCTGAGCAAATTGATTTTAGCTGGGTGGCAGCGGTTTACTAAATGCTGTGTTTGTGCTCAAATAACCTGTGACAATCTCTTTGCTGTAAAGTCTTTTTCTGTGTTTCTCCCACAACATAGTACTTTGATGTAAGATTATTCTAGCAAGGGACTCTTAAGGAAGAAAACATACTGCTGTCTTTACCTATAGGTAGAAAATTTGATGAGAAATTCTAGCCCCTGTCATTTCAAGTCGACTTAATCTTCTTTCTGAATATTGTTAGTAAAGTTAAATAGAAGAATTTTAAATTTCACTAACTATGGTAACATTTAATTGGTGGCCATTGAATGTGGATGTATAATACTTAATCGGCCTCTTTCTTTGACCTTTGACTGAATTTTACAAAGTTGAAATAAAACCTTTCTCAGAAACTGGTTTTACTTAGTGATGGTTTGCCCAGCCTGGTGCTTGCTCTCTGGTTTGGCTAGTAAGCCAACTGACTGAGGAGCAACTCAGAAGTGGCTCAGAGCTGAGACCAGGAGTGTAGACCGGGCTGCCCGGGTCGTGGTAACACACCCCCTGTCTGTCTTTCCTTTGCCTTTTTGGCTGTGACTGAGACACAGACTGCCATCTAAATCTCTAGTTAGAGGGAATTAATTAAATATGTGGTTCAGGTTAATTTGTGTGGCTTTCTCCAGAATGACCCAGCTTCCTAACCTCGGAAGATTTATCCTGGGAACATTGGACTTAATGAAAACTCAAGGGGGTCTTTTGCTTCTGAGCTTTGGAAATACTTAGGCTGAAACCAAATGCCATCTTTTCTCTTTCCACCTTTTTCTTTTTTGATAAATAACTATACACACACACACGCACACATGTAGATGTGTGTATACACACATACATAGGATGAGAATTCATTTCTGTCATGACATTTATTTTCTGTAAAGGCCATTCTAAATACAGTTAATTCTGCAGTGACTTCAGTGTTCCTAAAATGACCACAGAATATAAAATTGTTGAGTAAAAGTCATAGATCTTACAAAAACAACGGGGTTAGGCACCCAACACTCAAACTTTAACATGTATAATAAAAACAGTAGCACAGATTTTACACATTAGAGGTTAAGAAAAACCTTAAATTGGGTGGTTTACTTTGAAAAAGACTTAATGTTTACTTTGGAAATGGACGTCAGAAATAGACACTTGTGATTTATTGGACGATAGTGGAGGAAGGACTGTCCGAAATGGCACTGAGGTGTAGTGATGTGTATGGTTGCCCAGGAACTGAGGCGCCGGTCCATTTTTGAGGTGTGGTTATAGGTGTGTGTTTGCTCAGGTGGGTGTAGTTGCACGAGAACAAATGTGGAATTCTGGTTATGTTCCTGCTGTTGCTGAAGAGGTCAATTGTGTTGAAGCAAATGTGCATTTTCAAAAATGTGATGTAGTTTGTATAAATAGGCGAAACTTTGAAAATGGTTTTTTAAAAGTTTTGAAGCCTTGAAGTTAACAGAAAAATTGCCTAGTATATTTGGTGACGCTGATGCCTAAGAACAACTCGCCCATTAGAGGTAAGATGTCGTATGAGTCGTTGACTTACGACCCTCTCATACTCCCACCCCGATTACAGCGTTGTCAGTTACCCCAATATTGTCTTTTATTTTTTTTTTAGAGATTTATTTTATTTATGCATTCAAGAGCTGGGGTACAGGCCAGAGGTGTGGAGAGAGGGTTGAGAGGGTTCAACAGAGACAAAGTGGGGAGCAGGACAGGCAGATCTACTGACACACACTGCTGAGGGAAGCAGCGGGCAGGTCAGGAGAGGTCTGCTGCGCCATGTGGTCACCTCTGGGGTGGGGATGGGACTCGTGGTGCAGGGACTGTGGACAGCTTCATAAGGCTGGGTCCTAACCCCTTGTGCTACCAGGGAGGCCCCCCCAATAATTGTCCTTTTAAAAAATTATTTATGCATATAGAACTGGGGCACAGACCAGGGTGCAGGGGTGGTGAGAGGATTCGCCAGAGACGGCGGGGAGCAGAGCAGGCAGATGGATGTCACAAGGACCCAATTCAGAATCAGCTACTTGTTTGTTGCAGTGGTTACTTCACTCTTCCTCCTCTGCTCTCGGGGCCTTCAGCTTTGAGGTCACCAGGCAGCTGTTTTATAGCATGCCCCTCACTTTTGAGATTTTAGTTTCAGGTTCTGGCCTTTGGCAGCACAGTGTCGGAGGTGATGTCAGAGCCTCCCAGTGAATTTGCTCAGGTGACACGAGGTCATGCTCTGTCCCCTTCTGGGGGTGCTTATCACTTAACTGAGGGGCTTTTCCACCCTAAAGTAACTGGTCCCTTTTGCAATCAGTGTTTTTGTGGGGGGAGGTAGTTTAAAACTGTGTAAATATGTTTATTAGACTTGGTCCACTGTGTGTACATTTCTGTTTGTTTATGGCTATCAGTATGGACCCAGGCTTTGTGATTTTCAAAATTTATTTTTATCAGGCTGGCTTCTGGCTTTAACCAAACTCTCATAGTCATTTTTTAAAAAAAGATTTATTTATTTGTGCATACAGAACTGGGGTACTGGCCGGAGGTGCAGGGGCAGTGAGAGGCTTCACCAGAGACAGAGTGGGGAGCAGAACAGGCAGATCGATGAAGTCCACTGCTGAGGGGAGCAGCGGGCGGGTCAGCAGAAGTCTGCTGGGCCCTGTGGGTCACCCCAGGGGCAGGGATGGAACTCATGCTGAAGCGGCTTTAGCTTCTCAGTGCTGTGCTGTAACCTGCTGCGCCACCAGGGAGGCCCTGCAGTAATTTTTTATTTTCATGCTCAGTTGTGCTGATGAGGCCACGGTGCCCCCTGCCCAGACATCTGTCCCGCTGACATGTCCGTCATTCTTGAGCTCTGCTCCCCTCCTGGCACGGCAGTGTGTGTAGGCAAGTTCTGTGCTTTCCTTAGCTTAGCTGTTTCCCTAGAGAACTGTGGAGAGGAGACATGAGGAGCCAGGATCTGGGTGCTGTGGGGTGTTGCAGCTTCCCAGCCTTATCGCATATCTGGCAGGTGGGCTCACACGCCGATGTCACACATGCACGTCTGTCCACAGCCACGTGTGTGTCACGCAGCACTCTGAGCTCCGTGCCAATTTCAGTCCCACGCCACGGGCTCACTCCAGTTTCCTCCTTTCTATGTTTGTAACTCCTTTGACAGTGACACTCCTAGCCCCATTTGTCTGCTGTTTTCACTCAGTGGGTCACGGACGGTGTTGTTCTCCCCCCAGTCCCTGCCTGGACATCATCTCACCGGGGACCTAGCCCAGTTCTCCCTCCGCCAGGCCTGTGCCCCACAGCCTGCACCAGGCTGCCCCTCCTCCCCGTGCAGGCGCCCCTCACCCCGACGCAGACTCTGGCTCCCTTCCCTGGCAGTCTCTCCCACCCAGCACCCAGTGCCTCCCCACCTCTCCGGCTGGCAGCCCTCTTCCATCCGCCCAGCTCAGACGCCCTGTCTCCCGTCTGTCCCTGGCGCTGACGCCTGCCTAGCTGGGCCCCACCTAGTGGCTTTAGGACTGAATTGTTTGGGAAGAAAAGGAGAAGGTGAAGGGGCTGTCTGAAATTTTTTGAACAGTAAGTTGACATTTTGGGGGGAATATGATTTGTTCTGACCATGCCACCTAGTTTTACATTCTGCAAATAAAGTCGCCCTACCTAGCAGAAATTCTTCTTACACTGTTTTCTCTGTCTCCTGATGCAAAGATAATACCGATTTCTTCTTATGGCCTGCACAGTTTTCACTGACCAGAGTGTGACAGAGTGAAGCATTCAGCCCACATGATTTTTAAAAATAATAATACAATAGTTTATTTTTACATCATTTTGTGCCTTTTTCCATCTCAGTTGTAACCCCGATGGTCAGCCCACATAATTTTGATGCCATTTCTGACTCTTCAGTCCTTCCCGACTTAGAGGCTGGTGCTAGGAAAGCCTGTTTTCAGGCGGCGACATCTCAGTCAGAAATGTCCTTCCGTTCCAGCTCACAGTCTGGACGGTCCTGCTGCCTGCCACCGGATGTGGTCTCAGATGCCGCCTTTTCAGCTGAGCCCACCTGTGAGGGTTTCCCGAGAGCACCCTGTTATGAACGTCCCAGTGCCGAGGTATACTTGTCTTACAGATGAAGAAGCAAAGCCTGCGAAGGTTACCTTGTGAGGGCCACACCGTTTATACAGGGAGGGAGGCAGAGTTAGAGTGTTTGCCCTGGTCTAGGTGCTGGAGGAAGGCCCTGCTCCCTCTGGTGTATCAGGATCAAATTGATTAGAGCAAGTGTTTCCTTTTTTGGTCACTGATTTTGATTCCTTTTGATTTAGGAAGAGGAAGTGGAAACTCTTGAAAAGTGTTTGAAAAAGAAAAATAAATGCTGCTGTCCAGACTGGCTCTTACATGACTGTCTGGGAGGTGGGCCCAGGGAGGGCAGGCCTGAGGCTGGCTACGCCCATTTCTTCTCTGACCTGGACACAATACCTCTCTTTGGAAAGGAAGGACACTGTGACGCAGAAAAATCAAGACTTTTTAACTTCTCTTTGGAAACATGTGAAAATTAAGATCTTGAAAAAGCATAAGTTGGCTGATGCTTTTTAAGCAAGAACAGTTTAAGAATCTCCTGAGCTTCCTGCTTGGCAGCTGCTCCGTTCTTGTGGGTGGAGCTGTGGGCTAGTTGGATGGATGTGGATGGAGGCACTTTCTGGGTGCAGAGATGATTTTCACATCAGCTTCCCAGTGACTTGTGTCGGGCTGGGCACCTGTGGGGAGCCGCCTGGGGTTGGAGAGCTTCCCCCCAGGCGGCTCCCGGTGCAGCTTTGTTCCACGCAGAGCTGCCAGCCTGCTGCTGCCTGGCTCCTGGACCTCATTTTCGGGGAGCTGAGCTAATCACGTCTGAGCATAAACACACTGTCAGCTAGACTTTCTGAAAGGGACGAGGAAAGTAAGCTTGTGTCGTGATAATGCGTAACCGGTGCGTGATTGTGAACAGAGTAGGTACTCAGAACTCGTAGAAAACAGAGGTGGAGAAAGCTGCTTTCTCCTTTCTCTGATTGTTACCCACTTAGCCTCCGCTTCCATTTCCCTTCCCTGCTCTCTCCCTCTCTGCTTACAGACCTCTACAAACAATCCAGTCCTAGCCTGCTGAGCTCTCCTTAAGACAAAGGGAATTTGCCTGCACCTGGGAGTTGGAAGCCACATGCCCTCTGGGCTTATGTCTCAGCTCTGCAGTTTGCTGGCTTTGTGACTCCCTGCCAGTCCTGAACCATTCTGTCCCTACTTCGTTTCCCCCTGAGATGACAATGGCTCCCACCTCTTGGTGAGGTGACCAAGCAAGGTCCCCAGCAATGATGAGCATGCCAGTTACTGTCACTGACACTGTTTATTGGGAGATTATAGTCTTAGATGTAACCTCAGGACTAGCTCACTGAAGGTCGGAATGTAACAAGATCTCAAGAATCACAACATGAAGAGTAGGGGGAGAAATTCAAGTTTACTGGAACAGCCTCTGTTTTACAAATGGTGGAATGGAGTCTTAGAGGTGTCAAAGGATTTTCATAGTTTCCAGGCAATACTGAGACTAGAAATGATTCCCAGCCTCGTCGTTAACACCAAAGATTTCCAGGGATTCTCATAAAGTTGGCGGTGGATGATGATGAGCTGATGAGACCAGAGCTTATTTTTTTGGATGGGGGTGCAGCAGAGAGAGGCTTGCGTATAAATAGAACAGCATACTCAACACACACAGGTGACGCTGTGCACGGCTATGGGAAAGCAGGTTGTGGAGGGCGTCGGCTTACGGCAGTGGACGACTCTGTCCTCACACGGGGGCAGGTGTCAAGGTGGTGTTGCAGGGAGATGCTAGGAGAAGCAGGTTATGTGCACTTGCGGGTGACAGGAAGACTGAGGTACAGAGGGCACTGTCCTGCGCCGTCTGGGTGTGACGGAGCCTCACTGGCGGGCGCTGCTTGTCTTCGCTGGTACTCTTATGTTGGACTATAAAGTAATATATTCAGCGTGTAAAATTGGGGAAATAGAACAAAGCTTCAGGAAAACAAAAACAATTTAAAGCCTAACAACTTGCAAAGAATTCATTATTATTTTAGGGCTATTTCTGCATTGTTCTTTTGCAAAAACACGATCGCGCTCCTGAGCTACGTACAATTGTGTGCGCTAACTGAGAGCGTTAGTCACTGGGGTCTCGGTGCTGTAACGAGTGTGCTTGGCCGTCCCCTGTGGGGCCGCGTCGGGGTGTGTCTTGATGGCCGTAGCCTGCAGACCAGCAGCGGACTTGGTGGGCTGCACCCTCAAAGTGACCCAGGGTCATGGTGACTTACACTTTCCCATCTGCCCACTAGGCATGTTTTTAGAAATTAAAACAGTAACGAATTGCTTAATCCTCAAGGAAGTTGTGTCCATTGCAGTGGGCAGTTGCAATCACTTGCTGTTCTTACCTGCTCTCGGTGAAATGTTGCCTTAGGACCAGAGCACTGGCTGGATCTGCTCACTTGTTCTGAATTAACTGGTTGCCGGATAAAGCCAGGTGACGACAGTTGGCGGGAGAGCGTTCCACTCTTGCCAAGATGGGCCTCTGTGGGTCATCCTCAGAACGGAAAGCCAGGTGCTCAAGGCGTAGAATAGGTGAAGCTGAGATCTGAGGGTGAGGGTTCTTCCCTAGAAGATTTTGTTTCTAACTTCATAAAAGGAACTAAATGTTAAACAACTCATTGTGCCTTCTTTAGAGCTAAATAGAATCACATCAAAAGCTTGTCTTTAGGAAATTTTTCCCTACTGTATGTATATAAGCAAATGAAGTTTACCGTCAGGATGGACTTTCATTTATTATTTTATAATTAAAATGATTATCCTTTAAAATATTATTTTAAATATTATATGAGCTTGACTTCACATCAGAGACTTAAAACAATCGTTCAAAAAGCAGCAGAAAAAGAGTTAAGTTAAAATAACACTTGTTGTCACTATGGAAAACTGTTTGGAGGTTCCTCAAACTGCTAAACATGGAGCTTCCCTATGACCCAGCAATCCCACTCCTAGGTATCTACCCAAAAGACACAAAAACACTGATTGAAAAAGATACTTGTACCCCCATGTTTATTGCTGCTTTATTTACAATTGGAAAAACATGGAAGCAGCCCAAATGCCCAAAAGTAGATGACTGGATTAGAAAGATGTGGTCCATATATACAATGGAATATTACTCAGCAACCAAAAAAGAGAAACACATGTCTTTTGCAGCAACTTGGATGGAGCTGGAAAAGATCATGCTGAGTGAGATAAGCCAGAAAGAGAAAGAAAAATACCGGAGGGTTTCACTCATAGCAGGAGTATAATGGACCAGGCAAGAAAATAACAAAAATAATGAACAACCATATACCAGAGACATTCTGTGGGGGTGGAGTGGGGAATGGGATCAAAAACGGGGTGGGGGAGGGAGGGAAATGCACGGGACTATGGTGGTGGCACAGGGGTGATTTGGTGATGGGAAACCCGCGGGGATTACAATCGAGATGGAAAAAAAAAATGTGCAAAATGATGTAAAAATAAACTTTGTAATAAAAAAATAATAATAAAAAAAATAACACTTGTTGTGGCCCCCTGGTGGCCTGGGGGTTCAGTGCTTTCACCGCTGCTGTGCCCCAAGTTGGATCCCGGCCAGGGGGGTGACCCACAGGGCTCAGCAGGGTATTTCAGTAGATCGGCCTGTTCTGCTCCCTACTGTCTGGTGAATCCTCATCCTCCACACCTGTGATCTACACCCCAGTTCTATGCATAAGTAAATAAATTCTTTAAAAAAAACACACACACACATGAGGAAGCGATGGGGGGAGGGCCTTAAGGAAGCAGCCAGGAGAGATGGCCGTGCAAGTTCATACAAGTGCCATGCACTTGTCAAGCTCCGCAGATACAACACTTAGTCTTGTGAAAATTTACTTCAAAAGGTGGACAATTTATGTAAACATTTGCATTCTTATGAATGTATTGTACACCGAAGGACATCTTATGATTTCTGAGTTCCTCGGAGTGTTGGAGAGCGAGCCCATGGTTGAATGACAGGAGGCTGTGCTTGTGAGGGAGGTGTCAGGTCACACCTGTGCTCCCGGCTCTCAGCACTGGATGGACACAGTTTTGCCAGGAAGCTGGTAAGACTCGCACTCCGTACACATCTTTATTTTCCTATTCTTACTCCCCAAATTTCAGTTTCAAGATTTTTTCATTCTCCTGCTTTTATTTTTCCTTGCTGTCTAACCCGCTGTTCTGTTAAATTCATTTCAACTACCATATTTCTTAGTTTTAGAATTTTTATTTGATACTTTAAAAAATAGATTTCATTATTATAGAATGGTTATCCATTTCTGTCCTTCTTTAGACTTCATTTTCTCCTCTAGTTTCTTTAACGTGGTTATATTTAAAGCTCATGCATGATGGCTGTACCAACTGCAGCACTTGTTGGTCTTGCCCTGCTCTGTTCTTTTCTTGATACTCAGTCATTTGATCCTGTCTTCGTGGCATGTCTGGTAGTTTGACTGGAAGATGGACCCTGTGTGTAAAACCTGGAGCAGCCCTAGACCTAACTTTTTCTAGAGGGGGCTTACTCTGTGCCAGACAAACAGGACGGGGGCTGATCCCTTTCCATCAGGGGGCTAGGCTGTGCTTATCTGTGTCAGATTTGCCTGTACTCCTCGGGGTAGACGCTGGGCGAGAGCTGAAAGAGACCCTGGGGCTTCACCAGGAGCCCCCCCAGCCCTATCCTGAGCTCTTGGGGTTGATGCAAAACACATGCTCTCTGGAGGCTTTCTGCCTGGTCTCTTGGCCTCCTTGCCGACACAGCTTTGGGATTCCTTGAGTCTCTGAAGAGGAAAACTGTTTCAGTTCTTTTCACCAGGATCCTGACCCCTTCAGTCTCTGCTTTTGCTTCTTCAGTCCTGAGATTCTGCCAAAAGCTCTTGGGTCTCCTGCCCCTTAGCAATGGCTCAGTCCTGTGCCCAGGCCTCTTGCCTGTTTCCTCAGCCTTGTTCTTCGTGTCCAGAATCAGCAAAGGCCCCGAGGAGCAAAGCAGCTGTGGTGTGTTCACTCCTCAGGGCTTCGCCCCTTCGCCAGGATTTGGCCCTTCAGGTTCTGGCTGTCTCAGCAGCTCTCAAGTTCTCAGTTCTCCGAGGGGACCCTGGTCTGCAGCAGACTGCAGACCTGGTCAGGCCTGGTCAGAAGCAAAAACTTCCTGATACAAATCTTGCTCATGCGAGAAAGATTTTCATTGTAGAAAAGGTGTTAGTAGTAGTTTACTGCATTTATCAGGGAAGAAATGATCAGTCCAGAGGGAATTGAAAAGAAACATGATCTATTTCTAACTCTAAAAATGAACCAGTCAGTACAAGCTCACTCATGCATCACAGCTATGCTTTTTGTCTCATAACAGCAATGGCTAGCTTAAAGGTTTTAGCGCAAGAAAGTAGGAGCCAGATGTCCAAGGCAGTCCCCTGGATGGGGCTGGGAAATTCTTTGTTGTTGGGATTGTCCTGTGGACTCCCCCGTGCTTATTAGCCGCATCCTTGGCCTTTACCGACTAGATGCCCCTGGCACCCACCTCCCCAGAGCGACAACCCAGACACTCTCCAGATGTTGCCAGATGTCCCCGGGGCCTCCCCTCTGGCTGAGAACCACTAAGAGCAGGCATTCCACTTCCTACTCTGGTACATTACGGGGAAGCGGAGTTGGACTTCGCCTTACTCACGTCATTGTTCCCCCCTGGACGGTTTTCAGCTTCGCTCTTGCCTGGTCAGTGGCAGGTGGGGGGTGGAGAGGTGGGGTGGGGGGAGCGTCCTGAAATGGCTGCAAGAGCAGCTGGACCTTCCCACCACCGTGTGCCTGGTGTGAGCTGGGAATGTAGGTCACGTGCTCACTCGCTATCGGTAGAGGAGAGTCTTGATGCCCTGTTGGTGGGCACGGCTCTGCCCGCTCCTTGCGTGTCTCTTTGGGCTTCCGCGGGGCAGCGCTGTCCAGTGGCTGCCTCCGGTGACCGGGTGTGTGTGGCCTTTGAGCCGGCCGGAGCAGCTTAACACAGAAATCCAGCCAGTGAATGCGAGTGACCACGGACACGTAATGCAGGGCGGATGGCCGCTGACCAGACTTGGGCAACGAAACTAAGGGCCAAAGAGAAAAAGGCAACTTAGAGGAGAAGTGGCGTGAGCGGACATGTCCGGGGTGGGCCGCCAGCGTGGTGTCGGCAGCGGGCGCTGGCTCTCGCTCTGCAGACGTTTCCTGGCCATTCTGCTTTGATGCCAGGTTGTACCAGTAATACATGACTGCTCCGTGGTGCCCCTTCCCCACCGTGCCGCTGGGTGCTGCGTCAGGCGCGCGGGCCCTGGAACGTCCCTCTGCGGCGCGGCTGGGCTTCCTGTGCCCGTCACGGAGTCCGTCCACCCTACTCTGGGTTCCCGCCTCGGTATGCTTTTATTTTCCCCTTAGACAATAAGGTCTTAAAAACGTCAGAGGTCTATGACAGGAGATTTTTGAGAGCTCTTAAAAGTGGGTCTGAAAAATTGGCCTGAATTGGAGTTTGATTTCTGGCACAATAGCTGCTGTTTTTCCCACTTTGCTGCTATTGTCTAGCTATAAGCCTCTTTGAGTCTGATTTCTATTTTGTGAAATTTTAAATGATATTTTCACATTACCTTTATGACCGGCAGCTGCTGGGACCCAGGCAGCTATGCTGGAAGGGGACGAGTAATGAATTGTTGGGTGATTGGGTGAGCTTTAAGAACCCGGCTGGGAGCCAGGCCCCCTCCCTTGCCAGCCCTCTGCTTTCTGAATGGCCCCTCTGAGTCTGACCTTCAAGAGCCTGGCAGCTGTTTTCTCTGCTGCCCTGTCTCTGAGCCGGAGTTCTTCGCTTTTCTGGTTGGTCAGGAAATTCTGTTCTGAGGCAGCAAATACTACGCTCTCTCCTGGGAGAAAACCGGGACTTGCTGAAGCCGCTGGGCTTGGGGCGTGAGTGGAGGGTCCCCACTGCACCTGCTGCCGCCTCCTGTCACGCCTGGCCCTAAATGAAGCTATCTCTGCAGACTTGTTCTGTCACTCACCGGTGTGACATGGGCTGTCCAGTGCCAAGTTGGCGTCTTCCACAGGCACAGCCTTCCCTGTTGTCGTGGGTTTTAAAGCTGACTTAGAAACTAACCTCTTTTACAATCACAAGAATAAGGATAAAAATAAATATAGGAAGGCTTTGTGCTATCTTCACAATTTTTTTTTTTTTACTAAACCTAAAATTATTCTAGAAGGAAAAGCTTATAAAAATAATCACTGGCTCACTGGCCCACTCTGTTCTGATCTCTAGCTTCTGGGGCTGACGTTTGTTCATTGTAACGCTCACGGTACCTACGAGCTCAGGTGGGAGCTCAAGAGCACACAGCTGAGCTGGTCCAAACTCAGACCTTGGCCTGAGCTGAGAGGCTAATCCTGCCCCGTGCGCTTCCTTTCTGTCCTTTGGTGGGTAGAATCTTCACAGCAGGTGGCTTTTCACTGGGCCATGTAAGTCTCCACGCACAGGTGATCTCCGTCAGGGCGCACCAGCCGTGTGGCACAGCGCTTCCCGGCTTGCGCCCCTGGTAGCGGCTGCCTTCCCTTCATGCGCTGGCCGTTTCTTTTCCATTAAATGCATTCTGAACCAGCACGTGAGTTAGCGCTAGCCAAATGCCAGGCCCGTTCTTAGAACTCTGCCTGTCTTGTTTACCTTCTTAACCGAATGAGGTTAGGTGTTTGTTTTCCTAATTTTATAGGCCAGGAAATTGAGGTAGAGTGAGTCTGAGTGAAAGGAAGCATGCAAGTCCAGTCAGTCTGACTCTGGAGGCCAGGCTCTCAGCCGCTAAGCTGTATTCATTTCTGTACTTAATTCTCTTCTCACTTATTCACTCACCAATTCATAAAAAATTTTATGTGTTCCCATTAAGGCTTAGATACCCATGGCTTAACATAATAGACCTTCACATGTTGATGAATGGTTAGATCAATATGCTAATAGATATAAAAACAATTTCTTAGTGTGGAAGCAATGAGCTTCTGGTTGTATAAAGCAGTCTCCTTTTTCAGAGGGCATAAATAAACATGGGCGGGGGCGAGGCACCCCTTGAGGACCAGGCAGCTCAGGCAACTCTGTGACCAGGAGCCAGGCAGCTGTGCAGGCCTGGTGACTGAGTCGGGCGGGGCTGTATGCCCACGGTTGGGGGATTTTCCAGTGTTTCAAGAGAAGCTAGAAATCCGTTTTTAAAATGTGGATAGTAATAGCAAATATTTTAATGAAATAGCAAACTTTTAAACAAATATATTTAGTGTGTGCAGGCTTTTTTGGGTGTCTTACACACGGTCGCTTGCCGCATCCAGACGAGAGAGGAGTCGTTACCCCATTTTGTGAGTGAGGAGGTTGAGCAACGAATGACTCTGTACCTTGCCCAGAGCTTTGTGGCCAACTAGGTTTCAACCTGAGGTTGGTCTTCAGAGTTGATAACTTTTCATCACCAGACCATTTACTTGGCAATTATTTCGCAGTTTAAAGAGATTGAACGATCAACCAGAAGCCCATAGACGGTCGTGTCAGACCCGTGCACAGTTGGGCTTCTCATCGGACTCGTGTGAGGGCGGGACAGTTTCTCTCTAGCACACCTGCTTCATCCAGCTTTCTTAGTTAAAAGTTTTTGCTCTAGGCCCTCCCTGGTGGCGCAGCGGGTTACAGCACAGCACTGAGAATCTGAAGCCACTTCCGCATGAGTTCGATCCCCGCCTGCCCCGGAGGTGACCCCATGGCGTGGCAGACCTCTCCTGACCCGCCCGCTGCTTCCCTCAGCAGTGTACTTCGTAGATCTGCCTGTTCTGCTCCCCACTCTGTCTCTGTTGAATCCTCTCACCGCCCCTGAGCCTCTGGCCTGTACCCCAGTTCTGTATGCACAAATAAATAAATTAATTAAAAAAAAAAAAGTTTTTGCTCTATACAATTCATTTCACTCTCCTGTTTAATTTCTTAGTTTTCTCTTACAGGGGATTATAAAGATTATTAAGCAGCATGGAGCTTATTCTTCTAGACTTTTTAAAATATAAACTAATGTTTTTTTTTCCTGAATTGATTTCATTTATATTGGTGTTGTTACATATCAAAATTGTGTTTACTAAGCTTTCTGCCTACAGCACTAGTAAATTTCAAACCTGGAGTTCTTGGAGGTTGGCTTTTTCAGATTTCCTTAATCTTGATTGTGGGGCAAGTGATTTACAGCTCTTCTCACACCTTTGGCTTTTCTTGCATGATACATTTTTTTTTCCTTCTTAGAGGTGTATCATCTAAAAACTAGACTGGCCAATTTTGTTAGCGTGGGTTGGTTGGTTCTCGTCATGTTAGCTAGGAAAGTGGCATGAAAAGCAATATTAATGGCTTATTGGAATGTAGTGGTAGTGCCAGCTTCTAAAGATGAAAAGCAAAGTTTGGTAGGATACAAGTAAATTGGAGAATTATAACCTGAAACATTTTTCAGTTTGTGAGCACATACGTATTAATTACTTAATTGAAATTCTAGACTGGTGTTTGACTTTGTAACTGAGAAATTGATCCCTACCTTTGGAATGTATTATAAGCCAAAACTGTATACTTCCACGTTCTTTCAAACGTACGGACTTCAGTTTCCCATCTCTTTTGTGTACCACTGGGTCTCTCCCGTAGAATAGACCTCTTGGATTTTTGCGTTAGCCCTGTATGCTGTGAATGCTCTACAGCTGTATTTAACGGCTGTTTACTGAGACATTACTATGCATCTGGCATAGTATATGAATGAGCTACTCAGAGCCTGCCTGGATGTGTGGGGTCAGGTCAGACAGGTGGCGAGTGCTGGGGAAGGGGGGGTCGTGTGGACACGCAGGGAAGGGGTCACAGTTTTAAATATTGTGTGGTCGGAATGGTGTCACTGGAGTGACCGCTCTGAGTCAAGACTTGAGTCACTCTCTTGTAGGCCTGGCAGTTGTTGGGGGGCCTGGGGGTGGCGGGGCCAGGCTGGCTGGAGCCCTGAGGTGGCAGCTTGCTCAGGGTGTCCATCAAACAGAAGCCATTTTTGCCTGGAGCAGAATAGTGGGTTCAGAGAGTAAAAAGAGATGAGGTCAGAGGCGTGAGGAGGAAGGAAGAGGTGCACTCATTTAGAGGAGCGCAGGTGAACCTCCTTTTAAAGAGCCAGCACCAGTGTGTCAGGCCCTTCAGCTATTCACAGCTGCCGAGAGCAGGCATGGAAGCAGCCACAGACCATCCACAATAGGTGGCTGTGGCCATGTTCCAGTAATGCTTGTTGAAAAGACAGGTGTGGGCAGGATTTGGCCCTTAAAGTTTGCCACCTCCTGATTTAGAGCGTGTGGGCCGCTGTCCAGAGTGACTTTTCCTCCGAGCGTGGTGAGACTTCCCTGGAGCAGGCAGAGCTGAAAGGAGCTGGGTCATCGGAGACCTGTGTTGAGCGGATGCTGCTGGTTCCCTAGTTGGGAATTCTGAGGAGAAACCGGAGTAGAGCGTGGGCACTTCCCAGGCAGGGGGATGGCCGGTGGAGCCGGAGTGGGGAGGCTGAGGGGGTCCTTCAGGTGGAGGGTGGGAGGCGCAGCTGGCACTGGAGGGGGGCTGCAGTGGGGGCAGGGCTGGACCCCTGGGCGTCTTG
>NW_004567123.1:30911304-30921103 GCF_000260355.1 Condylura cristata | reverse complement strand
TTGTCCTGTTAAGCTCTAACTCTGGCTTTAAGTGCACAATCTAGTGGCAGTCAGAACATTATAATTCTGTGCAGCCACTGCCACCGTCCACTTCCAGAATTTTCATTGTCCCAAGCAGAATCTCTGTACCCACTAAACCACAGTCCCCAACTCCATTCCCCATTCAGCTTTGTCTCTGAATTTGTATGTTCTAGGAACCTCAGAGAAATAGAATCATGCAGTATTTCTGCTTTTGTGTGGCTCATTTTGCTTAGCATAATTTTTCTAGATTCAGCCACGTTGCAGGTGTCAATACTTACATTATTGTTTAAACTTATTTAAATAATTAATACAAACATTTGGTAGTGAGTCTTTACTGAAGAGATTCCTAGCTGCAGGAGGCTTCAGTAACGAAGCCAGTGCTTCACGGACCATGTGCTGGAAGCTCTGTGAATTTGCCGGTGGCTCTTGCTGTCCTCTGAGTGGTGCTACTAGCAAAATGATGACAGTGATTTAAGTAGCTGAGTGTTTGCTCTCTAGCAAAGGTGATTTGCTGGGTTTCTGAATGGCATTTTTAATCAAAGGATAAAACTTGTTTCATTTGAAATTGGATAGAAAACCTGGAAAGTGGGCAGCTTAAAGATAACAGTCAGGTCAGAATAGAGAGCTGCTTCTGGAAATGGGGTGAGAGCTATTTGGGGATCTAAGTCGCACAGCTTGCTTGCTCGGGGCCTGTGGAGCTGGGGGCAAGCCCTGTATGCTCATCTCAGCATCCAGGGAGGCGAGCAGTGCTGTGGTGCCTGTCCCGTCTCCTAACCAGCTGTTCTCTCTTTGCTTGGTCACAGCCCTGTTCATGGCAGCGATTGGTCACAGCCCTGTTCATGGCAGCGATGGGTTTTCTCTGGGGCTCAGGAGTTAAGTCAGAGCACGAGCAAGGCGTTTTTTTTAGCCACTGTGAGGTCTTGGCAGCAGGACTCCGATGTTCTTCACTGTGGTGGCAGAGAATGTTGAAGGATGGACTGAAACATTTGAACATTAATTTAGGACCAGCAATGGGGGGGAGAAAAAACCCAACACCAAAAAAGCCTCATCATGTTTAGCTTGAAAAAATTGAGGAGAACAAAATTAGAGGCAAGAGGTTGTTTCTAGTACTCACCTCATGTACTCTCCAGTAGTCCTCCTGGCCGCTCCCCGCAGGCATCAAGTCACCCCAGCGGTGCCGAGGGGGAGAGGCAGCTGTAATGACAGCGAGCCGTGACGAAATGGGGAAGCTCGAAGCGTCCATGGTCCCTCCTTCTGAATTATGGTTGGCTTTGGGCTGGGGCCCTCGGCTGTCAGATTTTTCTGTTTTCTCTTTTTCTGTCATCTAGTAGGCACAGGTTAAATAACTCTGTCTGGGAGACTGGAGAAGACATTGCTTTGGGCTTCAGGAAACCAGAGGGCTTTTATTCGCCTCTTTCAATAGTAACTGCAGTAACAGTGTCTGCACTGAAGTGTACACCGAGGCCAGGCATTGCCAAGGTCTCAGGAGCAAGCTTAGTAGGGAGCTTTTAAGCCATGTCAAGGCAGTGATCGCTTCTCAGCTCACTTTCCTATACAGTGAAAATACTACTAGCTACGTCATTCAAGTCAGCTGAAACCTCACAACTCTTTTTCATGTTGAGTAAGTCTTGTGCAGGGAGGAAGTTGAGAGGAGCCTGTCATTGTGGGTCTGACTCATGTTGTGGCTCTGACTCACGTCTTCCCCAGACCAGCTGAGCCCCTGGAGCACCTCCAGGGTCCGGTGGTTATAGCACTTATCAAGCGCACACCGCGCACCGTAGGGTTTTTCCTCATGGCCTCACGCCAGCTGATTATAAACTTTGCCCTTTAGAGACAATGCCCGCATCAGCGGGTGGACCCGCCCACTGCTCAGGCCTCTGCCTTCTCGCAGTAGATGCTCAGTGACTCAGGAAAGGACCTCAACACTTGTCCAGGCAGATTATTATCCTCCTGTCCTGAACAGGCGCATAATTCTCTTTGGGTCCAGGTGTATTTCTGTCTTCTGCCTTGTATTCCTTGGTCTGTTTTTGGGAAATTTGTAACCAAGCTTGACCTTCATCTCTTAATTTGGCCAGGAGCCCTCCACTCTGACTGGCACGCCAGGAGGGTGCGAGATCCGGGCTCGTTCCCTCGTCCTCTGCCCTCTGCCCTCTGCCTTGACGTGCGCCTCTACTCTAAAGAACTCAGATGTGTTTATTCTGTCTCCGAAGGTGGAAAACATCTTAGGTTCTTGACTTAAAAAGGTATTTCCACCAATCACATTCGCTAAATCCGTATGTAATAATGACGGAGGGTTGGCTCTCAATTGCTATTGCTTTCTGGTTATATTTTCTGCTTTATCATTCAGCTGTATAACAACAAAGCAATTTACACTCTTTCCCTCAGCCGAGCTCCACTTCAGAAACCAGAAACAGACTAAGTAAAGTCCTATTTTAATGTGAGTGAGCATGCTGCTAAGGGACTGTCACATACAAAGGGGCCTTAGGTCATGGAATGTGGCAATTTTTTACACCAAAAATCACATGGTTTTATGGAACATTTTCCAAAGAGCCATCCTCTGAAAAATACATCCTCAACATAGTTACAGTGGGCACTCTAGAGAAAACAAGTCCAGCTTGTAAAAGTATTCAGTAATTATAGTCAATGTAATTGTAGCGACAATTCAGATACAGAATAATCCCAGTAAAACCTTTTAAATTGAAATAGCAGTATATATATAGGGCCGAGGTGTGATTAAACTGACATCTGTATATACTACGTGTGGGTGGGTTTTTTCTTTTTTATTGAGGTGACCGGTTTACAGTACCGTCTGTGATATAAGGGAATAGTACCTGCCTATGGGGGTGTGCATCAGCACCCCCACATGTGCGTGCCACCCCATCACCCAGAGAACCCTTGGTCCCTTGCCACAGACCAGTGGGCCCCTCCACCCTTAGTTCCCACCCCAAACAAGAGATTCTTCAGTAAGCCTTACACATACGCTGTCTAGAAAAGACACATTTGAAGTTTAAAGGTCCGTCATGCAAGCAGAAAGAAAGGTGCCGTTCAAAACAGCACCAGCAGCAAGAGCAGGTGCTTGCATCTCGCATTTGGGATCAGAGATCTGTGCGTTCACGGCTCGCCGGTGTGAGAGGGTGCAGGGCAGCACGCAACGTTGATGTCCGTGGACTAAAGGACAGCGGAGGGAGGCTGCGAGCAGCTCGCCAGAGCAGTGTCTGTGGCGGTGTTTTAGGACCAGACATGTGGGAGGAGATTATTTTCAGACTTAACCATCATGCAGAATGAAGTTGTATTTTAGCTGAGTGTGGGTTGTTTTTGCACGAAGGCGGTGTAGTTATGGCTGTCTGTGAGGCCAGTGGTTTCCTTTCCAGCCCATGCACACCAAGTGCCGCTAGAAAGTTGTAGCTCTCTGGCCACGTGCTCCGTCTGAAATGACTGCAGCAATACCCAGGCACTGACCAAGCCAGCAAAACTGTTGTACCTTTTAAAAGGTAGGCATACATAATTGCACCCCCACAATGCTGGGGTGGTTGTGTGTTCACAGAGTTCTCTGCTTCTCCTCCCAAGGCAGCCGCACTGCCAGCGTCCTCACAGCGTGGGAGCGTCGCTCAACCTTGCTCTACCAGAGTGAAAACTACCGCTCTGTAGTTCCCTTCCCCTTTCTTGTCCAAGGTGACGGGACAGGCCGTTCACTTTCTTCTCTCTGGCAGGCCTCCCTCGGGGCTTCCTGCTGTGCGTGCACCTGCTGTGACCCTGGCACCATGCGCCTCTCCAGACTCGGGGCCACTGCTCGGTGCCCAGGAGCACACAGTGTTGCCCTTAGAGCTGGAGGAGGCTGGTAAGGGGAAGGTGACTGGCACTTGTTTGAGCTGGCTCGTGAAGGTGCTTGCTCATTCTCATTCTCCCTCTCCCTCGGTTTTCTTTTTTTTTTTTTTTGACAAGGTGAGAGGTCTTCAGTCAGTGACTTAATTCATCTCTGCTGTTATTGCTGCTTCCAACATACATTGTTTAGCTCACATGCAGAATACCCTCATACATTTACTTAGTACTGGTGTCGCGCTGTGGGCCTCTTCTTGAGTGTGGTGCTGGGACCACAGGTGAACAAAAGACACTTCAGAAGATGTTTTTGTGGATTCATTGCAGAAGGGTTGTTTAGGTAGATGGTTATAATTGAGACTAGATTTTTTTCCCCTTTTAGGTGATTTTTTCTTTTATTATATAGTTCATAGCGTTGCTGTAACTTTTTAAAAAAGATTATTTGTGCACACAGAACTGGGGTACAGGCTAGAGGTGCAGGGGCGGTGAAAGGATTCACCAGAGACAGAGTGGGGAGCAGAACAGGCCGACCGATGAAGTACACTGCTGAGGGGAGCAGTGAGCGGGTCAGGAGGGGTCTGCCGCGCCCTGTGGGTCACCTCCAGGGCGGGGATCGAACTCGTGCTGAAGTGGCTTTAGCTTCTTAGTGCTGTGCTTTACCCTGCTGCGCCACCAGGGAGGGCCCCCTATAACGTTTTTTAAAAGTTCACTTTTTCCCACCTGTTTTAATCCCCTTGACATTTATCGGTTGTCCTGTCAGTGGGCTGAGCCCTCTTACGAACAGGGACTCAAACACCCCAGATTTTGTGGTGGGGGGCTTGGATGTGGACGGGCAAGGGGAATTGGCAATAAGACTAACCTCAAGACGCAGGGTTTCCACAGTTCAAGAATCTGTTTATTTTAGGGTGTCTCCAGAGCCAGTGCGGCGACCTTGCCCCACAGATGAGGTCACCCACCTTCTCATGATCTGTCAGATCTTCGAAGTTAAGCTGAGAACTTCGCTCCTTTTTAACAGTGATCTAATTGTGAAAAGCACAGATGGCCACTGACAGTTTACGAATGTTAGGCATTTGCTGATTTTAAAAATAACTCTGTGAAAGGAAAAGCAAGGTGAGAAGAGAGGCAGGAGCCAGATAGCCACGCTGGGCCCTGGATTTTCAGACAGCAAAAGAGACGAGCAGCACGGTCATGCTCCGTGCGCTCGGCCAGCGGGAGCAGCTCTGATCTTGCCTCCCCAAACGCTCGGCCCTTGGTGTGTTGGCTTTAATAGCTGATCGCGCGGGAGTCCGCAGGGTCATACACCCAGCTGAGCGTCTGGAGAGTTGTTGGGCGTGGTGGGGCCTGTTAATTGGCCTGTGAGTGAACTAGGAACTCCGCGAGGATTCCTGTCCCCTGATAAACTTACTCCCTCTGGCAAGCTTGTTAATATTTAAAAATAAAGTGCATAATCCATTACGAAACACCCTAATTTAATTTTGTGGTATTTCAGTGCTATGTGGGGGCCTGCAAAGGGCCGATATTCGAGGTCTTTGGGTTAGGGAGTGTTCGCTCTTAATCGTCACAGTTGTGTGGGCCTAGAGGAAGGTTTTAGCCTGAGGGTCAGGCCCGTGGTTTGAGCCTGTGGATGGAACTGAAGCGCACCCCAGACCAGCCCACCCTGAGGTGCTGCTGCGTGTAACAGGCAGGAGCCCAGCTGGGCGAGCGCCTCACTGGGCTCTTCTCTCCCCTCCCTTTTCATGGCGCCTCACTGGGCTCTTCTCTCCCCTCCCTTTTCATGGCGCCTCACTGGGCTCCCTCATCCTGAACCTGTGCTTTTGTTGTGCTAGATGCTCTTTCCTGAGTTTTTCTTTTCAACCTTGGGATTCTGTATTTGCATCCTGGAAAAGAGGAGCAGCTCTGTCTGGTATCTTGTGGCTGCTCCAAACAGTCTCTGCTGCTGCTTGCTGACTAGAGGTGTGTGTGTGGGGGGGAGGGGGGTCTGGATTGCAGAGACAGGGGGTCCAGGCTTTATGGCCTCTTCTAAGCCATGCTAAGCATGCTGAGTTTGAACTTAATCTTGAAAGTAGAAAAGCCATTCAAGGCCTAGGTGAGAAAATAATAGGGAGGTTTAATTTTAATTTCTCTGCATTTCTCCAATGAAATTATAGGAGTTAGTAAACACAATTCTTGGTTCCAAAAGCAAAGAATTTGGGGCCATAGAAAAGCCTCTGAATGCTTTTGCTTCCTAGGGGGACTTTACCTGTACAGTATTTTCTGACCCATTTACATCCAAATTGAACTTCTCCCCCAATTTTCATTATGTACAAAGTTAAAGTTAGAACACCCCCAGCGCCCGGAGCCCCTAATCCTTTCGCAGGCGTCAGCTGTTACAGTCATTTTGCCTTAACTCTCTCTGTTTTACTCTTTGCCTAGAGCCATGTGAAATTTAATTTTAAATGGAGATGAAGACCTCTTCATACTTGCTTATGTCTTTTTAAAAAGACATAATAGTGCTGTATAGTCACAACACTATTATTGCACCTGAGAAAGTCTTTCCATTAGAAATCTCATGTTTAGCTCATATTAAAATCTCCACTGTGAGGCTCAGTCTTACTCGCTCTAGCTGCCAACCCCAGTCACACAGAATCAGCCGCCGTCCTCCACACTTCCCATTATGGGGACCCCCTGAAAGCCCAGGCAGACACCCTGCAATTACCTCGGCTTGGGCTTCTCATACCTTTGTGGCCTGCCCTTGCGGAGACTCGGCACGGAGCTTCTCTGCACTCGGTGGGTCTTGAGTTGGCCTTGACTCGGGAGTACAGTGAGCCAGAGCAGCAAGAGTGAATAGCTGATGGCCCTGCACCAAGAGGAAGGGAAAGCCTCACACCCTGCCTGGACCGCTACCTAGGGGTTCAGTTTGATGTTTGCTGAAGCGGGGCCCTCTTCTTCTGGGGTGCCCGTTTCCCCACTGCATTGCTGACTTTTTTTATTACCAGTCTCATGAGTCATTTAGACAACTTCTAGTTCACGCTAAAGTCTTTATGTTCCAAGTTCACAAAGGGGTAGAAGAAACGAAGTCGTTGGCAGATAGCATTTCAGAGTTGAAGTTAAATCTCTTCTATAATTATGTTTTAAATCACCACCAATCAAGAGGAATTTAACAATGGAGGCCAAAGAGGCAGAACTTAAAATGTGGTTTTCCTATTTAATGGAAGAGATGAAGAAGAAATGGAAGCCCTTTTGTGACCCTTGTGCTCTCCAGGAGACTCCAGGGTAATTTCTGGCTGGCGTGTGTGGAGCGGGAGGGGCTCCCGGATGGCCCTCCCGCATGATTCAGGCACAGTCCCCCCTTGCCAAGGAGCGCGCTAAGCTAAGGCCCTCGGAGGGAAGCCTGCGAGGGGAGGGCGGGCGCAGCAGTGTTCACTGAAGTGTGTGTAAGCCAGTTTTTCCAGATTGGAGGGAAAACAATGAATTTTATAATTGAGGGTTTGCGCTGAAGGAGACTGTGCAGCCTGGTGCTTCTCTGGGTCCCAGGGGAAGGGTGGAGAACGAGAATTTCCAGGGTTAGATCACTTATAAAGCACATTCTGTGCCATGGAGTTTATATTTGAAGACATTCAATGTGAATATAAACGAATGTTTTTTTCTTTTGGAAGCCTTTTTGTGATGCGCTAAGAGCTGGGTAGTTTTCGTGGGGCTCTGGTGTGTCGGGGTGGGGGGGTCAGGGCTTTGTTGAAAGGACTGAGAAGACTCACTGGCGCCGTGGTCCCGACGGGGCTGCAGAAGCAGGAGGGCCTGCCAGGCCCCGGGCTGGGCAGACGCGCTGGCTTCTTGGGTCCAGGGATTCTCCTCCTGCCTGTTTTTCCCTTAGGAGGGGGCTCCTCGAGGGGCTCCCCCCGCCGGCACACAGTGCCCCGGAGCCTGTGCAGCCCGGGTCTGTAGGTGCTCTGCTTCCAGGGCGCTCCTGGGCTGCAGGCTGGGGAGCCTCTGAGGAGCTGTGGGTTCCTCGCTCGCTGCAGCCTTTCCAGAACAGCGGCTGGTGGTGCTGATTGTTACTGTAGAGCTGCAGCCCAGCTGTCAGGATCCTTTGCTAGTTCCTGATCACAGAGGTGCTTTTTGAAATGTAGAGACAGCCAGAAAAACAGAATAAAGTCAACCCAGATGACTGGCGCCCAGCTCCTCAACAGGTTGGTAAGTTTGCCGGCTGCAGTTGTGTGCCTGTGTGTGGTGTTCTGGTCCTGCGCGTATTTTTTAGCAGGAATCACCATCTGCGCATATTTTTTAGCAGGAATCACCGTCAACAGGATGGTGTTCGTGCGCCGGTGTTAAGTCTACATGGGACACATTTGTTCGGTTTCATGGCTTTTTGTCTTTAAAACGCTCTAAGGTTCTTTCAGGTGTGTGTGCTAGTTAATTTATTTGTTGCTTTAGTAATTTTGAGTTGCTTCTCAAGTTCTGCTGTTAGAATCAGTGAAGAATTTGCACATAGAAAGTCCTCCTGTTTGGAATAGTTGTCTTGAGATTGCTAGATCAGAGAATAGGAACATTTCCACGGCATTTTCTTGAATTTGCAGATGATTTTCCCAAAGACTTGCAGCAATTTGTAACTTAGACCAGCACCCTTAGGGAAGTCTCTGTCTCTGTCCCCTTTTCTGCCTTATGGAATCTGTTCTGTGTGGCTGCAGAAAAACCATTATGCTTCTGACTTGAGAAAACAAGGCACCTCCCGCAAACGGCAGTTAGCAGCATGCTGTGTGCTGAGCTTTAATTCATTAATTTAATAAGTAGCTAAGTGTCTACTTTTTATCAGACATGGTAGATAGGGCGTGGGGGAAGAACAGAGACAGCCTGCACTGCCAGGAGCTTTTGGGCTGCAGGACAGACATGTTCAGATCAGAGGGGTCGCGGCAGGCGCTTTTGTCTGGCGGGGAAAGGGCCCATGCAGCACTCTCAGGAGTGAGGGATGATCCGGAAAAGCCATGAAGAGTGCCCGGAAAGCCTAGCATGCAGCTGCTGCCAGAGCATTCCTTGAGAGGAGCCGTGTTTGCAGCTGCCGGAGGCTGAGACTGTGGGGGCCGGGAAAGGTTGGGCCCAAGAGGGCAGCGGGCCTGCCTCGTGCTCTGCTGACCTGTCTCTAGCACTTTCCTCATCGGGACATTGCTTCAGCAGCTGGACTTTACCCTCAGGGCAGAGCTGGGTAGGTGAGGCCTTCAGCAAACAGCACCAGGTGATGGTGATCTAAGGCTCTCTGACCTGTCATTCAAGTTAGCGCAGTGCTAGTGGCTGTGGGTTCCCAGCCAGTTAGTGACTATTTCAGCAGCATTTTTATTTCTAACCTCATGTAGTTTAATCATTTAACAGGTCATGAACTAACAGGTTTGTGAAAATATTTGCCAGGTGCTTAGTAGTTGTTAATTTTTACCACTTTATGTTTATTTTCTTTCCTCAATAGCTGGGAGTAATCGTTGCAGGGGTGGGAAACATAACTTGGTGATTTTTCTGCCCCAAATGGGCAGGACTGGAAAAGCAAATACTCATCAAAAGAACTTTTCCCACCAAAATCATTTTTGGAATTATTTTACTGTCTTAACTAACCCCCCCCCCCAACACCCACGTAGTTTCTTTAAACACTTTTGTGTGAAAATTCTCACACAGTAGCTCCAGAATATTTAAATAGATGTGTCAAAGGGTGTAAATTTTCTTGTCGAAAACTCCTTGCATCTTAAAAATGAAAACATCTCCCCCCCTTCATTGTGTGTCACTGTGCACCCACAACTTGAACCCCAATCTCTGTGTGTACATGAGCACCCAGCATTTTAAGCAGAGCTGAGTGTAAAAATTCAGAATTCACATTGTGGGTTCAAATTTATTTTTGAAAACTTGATAAAATTTTGGGGATGCGAAAAAACCAAGATGAAAAAGAAGATGGCGGCAGAGTAAAGACGCCGAGATCACCGCGTCCAAGCCGGCATAGGAATTGAGG
>NW_004567123.1:30902493-30904474 GCF_000260355.1 Condylura cristata | reverse complement strand
TGGTGTCCATGGTACTGAGGGTGATGGTCCAAGGTGCAGGGCTGGAGGCCGGACTCTAGGCTTCCTGCATGTCGACAGCCTGAGAGGTGATGAAGCATTTCGGAAAAAAATTGAACCTTGGAGGCAAAGACATGTTGCAGGATCTTGGCTCCACACAATCAAGTTCCTCATCCAAGCTGCTGTCCACTCCTTTATAAAATAAGGGTGATGGCCTGCTTCTTGGTTTATTTTGGGGTGAGATGAGCTAGCATACGTGGGTACTTGGAAGGGCACTGGCCCACAAGGGGGCAAGCATCTGTCTCTAGTAGCAGAGTAAGTGGGTTCGTTCCCCACAGAATACCTGCTGTGCAGAGTGTAGGCCCTGAGACCTCTGGTTTGGAGGGTGAGCTGAATTACCTTTCAGATTCTGGTTTTTCTCAGGAAACATTAGTGCAAACCAAGTGCCGGCTTTGCAGATACTCTAGCATGGCAAAACACTCGTGCCGCCTTCCTGTTAATGTTAGCACCCTAATTTTGATCGGGTCTCACATGCATACCTTATATTGGTTGTGAAGAGTACCCACCCTTCCCGTTTTCATGTGTTTAATTCCTTTCTGTTTCTGCCCCTTGTCTCGTCTCCCTCACCCCTATTCTTCATTTGATGCTGAATAGGCACGAGGTGGAACTCTTGACTCACACACTTGATACTGTTTTCCTGTAACGTAAGACCTGTCCTCTGGGGGTGTTTGGGGCAGAGATGCCCGATGTGTGTGAGCCCAGGCGAAGACCCTGCTGACAGCCCCCTGGACACTAAGCCGGCCCTTTGCTGACTGCTTGGCCCAGAGGCCTGCTGTGTTCTTGACATCTCCTCTCCGCTCCATCTGCTCGCTCGGGTCGGCAGCCTGTCACTTCGCTCCTGCTGCTTCATGTGGAGAGACAGCATAGCCTGTGGTGAGGTGTGGACATGCAGCTTGCCGTGAGCAAGTGGGCTTCTTCCTCCAGAACCTCACTCGGGCCCTCCCAAGAAGCTCTTCTTTTTACAGAACTAAGTCAGCTTCTAAAAGGTTCAGTCCTTCATCTGGAGCCAGGAGCTTTGAACTGGAGAGAATTTACCTGTTGATGGCACCTGTCAGTTGGGCCACCTGAGAGCTGGTCCTGGATCATGAATCTCTCGCGCCCTCAGTCTAGCCCAGAGCCCTTGCGGTCTCGCCTCCCTGCGTCTCTGGGCTCCCTGCTGCGAGTGCGGTTGGCGCCGCTGTGCACCCACACTTCCAGCAGCCGACCCCACTGGGCTGCCCGCCTCTTCCTGCTTATGCCATCCCGGCGGGCTCGCCGCCCCGTGCTCGGTCTCCCAAGCTGCTCCCCGGCGGGCACGACAGCTGGGAGTGCCCTGACTGGGTGCCCCACGGAAAGCAGCGCCGCGTGTCATTCACACTTTCTGTGTAGATGTCATTTCTGTTTCTGTATGTGTCGCATCAGCCGCAGCCCAGATTCCCACCACCAGGCGCCGGCCACCGTGGCCTCAGTCCCTTGTGCCTTCCCGCCTTGATTTGTACCCAGCGCCTCCCCAACTGTAGAGCAGAAGCACTTCCCGCTCCTTATAGGTATATACTGGACGTTTTGGCCTGTTCACCTTTCCTGCCTTTCTTTATAAAATACATTTATAACATTTCACATTTTTTTTAAAAGATTTATGTATTTGTACATACAGAACCGGGGTGCAGGCCAGAGGCTCAGGGGCGGTGAGAGGCTTCACCAGAGACAGCGGGGAACAGAACAGGCAGATGGACGAAGTCCACTGCTGAGGGGAGCAGCGGGTGGGTCAGGAGAGGTCTGCTGTGCCTTGTGGGTCGCCTCCGGGGCAGGCGGGGATTGAACTCACGCAGAAGCGGCTTTAGATTCTCAGTGCTGTGCTTTAACCCGTTGCACCACCAGGGAGGGCCTCACATTATTTTTCAAGACATAAGTAACAAATCACACAATAACTCTTTTACCCCCCCCC
>NW_004567123.1:30870462-30902208 GCF_000260355.1 Condylura cristata | reverse complement strand
TAAAACCCATTTCATTTAATAACATTCTCGAAATAACTTCCTAGGGTTTCCTTTCTTTTGGTTTGTAAATTTTATTGAATATGAACAAATAGGCACATTTTTTTTTTCACTTTTACAAAATTACCAATATCCAGGTCAAGAAAGAAAGACCCAGATGCCCCCTTCCAATCCAGTAGCTTCTGCGGATGGGCCCCCAGTCCTGGCCTCGCGGGCAGGAGAGCAGAGCCCGCTGCAGGGGCTAACTCAGACCTGGCTCCCTCCCGCACTTGCTGCAGCCACGGAGCAGTCTGCCGCTGCAGCAGCCCTGCCCAGCTCCAGGATGGACTCGGCCCCAGCGGCGGCCCTCTGAGCCAGATCTCACCGCGCCGCTTCAGGCCTAGGTAGCTTAGGAAGGAGCTAAGCCTGCAGATGAAAGCCCGGATTTCCACCCCTGCTCAAGAAGAATTACTCACTGTCCCTGTCTGCGCAAACTAAACTCAAATGCCATTGCTGGAACACTTCTCACAGGGAATATCTGTCAGGTGCTTCCTGAGTTTGATCCTTGCTTTGATGATTTAGTAAATCTAATTGTTTTGTCCCGGCTTCTGTGACCGCCGCAAGAAAGGAAGGCGGGAGGCAGAAAGGCTGAGCAAGCAGAGTTCATTGCTCCCGGACAGCAGCTGAAATGTATGTAACCCTAGGGTGGGGCCGGCAGCTACTGCCTGCTCTATAGGGGGGAAGGGTCTCTTATACAGATTCTAAGCTCAGATTCCAAAGGGGGTAGCTCATCGATGTAAGGCCCATTTCGTTATTATCCTGATGTAAGGCCCAGTTCGTTATTATCCTGATGTAAGGCCCAGTTCGTTATTATCCTGATGTAAGGCCCAGTTCGATATCACCTTCTTTTAGTCCCATCCCGGATGCAAGGCCCAGTTAATTGGATGCAAGGGCCCCGTTTATTACCGCCTAATTTATTACTGCCCTTATCCAATCCCGCACTTGGTCACTCCCAACACTAATAACTGTTTTGAGATTTTATTTCACTCAACGCTGCAGTTTTTTTTTTTTTATTGTAGTGTGGATGGACTTTTGGGTTCTTCCAGTTTGGAACAATTTGATAGGGCATTTTTTTATTGCCTTGTAGTGTTCCACCCATGTGTTCATCAGTCTCCTTTGGATGGTGCTTCTGTTATGACTTATATGGCACAAGATTTTCAGTAAAATTCTGTATTATTAGGAATGTTGAAGGGGGAAAAAAAAGGAAACAGCAACTCTGTGAGGAATAAGAGTTCCAGTAGGTGAACATATTTTGGAAACAACATAGTTTGGGTTGCTCTGCTCAAATGATAAAATGAAACTGCTGAGCTTTTCTTTTTCTTTTCTTTCTTTGTTTTTAAAAAAAAAAAAAGATTTATGGGCCCTCCCTGGTGGCGCAGCGGGTTAAAGCACAGCACAAAGAAGCTTAAGCCACTTCCGCATGAGTTCGATCCCCGCCCCGGGAGGTGACCACATGGCGTGGCAGACCTCTCCTGACCCGCCCGCTGCTCCCCTCAGCAGTGTGCTTCGTAGACCTGCCTGTTCTGCTCCCCACTCTGTCTCTGGTGAATCCTCTCACCCTCCACATCTCTGGCCTGTACCCTAGTTCTGTACGAATAAATAAAACTTTAAAAAAAAAAAAGGTTTATTTATGCATACAGAACGTGGGGTACAGGCCAGAGGTGCAGGGGCAGTGAGAGGAGTCCCCAGAGCCAGAGTGGGAAGCAGGACAGGCAGGTTGACGAAGTCCACTGCTGAGGGGAGCAGCGGGGAGACAGGAGAGGTCTGCCGCGCCCCTCCGGGGCCGGGATCGATCGTGTACTGAAGTGGCCACGGCCAGCTTCACAGCGCTGTGCTCCAACCCACTGCACCACCAGGGGGGCCACTTTAGGGCAGGTCAGCACGTGGACACTGGATCACCCAGAACATCTCTGTTCCCTCTCGTAAAGGATCGGGCTAGTGCAGCATTTGGAGACAGTCTTGAAATCTCATATTCTGACCTCCTTTGACACAGCTGAGTTCAGAATACGCAATTGTTGGTTGTCCTGACCTAGATACCATTCATTCAAATATTTGTTCTGCTTCTTCTGTGTCCCAGACACAGGTAGGGTGGGGGTGGGGGACACAGCACTGGAGGAAGTCGGCAGTGGTCCCTGCCCTCCTGGGCTCACGTTCTCCTGAGGAAGCAATGCCAGACAGGAGAAACAAGAAAATACATAGCATGCTGGAAAGAAAATTGTCACAAGAGGAGACGGGTGTGTGTGGCGGGTGGGGTGGGGTGGGGCAGTTGAAGAGTGGTCAGGAATGGAATAACATTTTTTACTAAGTTCTTCTAGCTTAACAAGTCACTGTAATAAATGTTTAGCATACACATGCTCAGATAAAATATTAGGAATTTGTTTTTTAAGTTCTTCTCCTTTTGGGTTCGTTGTGTCAGATTATTTTGCTCCTAATCCGGAATGTCAGATTTCATTGTTTTGTGAGGCTTTCTGTGACAGTCATTTATAAATAAGTGTGTTCAAGTGAAAATCGGGTTACTTGATTCACGGGGACAGGGAGGCTGACCGGGATCCTAGTGGGCAGGGGAGAGATGTCCTCCGCCTTGTGGCTGAAACGTGGCCGGAGGGCAGGAGACCTAACAGTTTGCTCCCAGGAACCCCCCCCCCCCATTAAAACCACCGCCTGTGGCTGTTAACCGTGCATGCAGGTGGAAATTTCCATTTGGTTAAGCTGGCTGGGGCTTATTTTTCTCATCTGATTACGGTCCTAAGAGATTCCTCCACGTAGATACTGGGGCTGGGCAGTAATTACAGTCACTCACTGCGTCGAGGAGTGACTGGTGAGCTCAGTGTGATGAAAAGGCTTTACTCTCTACTCGTGCGTCATGCTCTGCCCGTACCGTGCCCGGCCTTGGGCTACTGAGGCCTCGTATTGTGTGTGGAGAATCACGCGGGGATGTAGGTGTCCCGCGGACGCGGGTTTGCACAGTGGAGGCTCTCACAGCTGTGTGCCCACTGCCACTGGCCTTTCAGCTGTGACTCAGCCACTGCGGTCAGGACCACAGTGCAGGAAAGCGCTGCTTTTCAAATTAAGACTTACCGAAATGGTATGGACACCCGACCTCATGTCCCTTTTCACTTCACTAACCATGTGACCTTGGGTAAATGACCTCTGGAAAACTTCCTTACCTAGAATAATGAGTAAGATGTAGCCGCTTCATAAATATGCGAGCTTTGAATGAGGCACTTGAGCCAAGAGGCAGTGTACGTGCACTTCCTCTGCCAGCCAGAGCCACAGGCCACACTTAGAAGCGATGCTCTTCGCGGCCACACCGAGGTCCTGCAGTGTGAGCTGGGCCACAGCTGCATGGTGCTGAGCAGGCGGCTTAGCAGCGACATCTCTACAAAGATTAAGAGGATTTTGTCTCCAGGGAGTTTAGAATGAGTCACTCACAGTGTGACTGCTGGCTGTACCCCCCACATTCGGCAAACACTGACGTAGCAGGAAGGGAAGCGTGAACTCTGTTATCAGTGTCCATGGTAATGGGCGCTTGCCCGTCTCCAAGAGGAGCTGGAGGCGCCCTGGGGAGGGGCGGGGTGGCTGCTGGCCCTGCTGTCCGTGGGCCATCCCTGCACCCGGACCTCCTTGTCAGCGTGGCGCCTCTTCTCCAGAGATCACTGGCAAGTGTGCAGAGGAGGGCAGCCAGGATAGGGAGGAGAGTTGTGATGATATTGGGGCACAGGAAGAAAGAGGGGCTCTCGCTGAGGCGGAGGGAGTTAATTCGGACAGAGCTGTGAAGGCAGGAGGGCTGAAAATGCTTGTCCACCCTCTGATGTGTGGGAAATGACCGTTGTGTCAAGGACAGGATGGGAAAGTCAAAGTGACTGGGAAACACTTTGGATCCAACCCAAAGCAGCATTTTCTGTGAAGTTGGCTGTGGTTTACACACTGACTGTGTTCTTGGAAGGTGTAAAGTTTTTCAGTGGTGTGGAAACACTTGACAGTATTGCAGTGTTCTCTAAAATCTCGTCCAACCCAAGTTTATGAATTGGTGACAATTTTGTTTGGCAATTTTTATTTCCTCAGCCTTTCCTCCCCCACCCCCAGCATTGTGAGAATTCCTGTGGAGAATTAGAAAAAAAAAAACAAAAACATTAGTATCTGTGAATGTCCTAGCTGGATGACAATACTAACGCATGAGGTAATTGTTAGCAAACGAAGACAAAATAGAAACCAAACCAAATTCTTGGTAAACAGTAAGAGCACTGCAGAAACTTGAGGAGGGAAAGACTGGAGAGGTGATTAGGGGGTTTTGAGGTATTAATAGGATCTGTGTGGCAGAACCTGGGAGAGCAGAAGTGGATGGAGAATGCAGCAGAGACAGAGGGCTTTTCAGCAGAGCGGTGTGGGTCAGTCTGTAAGGAAGACCCGTCTGGCAGTGTGCACAGGGCACAAAGGTTTGCGAGCGCCCTGCCAACCACTTAAGCCCCGTGGGTCCATGAACTCTTCGAGGGAGAGGTTGTAGGTAGCACGCAGTGCATGTGGGCATAAGCCTGGTGGTGAAGAACACAGGTCCCTCTGGTTGAACTGCAGCCCTCAGCTGACCTGCCTGAAGCTGCGCTAAGAAACCATAGCCTCAACGTTCACTGTAAATTGGGGAGCATTACTTCCCTTCTGGGATAATCATGAGGAGTAAATGGAATAAGGCGCTGTGTCATCCAGTGCTCAGTAAATGGTACCTGCTTTAAAGCTGAGGTTTAAGGGGGGCACGCCCGAGTCACTTGTGATCTAACGATGCCTCTGGACCCCCTTTTGCTGTCCTCTGCAGTGAACACCTACCTCTTCATGATGCAGGCCCAGGGCATCCTGATCCGGGACAACATGCGGACCATCGGCGCGCAGGTGTACGAGCAGGTGGTGCGCAGCGCGTATGCCCGGAGGAACAGCAGCGGCAACGACTCAGGTACGGCCGGACGGGGGGCTGGTGGGCGCGGCCGCCCAGGAGAGGTGAGGTCGGTTTGAGGAATCACTTTTGGTGCGGAAAAAGAGGGAAGGCTCCGCGCGGCCTCCTTTCTGAAATCCGAGCCCTGGCCCCTCCAGTCCTTGTTTGCTAATTTTAGGGACAACTGACTGCCTTCCGTTTCGCTCCTCATGCTTTTGGGGGGGTGGTTAGGAGTCTTTCTTCAGAGGTCTGAACCCCCTCAAGGCAGATGAAGCCTCTACTTGGGAACCGGCAAACAGGATCACCGGAAGCTATTCTGGAAATCATTTGATAATTTGTATCTATTTGATAATTTGTATTTGTGCCACCAATGAGGAAATGCAGCTCGAGGGCTCAGTGTGCTAATTTTACCGTCTGGGGCTTCCTTGCTGCTTTGAGTGAGTGACTTGCGCAGGGCAGGCCTGAGGGGATCCCCCCAGCGTGGAGCCCCACCGCTCACTACCGGCTCAAGCCAGGGCCGTGCTCATGACGTCTGCTGGCCGGACTCTGCACAGTCCTGAGTTCCTGATGACGCTAAACTTCTTTCTGGACACATGCACTGGTTGCATATGCTGTAGTGAAACCAAGCAAATTTCCCCCACCCCAGCCTGGGTCAGTCCCTGCAGCTCAGGGCTCCTGGAAGTTTCTCTGGCTCCCCTGCCCGCCGGTGGCTCATCCTGTGCTTTGGCCCCAGCCCCGAGCCTGGGTTTGGTGGTGACACTCTCAGCTTTGAAGAAAACTTTTCAGATGATTCAGCTGAACACGGCGGTGACGGGCACAGAGCAGGGGGCACAGGGAGGACACTCCTGCTGCCGCCTTTGAAACTCACGTGGCTTTTAACATCTTCGCAGCACGAGTCGGATAAAAAGGGGAAAAGACAGAGGCCCGATGGCGTGCCTGACGTTCCAAGAGCTTGTTCTGAAACCGCGATTTTGACTGATTTTATAAAAGACTGTATTCCTGGCAAGTTCTTTACCTTTGAAAGGAAGGCTGTCTTTTTTATGTCTCTCTCTTGCTCTTTTAAAACTTCCAAAAACTGAATATAGGGCCGTATATTTCCAGACGGTTAATGGGACTGGCATGAGACTTCTGCCATCTGACTTAGGAGAGGTGAGATTTCCTCTTGCTAGGCATTCATGATTTGCTTCTTACCCCTTTTGCTGAGGAGTAAAGCACTTCACTGACTCCTTCCTGATGTCACCAGCCCCAGTGTGGTGGAATGCGCATGCCTGTTTAAAGACTTTCCTCCAAGTCAGCCTGCTCTTTCTCTGGAGGACTTTCAGATTGTCTGAACTCTGCTCACTGCAGAGTCAGAATTTGCTTTGCAAATATGGCAGATGGGAATTATTCTGTGGTCTGTGGGATCTCCCCAGGAAGTTGCCTCTCAAAGGGAAGTGAAATCCCTCACAGAACCGGCCAGCTTAGCAGCACAGCTTGGCTGGGCGAGCGCCCTGGAGACGAGGGCGCTTCCTTTCCTCCTGTCTGCAGAGCAGGCTGTGGGTCAGCTGCGCCTCTTAGCCGCAGACCAGCCCACTGTGCTCTGCACTGGACCCACGAGGCTGCCGCGGCCCCCGAGGCCTGGGGAGGGCCGAGTCCCCTCGGGACTCGCTCACATGGGGGCAAGTTTTGTAGATGATAGAAACCTGCCACCCAGCTGAGCACTCGCCTTGAGTGTGGCTCAGTTGGGTGGCAGGTTTCTATGTTATTTCCACTTTCACACGCGGTGACCATAACTTGAGCTGGGGCCCCTGCTCTGCACATGACGACTGTGCTGGTCGGACTCCATGCTGTCCCATGTTCTTGATGATGCTAAAACTTCTTGCTGGGCATTGGGTGAGATAGTCTGTTCTCTCTCAAGAAGTCAGGCAGGCGCGTGGGGGCCACCCTCCCTACACCCTTGGGGGTTCTGCTCCCAGGAGTGCACAGATTCCCTAAGGGTTGTCATCTCTGCAAACAGCACAGAAGTGAGCTGCACCCAGGGGGCATAGCCAGTGCCCCATTATCATTTGACTACTTGGCCTGCGTTTATTCTCCGACTACCTCTTGCCAAGGTGGTTATTCTCTTCCTCGTTGGTACCCTGCGGTGGAGTAGTTACTCATTCACTTCACTTTTGCTAATCTGTCTCCCTACACGGGACACCTTTGCCTTGGGGACGGTGTTACTTGCACAAGCTTGTGCATCCTCCAGAGAGCTCAGTAAAGCAACTACAGTGCCCCGCCCCAGGGGCGAACGGGTCAAGGGTCAAGGCCCAGAGCACCGGCTGCGGTGGGGCCCAGGGATCTGCCGACTGTCCGCACCTGCCGAGCCCCCGAGCTCTGAGACGCCCTCCCGGCCTCTGTCTTTTCCGTGTCTGGTGCCTGTGCACTGAGTGGCTTACAGGTTGCTCGCGGTAAGTGATTTTTGAGTGTGTCCGTGAATAGTTCTAACAAGAAAACACGAGCATTGTAATTCTTGGTTATCTTGATTGGCTTTCGCGTGGCTGAAGAATTGCTTCACTGGGAAGCATCTCTGGTGAAGAGCCTCCTGTTCCTCCATTTCCAATCAGTTCTCTGCTAAGCAGAGTCCAGGTGTTTTTGGCCTGAAGATGCTGATAGCCAGATCCCCCCGCCCCTGCCGCGGCGGCCTGCCTCTTCTGTCCTGCCTGCTTTCTTTCCTTGAAAGCTAAAGTGCTGAAGGTTTCTTAAGAATCTCTTTTGGGGAATCAGGACTGTGAGCCTGGAAATAAGCCTGAAGTGGTGACTCGGGGAAGCTTCTTGCCCCTGGTGTGGGTGAACGTGAAGCCTGAAGCACTTGCAGGGTAGGAGGGACGCGGACACCAAGAGAATCTCCGGACCCGCAGGCCCAGCCCTTCGTTTGTGGATGAGGTGTGTGGCTGGGCGCCCGTGTTTCTCGTCCTTAAATCCGACTTTCTAGGTGCCGCTGCCTAGTCAGTGTTAACTGGAGGTGTACCGGCCAGCACACGAGCCTCCCGGCCCACGCAGCCCCCCCAGCGCCCTCTCGTCACACTCTCTTGTCGCGTGCTTGAAGCAGATCTGCTGGCGCCCCGCCCCGGCTGGGTGAAGTCCTCAGCCTCTGCCCTCCTAATGCCCGCCGCTGTCTCCGCCCGCCCCGGGCAGGTAGGCGGTGCCACTTCTCCGCTTTACGCATACCTGCCCCAGCGACGACCTTTCTCATGTTTACAAACTTCCACATTTCCAGCAGAGAGGCAGTTTTCGGTCATTTCTCAAATGGGAGGGAACAGAGCTTCCCATTCCCCAATCTGTGGTCCCCACTTTCCAGTCCCTGCTCACCCACATTTGGTAGCTTGCATTGGAGTAGCCATGTCGCCCTCAGCTGGACCTTGAGCTCCCTGGGGGTAAGGGGGGCACTTTAAAAAAATACCACTGCCTGCAGCCCACCCCCGGGCGTTCTTACTGAGTGGGTCCAGGGTGTGACTTGGGTCTTAGGGTTTTTAAAAGCCCCCCTTCCCGCAGATGATGCTCATGGGCTGAGGCTGCTGAGCAGTGAAGTCAAACCAGCTGTAAGTTCTTCTCTCAGAGGTCCCCTCATTCAGCAGATACACAGCTCAGAAAAGTAGGAGGCGGGTGTTTGCAGAAGCCCAGCTGTGAGCCAGGAGGCTCTCCTGCTTCGGCTTCCTTTGACAATAGACGCAAATTTTATTTACACTTTTATGCAAAGAATGAAACCAGAGGAAATTGGGTTTTTCCCCTCCCATATAATGGGGAGAGGTTATGGAAGACTTCACTTGGGAGTTGTTTGAAAGATTTTTAAGAGTCATTATTAATTCAGTAGTTGGAAGGAAAAGTTGGGCTTTGTTTTGATTCATGCTGGTTGCTACGGCTTATGAGGCTTATTATTAAATGGGTGTTTGGAGGCCTTGGGGTTTATCTGCGCCTTCAGAATAAGCCCCAAGAGCAGGACGACTTAAGCTAGGCAGGGCCTTGTCTCCTGCCTTTACTCCCCTCATTCCCTGTTCAGAGTACGGCTCTTAGGCTGGGCTCGGTCCCTGCCCCAGAATTAGTGTTCTCTTCTGTTTTTGTTGATTTGCTTATGAAAATGCTTCCGCTGACACTTTGGAGATTTATTTTCTAGGCAAATACAGTTGCCATGATGCTGCTTTCCCCAGCTGCTCACTCCCTCCTCACGTGCAACATAAACATTTTTCATACACAGAAAACTTGATTTTTGTCTTACAGAATCATTTACATATTAAAAATGTACGTGAAGTACAAGATATATGATTAAGATACACATATCCACAATAATATTAAGGCGAAGAATCAGAACTGTCCAGAGCAATAAATTAGTGTTGTTGGTTCTTGACGTAGCTTATTGAGGTGTTAATACCTTCAGCAAAGGCTCAACTTTAGACCAGTTTGCACACACGAACTGCAGGCTTTGGCCAATCTAAACGCAGTTCCACCTTTATGGTTCCTGTTGACTTGATCTCCAGCCTGATAGAGGTGCAAATGCCCGCTTCGTGTGCTCTAGAAGAGCAGAAGGCGTTCACCTCTGTGCTCCCTTCTCCAGTGAGGAGATTTGAAATCCCCAAGTTGCTGCTTACTGAGTTTTGTTTTCTGAGAACGTGCAGACTGTTCACCACGTGTCTGCAAAAGGAATCACCGTAGCAGCACTTTGGTCCTCGGGATCTCCCACAGTGCTCCCTTAATACCTGAGTTGAAGATGCTAGAATTCTAGGGTACGGAGTGAATCTATAGGAAGCTTTGATTTTCGTTGAATAATCATGAGCCCAAAAGGTTTGGTGGGAGAGAAACACTGGAACGCTCCCCATGCTGGAGTGCTGCCTCCCGGCCAGCACGCGCTGGCCGTCTCCTCCTGAGAGACGTCCGCGTGGGGGCTCAGTCCTGTATCTCCACAGGTAAAAAACAGCCAGCCCGGAGCTTGGGGGCCCCTTCCTGTTCTTTCATGACAGTCTGCTTCATGCTCTTAAGATGCCACTGAAATGACTAGAGAGAGCATTTAAGGGTATGTATGAACCCTTAGGGATGAGAAGAAAGGCGAGACCACAGCAAAAAGTTTGGAAGTTGGAAGGCAGGTGGACTAGTGATAAATGACTTGTAGACTCAGGAAAACTGACTGTACATGGCCCAGCAGGAAAAACCAACAACCACCTTAATCAGGAATTAGCAACATTAGGTACTTTTGGAGATAAGAATAAAGGTGGCAGCTGAGATAAAGTTGGCTGAAAGCTATTTAGAAAGCCATTCACGGTGCCCAGATCCCTTTCCTCATCCTGACAAAGAACTGGAGGGAGACTCGATTACCTCCAGCGATGTAAAACTGAGGGTCCCTCAATTTGGGGGTACGTGGCATGGATTAGGGTGCCGTCTGCTCCTTTTTCCTCCTTGGCTGGAGGGTGCTCAGCTCCAGAGTGACCTGTTCTGGCAGGAGAGTTGCATAGACCCCTGGCAAGAAGAGCCTGCAATCAAGAACCTCAGTGAAAACCCTCTAGTTGGCTAATTAACACAAGACAGAGCACCGTTGCAGCTGCAGGTCAAAACAGCCTGGGGGAAACAGACTGTGCTCGAAGAAGAAAACTGAAAACGACCATTATCTGTGCTCCCAAGGGCTAGAGATCGCAAACAGAAAAAAAAGTAAACAAACAAAATAATTGGGGCTCTTGGAAAGTAAGAATATGTGGTACAGAAAAGACTGTTAAAGAAGATCTGGGTGAAACTGGGGACACCTTGGAAGGTAGCACAGGCAAACAGCAAGGTGGAACAGGCCCAGCATCTCGGTCACGCTCTCTGCTCTTCAGAAGAGCACAGAATGCAGAAGAGAGGAGATCACCAAGTAACACCTCCCCTGGCCCAAAGGAAAAGTCCCGACAGATCTTCAAGACCCACTCAGTGATCAGGCGGACGTCCTGCAGCGCACACCAGCGTGAAATTTCTCGAACAAAGAAAAAGTTCTTCACTTCTGGGAAGAAATCACTAGTCAGCTTTTACGAAGGTCAGAATTGGGGTGACCGGGCACCGCAGGCACGGCGGGCTCTGGGGGGCCGGGCAGCACCTCACCAAGCTGACGGCCGTCATTCCCAGCCTCGGGTTCTGGAAGCTAGCCACACTGGGGTCCAGGTGAGGAGGAACAAGCAGCTGGGTACACGAGGCCCCAAGATCACTTTCCATCCCGCCTTTCGGGGAGCAGCTTGGAGAAGGTTCTCCACTGCGTGAGGGAAGGGAGACTGGGCTGAGTGCGAGGCTCGCCCCTGCCCCCTGTAGTGGAGCAGCATGGGGACTGGGGCAGAGTCGCGCTCTTGGGGGTCACTGGCAGCCTTGGGGAGGAGGCACTGAGGGAGGGCCTGGTGTCTGTGGATGTAGGAGAGATGTAGGGAGGGCCTGGTGTCTGTGGATGTAGGAGAGATGTAGGGAGGGCCTGGTGTCTGTGGATGTAGGAGAGATGTAGGGAGGGCCTGGTGTTGAGTTTCTCCTTTTCTGTGTAAAACTTGGCAAAAAAAAGGCCCTCCCTGGTGGCGCAGCGGGTTAAAGCTCAGCACTGAGAAGCTAAAGCCACTTCCGCATGAGTTCAATTCCCGTCTGCCCGGGAGGTGACCACATGGCTTGGCAGACCTCTCCTGACCCGCCTGCTGCTCCCCTCAGCAGTGTACTTTGTCGATCTGCCTGTTCTGCTCCCCACTCTGTGTCTGGTGAAGCCTGTCACCACCCCTGCACCTCCGGCCTGTACCCCAGCTCTGTATGCACAAATACATAAATCTTGGGGAAAAAAAAAACTTGGCAAAAAAATGCGGGGGGGGATGTATTTTTTAATTGCACAGTAGAATTACTCTAAACTGAGTGCATACAATAAATACAACTGGTGGCTGAAGTAGTGTCATCTGGCCAACAGCCGCCATCCCTGGTTCAGCTCTGTAGCGCGATAAAGAGCCGGTGTGGCCAACCGGACGCTAAGAGCCGGTGTGGCCCTGCTCAGCTGCCTTTTCTCTTCCCTCCCCAGATTACCCTCTTGACTTGAACCACAGTGAAACCTTCCTGCAGACCACAACCTTTCTCCCTGAAGACTTCACGTACTTCGCAAACCACACCTGCCCGGAAAGGCTCCCTTCCATGAGTGAGTGTCCCTTGCTTCCCCCTCCCTGGTGAGTGACCCTCGCTCCACCCGGGCTGGGGATGCTGCCTGCACACTGGAGCAGACTAGGACCATGTTCCTGATACCGGAGACGAGGGTCATGAAGCCTCCGTGGCCTGGCTCCTGCCCGGCCCGTCCACAGAGGCCTGGGCCCGGCCCCTGTCTGCCATGTTTCCACTCCCCGCTCTGCACACGCCCCTCCGGTGTAACTTGGGGGCCTGTTAGGATGCCCTGGAGGAAGGCTCAGCAGATGGCTTTGTCTTCTAGTGTAAATCTCACTCTGATTACAGACTTGTTTAGTATGGGGATGTTGTTTTCCTGGCTGCATAGTTAAGGTTCTCACGTCTTTTCTTTCTTGGAGCACCAGGGGTAGTCTAAAGCACTGTCCGTGAGCAGTTACACTTTCTGTGCTGCGGCGCGTTCAGGTAGCTCCACTTCTTGAGTGAAGCAGAGGTGACGCATTCTGCAGCTCAGACGTCACTCGGGCACTGCTGAGTGGGTCAGACTCTGTCTGCGCTCGCCTCGACAGCCCAGACAAGGCCCTGGGCAGCAGCTCTCTGCCTTCCTCCCCGGCTTCAGCTGCTGTTTTACTTAGGCCTCATTTCTTTCTGCAGCCTTGGCAGAAATGAAGCTCAAGTCTTGGTTTCTTGATTTGCTGCTCACCCATGACAGCGATAAACTGAAATGCAGTGGGCTGGACAGCAGGAAAGGCGCCCACCCACAGCCAGCTGCCAGAGCACCGGCCTTCCCCAGCCCACGCCCCTGGATGTAGGAAAGGCGCTGGCACCTTCTGGCCTCTAACTGTCCCCTCTTACCTCTGTTCAGAGGGCCCCATAGATATAAACATGAGCGAAATCGGAATGGATGACATTCACGAGCTCTTCTCCAAAGACCCAGCCATCAAGCTCGGCGGCCACTGGAAGCCTTCTGACTGCATGCCTCGCTGGAAGGTAGGCAGTGGGCTGGCCCCGGGGCGGGCAGCCTGCCCCGCACTGGCCACTTGGGATTCTGAGGGGCTGGGACTCCAGCACCTGCCGGCGCTTTGTGATTCGTCCTGCCGGCTAGCACCTGCCGGAGGCGTTTCAGAGGCGTAGTTCTCTCTCAGGTCTCTTCCTGGCCACGGACGTTCGTGTCGTCCGGACGGCAGAGCAGGAGGCTTTTGCTGTCCTCGTGGGAATATTGGCTCTGCACGCGGTGGGGCGGTGGGTGCCCGAGACACACTCGCCGAGGCCGACTTTGTCAATCCAGGGCTTCCTGCCTCATCTGCCCTTGCTGCTGAGTCTGCAGAGTGGATGGTGGAATCGTCTAGTCTGACAGTTATTTCGTGTGTGACCGTAGTCAGGAGGCTCCGTGTGGGCCAGGCCTGTGACAGCCGCTGCCGTCCATTCTCCCAACACGTCTTCACTGACGTGCTTACATGTCCCAGCCTGAGATGCTGGGGGCTGGGTGACGGCAGACCGGGGCGCCATGGCCAGCACGGACAGTCACTGTGGTGACCGGCGTTAGGAGTAAATGTGTCTGCAGGCTCACCGGGGCAGTGGGGGGCTGGTTCCAGACCGCCCCAGCAACGCGAGTACCGCGGGGGAGCACGTCCCGCGGATCTTTGGGTTTCGCGGTGCTCCGCATCTGTGTCCCTGCCACGGCGCCGTCTTGTAAGTGTGCTGCAGCCTGTCCAGGTGCTCCGTGGAGCCCTGACCACGTGCGGCTCAGACAGGTGAGACGCGCGGCCCTGATGGTGGCGGTGCCGGCCTCCGGCTGACAGCCCGGCGCCTGCCTGGGGTTCCCGCTGCGAGGGGAAGCGCCGAGGGCTGCTCACCCGGGCTGGGTCAGATGTGCGCTGCCTGGCGCTGGGCGTCGGCGCCCTGGGGAGCGGCCCCCGGGCCTCTCTCCTAGCGTGAGGGCGGGGCAGGCCCCTGCGCAAAGCCTGCTGGCTCCGGCGCCAGTCCTGTGAGCGGCCCGGGCCCGGCCGCTGGCTGCCCGTGCTGCAGGGGCGTCTCGCTGCAAAGCAGACGCCGAGGGGCTGACCGGCGCCTCTTGCCCGCTCTGCTCCAGGTGGCCATCCTCGTCCCCTTCCGGAACCGCCACGAGCACCTGCCCGTCCTGCTCCGACACCTGATCCCCATGCTCCAGCGCCAGCGCCTGCGGTTTGCGTTCTACGTGGTGGAGCAAGTGAGTGGCCCTTGCTGCCTCCTCTCTGTCTCCCGAGACGGCAGTTTTGAGCGTTTCAGCTAATCCATCTTGGGTGTGAGGAGCCACACTGGCATCTTACTGCTGAGTCACCTCACGTGGGGAGAGAAGCAGAGAGTGTTTTTGGGGTTCGTGGTTTGAGACGCTGTTCGAGGTTGGCAAGTTCTCACCGGGGATGGAGCTTTTGTTTTTTCACCGTGAACAGAGGCCTCTGCGTTGCTTACTGCGCACGGTGTCCTGAGGCTCGAGGCCCAGGGAGCTCCCACAAGACAAGGGGCTGTGAGTGACGAGGCACCTTGTTCTCTCCCCGCTTGGGGCCGGGCTCTCGTCTGGTGCTGCTGAGCGTCAGCCCTTACCATAGCCTCGGAGAGGGAAGTGTGGACTTACACAATCACCCCACCTATTTCTAAAGAAATTGAGTCCAGAGGTCAAGTGACTTGAAGCCTGTGATGAGTGGCGCTGGGGTATCTTGCTCCGGCCCATGATCTCGCCAGGGCAGTTTCAGTAGCTCTGCTTCAGGCCTGAGGCGGCCAGTGTCCCTTTAAAAATAAAGTTCTGGGCCCGCCCTGGCGGTGCAGCAGGGCAAAGCACAGCACTAAGAAGCTAAAGCCACATCAGCATAAACTTGATCCCCACCCCAGAGGTGACCCACATGGCGCGGCATGACCCGCCCGCTGCTCCCCTCGGCAGTGCACTTCGTCGACCTGCCTATTCTGCCCCCCACTCTGTCTCTGGTGAATCCTCTCACCACCCCTGCACCCCTGCAGTTCTGTATGCATAAATAAATACATCTTTAAAAAAATTAATAAAGTTCTACTTCTTGTAGGTCGGCACCCAGCCCTTTAACCGAGCCATGCTTTTCAATGTCGGCTTTCAAGAAGCCATGAAAGACTTGGACTGGGACTGTCTGATTTTCCATGATGTGGATCATATACCAGAAAGTGATCGCAACTACTACGGCTGTGGGCAGATGCCACGGCACTTTGCAACAAAATTGGATAAGTATATGTATCTGTGAGTATCATCTTTGCCTAATTAAAGAGGTTATGTCTAGAAGGATAGTTAGAGATGCAGAGAAGGCCAAATCCAGTTAGCTGCAACCCCGCTGTCCACCACCTGAAGATGGATACACACAGTAGGGTTTGTCCATAGAGCAGAATATTATTTGGTAGTAAAAAGCAGTCAGGTATTGATATTTGTGACAATCTGGATTAACCTAGAAAACTTTATGCTAAGTGATTAGAAAAAGTTTGCTAGAACAAAGACCACTTAAAAAAAGGATTCCACTGATAGGAAATGTCTAGAATAGATAAGGGACAGAAGTAAAACTAGCGGTTATGTGAGGTTACGGGGGAAATGGATGAATTGTATGTCAGTTGTGTGTCAGTAAAGCTAGCAAAAATCCTATTAGAAGGAAATGGAGTTATTGAATGAAACCATTTCAGATGGTTCAGGTTGCAGGACATGGAGCTGCTTTACTTAAGTTTTAGTTCTCCAGTAAGGACAAATGCCTGTTTTGGGGGGGGCTGGGGGGGGACAGGGGCGGGAAGTCACCCTTATACACAGATGACAGACACGATACATCTCTTCTCAGGCTTCCTTATGCTGAGTTCTTTGGTGGAGTGAGTGGCTTGACAGTGGAACAGTTTCGGAAAATCAATGGCTTTCCTAACGCTTTCTGGGGTTGGGGAGGCGAAGATGACGACCTGTGGAACAGGTACTGTTCACAGCATCCTTTGGTCACGTCTAGAATATTCTGTAGCTTAACTCCTAGTTGTGCGGCTACAGAGTCAAGAAGTAGATGCACTTTTAAATGCTGATTGTTCCTGCCAAATCTTCCTCCAACAACCAGTTGCAAAAAGACCCGCTCCCCGAAGGGGGAGTTAGTGTGCCCGTTGTCTTAAACTCTCACCGACAGGAGACATGTCGGCCGTTTACACTGATGCTGCAGTGCGCCCTTCAGTAGCCACACGTGGCCCCCAGATTTTTTAAGTCAGCATGTCTTTATCAAAGTTCAAAGCAGTCAGCTTACTTCTCGTGGAAGTGGCTCTTTGCACTCTGCTTGTTAATTTAGATACCGAATTCTTAGCTGTGAGCTCAAGGGCAGGCAGCAGAAAGGTCCGGATGTGTGCAGCGGACGGGCGGGGACCTCGGCTGACTGGTGTGGTGGAGGGGGCAGGCCCTGAGGTGGCCGCTCAGCCCCGGCCACGTCGCTCATTGAGCTGCTCAGTTAGCGTCTGACTAAGTGCATGGCTGAGCTGAAACGGCCTTGGGGTCTGTCCGACGGGTGAGTCGGGAAGGTTCTGGCAACGGCAGGCGGTGAGTGTGAGCCGCGTGCGTGTCGTGGCCTGGCCCTCTGCGGGCCTTGACCGCGCCCCCTTGTCCCGCACAGAGTACAGAACGCAGGTTACTCTGTGAGCCGGCCGGAGGGCGACACGGGGAAGTACAAGTCCATCCCTCATCACCACCGCGGAGAGGTCCAGTTTCTTGGCAGGTTGGTGCATGTTCGCTCCTCTTGCAGATGCTCTGCTGCAGCCCCCGACGCCAGCCCCTACCCGCCCGCCCCCAGGTCCCGCTCTAACAGCTCCTTCCTGTTGTCACGGAGAGGGTAGACCTTTGGGGTGAAATCAGACCACCTGTGAAAGACGTGACATTAAGCCCTTAAGGAGCCCCCCTTCTTGGAGAGCCCCTACAGTCTTCTGCAGCCGTGTTGGAGACGAGTCCCGAGACTTGGCTGACAGGTCCGCGAGCGTTGGTACCCGTCCTCAGGCGCTGGTTCTGGAAGGGCCCCTGGGCGCCTGTCTGTCTGCAGCCGCCTCCTTGCCCTCTGGATAAGTGGGAAGCTTCAGGGGTCGTGCACACTGGTGCGGGGGTTGGGGGGCTGCTCCAGACAGCTTCTGCTGAGGGCCAGGCCCTGTCTGCGGAGAGGAGACTACACCCTGGACTTCCTTGCCCGAGGTGCTCTCTCCTGCCACAACCCTCCCTCTGGCCGGTGCTCCAGCCTCGACTGTCCTGCTTTCCCTGTTGGCTCACGTGAAATGAAATCAGTGAGTGTCTGGCGTGGAGCCGGCGCTGCTGATAACAACAGTGGTTGACCAGTTGGCCAGGAGTCGAGGGACGGGCCAGTTGCCCACCCCAGGGCCCAGAAGCCCCACTTGGGTGGGCCCGAGTCTCCAGGACACGCCCCATCTGCCGGGGCTCGGGGCTCACTCGGGGCCTCCCTCTCGTCTCTGCTCACGCAGGTACGCTCTGCTGAGGAAGTCCAAGGAGCGGCAGGTGGTGGACGGCCTCAACAACTTGAACTACTTTGCAAACGTCACATACGACGCCTTGTATAAAAACATCACTGTCAACTTGACACCCGAGCTGGCTCAGGTGACCGAGTACTGAGGTGGGGTGTGGCCGCTGTGCCCACCGCCACCAAGGAAGCAGCCCGACGAGGCGTCCCGGGGCTCTCCCCAGAGGGAAACAGAAATGCAGCATCTAGCGAGGCTCACAGGGTCCGGGAACGTGACTCGCACACGCGGGGCGCGCCCTCCGGCCGGCCAGCAGCGAACGGGGCGTCCGCCGGAGCCAGCCTTCCACTCCGAGACAGCGCGGTCTGGCTCTTCTCCCGCCGTCTCCCGCCCCAGCGCCCTCCCAGCCGCCGTCTCCAGGCCGGCCGTGGTCCTGCTGCAGAGCCTGGTCAGCCGACGCCGCGGGGGCTTCTCGCCTTCGGCGCAGAGGCAGACCCGCCACAGGGCAGCTGCGTTTCAGGAAAAGCAGATGAAACTCCACACACCATTCGTCTACATCTTGGTGTTCTCTTTGGTTTCATTAAAAAAAAAATTACCTGCTTCGGGTGGGGTTGGAGGGTGGAGGGGGAAGGGCAGGGGAAGATAAATAGACCTATAACAATCACTTCTTGAAGAAGTATAATTGTAAATAAGCCATGTAAAATGCCTTTTTTAAATTTAATTTTATAGCTGGCTCCAATTCAAACTGAGGATTTATACGTTAGATCACTTATGTTTGGTTGGCAAATTCAGGAACTCAGTTTAAACACACCAGAAGAACATCATCTCCGAAACTGCTGTCACTTTGGACGGGCGGGCGCCTCTCGGGCCAGAGGGTGGCCGGTGCAGCCGCATGCTGCCGCCTTCTCGCCCGCTGCCCTCCCCTTTCCCCAAGTGGTGCCTCCTCCGCCCCGCCCTCCCTGCTGGGCCCTCGGCCTTTTGCTGAGAGGAGGCTGCTGTTTTCCCCGTCTCCCTCCTGCTTGAAGCAGACTCCCCAGGGGCCCACTGCACACACCCCTGGGTCCTTGGCCTTGGGTTTCTGTCCTGTCATCTTTGTAAAGACAGAGGTTACCGGTTTCTTTCTCTTTCTCCTTTTCCCCTTGTGGAACTTGCCGCACTCTCTAAAACCTGTGCCTGAATTACCAAGTAGCTTCGTGATTCCTCCAAGCGTTTCCCTCAGTGGTTTCTGGATTCTTTGTCGGCATCACCAGTTGTGCATAGAAATAGCCAGCAATTTTGAACCCTGAAGAGCCAAGCTCTGGAGGGTTGGGCGGGAGGGCGGAGGCTGCAGCCGGAGCCTCTGCTCCACTGTGCTTTTTGAGGTCAGAAGATTCTAAACTGCATTTGGGTTTGTGCCTGTTTTACCTTGAGCCAGTTCCCTTCACGCATCGTCCCTGGCTTCCGCAGAATTCTGGGGGGAGCAGGGAAATGCCGGTTTTTCCCTCCTCCATAAAACATATTTATATATTGTGATTAGGAGGACTTTTGAAGAGTACTTCATATTTTTTTTAATTGCCTTGTTTGCCTTCAACTTTCTTAATTTCATGGTTTACATGGATGCGTGTGCAGGGGGTATTTGTGTATATGTGTGTGGGTTGGGGTTTTTTCCGTTGCATGTGTTGGTTCCGTGGACATATGATCCCCACAAGCTGTGGGAGTGATTGGCCAGGCCCTATTTTTTGTCTCGTTTTTGTTCTTTTGAAGAATAGTGTGATAGTTAGAAAATCAGTTACCTTGCAAAGCTCTTATCAGCTCATATGAGAGAGCAGGCTCCTGCCCTTGAAAACGCTGGTAAGTTGTATCATATGTTTTTAAAAAATCTTGAGCATTTCATGCTTTAACAGACCTTCATGGGGAACATCACACACTCGAGCTCATTGTTTCCTTTGATGTACGGTGCGCAGAGCAATAACCCTCTCCCCCCAGCCGACCCCTCTCATTCTCCTCTCGTCACTGAAGGCCAAGAGCTGCTTTCCGAGTGACGGGACTCTGTCATTTGGGAGAATTTGCAGAGCGATTCCTGGTTACGGGTGATAGGACATCGCTGCTGCCTGGTCTCGTTTGAAGCTTTCGTTATTAACACTTACCACTAAGGACAAAATGTCGGCAAAAGGCTGCCAGTGGTTCTAAAGAGGAAATGCTGATCTGAGCACAGATCAGCTTGAAGAAGTAGAGTCCCTTAAATTATCTTGCAATCATGTGTAAGTTTGTCATTAGCACAAAAGCGAGTAATGTGCACTGTTTGTTACCCGCCGAGCTGGGTCTCGTATGAGAAATAGCAACGTTAAAAATACAACTGGGCCCTTGTGCTATTAACAGCGTAAAATCCTCCTGGTAAAGGGGGTGGAAGGAATAATAAGAACCAAATGTGATCTAGTGCGTTTTTTGGCAGCTGAAATTCTTTCAGGCTGCTGCTGGGTGACCCTCACGTCAGTCAGTCTTGTCTTTGGTTGCTGCGCACAGGAAGAGTTTCCCCTTTCACGCTGTTTCTTGGGGGAGGGAGTTATGTGCAAAAACACTCATTTGGCATTACAGGGACGCTTCTGTTAGAGTTCTTCTACACAGACACGAATAGCTGAGCGACAGCCACATGCTCTCACTGATGATGGCGTTGAACGTAGCTAGCTTACTTCCATCACTACGTTTTTTGAGTTTTTTTTTTTTTTTTGAGCTTGCTATTATGTTTTAAGAGGTGCCAGGGATACATTTTTGCACTGAAATCTAAAGATGTTTTAAAACTTTTCACAGAAATAGTCCTTTGTCATTACATTATTTACTCTCATGTGTTTGTACATTTTTGTATGTTAATTTATGAATGATTTTTTCAGTAAAAAATACATATTCAAGAACCAAACCTTGGTGGTCGTCTCTGGCTAGGACATTTGACTTCTTGGGGTCTCTCCTTTCTCTGGGGGTTCAGCTCTTGGGCGTTCCCTCCAAGCAGCCCGCTGACCTCAGGTGGTTCCTGAGGGAAGTTCCGGACACCTGGCCCCACAACCAGGCCAGCGAGTGGACACCCAGCCCGGTCACTGAAGCCTGACTCCCACTGTATCCACCCACACTTGGGTTTTCTTTCAAGAGTTGGCCCAGGTGATAGCCCTCGAGTTCTTAGACAGCTGGACAAGAGGCGGCTGAGGGCCGGCAGTGGCTCCGGAAGGTCCTCTGGGGCCGCTCGAGTTTGCTGTCTGCCCCTTCCAGACCGTGATCGCAACTTTTATTTGTTCAGTGTTTACCACTTGCTAACATTCGCTGAGCTTAAAGGTCTGTGCCCTGTGACTACCGTTATTTGTGAAATAAGACAAGGTCAGTGGCCTCATAAAGCTGGTTGTCCTTTTCTCTGCCTGCCCCACCTACCTCCGTGAAGGGTGAAGGTTACAGCACCGTCATTGCTGCAAAGAAGAGCCTGAGGCTGGTGGGTGAGCTGAGGGGAGACAGTCGAGTCAGGGCGCCTGGGGAGCCGCAGGGGCAGAAGCCAGCGAGGCTGGAACAGGGCAGTGAGGGCCTTGTGGGCCACCGTGAGTTTGGCCTTCATCCTTGGAGCCCTGTCCCCCACTTGCATGGGTGCAGGATGTCCTGAGGTGGGCACGCTGCCTGGGCTAGGTGCTTGGGGAAGGCGCCATAACCCCGGGTGAACATGCAGAATTTGGGGAAAACCAAGCAGTTGTCCACATTCTGGCTTGAGGACTCAGGGAGGGCCCGTAGGTGGATCTGCGGGTATCAGGGTGCGGGAGATAAGGGAAGATAACCTGATGAGGGCCTTCAAAGAGCAAAGAACACAGGGAGAGAAGGCGGCCCGACAAGGCCTCTGGAACTGGGGAATGGTTCAGGCGGGTGGGTAGGCAGGGTGGCCAGGAGGAGAGCGGGTGCGAACGGGACGGGACTGTCAAGAAAATGACCAACAGGGTGGCCAGCGCATGGAAACCAAAGGACGCAAGAGAGCGCAAGGGCCTTGGTGCTGAGTCGGAGGGGGGACAGTGTGTGGGCCGAGGAAGGGGGAGACCAGCAGCTGTGAGTGGGTGAGTGGAGGTGATGCTTGCGCTTACCTTGGAGGGGAAACAGGCTGCAGCTGGAGGAAGGTTCTGAAACCCGGGAGGGTTAGGGTCTGGGCTTCCCGTAGCAGGAAGCCGTGTGTGGTCTCCAGCGGGGGGGACACCCACCAGACAGCGCGGCACACGCAGAGCTGTAATTCAGAAGCCCGGCAGCCCAGGAGGAACTAGGGGCGCGTCGCCCGCCCTGCTCACGGCCTCACACCACCAGCGTTGTTGAAAAGCCCAAGGCTCCCTTCCAGCAGGTACCTGAGCTGGAATTCCGTGCCCTTGAATCCCAGTACTATTTCCTCCCCACTCAAAATTCTGTTTTAATTTGGGGATGTCCAGTCCTAAAAATAGCGGTTTCCACTTACTGAGGGTGGTTCTGTGCCTGGGGCTGTGCCAGCAAAGCACTCGCTCCCCAGGTGGCTGCATGCCGCAGGGGGAGCCTCACCCCTTCCCCAGAGCAGGTCAGCCTCGGCCCGGGACTGGGGCAGCGGGCTGATAGCGGTCCCCGCAGGGGTTGATGTCCAATGTGTGTGTATGGCCTTGGCCTCGGCCTCCGCATGCGAGCAGCGCCCCTGTCCCCCCTACTTTGACCACCAGAATTATCCAGACATGGCCAGGTGACCCTGTGGCTGCCGTCACCCTGGGGGAATCCCAAAGCCACTCTTGCCTGAGGTCACAAAACTATGTACTGAGCCAGCTGGAATTTGCACACCAAGATAAGTGCTCTGAACTCCAGGAACCCGTGATCCAAGTTCGTTTTTGCGAGTGTGCTGTTGTGTAACTTGTGTGCAGACACAGTTCACAAGTATTTTCCTTATAAAAGCAATACACAGACACAGTCGCTGATAAGAAGCTAAGTCTCCCGTTCATCCCCTGCCAGCATTTGGCTGGCGTCTGTAGGTGGGCCTACATACCTGCATGTGTATCGAGGGCCACAGGTACGTATGTATAAAAAAAAACAACCATAAATTGTAATTGCTTCTGATCTTTTACCTTTGGGTTTCTTGTAGACCTCTTGATCTGTGATTAAAGGACTTCTTAAAGGCAAATCACCTGGAGGGGTGTGGCACATGCAAGAGCACCCGCTAAAGAAGAGAAGGCCATGTGGCCCTGCCACACTGCTCTGTGTACACCCCCAAAGAGCTGAAGACAGTCTTCAAGAGAGATTGCACACCTGAGTGTTCACAGCAGCAGCATCCACAATAACCACAGGTAGAAGCCATCCAAGTAGCTACTGACGCACGAATGGCCCATACAATGGGGTACACAGAGGGATATTACTCAGCCTTGAATAGGGTACTCTGACCGCAACTTGGGTGACCTTGATGAGATTATACCAAGTGACATAGGTCAATCACAAAAAGACAAATGCTGCAGATTTTATTTTTATGAAGTTCCTACAAGAGTCGAGTTAGAGAAAGTATGTGGTGTGAGGGGGTGAGGGGAGGAATGGAGCAGCTGTGTCTGTGAATCTAGAGTGGTCTGTTTGTAGGTGAGAGGGTTCTGGAGGGTAGCTGCTCAACAGCATACTTAAGGCAGCCCAGTCTGCTTTGCTGGAAGGCCTGGTGTGGTGACAGCCACTGAGGATGTGTGAACTTGTTTCCTTAAATCACGCGGTGGAGCTGACCAATGTTCAGCTCAAAAACAAAAAGCCGAAAAGTGACAGGAAACAATACTGCACGTAAAAATGGTTAAGATGGGGCCTGGTGGTGCAACGGGTTGAGGCGCAGCTCTACAAAGCCAGTGGCAGCTGCTTCAGCACAACGTCCCCGGCCAGGGAGGGACCCACAGGGCGCAGCAGGCCTCTCCTGACCCCCCGCCCCCGCTGCTCCCCTGAGCAGTGGACTTCAACCTGCCTGTTCTGCCCCCCTCTCGTCTCTGGTGAACCCCCGCACCTCTGGCCTGGACCCCCATTCCTGTGTGCATAAATTAATAAAAATAAATAAATAAATAAAAATAATGACATTCTACTCAACAAGCCTCTCCAACAGGGACTGCCGTTGCTGCCACCATATACCTCGGTGGCCCCCGACATCACAGACCCTGTTTAAGTATTTGCTGACTGCATCTAAAAAATTATCTTGAAAACCACCAACCCATTTTATTCCATTCTGGTTTTGATCAGGATGACAAACACCGTGGGCACAAACGTCGTGCCCATGAGCCCAGCCCCTGTGCCTCTGTCACCACATCCCAGGATCAAAAGAGGCACAGTCTTCCTGCCGGCCCCCCTCTGCACCAGGCTGGCTTCCCGTGCTCCTGCGACCCCGCACCTCGACACCCTTTTCTTTGGGCACGGAGCCCCGGCTGGTCCTTTCTCTCCGCTTCCTTCCATGTTGCTGCTGGGATGTGTTGCATGGTGGCAAACCAGCCAGGACATGTTGCTGGTTGTGTTTTCCTTGAACTCCTTGCTCTGTGAGCCTTGTGCTTCCTTCACTGTCCTATTAATTTTCAGCCTAATTCAGGAGCTGGGAAATGTGGGCAGGCAGCTGTCTGTTTTTGTCAGTAGCGTTTTATTGAAACACAGCCATTTCCATGTGTTTCCCTTCTGTCTCTGTTTCCAGTTACAGGGGCAGAACTGAGGAGAGGAGGAGCTGTGACCCCGACAGAGTTGCCCCAGCATCTAAAATATTTACTATCTGGCCCGGTACAGAAGTGTGCCAGCCTCTTACCTAACTAGTTCAGTTATACAAAAGCTTCCATTCTGCATTTGAGCCTGACACTTGTGAGGCTGGCGGTACATACATGATGGGAATTTCTTTAGCGCTTATGCTGGTGGCTCTGGGGGATTTTCTCTGGTGCATCCCTCTCCTGAGAACACTCCTGGGATTTCAGGTGGGAGGTGTCTGATGCAGCTGGCCATCCCGTCCTTTGTAATTTTTCTTTACATCACCAGACAAATCTACTTATTCATTTCTTGGTTCAATTCATTTATTGGTTCAATATCTGTCCTTCCTCCTCTGCACTGTAAATTTCTAGAGGCAAGAATTGGCTCTCCTCCCCATCCACAGCGTGTCTGCAGAAGATGAAGCTAAAATTCAGGGTGCAGGGGAACAAGGCTGTGTGGGTTTTTTTTTAAGATTTATTTTATGCATGCAAGGACTGGGGGGTACAAGCCAAAGGTGTGAGGGGCAAGAAGATTCACCAGAGACAGAGTGGGGGCAGAATAGGCAGATGGATGAAACACTGCTGAGGGGAGTTCGCAACGCAGGGACCAGCTCAGGGGAGCGTATGTCCATCTGCCTCCTGGGTGCTGTCCCGAGGCATGGGGGGAAGCTGCTTCCATGAAGGCTGTCGCTTCAGTGCTTCCAAAGTCACTCCAGGTAAACACACAACACAGGGTAGAGACCATGCCAAGCCAAGACGGCCTCAGGGCAGGCCCTGAACCCCCATTTTCAACCCAGTGGTGACCGGTGCCTGTTATGCAGAAACACTGTGGCCCATTTTACTTCTTTTCATGGTCACTTTACTGCTGAGGAAAAGCCATGAGAAAACAGGGTGGAATGGGGGGTGGGTGTGGCAGGGAGGCTTTTTCTAGTCAGAGCTGGTCAATAGCAAAACCAAGATTCACAGTGGAGATTTTTCCACCAGAGGCTCATTTCTCAACCCCATCCATTTAAGAATGAATCATCAGAAGAAACCCCAGTCTTGGGCTACAGTGACTTGTATGTTGAGGGGGCTGCTCCTGGGTGGGAGGGGCCCTGGCAGGCTCCAGCGGGTAGGCACTTTTGATGGCCAGAGGCCCTCAGTTTTTGAGCATCCTGGAGTGTCCCACAGGGGGCCATGAGGACCCCCCAGACCCATGTGTCATGCAACCAACCTGCCTTGTGCTCAGGCTTGCGCCAGCCCCTTAGGGCTCAGTCCAGAGAGCTGTGCTTTGGGGGAGAAAATCAGAGCTTTAGATTCTGGGGCACCAGGCCCAGGCAAAGGGGCTCTGGAATGAGAAAGGCCTGGGCTTGATCCTGGTTCCCCATCCCTGCCCCCAGCCGCCAGGCTCTGCTCCTTGGCGACATCCACAGCTAGGCCCCATTCTGGATGTCTCCATTGCCTTCCACCCCAAGACATGTCCGGAATCATCCACTCCTGTCCAACTCCACTGGACTCCTGGCTGGAGACTCAGCAAGGACTTCAGTGCTCTGGGTCTTTATTTTCTCTTCTGCAAATTGGGTATCATCATCATCATCATCACCAGCTGTTGTGAGGATTCAGCGAGATGTTATTATGAGGTTAATTTGATGAGCTCTGTCCAGGACAGAGTAAGTGCCCGCTTGACACAAGCTATGCAACTTCTATCAACTGACAAATTCCGGATAGAACAGGAGAAGCTCTGAAAAGTCAGAATTTCCACACTAACTCATGTTATGACCCCCCTTTTTTGTAATATCAAAATATCTGAACAACCATCAGCTTGTAACCGGATTACCTTAGCCTCATAAGGTGCTACCTGGCCCAGACAAGCAAGTGCTTCCCCAGGGTGGGAAATTCTTCTTAAAGTCAAAAATATTACAATGGGCTGATTAATAAAAGCAATTGGCAGTTATAGCAATATAATACTGTAAAATAAGATAGTACTAGAACATGTAAACATGAGTTCTTTTACTGCCCGGAGGAGAATCCAAATCTTATCTCTCTACTAGCTTACTTAAGCTTTCTATTGCTTAGTCTTTAAATGAGGAATCATACTATCTCCTTTAATGATTTACTTACAAGAAAAAACTTCTCCACCCTAATCCTCCACTTTACAACTTCACCTTGGCCCGTGACCTTACTTTACCCTCTTTTACATCTCCAGTCCAGCCTCCATCCTAGCCCTCAACTACTTTACCTTCTAAGATGCCTATCAATGAGAATGAAGATCATTAAGTAGCATTTAAGGTTTAAAGGGACTTTATTTTAGCTAATCATCTCTGTGATAAATATAATAAGGTTAGCCTTAAATGTAATGAATATATCTACCTATCTTAATTTTAATAGATCAACTTTAAGAAGAATAAATGTTATCTCTCAGTCGAAGGTCAATATGACCCCAAACTTCTCAGAAAAAAAAAAATGATTGTGATCTCAGCCCAATTCATATGCTAATGTTATCTCACTAATTGCTTGAAATGTGTAAAATAAACCTATGCTAAGAGCAGAACAGGAAGACTTGCACCCAACTCCGATTCCCCTGTCTTCCTCGCACCCGCTCCCCTTTCCCCCCCTTTTAGGAATCTCCGCTCGCTGATGCCGCTTCCACCTTAAGACCCTGCCTGTTGTGCCCCCAACAACCCGTGATCAGGGTCAGCCCCCGACACCCCGACACTTAACAGACTGTCCAGCCCTCCTCTTTTCCCTCCTATAAGTCACGCAGGGCCCTGCTATCTGGGTGTGGCATAGTCCCCTGAGTCTGAGAGGCAGCCTTGGCCTTGACCACAGCCACGGAGCCTGGGCTGGGGCTCTGCAGGGCTCCCTGCTGCCTGCATCTGTCCATCCTGCCCTCTGGCCCTCCAGCCTGGCCTCAGTGTTAGCAACCCGTCAGGAATCTACTCAGGACAAAGGGAGGGACGCTGTGGAGTGGGGTGGCACCCATCACAGGCAATTGGGGGGCCAAAGGAGATGGGGACTTGTTCCAGACCTCACAGCAAAGGGAGGAGCCCCGGGTGGGGCACCTGACCCAGGCAGAGATGGCTGGAACTGTAACTGGGTGGTTCCTAGGAGAAGGGAAGTTCCAGGTTCCCTGCCCCACCCAGAAGGAGGGTGGAACTGAGCAGAGAAAAAGGAGAGAGAAGAAGAGAGAAGGAAGGCAGATGGAGAAGACAGATGGAGAAGGAGACCTAAGGAAGCCACATGGAGCAGCAAACATGTGATGAAGAAACCGGGCTTGTTTCCTGACCCTGGACTGGTTAAGGCAGATGTGGGTGAGATACCTGTAGGGAGGTGACCATGGCAGTGTTTATATTGATTTTGATTTTGCTCCTTTCCTCTCAGATTTGTCTGGCCATTTCTGACCCTTTTCCATGGGTCCCGGCCAGAAGGTGCTTTAGTCTTGTGGCAGGCTTTCAGGCCTTGTTTTGGGCCAATCCCTTTTGGGTTGACTTTTGCCCACGAGGGGATGGGTCACTTCAGGTGTTTGATTTAGAAGTTACATTCTTTGTGTTTCATATTGTATATTCACTGTATTAAAGTCACTTTTCATTAAAGCTTTATATGTTTTGTCTTGTTGCGGCGGATGGCAGAACCCACTTAGAGCAGGCAGATTTTGAGGCCTCAGGGGTGCCTCTCTCTGAATTGAGGTGCCCTATAACAGAACTGCCTGGGGAGCAGAAGGCTGTGGCATGCTTGGACAGAGCCGTGAGGGCCTCGGCTGCTGGGCGGCTCCGGCTGCTGGAGGTGTTCACGGGAAGGACAGCTCAGCCTCCGCTCCCAAACCTCTCAAGGCTCCGAAGTCCACACTCTTATCTCAGCCCGCTGCTCTCGCTTATCTGGGTGCAGCTGGCTCCCCAGCCTCCCTAGGCGCCACGGCCCCTGCCGCCACCCCTGCTATTTTCCATTCCCGGGGATGTCTCTGGCTGCTCCCCCAGCTCAGGGAGCCCACACCCAACCTTGTAAAAATGCTCACACAAACCAAAGGGCCTCCTGCCCGTCCAGGCCCTGCTCACACACACACCTATGTCCCTCTCCCCGTGGGCTGAGTCTTCTCAGTCCCCTGTTGTCACGTTGGACCCTCAGCCTGCTCTTTATGTGAACACTCTCCCCAGGACCCCACACAGGGCAGCATCCACGGCCTGGTAGAGATGCTCTAATTGCCGTTCCGCTGAAGGAACCAAGGCACAGCGAGGTTTCGTGACCTGCCCAAGGACACAGCAGGTTCAGGGGCCTGGGCCCAGCAGACTGACCACAGAGGCATCCTTCTCATCCTTGTGCCGCTGTCCTATCCTACTAATAGCCGGCCCTTTCCAGAAATTTCTGTCAGCAGCCTGGGGAGACTCCTGCCCTCACAGTCCCTGGGGAAGTATGGCTACTGTTGTGTTTGCTTGTTCACAGTGGTTCCTCACCTGGGGCTCCGGGTTTCCTTCAGGCCCACCTTGGCCTGTCCTCCAGAGGCTGCCCTCCAACACCCTGGAACATTCTCTAGCCACATTGTCAGCCCTACAAGTGTTTACAGCCATTGACTCCTATTGTACAGAAGGGAAACTGAGGCGTGGGTCAGCCCTGCCCCAAGCAGGGAATCAGTGTCACTCGGGAGTCTGAGTAACAGGCGGCCTAAGGATCAGTCCGCTAAGTCTCTGAAACAGGAACCCAAAGCCAGGTACGTTCCTCTGCTGGTCCTCACCCTTAGTGATGCTCACCACCATGGCCAACTACTGCAGTGGGTCACGTGGCTGACCCATGGCTGACCACAAGCCAGTATATACCATGGCCAACCCCAGAGCCAGCCCCACAGCCGATACCACAAAGGACCCCACCGCTGACCATCTGCTATCAAACACCAGCTGGGTCACCTGTGCTTCCGCTGTTGCCCCAAGTGGCTTCACACTGTCCCTGTCAGGTGGGTCCTGGTTTCCACCTTGCTTTGGAGATGACGAAACAGAGCTCAGAGTGGGCTGTGGCCCGGCTCACTCAGCTACAAGGGGCAGGGCTGGGGGCAGAGCAGAGCCCTGGGAACTCACCTGCACGACCGCCCTGCAGGTCCCATAAACAGCTGCCTGTGTTTCTGTCCCCCACCCAGGAAACATGAGTGTCCTGGGAAGCTCCGGCCTGCCGGCCGCTCCCAGAGAGAACCTGGGAGCTGACAGGAAGGAATCTGCTGCTTGGGCTGCCTGGGGCTTTTCCCAAATACTGTCAATGGGTCTTTGTTGGCCAGGTCTAGCCCAGTCTCTGCAACAGAAAGAGAACCTTCTGGTGCTTCAGGGGCTCGGGACTGGCACCTGTCTGGCCTGGACCCATGGCCTGGCTGAGCAGGGCAGCTGGGTTGGCTGCCAGGACAGTGGGCGGGTGGCTTGGTGAAGAAGTCAAATAAAAAAGGGCCCCCACTCTGCAGGGAGGCTGGGAGTAAGAACAGGGGCCGTGGGGTAGAATCTTCTGTTCTTGATTCCAGAAAGAACGGGGGCCAGGACAGAGGCTCTGCCAGGAAAGACCTTTCCTCAGTTCCTCCCTCAGCTTCTCATTCTTCAACAATTCAAATCTCCTCATTTCAAAGAGGCTCCTCCTGACCACTCACCTCACTGGACCTTGAGGTCCAAGAGCACAAAAACTGTCTCTGAGCATGTGAGACCAACGACAAAGAAGCTACTGTTTCAGCAAGATCCTTTCTGCCAGGGATTGATCTGTGCTAGGAAGCCACGCAGGTAACTGGGGAGAGAGTATTTGCAAGGGGAGGGGCTCTTTGAGGTGGTGACATTTGTTCAGAGCCCTGGATGGAAGGGAGGGGCCTTGCTGATATCCAGAGAGTTCGGACAGAGGGAATAGCAAGTGCAAAGGTTCTGAGGCAGGAATATGCCCATGTAGGTGAGGAGGCACGTGGCTGAGAGGAGAGTGGGGGAAGATGAGACTGGTGGGAGGTAGGTCATGTGGGGATTTATGGCTGCCAGCATAACTTCAGCTTATACTCTGAGAAGAATTCCAAGGGACACAATCTCATGTGACTTTTCACCCGACTCCTCAGACTGCCTTAGGGAGAATGGACTCCTTGGGGACAAAACATGAACGAAGGGACTTTCTTCACCCCACTGGAGATACAGCCGAGAACAACATCGACAAAGTCTCTGCCCTTGAGGAGCTAGTATGCTTCAGCTGGAGCTGGATGACAAACCAGAAACATGAGCGAAATAACTAATATGTCAGGCAGTGGTATGGAGACAATCTGGGAGACACTGGGAGAGCAGGAGCTGGTGTCCGAGTGTGGGGTTCCTGGAGGGACAGCGCCCTTGCTGAGGCTGGTCTTGGCCCTAGGCTCGCACCTGGCTCTGAGGTTAACTCCTTCCTTGCTGATGTTACAGCCTCAGGATGCTGCCCTGACTTGCCCAAGGTCACACAGCTAATTAATGCAAATTTGGGGTTGAACCCCGACTCTTCTCCCCACAAGAGTGGGTGAACTTGATTGCTTCTTGGTGTTCCACGAGTGGCTGCCTGGCCATGGATGGAGCCTGCTCTGTCTTGGCCGTGATACCTGCTGGTCATCTGGGCTCCTACCAGTGTTCAGTAAATGAATGTGGTTGAGCAGGCATCCAGGGCTCCGGATTTTTCAGGGATGCTTGGAAATGCCTGAAGATCAGTTTGATTGTCCCACGGGGGCCTGGGAGGGGTGGCCTGCCACTGACGTGGAGTGCATGGAAGTCTGAGGTGCCTGTGAAGCACAGAACCAGCCTCCAACCTGCTCGCTGTGCACTGGCGCCACCTGCTGGCCTCCCCAGACACTGCAGCAGCCCCCGGAGGTCTCTAGACCAGGGTTGATGTAATAGTAACACTAAAGGCATCACCGCCTCACCCCCTGGCTCACAGGGTCACCGGTGAACATAAGGTATTTTATTACCATAGATCCAAATGCCACGTCTACATTAACAGGCATCTCAGAAAGGACATCTCGGAAAGCAAACTCCTGACCTTGCCCAGCCTTCCACAGCACAGCCTTCCCTGGCTCCTTCCCAGCCTCTGTGCGGGAACCCCATCTGTCCCCCACTTCCTGCACAGGGAAAGTCAATATTGGTGAAAGGCCCACAGTCCCCTGACCACTCTTTAAAATCGAAGCACACTCCTGTCTGCCTTCCCTTTCTGTGCTCCTGTTCGTTTGTTTGTTTTTTTAATCTACAGCAGGAATCACCAAATGACACATACTTTACTTATTTATCTTTTGTCCATCTCCTCTATGTGAACAACTCCCTGTCTGGTCACCGATGTCTCTGCAAACACCATCACTGAGCCTGCTCAATAAATATTTGCTGAGTGAATGATGATCTACACCAACCCCTCCTCCCAGCCTTGGGAGAACGTCCTGGGTTCCCTTCACCGCTACCAGCACTGTGCCACCTTCCGCGGGCTTCGTCTTCCTAACCAGAATAAAAACAGAGTATCAACCCACAAATGTTTAGAACCGTATGTGGCTCCCAGTAGATGCTCTGGGGACAGTGTCCTACTAACTCACCATTTCCAGTCCCTGCCCCCCCC
>NW_004567123.1:30854148-30869757 GCF_000260355.1 Condylura cristata | reverse complement strand
AGCCCTGGGGTGGGTGAGGGTCCTGGAGCTGAGAGCTGAGGGAAGGGCTGTCATGTTGCGGAGCGACCACCAGGGGGCGAGCGGAGCCCTGAGATCCCGCTGGCTGCAGGACCTGCAGGGCCGGGGTCTGCATCGCGGTCAGCAGCTCCTGAATGGTCGCGCCTGTGCATTTTCGTTTCCTCATCCCGGGCCGGCCCGGGAGGCCCTGTCCTCGCAGATGGCCTTTCCGAGCCCTGCACCAGGCACTTGCGCTCTCCCAGACATTGTTCTAAGAGCTTGCACAAATGTTAAGCCACTGACTCCGAGAGGGCCAGGAGGCAGCGACGGTCGCTGCCCATTACTCAGGTGGTCACGGAGGCTGACAGGTGAGGCCGCTAGCCAGAGGCAGTGCTGTGTCCCCTCGGTGTCGGCTGTGTGGAGGGGAATCTCCTGCCTTCCCCTCTTGTGCTGTGATTGTATTAGACATGCGTGGTCCCCGCGGGGCCCTGCACACTTCTGTGTCCAGGGGGTGCCAGAGCCATCACTTGTTCAAAATTCTCTGACGCTTCTTTTCCGAGAGCCGGGAAATGTCAGGGAGCTGGAGTCTGGGGGGCCAGCGGGGTTAGGCGTCACCCAGTGTCAGGGGGAGCTGGGAGGGGGGGTCAGGGCAGGGTACCCACCTGATTTTTTTTTTTAATTTTATAGCAGTTTATTTTTGCATCATTTTGTACATTTTTTTCCATCTCAATTGTAATCCCCGCGGGTTTCCCATCACCAAGTCACCCGTGTGCCATCGCCATAATCCCGTGCACTTCCCTCCCCACCACCCCGTTTTTTATCCCATTCCCCATTCCCCATGGTTGTTCATTATTTTTGTTATTTTCTCGCCTGGTCCATTATACTCCTGCTATGAGTGAAACCATCCGGTATTTTTCTTTCTCTTTCTGGCTTATCTCACTAAGCATGATCTTTTCCAGCTCCATCCAAGTTGCTGCAAAAGACATGTGTTTCTCTTTTTTGGTTGCTGAGTAATATTCCATTGTATATATGTACCACATCTTTCTAATCCAGTCATCTACTTTTGGGCATTTGGGCTGCTTCCATGTTTTTCCAATTGTAAATAAAGCAGCAATAAACATGGGGGAACCCACCTGATTTTTTAGGGAGAAACAATAGATGAAGCAAGAGGACACTTTAGAGTGAATGGGGCAGTGTGTGCAAAGGCCCTGGGGTGGCTCAGGGGACCCCACGAGCAGAATCTGGCTAAAATGGCAGAACAGGGCAGAGAGGTGATGGGGCTCGGTTGGCTGAGATTTAGAGGTAGGGCAGAGCACGGGGTCAGACACAGGTTGTGCAGGGCCCTTAAAGGGTTCCCCAGGCCCCCCTTTTATAAACAGGGAAGTCGAGGCTCAGAGCAGCGGCTGACCTGTCCAGACAGCAGGGAGCTATTTTCCATGCGACAGAGCAGCTGCTGGAGAGCCCCTGGCTGGGTCAACCCCAGAAGCCCATGCAACCTAGAACAGCCCGGGCCTTGAGATTCCCAGGCAGCCCCGGGCCCCTGGGCCGAGTCCTGCTTGGGCATCCCGTTCCCCCAGGCCCTGCAGCCAGACCTGGCATCCTCCCGAGGTGTGCAGGGGGTGGGAGCCCCAGGAGTCAGCCCGACTGCCCTGCTCCCCCGCCCCTCCCTGGTGGTGTCCTCGGAGCTGAGCACACAGCTGGCACTCTGCCAGCCCTCCAGAGCCTGACTGCAGTGACTTGGCCTTCGGGGGCTGGTCTCACTTTTTTGTTTTGAATAGAAAAATGTTCCCTGTACCACCAACTCTTTCCTGGGCAGGGTTTGGAAAACCATTTCCAGATGAGAAATAATTTCAGGGAAGAGGAATAGCTAAAATTATAGGCCTCTCTGCCGCCAGCTCCCACTGAGACGAGCTGGCCCAGGCCCTGGAATTTTCCTGAGGTGGGGTGACCGGGTCTGAGTTGGGGCGGGAAGCCAGGAGGGGCCATCGAGACTGAATGTCTCGCCTGACTGAGCTGTGGTCAGACCATGTGGACACCCCAAATAGCCTCGGCCACTGTGTTTGGGGGCAGGTCTGCCAGGCTGGACATTCCTGTCATCCTCACTCCTCCCAAATACCCCTGATGGAGCCTCTGGATCTGGCTGCCATTTTGCAGGAAATGGAGCATGTTGATCCCAAACCAGGCCTCCTCCTCCCCTGCCCAGCTTCTGCTCCAGATCAACTGTGAGGAAGGAAAGGGATATGGAGCTTGGGGACATGAAAATGGAAATGAAAAGAGATTTGAAAGCTATCATCTCCTTTAAGAAAGGGCATTGGGCCCTCCCTGGTGGAGGTTAAATTGCAGCACTGTGGAACTGTTCACAGCCACTGCAGCATGAGCTTGATCCAGGGAGCGACCCACGTGGCGCGGCAGACCTCTCCTGACCTGCCCGAACTCCCCTCAGCAGTGTGTTTCAGTCCATCTGCCTGTTCTGCTCCCTGCTCTGTCTCTGGTGCATCCTCTTATCCCCTGTACCTCTGGCCTGTACCCCAGATTTTGTATGTATGAATGAATGAATCTTTTTCTAAAAAAGAGATTTATTTATTTGTGCATACAGAACTGGGGTACAAGTCAGAGGTTCAGGGGCAGTGAGAGGATGCACCAGAGACAGAGTGGGGAGCCGAACAGGCAGATGTACGAAGTACACTGCTGAGGGGAGCAGCGGGCGGGCCGGGAGAGGTCTGCCGCGCCATGGGGTCACCTCCGGGGCAGGCGGGGATCGAACTCATGCTGCAGTGGCTTTAGCTTCTCAGTGCTGTGCTTTAACCCGCTGTGCCACCAGGGAGGGCCCTCTCTGATGTTTCTTAATGTTGACACCCAGTTCAGACTTTTGTCAGGAGCCACAGGAATGATGCCGGTCCTCCCAGCTGCCTGGTGGCAGGAGGCACATTTGTTCACACTTCGTGACTTGCTTTTTATCATTTGTTCACCATGTGATCACGCGATGTTATCACGATGTTAGAAGGTGAACAAAGGACTTTCTGCAATCTACGATTCCCCGTCATGACTATTCCCCTGGTGTCTTTCACTGTCCCCTCAGGAATGGAGACTGAGTCTTAAGGTGCCTTGAAGAGCTTCCTGCTCTGAAAAAAGTCTCCAACTTGTATGTGCAAACTCGAGCTCTAGGATGGTAAACACCCCTGAGATGTGCCCTGGCAGTGCTATAGATTTATAACCACAGGGTAACTGGACCGGAGTCCTGGGCTGGGCTGGACACTGACCAGCCCGGCTCAGCAGCGGCTCAGTGTCCCGGGCCACGGTACTGGCGGGTGGATGGCTGCCCAGGCCGGCCAGTGGGCATCTTCTGGGCCTTTCTGTGATGTGTCGAGAAAGAGCTTAGTTTTTGAGAGCCGCCATGACAGACAGTCACAGACTGGGGGGCTTCAGCATCAGAAAACCGCCTCACTGTTCTGGAGGCTCCAGGCCCCAGCGCAGGATGTCACCGATCCGGTTTCCCCTGAGGCCTCTCTCTGTCTCCAGTCGGCCACCCTCTTGCTTCTTCATGTTGTTAAAAAACTCAACTGAGTCAATGTGAAAGATCTGGTCAGCTTCATTCCAGGGCTAGCAGGCTGGGCGCAGAGGTGGCTGGTGACGCAGGGGCCCCCCCTTCAGGGGCCTGAGGCCGGGCCCAGTGGGCAGACGGCCTTGCGTGTGCTGGGCAGCGCTCCCGACTGACCAGTTATCACTCCACTTCTGGGAGACTCGAGACGGTAATTAAGCCCCGGCTTGGTGGCGGGAGGCACAGCACAAGCGACTCCACCACGGCCTGTCCTGTCCTCACGACATGGCCATTGTCTGGTGCCTGCCCGTGTCAGAGTAGGGCTCACCCCGAACCCCTCTTTAGCCTCCAACCTCCTCACATCCTGAGGTGCTGGGAGTGGGATTTCACTGTGAATTCGGGAGAGACACAGCCAGCCCCTGACTGAGTGGCCAAGTGGCCAGGCTGATGCAGGCATGTCCGGGCTCTTGTCTGGATGCCCAGCGGCAGCTGCCTGGGCCACTCCTTGGATGCCCATCTAGAAGGGACGTGACTTCCTCCTCAGTGACCACGAGCTCCCTAGGGCTGTCGGGAAGGGCAACTCTCACTCAGCAGGCTGACAGAGGAGGCAACACCCAGGGCTATGAGCAAGGCCTGACTCGGTGGCGCCCAGTCACGGGAACGCACACCCAGCTTCTGCTGCAGCAGTTTCACCTCTGGGAGCCCACCTCACAGGTGCGCCTACACCCCACACCCAGGGGCTGCTCCTGCAGCGCTTGGTGGCTGAGAGACTCCCGGGCGGCCCCCAGGGATGGGGAAAAGGGGCCGGCGCTCCTCCCTCTGGAGAGGCGACCCCTGGGGTCAGACACAGCTCTCTGGGGCAGCCTCTGGCAGATAAATGGGCATGGGGACCGTGGTGATGAGTGAGCTAGCGGGTGCAGTGTTGGGTGCCCATTGGCAGGTTCTAGGTGGGTGCCTGATGGCGCTTTTTTTTTAATAAGTTTATTTTTACACCATTTTGTACATTTGGCTTTTTTAAAAAATAATTTATTTTTCCATCATTTTGTGCATTTTTCCATCTTAGTTGTAATCCCCGTGGGCTTCCCATCACCCAATCACCCGTGTGCTGCCCAATGGCTTTTTTTTTTTTTAAAGATTTATTTTTATTTATTTGTGCAAACAGAACTGGGGTACAGGCCAGAGGCTCAGGGGCGGTGAGAGGCTTCACCAGAGACAGAGTGGGGAGCAGAACAGGCAGATCGACGAAGTACACTGCTGAGGGGAGCAGCGGGCGGGTCAGGAGAGGTCTGCCGCGCCCTGTGGGCCACCTCCAGGGCAGGCGGGAATCGAACTCATGCGGAAGTGGCTTTAGATTCTCAGTGCTGTGCTTTAACCCGCTGCGCCACCAGGGAGGGCCCCGGTGGCTTTTTAATGGAGCAAAACGGCCTGTTCTCAGTTTGCTTCTTGCAAAGGTCTCCACACACCTCGGTCCAGGGCAGCATGAGCACTCGGAGCAGGTTAGAAAAGCAACGTCCCAGTCCAGGCCCCACGCGAGACATGCTACATGGCCACAGGGTCCTGGAAACCCCTGTGCCGCTAAACTTGGGCAGCATGGCTCTAGACACTGTTCTGGAGAACGTGGAGAGTTGTTCCCCTTTCTCTGGTTTTCTGAGCTGCTGGGGGAAGCCCCGTGGCCTGGTGAGGAGACTGTAGGCGGTGAAAGCAGAACCAAGATCCTGGGGAAGCTGGGCTTCTGGAGGGTCTCTTAGCACCTGGATCCAGCTGTGCCTGAGGCCTAACCCCTGCTTTTCTGAGACCCATTTAACTTCCTCTTTCTGGCTTAAGCACTTTGATCCCTGGTGTGCTATTTTCATCTGGTAGGGTCTTGCTAGATGCCCTGTGAGCTTTCTTGAAATCCCACTTTCCTCTGTAACATGTTGATGGCAAAGCAGGTGTTTTTAAGGAACAGGCCTGTAAAGCAGGAGGTGCCCAGCCTGGCGCAGCAGACACTCAGTGACTAGAAGTTGCCCCATAATTCTGCGTGCTGCGTTCTCGTGTGGGAGGGCAGCCGGAGGGCAGAGCAGTGGGGGCTGGGCATGCGGGGAGGGTGGGGGCAGGGTCACTGCCAAAGGGCGCTTGGGCGGCCAGGAGCGGGCGGTCAGGAGCGGTGGATTTGGAGCTCTGGGCGGAAGGGAGCTGCTTAGGGCTCAGGGCCGCCCCCCTTCACCTTACACAAGCAGTGTGGCCTTGGAGAAGTTGCTCTTCTCCTCTGGGTCTTAGCTGCGTCATCTGTGGAATGGGGGTAGCAGCACCCGTGTGGCGTGTGGTTGTGGGGACCCACAGGGCATGGCGGCCTTCAACGTCCCTCTCCCAGATGGCCCTAGGGCTGCCAGCGAGGCTCCAGCTTCTCTTTTGAACTTGAGGTGGAGGGAGCACCTTTGTGTGTTGACTCACCCTGCGGCCACTGGCTTGTGGCAGACACCCTCATTTTATCTTCATTTCCCTCCTTCCCGATGCCAGGCCTCGCTGTAGGCCCCTGGGCACACAGGTGTCTCTGTCAGTCGCCTAGCATTTTCGGCTGCAGTGTTTTAAATGTCCAGATTAGTTTTCCATCTGGGCTCTCTTCTTTCCCTCGGCCCCAGTTTCCGAGCGCTCCACTGGCAGCTAGATGTGGCTGAGCGTCTCTCCCCTGGCTCAGAAGTCGCTTATTTCTGCCTCCTTCCCAGCAGGCCTTTGCTCACATCCTTTGGGCGAACATTTTTCAGACATGAGAAAACCTGGGCCCAGCGCCTGCCTCCTTAGAAGTTGGGAAGGACACATAGGCCTGGGGTGGCGAGAGCCTGGATGCTACATGACTCATCGGGAGACCCCTGAACCCCTGATGCAGCTGGCGGCTGACAGGAGTCTGGCCTGGCAGGTGCCGGGACCCAGCTCGACCCCGTGGCACAGGGGAGGAAGCTTCTGGGGCTTGGAGGAGCATGTGGAGAGGGCTCAGGGGCGGGGTCAGCCTCTCTTTGATCCACCCAGACCCCAGGCCTTTTTTTCCGGGGCTCGCCCCCACGGGCCTGTGGCCTGTCAGAGAAATGAGAAGCTTGGTATCTTCCAGGAATGGGCTGAGCTAAGTAAAGAGGGAGGGGAGCCACCCACAGCCCCTTCTCTCTGCGGGAAGCTAATGACAGAGCAGGAAGTTATCTGGTTAGTTTGCAAGACTGGGGCCTATTGGCTCACCAGCCCTTGGAATATTGCATCCTGCGCTGACCTCCTTATCAGCGAGAAGGGAGGACCCCCCAAATCTCCTCTCATGCTTCCCTTTCCTTCAGCCAGGACATTCTGCAACATCAGTTCCATCCACTGCCCCAGTTACAGCACCAGGCCCCGGGCACAAGTGCAAGCTACAAGCACAGTCACCCACATCTCCTCGAGCCTTTCTAGGGGACTCATTCACATCGTAATGCCTGGACACCGCGAAGCTTCAGAGGAGAAATAAGTGTGCTCATCAGTTGACCTGGAGCTGGGGAGATGGTCCTGGTTCTCTGGTGGACCATGAAGTCACAAGGGAACTTTTAAGTACGGAAGGGAGGGAGGAGCCCCAGGACGGGAGGACGAGAGGCCGGACACTGTCCTTCAGACATGGAGGACAGAGCCCAGGAACACAGGCAGCCCGAGGGAGCAGGAAAAGGCCCTGGAACCTTCCAAGGAACACAGCCCGTCCACACCTTGGTTCTAGCCTAGGGGGAGGGCTTGAACTTCTAACCTCTGGGACTGAAAGAAAACACCTTTGCGCTGTGTGGGCCGCCACAGTGAGATGATTTGCTATGGCAAGAAGCCGGGTGGAAGATAGGGAATGTTGGGGTGGTTTGCAATTTTAGGCAGGGTGAACAAGCAGGAGGGTGTCACAGAGCAGGAGACATCCAAGCAGGCCTGAGGAGGTGAGGACCTGAGTCCTATGGGGAATGGGGCCAAGTGCCCTGGGAGGCGGGAACAGCACGTGCAAAGGCCCTGTGGTGGGAGCTGCCTGGTGTGTTCGAGGCACAGCAGGGCAGCCATTGTGACTGGGGCAGAGTTGGGGGAGTATGAAGAGGGAGCCAGGCTGTCGGGGGGGGGGGGGGAATTCCGGGCGCTGCCCCTTCCTTGCGGGGACAGGAGGGAACAGCAACTCCCCGTTCTCTCCTTGGGGGGGGGGGGGAGGAGAAGCCATCTGCGCTCTAGTGAGAAAGGTGTCTGTCCACAAGAGACGTGCTGGGCCAGAAGTCCCAGCCTCAGTGGCAGCGTGTGCTTCTCCAAGGAGGAACCGAAGCAAGCTCTTGCCCTTTTCCAGCTCTGCCAGGCTGCTACGTGGTTTCCATGCCACTTGCTGAAGGGAGGGAGGAATGTGCCCACCCTGGCCCCTCCCAGTGCTGCCTTCCAAGGCCAGCCTGTTGCTTGGAATGATTCCTTGCATCTCGGTGCCTGACACTGGTCCAGACAGAGTGGGCAGAGTTATCATAACCTCCCTCTTCCTGGAATTTACAGACACGCAAGGAGACAGCTACCCTCCCTCTCTCGGGCTCAGGGCCCAATGAGCCAGCCTGTTCCTGGAGCTTAGAAAATTGAGAGGAGGGGAGAAAGGGGAGAAGGTCACTCTCTCACTTTCTTTTCCCGCGCTGTATGATCCGGCAGGGCACCTGGCCCCTGTGGGCCTCCATCTCTACCTGCGGTGCAAAAGGTCATGTTCATCTATCTGGGCTCTCACTGACAACCTGCAGCCACATTCTGTCTCACACATGTGTTTATGTGTTTTTGACTAGTTGCCAATGCTCAAAAGTTTGGAAAGTTCTAGCTTTTCTTGAGAAATAGAAGATCTTGCAGCTGGTGACTGCGTTGAGTAATAGCGATCACAGTCTCCACCCAGCCCACTCTGCATCTCTGACTCTGGTCAGAGCCCTTGGAGTTCCAGGCCTCAATGACCCCAGCTCTGATTCCATCCTTTCATGAAACAGACCTTCCCTGCGGGTTCCCTGAGTGCAGAGGGAGCCAGCAGCTTCACAGCGCCTCCTTATTAAGAAGAGAAGAAGGGTTCGTGGAGGGAATATGATTTTCTTGGGTCACAGAGACAGTGATGGGGCTACATCTGACTCATAAGTGACGTTAACTTGGTAGTTGATCCAGACGGGCTTCGTCTAGTATTTCTTGAATACTGACCGTGGGCCGCTCTGGGCCACCGGCCTCACCAGAGCCTCCTGGCTGACGCTGTGGTTCTGGGCCAAAGTGAGCCATCAAGAGCCCTGGCTAGTCATCTTCAATCAGGAGAGGGGTGGACACGCAGGGGTGAGGAACAGGGCAGGGGCGCCTGGTGGAGCTGTCTCTTGACCTCTGCTTGCACCCTGAGGCCACGCCAATGAAGGCTGGGAGGGGCCGGCGCTGGTCTGGGAGGCGGCTGAGGCGGGGAGGTGGCGCCTGGCAGCCTGGAGCCAGGCCTCCTGCGTGCAGGCCCCACCCTGCCTCCCTGCTGTAGGACCTTGGGCAAAGGGTTAGCCGCCCTGAGCCTCAGTTTCCAGGCCTGTAAAATGGAGGTGACACCCGTGTCACCATGGCAGCGTGACATGCGGGACGGACGGCGGGCGCCTGGACCCGCTGGAGCTCAGGGACACCGGCTGCGGTGAGAACGTCCGACTGCCGGGGAGAGTGGAGAGCCGTGCAGACACGGGAGGCCTGGGGAGGGCGGGGGCACCCTGAGGAGACCCATGTCCGCAGTGGGGTCGGGACTCATGGCTGACTGCCCCGCAGGAATGCTCAGTCACGATCCCCACTGGCCTCGGCCTTGGAGGGAAACCACAGGTTTTCAGTATTTCCGTTCCTGCTTCAGTGGGGCCTGTGCAGAGAGAGGCCATGGAAGCCCTGAACTGTTGTTGCTGAGCAAATCTTAGACCCTGACTCTCCCAGGAGTGGGATTTTCCCAAGAAGGGGAGGGTGGCGGCAGAATGAGAAAATGGGGGAAGGGATCTTTTATTTATTTATTTATTTTAAATATTTATTTACTTTCGCATACAGACCTGGGGTACAGCCAGAGCTGGGGTACAGGAGCGGTGAGAGGATTCCCCAGAGACAGGCTGGGGAGCAGAACAGGCCGACCGATGAAGTCCACTGCTGAGGGGAGCAGCGGGAAGGTCAGGAGAGGTCTGCTGCGCCCTGTGGGCCACCTCTGGGTCAGGTGGGGATCGAACTTGTGCTGAAGTGGCTTTAGCTTCTCAGTGCTGCACTTTAACCCTCTGCACTACCAGGGAGGGAAGGCCCGTGTTTATTTATTTTTTTACTTAATTGTTCCCTCACCTCCAATTGCCATGTTGAAAAAGATCAGGACTGGGCAAAAGAAACATCATTTTACCCCACATCTAAGAAAACAAAAATGCATTGGAACTCCACGCAGGCCTGCAGAGGACTCTGTTGGCCACAGGGGACGGACACTCACTCCTGGCCTCCAGCTACTTTCTCCCGACAACCGGCCTCTGCCCCTGATCCTTCTCTTGGAAAGGAGAATTGGTTTCGTCTCCCCAAACTGCTGGACCCAGCTCTAAACCTTCATCTGCCCACACAAGACGAAAAAGAGAATTCACAGCATAAATATTTAGCCTGAAGGTCTTAAGGAATGTTTTGGGGAAGCTTTTGGCAACCAGGTTCAAGCCTCACAGCCTCTTCCCATGGCGTCATCTTGGTCCTTCCTGGCACCCAATCTGCTTTAGCCCCTCCGGTTGGCCAGTCTGCCGGACCTCTAGCGGAGGCTGTGTGGTGGTGATGGTGCCAGCTAAGCCATCCCCACCCCTGCTCCGAAGCCCTCCATTAAGCAATGCAAGCTGGCACAGGCAGCCTTCGGTCCACACTGCTGTGCGAAGCCCTCCGCGTGGACAGTCGGGGCCGGCCACCGCACAGGTCTGGCCTCCTTCATGGCAGAGAGTGACAGCTGGGCTCTGTGTGGCCTGCCTTTGAAGCTTGCTGCTGCTTAGCCGTGTGATTGTGGGGCAGGGGCCTTGGCCCTGAGCTTTCCCCTCGTCCCCTATAAACGACGCTCCTGCAGCAGGTCTTAAGCAGGAGTGGTTTTGCCCCCGGGAGACATCTGACTTTATCAGACGTGTCTGGGAGACGTTTGCTGTCTTGTTGGGTAAGGGCTAAACACCTTACGGGGTGCTGCACAACCCCCACAGCAAAGAATTATCCAGTACATGTGTTAATAGTGTCCAGGTTGAGAAACCCCTGGTTACAGTGACCCCCACATTGCAGGACTGCCTTGCGGATCAAGATCGTGGGGTCTGGCCTGTGTTTGCTGTAGCTGCTAAAGAGGTTTTATTATCACCCTAACCCCAGACCATCCCGAGCACACGCCAGCATCTTCCACAGGGCAGCGTCCAGGAATGGTGCCCAGAGCTGTTGTGCAAGGAGAACACCCTGGGGGTCCCCACTTCCACAGCCCTACCACAGCCCCTGGTCTGGAGTCCTGCCGTGGTCTCCTCACTGGTCTTTCACCTCCACGCTCACCCCCTCTTTCCGTGTCCCCTGTCACAAATTTGCAGCCCCTTAATCGACATTTCCCCAACACTAAGTAAGTTCTAGATCTGTGTTGAGCTTTTCATGCGCATTCTCTCCCTGGATCCTTAGAACCTTGTGAGGCCATGACGAAGATTGTCTCCATCGCCGAGGAGGGGACGCTGATGCCCAGAGAGATGTAGTCCTTCACCCCACGTCACACAGCAACTGGCAGAGCCAGGTTTGTCGGAGTCCAGACTTTTTGACTGACACGTTACCCAGCATCTCTGTACTTGCTGATGGGCAGGGTCAGGTCACCCCAGAGGGGGAGGGGAGGGCAGTTGGAGCGCAGCCTCTGTGGCACACCCCAGCTACTTGTGCTTTGATAGTCTGCCTTGTGGCTACTGTTTGTGAGTCTGATGCTGATGGTCCATGGGTCACACTTGGGAAAAGACTCCCAGACTCCATTGCTTTTCCTCCTGACACCATCAGTGCTGGTTCCCTTCCCCTCAGAGTTGCATGCAAAGTCCTTTCTTCACTGTCCCAATTTTTTTGTGTGCCGAGTCCCTCACCCCGGGCATTTGCACATGCTGCTCCCTTTGCCTGGTTGGTTCCTACAGATGCTAAGCAGGGAGTTAAAACCTCTCGGCCTCTACATCGTTGGGCAGAGGTCACACAGTGTGACCTTGGACATGGTCGTCATTCTCCTTGGGCCTCAGTTTCTCCACTTGGACTGTGAGGATCTGAGTAAATGCTGCCTCGAGAAAGCTCTCACCACAAAGCCAGGATTTGGGTCATCCCACTTGGTTTTGGGTTGTTTTCCTGGAAGGTGCTAAGCACTAGGACATGCTGCTGGAAAGTTCCAGGGAGTTCAGCCCTATTGTCTTGGCTGTATTTACTTTGACTAAGTCAGCATTTCCCCCACCTTATCTCCAACAAACTTGGCCTCAAGTTGAGAAATCCGATGACTTAGAGAAAAAGCAGCTGCAGTCGGGCCGCCCTGAGCCCAGAGCCTTCTACCCAGATATAACAACCTTTCCAGGCAGAGAATGTACCACACCAGGATCCCTTCAGGGAGGCAGGAGGATATGGAGGTCTAGAGAGGAGAAATGATTGCCTAGAGTCACAGTCATGCACAGCATCCATCCACAGGCATCCGGTGAATATTTACTAAGCACCTACTATGTGCAGGTGCCCTGGCTCGTGCTGGGAACACAGTGGGGAACAGGACAGAGAAGAAGACACTGTCTTTGTGGGGCTTTGAGTCATGGACTAAAGACTCTTCATCATCGTAAAGGCCAACATTGACAAAGCCCTCATCAGGGCTCCCCCTTTGACAAGCTCAATGTCTCCAATCCTCAGAGCCAGTGAGGGGACGACTCATTGTACAGTAAGGAAATTGAAGCACAGAGAAGCACATGTGCCCAAAGTGACATGACTAGTTGGTGGACTAACTGGTCAACCTCCGAGATCTGAGGGCCTTATCTCTGAGACCCATGAGTCTTACCATATGTGGTAAAGATTTTGTGGATGTGACTCAGTTGAAGGTTTTGAGGTCAAGAGATTATCCTGAAGAGATTATCCTGAAGTGTCCTGAAATGCCATTGCCTGTGTCCTTTTAAGAGGAAGCAGAGGAAGAGGAAACAGACACACAGAAGGGAGAAGGTATGTGACTTAGCAGTGAAAGCACAGAGATACGGCTGCAAGCTGAGGAGGGCCTGGCGTCACCAGAGGTGGAAGAGGTGACGAATGGTTCCTAGAACCTTCAAAGGGAACACCCAGGTCTCACCCCTGGAAGTTCGATGCCGACCTTTAGGACTCCAGAGCAATTTGTGACTTAAATAAAAATCGACTATTGCTGGACCCTCCCTGGTGGTACAACGGGTTAGGACGTAGTCCTGCAAGCTGGCCGCAGCGGCTTCAGTACAAGTTCAATCTCCAGACTCTGAGGTGACCCACATGGCACGGCAGACCTCCCCTGACCCGCCCGCTGCTCCCCTCAGCAGTGTCCTTCATCAATCTGCCTGTTCTGCTCCCCACTCTGTCTCTGGTGAGTCCTTTCACTGCCCCGGACCTCTGGCCTGTACCCCATTTCTATATGCATAAATAAATAAATCTTAAAAAAAACAAAACATAGAACACTCTTTAAAAAAAGAAAAATTGACTATTGCTGCCAAGTCAATGGCGGTCCGGGCCTCTGGGTCTCAGCTGGGCTCAGGCCTGTATGCTTGGCTGTGCCAGTGGGGCAGGCCCTGTGGACCTTGAGGGGCGCACTCCCACTAACACAGCTGACTGTTAGTCCAGGGTGTTTCTCACGCTGCTGTGTACTAGCTCAGGTTAGTCTCACGGTGGCTATGGAGGGTGCGGGGACAGCAAGCTCTCTGGGGGTGGGGGTGAGGGTGGGGACGGACGCAGCAGCAGCCTCTGCAGCCTCCTGGCCAGAGCCATTTTCAAGCCCAGCCCGGTCCAGAGCATGTGGAGAAAACTCACTTTGCAAAGACCGGTAGAGCACCAGGCAGTGAAACTGGCCTGTTCTCCAGCTCCAGATCCAGGTGCGGGCAGGGCCCAGGCCAGCGGGTGAAGCATCCGCTGCTGGGCTCCAGGAATTAGGAAAGGCCCACCTGATCAGCTGGCAGGGTGAGGGCTTCTTCTCCTTCTTTAACCTTCTTAGCTGGCTATTACTGTCTTTATTTTTTATTTTTATATTTTTTAATTTTTTTCCATCATTCTTCATTTTCTGCATTTTTTCATCTCAATTGTAATCCTCATGGGCTTCCCACCGTCAATTCACCCGTGTGCCATCACCAGTCCAGGGCCCTGTCCCACAGGGTGAGGCTTCTAAGGGCCCCACTGACACCCCATGGAGTGCTAGCACTTTCAGACAACTAGCTCTCAGACCCAACTTTGTCTCTGAGGTGACCTGAACACCCCCTCTTGTCCCCTTTCCCCTTCACAGTCTTTTGTGAAGGGGTCGTGGTGAGATCCGATCGGGGACACTCACTGCACATCAGATACCAGTCACCAGTCACCTGGGCACACCCAGAAAACGGAGGCCCAGAGAGGTTACATAACTTGCCTGAGGCCACACAGTAAGTGGCAGAGCTGGGATTTGAACCATGGCCCTTGGGTTCCAGAAAGTCCCTTCCTTGTTCCAGTCATCGCCCTCTGTAGAAACACCCTCTGTGGAAAACGCCAAAGGCTCTTTTTATTTTACTTCACAGGTTCAAAGTGAGGGTCTGCTGGAGTAGGTGATCCCGGTTGCACCCATGTAAATGGGCCCCTCAGATCTGCCTGCAGAAAGGAGCCGCCAATCTGTCGGCAGCCCCCCTCAGGTCGCCTCCAGACCTCGGCGTCTTTTATCTGATCCATACAGGGTTTTCCAGCTTGGAAAAACAGACTTTCTTTTTCTGGCTTTTCTTAAAAAACACAGGACTGGAGCAGAGGGCTGGCAGGATGTGAGGGGGGTTCTGTCCAGGGCGGCAGGATGGGAAGGACTGAATGCAGCGTTTCCTGCCCTGGAGGCCTCTTCTGGGTCCCACAGCCACAGGAGCCTGAGGCCGGCCCTGCCTGCTGCTCCGGGAGGCAAGGCGAGGCTCCGTGGCCTTGCCCCTCCGGCCCTCCCTTGGCTTCCCTTTCCTCGCCTGCAAATTGGGCATGTGGCCCACCCCACCCCCAGCCCTCACACCCAATGCTTTGGTTCTCTTCTCTTCGGGGGGCATCTCTTTTCCCGCCTAATTTGGGGTCCACCAATGCCAGTGGGTGGTGCATGACCCAGACTCAGCCAGTCAGATTCTCTCTTGAGGAAACCAGGACCTTAAGGGGATCTAATGCCTGGATGGATCCTCCTCTATGCCCTTTGCTCCTGCTCCGGAGCTTCTGTCCTTTCCAAGAGCCAGCTCATAACTTCACCTGCCAATATGCTTCCTTTTTTTTCTTTTTCTTTTCTTTTCTTTTCTTTTCTTTTCTTTTCTTTTCTTTTCTTTTCTTTTCTTTTCTTTCTTTTTTATCCCTTCTGTTTGGCACCAAAGAACCATTGCTTCTAAAGTTATTCTGAGCATATAAATAAATTTTAAAAATTAAGTTGGTGTGAGGATAAAATTATATGCACTCGAGTGTAAGGCAGGACTTTGTAAACGTAAAGTGTCACCCAAACATGGAGGATTATTCAGGCTCTGGCACAAAGATATTGGAAACTTGGGCCTTGGAATCAGAACTCAATTCCTGGCTCTAATCTTTCTTGCTGTGTGACTTACTTTCCCTCTCTGAACCTTAGTTTTCTTACCTGGAAATGAAGATGTCAGGATCAGTTATATAATTTGTGAAGCCCAAGTGCAAAGTGAAAAATGTGGAGCCTTGTTCAGAAAGTAAAGCAAGGTAGAATGTAAAATCGGTTTCACCTATTGAGTGTCAAATATGGAAGAGACATTTCCATATGCTATTTCTTTTTAGTCCTCAGAATTAAGTACTTTTGTAATTGCAAGGGACAAAATAGCAGCTCAAATTGGTTAAAAAAAGAGAGGGGGGGCCTCTCTGGTGGCGCAGCTTAAAGCTTAAAGCGCAGCACTGAGAAGCTTGAGCCACTTCTGCATGAGTTCGAT
>NW_004567123.1:30849360-30853790 GCF_000260355.1 Condylura cristata | reverse complement strand
AGAGAGAGAGAATGTAATGGTTAATGTGGTCAGGAACAGCTAGCTTCAGGCATGGCTGGAACCGGAGATCTTGCCTTATTCATACTCATTAATTAATTTTGTTTCCATTCAGCTTACTTTGTTCAGGAATTCCTTTTCATAAAATTTTTGAGCAAAGTGTTTTCTTTTGTCTATATTTTTATGCTATGTAAAGCTGATAATGATATTTATGGCTGAATATGCCTTTAGTTTAAGTCCCTAGGTTTGGGGAGGTAGCATCTTTAGTATCATTATTTTAAGAATCCTTGGCTTTCTCTCTTCTTTAATTAAGAAGGTAAGAGATAGCTGTTTTTAAAATTTTTAGTGAGCGGGTCCTCTACAATTATTTTATGATTTCTTTCTAATTTTTATTCCATTGTGATAGAAGGCTATTGTTTGTTAGTAGTTCCTCTTTAAAAAAAAAAAAAAGTCACCGAGGCTTTCTTTGTAGCTTAATATATGGCCAGAGTTCATGAATGTGTTTTTACTTCAATATCCTAACTCCAAATTTATCTAGCCACTGCCCTCTGACACTAGTACCCAAGGCCAAAAGCAGCAGAAACTTTATAGCTTTGGTCTCCCTTTTCCCTCCTTGGTGACACTGTAACTAGGGGGTCCCTAGGAGAAGGGAAGTTCCAGGTTCCCTGCCCCACCCAGAAGGAGGGTGGAGCTGAGCAGAGAAAAAGGAGAAAGAAGAAGAGAAGGAGGCCAGCTGGAGAAAAAGACAGAGACCTAAGGAAGCTACATGGAGCAGCAAGCATGTGATGAAACCGGGCTTGTTTCCTGACCCTGGACTGGTTAAGGCAGATGTGGGTGAGAAACCTGTAGGGAGGTGACTATGGCGGTGTTTATATTGATTTTGATTTTGCTCATTTCCTCTCAGATTTGTCTGGCCATTTCTGACCCTTTTCCATGGGTCCCCGCCAGAATGTGCTTTAGTCTTGTGGCAGCTTTCAGGCCTTGCTTTGGGCCAATCCCTTTGGGTTGACTTTTGCCCACGAGGGGATGGGTCACTTCAGGTGTTTGATTTAGAAGTTCTATTCTTTGTGTTCCATATTGTATATTCACTATATTAAAGTCACTTTTCATTAAAGCTTTATATGTTTTGTCTTGTGGCGGATGGCAGAACCCACTTAGAGCAGGCAGGTTTTGGGGCTTCAGGGGTGCCTCTCTCTCCTTGTTCTCTCTGAATTGAGGTGCCCTATAACAACACCATCTGCAAGTTAGAAATAACAATGCCTAATAGAGGGCACCCATATCTTGTCTGTGCTAGACAGGGAGAGCAGGATACGGTGAGACTCCGTGGGTCTGCTCGCCACTGGGTAGAAGCCCCTGCCAGAGTTAAATGAAGAGGCAATTTCCAGAGAGTTCTGACATGGCTTCGCTCAGGGAAATGACAGGGCTTGCTTAGGGTCACAGGCAAGTGACTGTCTCATGGCGATTGAACTTGGCTCTCAAGCCCTAGTGTATTCTAGCCCTTCCCCACACTGGAGGGGACCTGGTCCCTTCGGCTCACTGTTGTCTTTGTTTCTGAGGCCACACCAGCCCTGGTTTCCACAGGGCCCTGCCCATCCTCACAGGTCAGGGCAGTTGGGAATTTTTGCTCTCTTCTCAGAGCCTGCCCAATCCTGCAAGACGCTACAGCCGGAGAGCTGGAAGCACTAGACAGCCTGATAATGTGGAAAGCTAGAATTGTAATAAAAATAATAAATGAAGTCATATTCTTGCATGCTCACCATGAGACAGTAACGTAAGGCGTTGAGACGCATTATTAGCTCATGTTATCCTATCCGCAGTCCGTAACTGGAAGGTCATCTTAACTAGACATGTTTTTGGCTATATGGGAGAGAAAATCTGACTCACGCAGACATTTGATTATCTCACTAAATAAGAAGCCTAGAGGTAGGTGGACCAAGGGCAGGCTCTGCAGTTTCCTTGCTCTCAGCCCTCCTCCCATTGCGTCCTCATGCATGGTCCTCAAAGAAAAGGAGGCAGAGAGAGGGGGACAATCTCCCGAAGAGCCCCACCGACGGCCAGAAGGCCTGCTCGGCCATGTCTGGACCATGGCACACACAGAGGTTGCCCCTGCTGGCTCCAAGCAGCAGGGCTTCATTCCTGGGGAAAGAGGCAGCACCTCCCGACTGCATGCTGGACTCTGCAGCAAGATCCATTCTGTTAGCAAGAGAGAACACAGAGGCCCTGACATGTTCCTGCTCAGTGTTTGAACTGCTGGCCTCCTTCCTGGGGGGCATTTTTCCCCTGGGCCAAGGGGAGAAGAGGACACGCTAGTCGGGAGGGATTTGGACTGAGGTGACGCCAGTCTGCACTCAAACTGGGGATGACGTCTGTGGAGCCGCTGACGTGTGTGCTAGTGATTTCACTCTCGTCACTGAATTCAGTCCTCACAGCAGCCCCGTGAAGGAGCCACTGTTCCCATTTTTAAAAAAAGATTTATTTATTTGTGCATACAGAACTGGGGTATGGGCCAGAGGCTCAGGGGCGGTGAGAGGCTTTACCAGAGACAGAGTGGGGAGTAGAACAGGCAGATCGATGAAGTACAGTGCTGAGGGGAGCAGCGGGTGGGTCAGGAGAGGTCTGCCGCGCCCTGTGGGTCAGCTCTTTGGTGGGGATCAAACTCTTGCTAGGGCGGCTGTGGTGAGCTTCATAGTGCTGTGCTTAACCCGTTGCGCCACCAGGGAGGGCTCTGTTCCCATTTTTCAAATCAGAAAACTGAGGCTGCGTTCCCGTCACACATAGGAGAGAGGCTGAGCCCGAAGAAGCCGGACCTGCCTCTGGCGCTCGCTGCGGCCCAGGCACGCAGGTGTGTGTCCCCTGCTTTAGGTCATTTCTTCCCCAGCTCTATCCTGGCCCCCTGGGGGGCTCCAGAGGCTCAGGGACACAAGGTGGCTTGTCCAGGTTCACACAGTTTAGTACTGGTTAAGTCAGGCCATGAACCCCACTGCCAGAAAACTGTCCCCAGGGCCCCCCAAATTTGGAAAACTCTCCAGGCCTGTTGGATAGCCTTTTTGGGACTGCAGGCTTCTCTGGCAGCTACGTTGAATAAATAAACAAGAGGTTCAGGAGAGTCTTTTTGCCTCTTGATGTTCTGAACCCGCGGAGGCCATGTGAGAATGACCTTGCAGCCAGCATTAAACAGTTAAATAAACAAGTCTCTTACATGACAGCAGAAGCTATTAACTATTGTCAAGAGTGAAAAAAGTGTGGCTCTGCAATTTTCCTTGCCTTCTCTCAACCCTTCTCCCCACCACATTCTCACGCATGGTCCTCAAAGAAGAGGAGGCAGAGAGAGGGGGAAAATCTCCCTAAGAGCCCCACCGATGGCCAGAAGGCCTGTTCGGCCATGTCTGGACCATGGCACACATAGAGGTTGCCCTGGCTGACTCCAAGCAGCAGGGCTTCATTCCTTGGGAGAGGCGCAGGGCCTTCCCGATGGCCTGAGCAGAGGGCCATAGACAATAGAGAGTGAGGATAGAAATAATGGGAGAGTGATGGTGTGACCGCCATAGTGGTCAGGGAAGGTTCTTGGAGGAGGTGACAGCGGAACAGAGATAGAGAAAAGAGATGTGATAGAAAGACCCAGCTGTGTGACTGTCTGATAGAAAAGTGGTCTCAGAAATGGCAGTAGCAAGTGCAAAGGCCCTGAGGTTGGCATGTGTGGGAAAGGACAGGAGCTGCGTATGCCTGGGGCAAAGGGAGTGAGATGATGAGGGAGATAGGGCATCAGGGAGGAGGCGGGAAGGGCAGATCATGCTGATTCTTGTGGGATCTGGTATGGACATGGGCTGTGCTCTGAGGGACATGGAACTCGGAGGATTTGGCTATGTGACCTGACTTAGTCAGGAGGCCAGGAGCCAAGCCATCCACTGTCTGATAAAGCTTATTGCCCAACATTGAATTTCCTCCTACTAACCAGTTCTCGTTCATTCTCACGAGCTATTTGGGGGAGGGTAGCTCTCTCCTGTTCCTGGCTTTTCAGGGGAGAACAGGATACAGGGTGGGCAAGGGGAAACAGACCTGGAGTGAGGTCCACGCCTTTGCACTGGGAGCCCAGGTCCTTGCCAACACCCAGGGTGATCTCACCATCGCTGGAGACTGGCACCCGAAGCCTCACACAAGTGAGCCCCTAAATGCTCCAGGTCGGGGTGCCTGGAGGGCACTGGACTTTGCCTCCCTGCTGGGGCTGCTGAGTCCCTGGGATCAGAGCCAGACCTGGCTAACTTCCTCCCCAGAGTTAGAGTGCAGCTGACCCCATCCAGCCCAGTTCCCGCCAGAATAGAAACCTGAAGGTTTCCAGTGACAGGGAAGGGTGTGAGGAGGGTTTAGGTGGCGAGACAGTTCGGATGGGAGGGGGTAGGAACAACTCTCACCGACCACCTCATCGCCCCCAATCC
>NW_004567123.1:30807495-30848770 GCF_000260355.1 Condylura cristata | reverse complement strand
CGCCTGCAGGAGGGGACACCTCCTACTGACCCCCATCCCCTCGGTGAGCGTCCTTGAAAGTGGGAGTCCAGGCACCCCAAAGAAGGGCTACCGCGCCGCCGATCTGCCACTCCTCCCCGGGAAGCGGGAAGCCGCCAGGTTGAGCCTCGGTGCGTCCGGGTAAAGGCTGCTTGGGGAGTCGGCGCTTGGCCCGCCCGGTCTGACCACAAGCTCAACCTCCGCAGCCCAGGCTGAGGCCAGCCCCAGCGGACTTGAAGGCCTGGGCTTGCCAAGGAGGTCCAAGGGGCTTGGGGTGACACCGCCCCCTTTCCTGCCCCCGGGAAAACCTCCTCTCCAGATCTTCAGCTTCCACCTGGTTCCAGCACCCACTGGGTGTCAGGCCCACCCATCCCCCTTGCTCTCAGCAGCCCCACAGGGCAGCTGGTGCCTACCCCAGGTGGGAGAGCGGAGGCTGCCGGGACAGCGCCCTGGGCATTGCCCTCTTTTAAGCCCGGCTCCGGAGTCCCCCGACCTGGAGGCAGGGGCTCGAGGTGCTTCCACCTTCTGGGGCTCCCTTCCCTGAGGCCCCCCAGCCAAGGCAGGGAGGATGTCCCGCTCTGATGAGAATCTGCATTTAGGAGAAAATGTAACAGTGATTTAGGGGGGAAAGTAACAGTGATTTATAGCTTAAAGCAAGGAGATTGCAAAGAGCCTTTTTTTTTCTTTAAGATTTATGTATTTATGCATACACAACTGGGGTGCAGGCCAGAGGTGGGGGGGGTAAGAGGATTCACCAGAGAGAGTGGGGAGCCGAACAGGCAGATCCACTAAGTCCACTGCTGAGGGGAGCAGCGGGGAGACAGGAGAGGTTGCAGGGCCATGTAGTCACCTCCCCGCCTGCCTGGGGTGGAACTCCTACGCAGCACCAAGGAGGGCGAGGTCTGTTTTTGTTTTTTTTTTCTTTTTTGGGGGAGGGGGGGGTCTGTTTTTTTATAAAACTTTTTTTAAATGAATTTGAATGGCACAGGAATAACTGCATTTCTTTTGACTTCAAGAAATATTTGTCCAGCTTTAGATAAGACTTCCTCACAAGTCCTGACCTCTCCTGTTCATCAATTTGGGGGGAAACTGCCAGAATTTTTTTTAAGTGCATATTCATTTTACACTACTTTTAGGTTTGCAGAAAAATTGTGGTGACACACCAAGGGTCCCCAAATTCCTCTCTGCTGTTGTTGACCATCAATTTGGGGGGAAACTGCCAGAATTTTTTTAAGTGCATATTCATTTTACACTACTTTTAGGTTTGTAGAAAAATTGTGGTGACACACCAAGGGTCCCCAAATTCCTCTCTGCTGTTGTTGACCTTCACAGCTCCTGTTCAAAACCAAACACTAACACAAGTTTGTTACTATTAACCAAACTCCAGACTTGATTTGAATTTCATGAGTTTTCCCATTAGCGTGGTGTCCTCTCTGTTCCAGACCCTGCATTCCTGCTAGCCGTGATACCTCTTTAGTCTTCCCAGCTGTTTTAAAAATTCCTCTTACTTACACAGACATGCGGATAACACAGGGTAGTCTAAGTGTGTGTGCATGTGTAAAACAGTGTCTGAAAATTCTAGAAACATCAGGGACACTTTTATTTTTGAATAACCTATTGGTTGGATTTGGAAATAATAAGCTCACTATTTTTCTCCAACCTCTAGACACCTTTTCAGGGGAATATAAAACCGTGTATTCAATCATTTGCCCAGAAAGAAAATGGAAATGGCAACAAAGAAATTTCCCTACAGAGCAACAAGCTATTTTTCCTAACCTGTCAGGTTTTGGGGACACTCAGTATAGAGTTGTTTCAGACTGTGCTTTTGAGAGTTTCACTGCAGATTTTAATTTTGAACTCATCCATGCTGCACATAGAGCTCTAGTTTCCTTTTTCCATCCTCGGTAGTACTTTATAGTATGATGAAGAGGTAGGCTTCCCCCCCACCTTTTTTTTTTTTAAAGATTAATTTATTTGTACATACAGAACTGGGATACAGGCCAGAGGCTCAGGGGCGGCGAGAGGATTCACCAGGGACAGTGGGGAGCAGAACAGGCGGATGGACGAAGTCCACTGCCGAGGGGAGCAGCGGGTGGGTCAGGAGAGGTCTGCCACACCATGTGGTCACCTCTGGGGCAGGCGGGGATCGAACTCATGTTGAAGTGGCTTTAGCTTCTTAGTGTAGTGCTTTAACCCGCTGCGCCACCAGGGAGGGCCGGCTTTTTCCCTTTTTATTCCTGTTCCTGTTGATGGATTTTTGTTTCCAGTGTTTTGCTAATTCAGACAATGTGCTCTGGGGTCTTCCTGGGGGCGTCTCCTGGCCTGTGCTTTTCTATGGGGGAGATGGGGTTGATGGGACAGTCATGAGCACATGAATCCTGGGAGCAGGCTACTGCCTTTGCTCCATGTCTGGAAATTCCTGGCCCCTGGACTAGCTCTCTGCCTCAAGTTCTCAGTCTTTTAAGTGGGGATGATGACCATTGTTGAATTGGAAGAGATGCTGGTTTCACATTGTTTTAGCTACTATTTTTGCTGCTAATCCAGAGAGCAAATTTATCTTTGAGAGTTTTTTTTAATACCCATGAGCAATTTTGGAAGTTCGACTAATGGGTATTAGGGGGAAGTATGAGTCCAGAGGGTCACTGACAGCTGAGGGGCACTTGTGTGGACCTGGGGAAATCCTGCAGGAGTTCCCCTTTAGGTGACTCTTGTTTCTTCCATTTGCTAGAGAAGGAAACCAAAACTTATAGCAAGGCCAGCAAGTTGCTCAGGGTTGGCTACATGCTAAGTCTGGGCTGTGAGAAACTTCGATTCCCAGGGAAATGAATTCTGGGTCCCACACACCTTACATCTGTGACCTGAGCACTGAAGTCTCTTGGAGCAAAATGACATTAAGACAGGAAGGCAAAATGACATTAAGACAGTTAGCACCAGCAGGTGCTCAGGAAGCACAGAAATCAAGCATCAGAACGAGGCTATGCCCTGCCTGGCACATTCCTTTGTCTTGCCCACCCCAGTGGAATGTCCGGCAGCCTACCTCACAGCCAAAGCTGGAAAAGCTTGGGACCACATGGCAGCCCCAGAAATGGCTCTCCGCGCCTTGCAGTGTCCAGGTCCTTAATTTTCCTAGTTAAAAAATAAAACAAGGCCCTCCCTGGTGGCGCAGCGGGTTAAAGCACAGCACTAAGAAGCTAAAGCCGCATCTGCATGAGTTCGATCCCCGCCTGCCCTGGAGCTGACCCACAGGGTGCGGCAGACCTCTCCTGACCCGCCCGCTGCTCCCCTCAGCAGTGTACTTCATCAGTCAGCCTGTTCTGCTCCCCACTCTGTCTCTGGTGAAGCCTCTCGCCACCCTTGAGCCTCTGGCCTGTACCCCAGTTCTGTATGCACAAATAAATAAATCTTTAAAAAATAAAAATAAAACAAAGCAACATTCAGTGCCAATCAGCAACTGACTTTACCTATGACAATTTTTTTAAAAGATATATTCATTTATGCATACAGAACTGGGGTACAGGCCGGAGGTGCAAGGGTGGCGAGAGGATTCACCAGAGACAGAGTGGGGAGCAGAACAGACCTGACTGGTGAAACACACTGCTGAGGGGAGCAGCGGGAGGGTCAGGAGAGTTCTGCTGCTCCCTGTGGGTCAGCCCTGGGGTGGGGATCGAACTCATGCTGAAGCGGCCACAGCTTGGCTGAGCTTCATGGTGCAGTGCTCCAACCCGTGTGCCACCAGGGAGGACCCACCTATGGCATTTTTTTCTAATTCCCCACCACCACTTTCTCTGTGTCCCCTGGAGTCCCCCACCTCTACCTCAGAGCCCAGAGCCCTCCGAATATTTGTTGATGTGCAGATTTCTGCAGGTGGTTTTACATTAGCGAATTATGTAAACCTGCTATGTAAATGTACCTTGGACTTTTTTAATTAAAAAAAAGTTACTTTAATTATAGGAAAATTATAGGAACCCTCCCTGGACTTATCACCTTGATTTGACAGTTAATTGTTTTTTGAAGTAGCAGATGTCATAACAGCTCCCCACTACATCCCTCGGGTGCACACCCAAAGCCGTCATAATTCTGTGCTCCTGTCTTGAGACTGTAAAAGAAGAATTCTTCATGGCATCTCATTCGCAGAGCAAATTCAGATTTCTGCAGCGTGGCGGGGATGAAGCCCGCTGCCTGCGGCTCCCCGCGTGCTGTCTCTGGGGCCCCCAGCTGCTAGGAGGCCCGGGCTGGGGCAGCAGTCTGACTCCGTGCCCTGGAGACTGGCATTAGGAGCAGCTTCCCTGGGCGCCTTGGTCTGTGCTCACGTTGCCGCTGCAGCTGGTGTCCCGGGCTCCCGCCCCTTCACCTGGCATGGCTCTGCCTCTCTGGGCTTGTGTGGCTGCTGCGAGGCCTTAAGCTGAGACGGCCAGGGGGTGTGACCCGTGTCAGGTGTGTGCACTGGACCCTCTTGGCCACCCCTACGGATGCTGCTCCTTGAGCACCTGCTGTGTACGTGATTCACACATCTGACACATCTATGTAGCCCCTACTGTGTGCCAGGCAATGCTCTAAGTGTGTACCAAGTCCCTGCCCTCACGGAACCCCCTTCCAGCACAGGTGCAATACTTTAAGGGGCATAAAGTTGGGGGGCTGCCCTCCCTGACTTTCCCCTGACGCACAGTTGGGAGAGGAAGTAGTGTGCTTTGGATGAGGTGTGGGGTTCAGTGAGCAGGTCCGTGAGGTTCCCTCTGAGGAAAGTTTTAGCTGCGTTCCCCTTTCAGCCACACGCGAGTTTCCAGGACAGTGCAGGCTCCATTAGAAAAGGACAGCTTCACTAGGAAGAGGAGAAGGCACAGGGAGGCCCCTCCACAGTCCCAGGAGAGCTGCATTTTACCAGTACAGAAATTGTACCAGAACATTCTTTTGGAGAGGGGTTCCTTCCTTTGTGGAATTATTACCTATTGCTAAGTGAATTACTTCTAGGGTGCGACCAGTTTGATCTGTAAGAACAGGCAATTCTCTAAAATGGTCCTCCATCTCCATACCCCTAGCTCTAGTCCAGGACAACGGCTGCTTCTTGTAGCCTTTGTATGACTGACGAGTTCATGCCCCTTACCTCAGCCAGGTTTGCGGGCTTTTCAATTCTGTAGCTGGTTTAATGTTAGTCATCTCCCCTCTCAGTTCCAGTTTCTGGTCCTGTGACACCTCCATCCCGAACTTCCTACTCCAGCCTCCCTTAAGAGGCTGGGCATTGGTGGGCTTAGTGGTGGGGTCAGTGAAGAGGAATGGGCACTTCCGGTGGGGCCCCCCACTCTGGGCATTACACCTCCAGGGGTAGACCTGAATAGGTGACTTGATATCTGAACCAGGAAGAGCAGGTGACCGTTGGCATATGGGCAGGAGCTGGGGATCCCTGCCCCAGAGGGCTAGAAGAGCCTCAAAATAGGGTCAGTGGGTGGGGCTAGAGACCCCAGCCCCAAGCAGCCTCTACTGCTGGGTCACCCTGAAATGTGGCCTGCACCCGCCCTATAGGATTCAGGGCCTGGCTGCCGGCTTCCTGCCTTTGTACCACCTCAGGACTTTTCTGGAGAAAGATAAAAGCTGGCTCACTGGAGTTCTGGCAGCAACCAGCATAGAGGGCAAAGAAAGGCCGCCCTCGTTTTCCCTTCCCCCACCCCCCTGCAAAGATGGGGGGTAGGTAGTATACAGGTTCCACCTTTGAGCAACTCACTGCAACTTCTGCAAAATGAGGCTGCAAACGTCCACTTGTGGTGACAGGGTAACTGCAAGAGCGTGACCCTCCTCGTGAGAACCCACATCCACACCTGTGAGCCTAAGGCAAGTGAAAGCCCCCTGTGCTTCATTTTCCTCCAATGTAAAATGGACTTAGCCATTCTGGCCAAGCAAGGAAACATTTAGAAAATGCCAGGTGTATGTCCGATAACTGTCATCCCTGATCCCACCATAGGTGATCTCTGGGGACTGACTCCTTTCTTTCACTTTGCAGAACAATCTGCAGGTTCTTCCATGTGACAGTCTGAAGCAGAATCTCGTTCCTTTTTGTGACCATGTAATATTCCACACTGGTTATAACACTACTTTGAACAAGTCATACATTTTTTTTTTCTAAAGATTTTATTTATTTATGCATACAGAACTGGGTTACAGACCAGAGAGAATTCACCAGAGATAGAGCGGGGAGCAGAACAGGCAGATCAATGAAGTACACTGCTGAGGGGAGCAGCGGGCGGGTCACAAGAGGTCTGCTGTGCCATGTGGGTCACCTCCGGGGCAGGGTATTGAACTCACACTGAAGGTCTGTGGCCAGCTTCCCAGTGCTGCGTACCAACCCTCTGTGCCTCCGGGGAGGGCACTGAACACGCATTTTCAATCCTTCGGGTCCACTGACTGGTCGCATGGTAACTCCTTACCCTTTCGAGAAACTCCAGGCTAGTGTCTAAAGCAGCTGCATCCTTTTACAGCCCCACAAGAAATGTAGGTGCTTCCCAGTTCTCCCCTCTCCTGGCCAACACTGCTTTCTCTTTCTTCTGGTTAGCTCTGGCATCTTCTGGGGGTGGGCACCGCCATACTGCTCTCCCGGCGACTGATGAAGTGCAGGAGGCCTCCCTGTGTTCGCTGGCCATCTGGCTGGCCGTCTTTCTTGGAGAACTCCATTCAGTCTTTACACATTTTTAAGTGGGGTGGTCTTTCCATCACCGACTTGCAGTGGACAAGGCAGACCAGCTCCTGACTCATTAGGGCCCAAATAGTAATAAAGAGTGAAGGAGGGAGAACCAGAAAGCAAGGCTTTGATGTCAAGGGCAGGGCCGATGTTTGAGTGTACGGCCAGCTTTCAGGGGACCAAGGTCCTCTCTTAGACCTCTGGCCAACATGTGTGATGACACTGGTTTACAGAAGGTCAGAAGCCCAAGTCCTGCAGTTCAGACGCGGCTCAGATTGAAGACAAAGCTGCTGTAGATTCTTGGCTAGCCCTAGCTAGACAGAGGGTACTTTTGATCATATGCTCAACTGAACCCACTTAAGACCACATGTCTTCATATTTAATACTATGATAATCATTTCTTAAACATTTTTTGTATAGAAGAACTGGGGTGCAGGCCAGAAGTGCAGGGCATGAAAGGATTCACCAGAGACAGAGTGGGGAGCAGAACAGGCAGATCTACTGAAATCCACTGCTGAGGGGAGCAGCGGGTGAGACAGGAGAGGTCTGCTGCGCCATGTGGGTCAGCTCCCTGGCCGGGATCAAATTCAGGCCTCAGAAGAGATAGTGCTGAGACTTAACCCTAGGCCACCAGGGAGGCCCCTAAGGTCACCATTTTATTTAAAGGTTTTTGTTTCTTTGTTTTTTTAATGACTGCAACACTTACCAGCAAAGCTATAACAGAATCACTAACAGTTCATTCCTGGTGGCCTTAAAATCCTATAGATGATCCCTTTCATTCCAGTATTTAAACCATTTCTATCAACAATTATACATGATCATGCATGTCACTGTCATTCTTAGCATATCTTTTCTGTATAGTTAGGGATATCTACGACCTGCTTCCCAACTATAAGCAACATGAAAAACTTGGCAACCAACTGAAATAAAAACAAAAACAGTGGAATTTAAATTTTTCTAGAAACAACTGATGATAAATGACAGTATTAAACCATGTCTAATTTTAAGATATTTAAACTCATTTCCTTATTCTTTTTCCATTCCCTTTACACATCTTTTTTGGAAACTTTTATAGTTGTTTTTTATGGAAGAAACCAGTTAAAATCAGACTTTATCCGTACATATTATCAAAATAGGCAAATATTAAATAAAAAATTATGAAGACTTTATTATTAGAGCAATTAAGCAAAATGTTACATTTTCTACTTAGGAAGATGCTTTTAACTAGTCTACTTCCTCTTCAGTAGAAATTGTTTAAATAAACAAGGCATAATTTTATAATAGCCTGCTGTATTGACATATGGCAAAAATTCCTGAGTTCCAAGATGATTAAAGATTGAAGAGAGATAAATCAGAAAGAGAGCGCGGGAGCAGAGAGCACGAGAGTCAGCAAGAGTGAGCACTGAGCACTGCTAAGTAAAGTCCTCACAGCTCACCACCCCCCCACACCCCCCTCCCACCCCGTGTTTGCAAGGTCTGACCCTATTGTTTCTCCAGCACCAACTTCCTCTGCTTATTCTTGCTCCCTCCAGCCTAATGACAGCCCTCCTTCCTGTTCTTTAGACACTTAGGCATGATCCAACCCCAGGGCCTTGGCACTTTTCTAGAAGGCTCTTCCAGTATGCAAGTGGTTCCTTCTCTGCTCACACTCATTGCTCCATTGTGTCCTCAGGGAAGACTCGTGTCCTGTCCTCACCATCTGAAAATCACACTCATGCCCCATCTCTATCCCCTTCCCTGTTTTATCAAATGGTGTTAAGGGCCCTCCCTGTTGGTGCAAGGGGTTAAAGCACAGCACTGTGAAGCTCTCCGCAGCTCTACAGCATGAATTCGATCCCCAGCCTGGAGGGAGGTGATTCACAGGGCGCAGCAGACCTCTCCTGTCTCGCCCACTGCTCCCATCAGCAGTGCATTTCAGTCAATCCACCTGTTCTGCTCCCCACTCTGTCTCTGGTGAATCCTCTCACCCCCCAGCATCTCTGGCCTGTACCCCAGTTTTCTGTGTGCGTAAGTAAATAAATCTTTAACCAAAATTATGCTAAGTGCTGTGCCTTCCACAGGCGACCTGGTGAGCCTCCCCTGGACGTGGGCCGGGTCCCTTGGCTGGGCCATGCCTTGGAGTTTGGAAGAGATGCTGCCAGCTTCCTCACTAGGATGAAAGAGAAGCATGGTGACATCTTTACCGTAAGTACCTCTTGTACCTCCAGCAGCTGGGCCTGTCATCCCTGGTGTTTACTGGCTCCTCCAACATCTGTATAGACGAACCTGCCCATCTGTCATCATGAGGTGCTTCAATCAACTCCCGGCCCTCTGGCTGTCCCACTACACAGCCGACGCTTAGCCAACACCCGCCCCTCCTTATCCCACTGGCATCTCTCCGCCTTGCGCTGCATCATTCAGTAGCGACCTAATGCTCATGTGTCCATGCGCCTCTGTCCATCTGTCCGACCTCTATCTAGCCTGTGCGTCCATTCATCGAGCACCCATTCTCCCGCCTGTCAACTCAGTTGGCTGCGTCCTTCCACCCTCCGTCGGCTCACCATCCACTCATGTACTCCGTTTTCATCAAACCTCCACCTGCTCACTCATAGTCTAACTTGAACTGCCTGTCCCTCCTTTGGCCATCATTGTGCTCCTTTGTCACCTGAATGTATCCGGTGTTCTTGCACTCACGTAACTAACATCTGTCCCACGTCCATCCATATGTTCAGTTTCCACCAACCCCGTTCTTCCACTTATGCACCTACTTTTCCAAACGTCTGTCACTACCCACCTAAGGTTCAGTCATCTACCGGCTCTATCTGCCAGTCAGTAAATGGGACTGAAGTTCCAGCCCTTTATTCAAGTTGGTGTCCCTGGTAACTAACCCCCTAAAGTGCTTTCCCAAAGTTAATATCATTAGTATCAAAAGAGAAACCCTCCTCACTTACAACACTTATGGAATCCCATGGCTTTGGGAAGCTGGGAGATGGGATCCTGGATGAGTCCAGCATATATAAGGAATATATTTTGATCTTCCAAGTGACAGATGCACATTTCCTGTGAATCACAATATCACAGACACACCCAGCATCCACCTGTGCTCCCTTGTGTGGGCCGGCTCCTGGCTGCTAAACTATTTAAACTACGCAGAGAACCACAGCAAGCGTCAAAGAGTAGGGTGGTTCCAGAAAACCCTGAATTCCTGTCCTGGCTTTGCCTCTGCTTAGCCATGTGGGCACATTATGTGCCTTTGTGAAGCCTCACTGTTCAGCGTATCTGGACAGAGACTGCTCCCTACCTCACAGGTGGTCGTGCGGGTAGGTGAGAGATCATTGTCCTTCTACGCCTGCTGGGCCCGGTACCTAGCGGGGGAGAGGCCCAGGACCCCCGCGCGCGGTCATTCTTCACTGTTCCCCTGACTCCATCCCCACCGACTTCGCACAGGTGCTGGTGGGGGGCAGGTATGTCACGGTCCTCCTGGACCCACACTCCTATGACACTGTGGTGTGGGAGCCGCGCACCAAGCTGGACTTCCACGCCTATGCCGTCTTCCTCATGGAGCGCATCTTTGACGTGCTGCTTCCACACTACAGCCCTGGCGACGAGAAGGCCAAGATGAAGCCGTGAGTAGCTGAAGGTGACGCCCGGGGCAGGCAGGCTTCTTCTGCGTAGCCGAGCCCCAGGCACTAGAGCTGTCGCCACCGCAGTGTCCGATGAGGACAGCTTGTTTAAAGAAAATAAAATGAAATAAAAACAACCCAACGAAGTGGGCAGAAGAAGAGCTCCTGACTTTCAAGGGGCAGCTCTGATGTTAGCAGGAAAGACCAGGGTTCCAGACAGCCAGTCACGCACTCAAATTCACATCCCAGCTTCGTGGCTTTGGGCAAATCACTTCCTGGGCGAGAGGCAGGTCGCTTTCTGCTCTGCTCCACTTGCAGAATGGGTGTCAAAGGGTGACACAGAGTTGCTGAAAGATGATTGTGCTGAGCACAGCAAATGGTAGCTCTTGTGTGGACGGCGACAGTATACTGTCACCTCATGGAAGCCAGGCTCCCGGGGGAGGAGCCCTGAGGGAGGGTACTTCCCTCAGTTGCATTCTCACCCAGCGTTGTTCCTGCTCAGGACTCTGCTCCACAGAGACCTCCAGGCGCTGACAGAGGCCATGTACACCAACCTCCGCGCTGTCCTGCTGGGTGACGCCACGGAGGCGGGCGGTGGCTGGCAGGAGATGGGGCTCCTGGATTTCTCCTACAGCCTCCTGCTCAGGTGAGCCCGAGCAGCCCCTCTCTCCTGAGGGGAGCTGCAGGATCCCCTTCACGTTACTCTAGTCTCATCTTTCCACACATCCTCAGAGAGCCCTTTCCTGACAGGCTTAGTGCGGGGCTTCACTCCCTTCCTGGTGGAGCCCTGTGGTGTTTGTGACCGTGTCCCCTGGCGCCACCTAGAGGGCACGAGTGTGCTCGCACCCTGAGGGTCTCGGTCGGCTCTGCCTGATGTTGGTGTGGTGCAGTCGCCCAAGGGGCCCTCACGGCCACTGGAGACTTCGTGAGCTTCTTGGGTTTGGGTTTATTTTTGGCTTGTTTTTCATTGCCTATGTTTGGTAGAAGTATGTGTACAGGAAAGAAACAGTGCAAGCAGGATGACAAACGTTGACCATGTCACATAGACCACAGGGCCCCGCGGACACTGGGCCGCCCGGCCAGCTCACGTCATCCCTGGGAGGCAACTCCCTGTTGTTTCAGGATGAAAAAGCATCCGAGTTTTGTATGTATTTCCCCAAAACTTGATAGGTCAGTTCAGTATGTTGTTAGGAAAACGCCACTGACCAGATAAAACCAGTGGGCCGAGTCAGGTCTGCGCCTTCCAGTGCTGGCTGTGGGAACGGCGACCTCCCTCTGGGGGTGAGGGGCCCAGGGCCTTCCTTTTGGGGGGGCAGAGGCTCCAGTAGGGCCTTTGGGTTAGACTGTGAGGAGAGCTGCTTCCAGCAGTTCTGAAGGAAGGATCGCTTCCTCCTGGTCCTGAGGGAGAGGCAGGTCACAAGCAGTCCATCTGGGGACGGGCCGGGAGTGGGGTGCAGGGGAGGGACATCAGCCCGCCTGGCTCAGCAGGGAACCATGGTGCTCAGCGTCCTCAGGACTAAGTTATCCAGTAAATTCTAGTTATCCATCTATCCCTCATCCCTCTACCCACCCACATTCCCGGCTACACATCTGTCTGTCTGTCCACCCTCCTGACTGTGCATCTAGCCACCTACCCTTCTGTCTGTCTGTCCTTCCACCCATCCGTCCAGCCACCCACCCCTCCACCATCATTATCCTTCCATCCATTCATATCCATCCATCCACCATCCACCCACCATCTATTCACCCACCATCCATGCATCAACCCGACATTCACTGCAGCTCTACACTGCCCTTGCACTGTGGAGATGCCAAGAAGACTGGACAGGCCCACTCCTTCTTCTTGAGAAAATCCCTCTCCTGGGGCAGTCAGGGTGAGATTTGCTCCGCAGGAACAGATCAGGGCTTCAGTGACCTCTCTCTGCACAGGCCCCAGTCCCTCTCCCAACACGGAAAAAGTGAAAACCTGTGGTTTCCCTCCGGGACTGAGGCCAGTGGGGCTGGGCCCCTGGAGCCTTCAAAAGTGGCTGCTGGCAAAAACATTCTTTGGGAACATTCCGTGTGTGCCTGTACATGTGAGTGTGTGGGTGGGCGTCGCAGCAAGGGAGCACACTGGCTCCTGTGTCTCGCCCTTGCTCCCTGCCCTCTCCTGTTCAGATCCCGAGGGCCCCTCAGGTCAACCTTCTCGCCATTGCCCCTTGTCCTGCCCTGCCCTGTACTGTGTGCCCTGCCAGCTCCCCACCTGCTCGGCCTGTCGCCTCGCACGCCAGCTCCAGCCCTGGTCAGGCCCCTGATTCTGGCTGTGGCTGCAGCCAGATCTCACCCAGCGGGCCTCTGCCCGATGCTGCCTCCTCCGGGGAGCCTGCCTTGACTGCTCTTCCTGCCCCCCACCCCTCCCTCTGTGCTACCTCCTCTGTGCAGCCTCATACCTCCTTGCTGCTCTTCATCACCCCACGGCCTCCCTGGCTTCACGTGCTGGCACCGGCTCTCCTGCTGCCTTGCACTCCCTCCCTCTGGTCTCTCCGTGTTGACTTCTGTCCCTCTGGTTTCCACTTCACAGCGAGTGAGCACCCCCTCTCACCCCTCCATGTTCCACTTTCTGTTTCTTGTACCTCCTGGTACCAGCTGATGCCAGCTCATGCCCTCGTATCGCTCACCTACTGTCAGTCCCCCGGGCGCGGCTGGACTCCCCACTCAGGGCAGACTGGGGCTCGGAATAGGAAAAGCAAGAGGGAAGCAAAGCCAGGTGCTGCCATGGGGTTGGGCCAGGTTTGGTCAGGGGCCCTGACCTGCTGTTTGCTGCCCCAGAGCTGGCTACCTGACCCTCTACGGAGTCGAGGCCCTGCCACGTACTCCCCAGAGCCAGGCCCAGGACCGCGCACACTCGGCCGACGTCTTCCACACCTTCCGCCAGCTCGACCTGCTGCTCCCCAAGCTGGCGCGTGGCTCCCTGTCTGCGGGTAAGCACCCTGGGGGCACAGGTGGGTGGGGGGAGAGATGGAGGGGACGGAGAAGGGGCCCAAGTTCAAGGGAAGGGCCACGGGCCCTGGGAGGAAGGACACTGCCCGGCCCTGGGCCAGTAAGACCCCGTCTCTGGGGCTGGGCAAGTGGAGGGAACAGGGCTGAGCCAAGTCGAAGGCTCTTGGTGGGGTCTTGGATTCAGGACTTCTGGGGTGGGCGCTGGGAAGTGTGTGCTCATTTTTGTGTTTTAAGATTTTTTAAAGTTGTTTGCCAGTAGTTCATGCTGGTTGTAAGAAATTCAAGCAATACAGAATATTCAGAAGAAATGATAAGAGTACTTTACTCTTCCTCCACCCCCACCTCGCCACTCCCCTTCACAGAGGTAGCCTTTACTGTTAGGTTGGAGGATGTCCTGGCAGCGCCTTCTCTGAAGACACACACTCACACACACACAGTCGTGTGCTTTTCTAAATATTATTTTCTAATTTTTAAAAGATTTATTTATTTATGCATATAGGACTGGGGTACAGGCTAGCGATGCAGAAGCGGTGAGGATTCACCAGAAACAGAGTGGGGGGCAGAACAGGCCAACTGACAAAGCACACTGCTGAGGGGAGCAGCCGGCGGGTCAGGAGAGGTCTGCTGCGCCATGCGGGTCACCTCCGGGGTGGGATAGAACTAAAGTGGCTTTAGCTTCTTAGTGCTGTGCTTTAACCTGCTGTGCTACCAGGGAGGGCCTTTGTTTTCTATTTTTAAGGGTTGGCTTTTCTTTTCTGACTGAGGAATAATTTGTATACAAGGAAGCACATAAGTCCTAAATGTGTGCTTTTAGGCAAAGATATTTCATGCTGCTTCCCAGCTAATACCCACCCTCTAGAGGTATCTGCTGAATGGGTTGTTTTGACCTTAGATTAATTTTACTTGTTCTTGAATGTCCTGTGAATAGAATCATATAGTGTGTACCCTTTTGTGTCTGTTTTCTTTCACTCATCTTCATATTTGTGAGATTCATTCAGGTTGTCTTGTATCGCAATGGTCTGTTATTTTTCACTGCGGTATAATATTTCATCAGGGGACTATAGTCATACATTGCATAAAGACTTTTCAGTCCATAATGGACAGGCTAGGTGTACAATACATTGTACCATCTGGGTCTGTGGGTTTCCCTTTTATGATGGTCACAAGATGAACTTGCCCAACAACAAATTTCTCAGACCGTATCCTTGTCATTAAGCAATATGTGACTGTATAATACAATTTCTCCTTTCCCCAGTTTGGGCCTGACATGAACATCTTTTCCTCTGTTTTTGGTCCACCTGTGTCCTCACGTCTCTTAGTTATCAGGCCTGTGCTTATGTAACCTTGAAGTACCCCTGGAGGATTTGTTCTGCATGAGTTTTCACTGAACTTGGTCTCCAGAACATGTCAACCACAACTTATGAAAACCCTCCTGAGAAGGCATTCAGTCTCTGCAAATAGCTTCTGCCTGATTCGTTACGCAGGGATCACCAGTACCCACGGGCTGCACTGTCCCCTGGTTCACTGTGCCACAACCTCCCTGCAGAGAAGAACCCCACGGGGCCCTGCCCCAGTATACAAATCCTAGTCCTACCCTGGTCCATATGAGTCAAATCTCCAGGAAGGACTGTGAACTGCCTGTTGGATAAGCCGTGTGTCCTGGTGTCAGACCCTTGCAACAAGAATCCCCACTCGGCTACTCCCTGCCGGCGATCTTAGCTGAGTCCTGAGACTTCTTTTGGCCCCAGGTCCTTGCTGTGCAGGAGTGTCTAAACTGAAGAACAGCAGGAGCTTCCTAGAGGTGGCCATCAGGATCAAAGGAGGAAATACGAGAAGAACACTGTTAGTGGGACACTTTCTATGTGCCAGCGAGCAGGCTGAGAGTTGTTTCTTGAAGGGCTCAGAATAGCTCATCCTCTCTTTTCTTTTATTTATATGATGAAACAAACCTTGAATGCATTTGACTGCTTAAATGCCGCACTAATGTGTCCTGCTTCTGGTAGGCAGGTCCTGTCAAGCATCTCGGAGGGCTGCTCTACAGAGATGACAACATGCACCAGGAGCATGTCTGTGTACGTGAAAAAAGTTATGAAAAAAAGACTTTCTTTCCTATTTGCATGTGGTGTTTTTTAAACCTCGCATAGCTGTCTGCATATTCTTCCCTGTAGTACAAATATTTTCTAGAGGCATTGGCCAATGCAATTAAATAAGAGAAATTGTCACTGATATAATACTGGGTAAGGAAAACAAAAATTCTATACTATATTTGGAAAGCCCCAGAAAATCAATGGCAAAAGGAATTCAGAGTGGAAAGAATCTAGCAAAGTGGACAGGTAGAAAATTAACAAATTTTGGGCCCTCCCTGGTGGCGCAATGGGTTAAAGCGCAGCACTACGAAGCTCTCTGCAGCCACTGCAGCATGAGTTCAATCCCCAGGCCAGGGGGGTGGCCATGGGCAGTAGGCCTCTCCTGAGTCTTCCGCTGTCCCTCTCAGCAGTTTCCTTTGTCGATCTGCCTGTTCTGCTCCCCGCTCTACCTCTGGTGAATCCTCTCACCCCGGGGCCTCTAGCCTATACCCCAGTTTTTGTGTTCATGAATGGATAAATTAAAACAAAAAAAAAAAAAACGAAAAAGAACAAATTCAGCTGACTTTCTTGCCTTTGCTATCTGTTGTTAGCCCTCCTCTCTCATAGATTTCTGTAATTGTTTTCTTGTGTGTGTGTGTGTGTGTAATATAGTATTTCCTTGCTCTTACATCGCTTTTATCATCTGCTGATTTTATTTTTCTTTGACAGCTTCCTAGAAGTGGGCTTGTCGGATCAAAGGGCAGACCCATTAACATTTTTATTGCCTACTGTGCATCTTGTCCAAGCCATGGAGGAGTTCCTCTGGCTCCCCGTGCAGCTCCCTCCCCACCAGATGTTATCGGTCTTTCCACTTGTTTGCCAATCTGATGGGCAAAGGAGGGTAATTTGTTTTAATTTGCATTTTCCCACAACCTTGTCCGACATGCAGTTATCAGCCTTTAAATCCTTGTCAGTCTAATGGACAAAAAAGGGCCTTTGGCTTACGGGCTTTTCCCTGACAGCCGTGATGAAACTTCTTTTTGTTTCAGCCATTTTTTCCCAAAGATTGATTTATTTATGCATGCAGAACTGTGGTACAGATCAGATGTGTGGGAGTGAAAGGGGCTGAGAGGAGTCACCAGGGACAGAATCGGGAGCCGAGCAGGTAGATGGACGAAGTACACTGCTGAGGGGAGCAGCAAGCGAGGTCTGCTGTGCCATGTGGGTCACCTCCAGGGCTGGGGAATCAAACTCGTGCCACAATGGCTGTGATAGCTTCACAGCACTGTGCTTTAATCTGTTGTGCCACCAGGGTTGGCCTACAGGCTTTTTTTTTTTTTTTTTAAGATTTATTTACTGGCCCTCCCAGGTGGCGCAGTGGGTTAAAGCACAGCACTAAGAAGCTTAAGCCACTTCCGCATGAGTTCGATCCCCGCCTGCCCCGGGAGGTGACCCCATGGCGCGGCAGACCTCTCCTGACCCGCCCGCTGCTCCCCTCAGCAGTGTGCTTCGTCCATCTGCCTGTTCTGCTGCCCACTCTGTCTCTGGGGAATCCTCTCACCCCCTTGCACCTCTGGCCTGTACCCCAGTTCTGTATGATAAATAAATAAATCTTTAAAAAAATAATTAAAAAATAATGTGTTAGTTCACTGTTTACCCCGCTTAGTGGGCATGGAGGAGATCTTATTGTGAATCTGACTTGCATTTCTCTAATGATTAATAATGTTTGGCATTTAGCAGCCATTTTTTATTGGCCATTTGTATATCATTTATGGAGACATGTTTGTTCAAGTTCTTTGAACATTTTTTTAAAATTGGGTTGTTTTGCTGTTGCTGTGTTCTAGGCTTCCTTTATATATTCAGCCTACTGGGCTCTTATCAGATATATGATTTGCAAACCCGTCCTCCCATTCTGTCTGTTTATTTCACATTGCATTGCTTTATAAAGTCATCCCTGAAAGTTGCACTTACAGCAATGGCCAAGACCTGCAGTTGCGCTGTCAGGCCTCAGAGAATGCCAGTCACCGCAAAGTCCGGGTTCAGCTCCCATTTGAGGGAGCTGTCGCCTCACTGCCATGGATTCCGCCCTCCCTGCACCCACACTCCTGCTCGAGGTATCCACAGGCAGGGCCTCCTGAGAGGTCTGGCCAGCCAAGGCTCAGGTGGGGGACCTGGGCATCCTGGGGGGACTGTTCAGTGCCTGAAAAATTGGGCAGCAGGAAAATAATGTTTTTCGGGGGCTCACTGCTTTACATTGAGAAGCGTGTCGCCCGAAAAGCTGTTAGGAGACTGAGGAGAAAGCACACAGGGCATGTTATTTGGAAATGTCACTAATATTCTTAGGACAAATAAGCTGAGCTTGGGTTGAGCACGCTGTCAGACACCCTGGTTGTGTGTGGGGTGAGACCTCTGGGTGGGGGATCCTTTGGAAGCACAGCTTGGTGGTTCAAAAGTCAATGCTGTGGTTTCTAGTACTTGGAATTCGTCACCCAGGGCAACTTCCACTTTCCCCGAGTGGTTCTGGAAAAAGCGAATTTTGCAGGCTCTCCCTGGTGGCGCAGTGGGTTAAAGCACCACATTATGAAACTCTACGAGTTCCACCCCCAGTCGGGGAGCTGACCCACATGGCATGGCGACCTCTCCTGACCCACCCGCTGCTCCCCTCAGCAGTGTACTTCATCAGTCGGCCTGTTCTGCTCCCCACTTTGCCTCTGGTGACTCCTCTCACCCACCACACCTCTGGCCTGTACCCCAGTTCTGTAAGCATAAATAAACAAATCCTTAAAAAAAAAAGCAGATCTTGCATTTGTAAGTAGGTATTATACACGCAAGCACAGCATCAGCCTGACCGTTGGCACCATAAGCCACAAGTGTCCACATCTCTCCTGGCCTTGGGCCACACGTCTGGGTCTGTAAGGACAGAGCCAGCTCCAGCTGCCTGTCCTGAGGCCACGCACGTGGCTATCTGCGTCCTGGTGATTGAGACCCAGTGACCTTGAGCCCGCTGCCCTTCAGAGATGCCTGTGGCCCCTCCACAGCGATAGACGTTTCTTACTAACACGCTAACCTTGGCAAAGCCAGAGGTTCCCCACAAACAGCTGGACTCTCAGCCTCCGCAGGCCTCAGCTCCTGGCCCGGCTGCCGGCCTTCTCCTCAGGCCGAGGGGGTGTCTGTGGGGCTGCGTAGCGGCCATCCCATGTAGCTCGAGTTCCCCACGAGCTCTCACTGATGCTTCTCTCTCATGGGCTTGCCCTGGAGGTCATGGACACCCCAGAGCAGCCTGCCCCTCCTGATGACCCCTGCTGTCTCTGGGGTCTCCCGAGTGAAGCCGTGTTGAGTCCCCTCCTGCCATAAAGAGGCACGGTGCAATCCACACGTGTCTACTGAGCAGGGGCTGAGTCAGGTGCCGGGACTTGGGCGACTAAGCCAGACAAAGCTGGCTCCGCTTTCAGGGCGGAGAGGTCACAGGCTGCCAGCATAAAATGGTTCTACTGGGGTCTCCTGGTGGAGGGGCCACCTGTAACCCCGCCTCTGTGCTCTGTCCCTGCAGGGGATAAGGACCGCGTGTGCAGGGCCAAGGGCCGCCTGTGGAAGCTGCTGGCCCCAGCCAAGCTGGCCACCCGGGCACACAGGAGCAGCTGGCTGGACAGCTACCTGCTGCACCTGCAGGAGATGGGCGTGTCGGAGGAGATGCAGGCGCGGGCGCTGGTGCTGCAGCTCTGGGCCACCCAGGTGGGCGCGGGGCACCGGCGGCCCCTGCGGGTGCACCGTGTGGGCGTGCGTCTGAGTGTGTGCGTGCACGTGTGGCCAGGGTCCATCTGTGCGTGTGGGCGTGCATCGCCCGGCCCAGGAGTTTCCAGCAGCCAGCAGCAGCATGGCCAGGATGACCCTTGCAATGCTCATTTTTAAATTTACAAAAAATGCCAACCTACAGAAAAGCATATGGAGGCCTGCGTGAACGCATGGGACACTTCACCTTGGCATCTCAAACGTTCACAATTTACCATTTTTGCTTGCTCTTTCTCCCTCTCTCTCCTACTGTGATTTTTTTAAAGATAATATAATCGTTTATTTTTCCATCATGTTGTGCCTTTTTCCATCTCAGTTGTAATCCCCGTGGGCTTCCCATCACCAAATCATCCGTGCGCCATCACCAGAGTGCAGACTGTGATTATTTTATTGAGCCATGTGAAACTAGCGACAGACACCATGCCTCTTTACCCCTAATCACACCGGCAGGCATTTCCTCGGGTCAAGAATATTCTCCTAGCTGACCGCAGTGAGGCCATCAGACTCGGGACAGACCCGAGATGTGGGCTCGTGGCCTGAGGCTCCTCCTGATGTCCCTGTAGCCGGTCGCCTCAGTATCGCCCTTTAGGGTCTGGTCCAGTGCGTGATCAACCGTACATTTAGTCCTTCTGCCTTGTTAGTTTTTTTTTAACATGGGACCGACTCTGTGCCTTTGAAGATCCTGGCATTAAAATGTGCAGACCAGATTACAACTGAGACGAAAAAGAAAGTACAAAATGATGTAAAGGTAAACTATTATATTTAAAAAAAGTTGTGCAGACCAGCATTTTGGCCTTGTTCGGACGTTCCACCAAGACCCTGCTCCACGGCTGCTTCTGTCGCTTGTTGCAAAGACCCTGTTGCTGATGTTTTAGCTGGAGTGGAGGAGGGCGTGCAGCAGAAGTCAAGGATCAGTACAAGGTGATGGTGCAGGGCGGTGCAGAGAGGGATTATGGGGGTCTTTGCTGGTCAGGACGGTGAGGACCTCTCTGAGGAGGAGATGCATGCGGCCTGGAAGACAGGAAGGAGCTAGTTCTGGGGACTCGGGGAAGATGTGGGGCTTGCAGTATTCCAGGCAGAGGAAACAGCGTTCCTTGGAATGGCTGTCAGCGAGCAGTAGAGATGTCGTTGCAGCATGAGGAGAGGAAGTGAGACAGGACAGAGATCTCCTGCAGGTCCGGCAGTAAGGGCTTGGGGTCTTTCTCTGGGCAGCGAGAGCCTTGCCAGGGTCCAAGCACAAGTGGGACAGGGTCTGAGGGCCAAGGGCGGAAGCAGGAGCACGGACGGGGAAGCAGGCCCCGGGGAAGCCATATGGCAGATAGACAATGGAAACAGGGACAGTCTCACCACCGGCTTGGTGGCTTGGTGGCGGACCGGTGCCGGGGAGAGAGAGCAGGTGTGAGGAGGCTGGTCCCAGGCCTGGTCCCGCCCGAGGCCTCGCTTCTCTTGGCTCTACCTGAGTCACGGCAGTTGCCAGGCTGGCGTTTCTGGGTAATTCCTCTCCCATCGACTGGAACTTATTTTTAGTTTTCTGTCAGATCCATTAACTGTCCTTGCAGGCAGAGGTTGGCAAAGGGCAGGAGCTGGGTTTAATTAGCAGTTAGGGCCCCGTTAGGGCCTAATAACATATTTATGGGCAGAAACTTGGAGCTCCAAACTGTCCCCAGAAATGACCCTTCAGCATATCTGGACACGGGCCCGGGGGTGCAAGTGGAAAAACATCTAGGGTACAGCTGTGGGAGTGGGGGGGGGTGGGAGCTGGAGGGCATCGTCTGAGGCCAAGTCATTGGCAGTGTCCAGGATGCTGGTAGGTGGGGAGACCGCTCGGAGCCTGAGTCCAGAGAGCGGCCGACACCTGGAGTCTTCACAAGGCTCTGTCACCTGGCTCTGAATCCTGATCTTGCCATTTCCTGGCAAGATCCTTTTAGTCCTTTAGCCTTAACTTTCCTGTGCTCGGTTTACTCAAGACGCCATGGTGGGGATTAAAAAGAAGTGGGACAAGCGAGATCCCTAACCGTGCTTGGCAGACCTCCCGACTCAACGATGCCCTCAGTGAAGACTGAATGAGGGCCCCGTGCCAGGCTGCACCCCGGAGTGGGGATAGAGCATGAGCCAGAGAGGACCCTGCCCCTTGCAGAACTGACATTCTCACAGCAGAAGACAATCAGTAAATAAATCATCAGTCACGTGTTGCTTAACAAGGTGTTTGGCAACAGCAGGCTATGAAGAAGGTGGTGCCCCCCCCCCGGGCTGCACCTTACAAGCGTGTGCAGGGGCTGGGCCAGCTAAGCTTGTGAGTTACATGCTAGGATGGACACACAGCGATGAAACCGCCTAGACACGCATTCCCCAGAAGGCATCCTGGCCATCAAGTGATGCGTGATGGCATATAAAATATGTTAGAGAGTACTATGGAGAGTTACCAAAGCAGGGAGGGAATAGCAGAGGGAGTGGGGAAGGGCTACTTTATGCTGGGTGGCCAAGGAAGGCCTCAGGAAGGGGACATCGAGCAGAAACTGGGTGGAAGTGAGGGAGCGAATCTTGTCAATAGATCAGCTGAGGGTGGCGCTACAGGGTGGCAGCAGGTGCAAAGACCCTGAGGTAGGGCTGAGCGTACAGGCAGGAAGGTAACAGCGCCAGACCACGCAGGGCTAGGGGAGGACTCTGGCCTTTACTCTGAGATGGCCCCGTTGAGGGCTCTGGGCAGAGAAGTAACGAGGTCCTCCCTCTGCTTGAGAGGCACTGCTGAGAAGAGACTGCGGTGGGGGGAGTGGAGGCAGTGAGGCCAGGGAAGAGGCCACTGCCATATCCGGGCAAGGGAGGGTGGCGCTGGGTGAGGGAGGGAACAGAAGGGCAACATCCGGGACCCACTTCCAGGTAGAGCCCTGGACATGCGGCTAGGTGGGGAATTGGGAGAGGCTTCATCAGAGACTCCGAGAGGCTTCGTCAGATGACTCCAGGTTGGTCCCGAGCAGCAGGGAAGAGAAAGTTGCCTTGAACAGACAGAGAAGGCGGTGGAAGAAGAAAGTGTTTGGGGACAAAATCAGGAGTTTGTTTCTGGGCGTGTGAGTTTAAGGGGAGGGTAGGGTGGGACCCTGGAACAAAGAAGAGTTAAGTTCTGGGCTGGAGAGCTGCCAGGGTGGAGATGGCCGTGAGCCAGCTGACATCACGGGGAGAGTAAATGGACACAGCCTGAGCCCTGGGCCTCTCCCCAAGTCCCCACCCTCTGGCTTTTCCTAGTGTTAACATCTTGCTTAACAGCTGCACATTTATCAAAACCAATAAATTAGCATGGGTAATTGCTATCAATTAGAAGGCCATACTTGATTCAGATTTCCCCACTAAGGTGCTATTTGTCTTCCAGGACACCACAGGGCTCTTAGATTTTTTGTTTTTGTTTTTTTAAATTCCCTTAAACACTATTTTAATTGTAAAAAATGAAAAGAAATAGAACTGGGCTCTCTCATCCCTCAGTTCTTTCTTCTCTGGTGGCTCTGGAAGCCCCAGGCCAGGGTGGGGGCCACCAGGAGCCCTGACAATTTGGCAGCGCACGTGGGGAGCCTCCTGTCCCACAAATTCATTTCCACAGATGCCACGTGGGAGGCGTGTTGGCCAGTCCCATGTCCGGGGCGCCCACACTGGCTGAGGGGCCAGGAGGGTCACATGGCCCCACTGGAGATCTGGAGGGGTGAGTCAGCTCCAGAAGACGCTCATGGACTTAGAGTGAGGTGGAGGTAGTTCTGGGAAGCAAAATCAGGTGCTGTTACCCAAAGGTCTTGGAGTGGGCCAGGGGAGGTTGGGGTTCAGGGGTCGCCCTTGTGGGGAAGAGGCCACAAGATGGCGCACGCGAGTCTGGCGCACCGCGCGCCCCCTGGAGGCCAGCACCTCCACCCACAGGAAAGGTCGACCCGACACGCGCGGCGGAGCGCTTGGAACACCGCGCAGTGGAGCCACTGAGGTTCCATTGAAACAGCTGCTGAGGCAATCTCCCCGGGAGGAAGCGCTCCCTTGAGTAGTGAGCTCAGGGCTTCTGATGGCCATTGGGTGCGCGCGCACACACACTCGCTTCTCTGCAGCGAGGTGAGGGCGGTCTTTGTCCCCTCCCTAACGTGCCACGCCTTTTCCTGAAAGCAGAGAACCAAGGGACCTCCTACTTTGTCATTAATGAGCGGTAGCCCCCATCCGAGCATCCAGCATCCGGCAGGATGAAATGGCCCCGGTACTGAGTTAACCCAAAGCTGAATTATTTATCACCTCCATCCCCCGGCTATTTAAGTGATGGACAGCAGGTGACCTTGCTTATCTCCACCAGGCTGGAGCAGGTGCTGGGGAAATCACAGTCGGATTCTCACCTGTTCTCAAAACTGGGTGAGCTAGTAGGAAGGAGGGGGAGCCCACCTCTGAGCCCCCCACATGAGGCTCACTGGTGAGGGGTTCAGGGGCCTTGGGGCCACCCCATTTGACCAAGGGGGAGATTCTGAGACCCAATGAGGGGATTGACTTGTTCATCATCGCAGAACGTGGGGAACTGGGACATGAACACCCTTTGCCCTGCTCCAGTCCAGGACTTCCAGGGCCATCTCCCGGGTCCCAGGCACAGGGGCTAGGCAGTGGGTCGGGACTAGCAAATGCTTCATTTTCCTTTTCTTGAGTAAGAGGTGCCACGCTGCTTCATGGGTAGTTGGACAGGAAATGTGGCACCACCTTGGCCTTGACCTCACAGAGGCTAAAGAAAAGGTCAGAAACAGCCTCACTGTCCTTCATGCACTGGTGCATTTTTACTCTCTTCTACCATCATTTTTTTTCTGTGATGAAACCATGGCATTTTAAAAGTCTCCATCTTTATTTTACTGACTGCAGCGTTTCCCCCGATTACTGGAGATCACTGTAGAAGTCATTTACCTTGTGTCACGTAACAATAGTGCATCCATGTAAGAGGAACTCCTTTTAGAGGGACGGAGGCGGAAAGCCCTGCTCCAGCCTCTGCGCTCCCAGTGTCTGCCCAGAGGCAGCCTCCATCACCAGCTTCTTCTGTCTCCTTCTAGAGACGTGATCTGTGCTTTTTGGTGAAAAGCCCTCTCAGCACACACAACAGTTCTAGCGGTCCCCCTCCCTGCTACCACCCCCTCCCCTCCACCCTCTTGGGGTCTGCCAGCGCCTGCTGGGTACCATCCCCATCAGCAAACACAGGAAGGACCGGCTTATTTTTAACAACTCCCTTTATCATCATCTTATAAATGACGATGGATCGTTATTTCTCTCATTGATCCTGATAGATCTGGAGGTTGCTTCCCGTCCCTGGCTGTTATATCAGCACTTCGGTAAACATCCTTGTGCAAATGTCCTTTTGTCTGCGTGTAATTGTGTCCACGACAGAATGACTGGGCAAACATTTCATGACTCATAGTCCATATTACGACTGGATAATCGTCACGATAGACAAAAATCTGCCCTAAACCAGGGCTCCCGGCTTTCCGCCCAGCTAAGGGCACTCCATATACATTTTAGCCACATGCTGACTGCCCGAGTGTTAAAATGTTCTGCCAAGGCACAAGTCTTAGAGGAAGAAATTCCATCCATTTTCTTTATAATTTCACTTTTGGAAAAAAATAAGCTAATTTCACTGTTGGGAGTTTGAAGTTATTTTTGTTCAAGAAACTGATAGCCATCACAGTCATCTGTGATTACTGCTACTTTGCTTTCTCCACACCTAAGGTGTATATATCTGAAGGCAAATAGTCAGATGTGGTGGCAATTTGCTATGGTGATGTAGTACCCACAGAAACTCACTGATGAGAGCTTAACTCACACATCTGTTAGTCCACTGGCAGTCAGCTGTGGAGACCAACTCTGGACAGCTCAGGACAAGGCCAAATCTGAGCTGTAAACAGCTCAACTCTGCTGTTCAACCTCCTCCAAGTTCAGGTAGGCGAGCCAGACAAGTAGGAAAACGCACACACACAGTGTGCTCCCCGAAGGCCCGGATGTAAAACCAACCGCTGGCCTGTCCATTCCACCTCTCTCTATTATCTGAAGCAAGCCACAGGGCTGCGCCCATATTCAGGGGACTGGGAAAATAAGCAGGAGGAAGCCCAGCCTCCGGCCAGGGTGTGGTTGCAGGGAAGCCTAGAGGGTGGGGCAGGATGCAGTACTAACCCAAACTGACTCCCTTTGTTCCTGCCATGATGCTTCCCCTCTGATTAGCTCCGAAGATGACCTGTATGATCGCAGATCAACGACTTTGTTCAAGCCAGGGATGCCCGGACAGGCCTTGAAGTGGGCGCCAACCCAGAGCCACAGAGCAGATTTGGCCGTGTCTCGGGTGTGCCTGGATGTGGGCAGGGGTGGGGACCTCCTGACGCTGAGCCAGGACTGTGTCTGTGGCTCACACCCCAGGTTTATCTTAATGTAATAACGGGGCTGCTTCTCACTGCAGGGGAACATGGGTCCCACTGCCTTCTGGCTCCTGCTCTTCCTCCTCAAGAACCCGGAGGCCCTGGCTGCTGTCCGCCAAGAACTGGAGTATTCCTTCTCGCAGCTGGAGCAGCCTGTCTTGCAGACGAGCGCCCTCCCGCAGAAGGCCTTGGACAGCATGTCCGTGCTTGGTGAGCTGGCCCGCCCCTCCGAGAGCGCCCCACCGCTCCGTCCTCACGGGTCATGGGCCCCAAGTCCTCCCCAACATGGGCTCCCTTCATGCAGACTCCAAGAGTGCCCTCTGGCCCACAGTCTCCCTGAGTCTCCTATCTCAGCCCCGACACCTCCGGGCCTTGGTCTCAGCTTAAGGTTTCGGTGGGACATTTTGGTTGCAGGTGGCAGAAAACTGAACTGAAAACTGGCTGAAGCAGAAAAGAAACTTTATTTGGGAATGTAACAAATATGTCCAGAGGGTCAGATATCTGTGCGGCTTCAGGCATAGCTGGATCCAGGTGCTTTCACAACGGCATCAGGACTCAGGCTGTCACCGTCGCTCGCCTCTGTTTCGCCAGGCTGGTTCCAGACCCCGTCTGGCTACGGCTGCCCACACCTGTAGCTGCCGAGTTCTCTGCCCAGAGAGGTGGACTTCTCTGTCGCCTCTGACCCAAAGCCGTGACTTTCCTACCCAAAGTCTCATCGGCTCTCTTGGGGTCTATGCCCAATCGCAGGGTGCTCTGACTTGCCCATCGATATCTACTAGGGGTAGAATTAACATCCCAACCCCTGAGAGTGGGAGAGGGGTGATGTCCAGAGCAAAGTCAGGAACTGCTTCCAGAAGGGGCATGTATGCTGGGTAGGCAGAAACGACCACTGTGGGTGGCCCTGCTCCCCCTTGCCGGCTCTGATATTTCTGGCTCCCACCTTCCCTCACAGCTTCCAGACCAATCCCAAACCCTTGTGCCCAAGGTCTCTGCATGGGAGTGACCACGCATCCTTGCTCTCTGGCCTTTGCAGCCACTCTTCCCAAGTGGGCAGGAGGTGTAACCCCACTAAGCCTCCACCTTCCCCTGAAAATAAGGATGGGGTGGTACTCGGTGGTGCGGGCGAGGCTGACCCTGCCATGCCCGTCCTGTGCAGACAGCGTGCTGAGCGAGACCCTCAGGCTCACAGCCGCGCCCTTCATCACCCGGGAGGTCATGGTGGACCTGGCCTTGCCCATGGCTGACGGGCGGGAGTTCGCCCTGCGACGGGGTGACCGTCTCCTCCTCTTCCCCTTCCTGAGTCCCCAGAAGGACCCGGAAATCTACACGGACCCGGAGGTAAATGCCCCCTACACCTGGGCCAGCCAGGGGTGCAGCTGTGCTCTTTGTGCTGGGTGACCAGATCACGTCCCCTCTCTGCTTGCTCCCTGTGGAGTGGGCCTCAGGGATTGTGAGGGAGATGAAGTGAGGCCTCAGTGAGACGGTGGCTCGCGAGCCTGCCTGGCGCACCTGTGTGCTTTGTTGTGGCTGAGCGGTTTTCCTTTTTTCAGAATGTTATCATGTCAGCTTCTCGATACTTTTCCTTCTCCCTGAACTTTTAGCTAGGACAAATTTTCACAATTTGGATGCATGCTGTGTGCCAGGCCCCGTGCTATATGCACAAGCCACCCACCCACCTACGCACCCATCCACCCAGCCATGCACCCAGCCGCCCACCCACACACACATGCACCCACCCATGCTCCCAGCCGTCCTTCCATCCACACGCCTAGCTGCCCAGCTGGTCATTCACCCATCGGTCCACCTTGCCATCTGCTTATGTGTCCATTTACCGACTTTTCCATCCATCTTTCATTCAGCGCTTACTTTATGCCAAACTGTGCTCCAATGCACCCTCACCTTAAACTCTACAATGTAAACCAAGGACACTGGCATTCTCTTTTAAAACAAATAATTTTCATTTCTTTGATTTTAAATTATGAAAGTGAAGTATACCTACAAAAACCACCCATGCGTATATTTAAAACTACCGCTTTTTTCTTCCGTTTGCCTTCCTCCCAAGTCCTACAAAATTCCCTCTGATGGCTTGGAGTCTAGCCCTAAGTCATTCTCACGCATTTACAGACCCAAGGTGAGAGGAGATGCGTGCCTCTGAGGGCTCAAACACTGCATGTTGTTCCAAACTTGCTTTTCTTCACTCAGTTACCAGTTCTCTCCATGTCAGCACTCACAGACCAGCCTCAGTCTTTTCTAAACAGCGGCGGTCACTTCCCAGCCCAGTCCCCACCCGCTGTCCTCCCCCTGCTATCCAACACTGTGATGAATACACATTTTTCTCCATACCTGCATGTTCGGGGAGGGGAGAGTCAGGAACGGGCCCTCTTCCCATTTCAGGTATTTAAATACAACCGATTCCTGAACCCTGATGGATCAGAGAAGAAAGACTTTTACAAGGACGGGAAGAGACTGAAAAATTACACCTTGCCCTGGGGCGCGGGCCACAACCAGTGCCTGGGCCGGGCCTACGCCACCAGCAGCATCAAGCAGTGAGTGTGGTGGGGGACAGGGCTCCCCAACATTCTGGTGCACAGCCCTCCCAGAAGCTGGAGGGACTCAGGCTGGAGAAAGGTCCAGAGCCGTCTGCAAGCTCAGGGCACACCCAGGAGTGCTACCTTTTAAAACTCAGAAGTGCTCACATAAACAGCCAGATTCTGATTTCTCTTGAAATGATCAAATCTGGCAAGAGGTTTTCCCGCCATGCCTGGTGCCCAGACCCAAAGCACCTGGAATGCCAAACACTGCCAGCCCCAGCCCGGCTCTCTGCAGCTCCCGCGTGTGTCCTGAGCCCCACAGCAGGCGTGGCGGACCACCATGTCCCCGCTTGGCTATCTGAACACCTGTGGGCTGAACACCCCATAAATTCTCTTCCCTGGATCCCGAGACTTAGGCCCCAGGATCGCAGACGGACAAGCAGGTGATGGCCCTGTGTAACCAGAAGGTGGGCGACCTCCTCTATTTCTGCAGCTGCGGCATGGGGTGCCCATCACATTGCCTTGCAAGGCCGTCAAGACGAAGGGACCTGGTTCTAGTACGTGGCCCACAATCTGGGCCGGTGTTAGCGTTTAGTAAATGTTGGCTGTGACTGCTTTTGCGCACGAAGGGTAATGTTCCCACGCCTCTAACCTCGTGGCCTGTTTTAATGTCGTAAAACAGAGACAGCCACACAGCCAGCTTGTGCTCCCGCTCCTTGTACATTCTAAAAGATCACCGCGCAGGGCCAGATCCCCCCGAGCAAATTATTTTTGAACTCACAGAGGTTATGGGGAAAATGGGGCTAGACCTAACAGACACCTGGGACACGCCAATAAGATAAGTAGGGGAAATTGCTAGTACCAGCTTACACAGGTAAAACACATAAGCCCAAGGTGCTACGGTAAACAGGGGCCTTTACTTTGACAACCGCCTGGATGGAGCTTGATTGTGGACGTGGCACAAGCCTGTCCTGCTCCCCACTCTGACTCGTGAATCCTCTCACTGCCCCTGCACCTCTGGACTGTACCCCAGTTCTGTATGCGTAAATAGATAAATCTTTAATAATAATAAAAAAAAAAAAAACAGGCCCTGGGCTAGCGGTGTGGGAACATTGCCATTTGCGCGTAAAAGCAGTAACAGCCAACGATGGGCTTCAGCTGCTCCGAGGGCGGGCGGAGCTGGAAGGGCGCCCGCCGGGAGCCCCACACCTGGTGGGCAGGTGTGCTCGCACCCCTCTCCTGCCCGCCCCTGGCGGCAGGGTCTCTGGGCAGAGTTGAGGGATGTCTGTGCGTGCTCTGTGGACCCCCGCTCAGCTCGGGGCAGCCGGCATGGGGTTCGCGTTCTCCTTGTGTTTTTGCAGGCGAAGTTAGAGGCAAATGCGAAATTGTGCTCAGCTTCTCCACACCCCGATACTATCAGTCCCTCTGAAGCCCACTCAGTGTCCAAAACAAGTGTGAGGCCCCTCCCCTGGTGCCTGTGTCTTCACACCTGGGACAGGGGAAAAGAGAAATGGGTGCTTGCATGGGCCGCACACCTAGTGTTGCAATAAATCAGCTGATTTCTCCTCACGCTCATCACTTAACGACCCTGGTAACTGCTGGCGGAGCGGCCTCCTAGTACCGACTGGGAAGAGGCCATGTCTTTGCCACACCGTGCGCCTGGTAAGTGGAGCATGGCAGATGCCCGGCCCACGGCAGCTCACTCCCCAGCCCCCCAGCCTCAGGGGCACCCATCCTGCCTCTTTCCCTGTGGGGAAACCGAGGCCCACACAGCCCGGAGGGCAGAGTCCAGCCCAGCGCGTGTCCAGCGCACGGCTCTCTCTGTCCTCAGGCTGAGGAGCCCCGCAGGGCTCTCTGCGGTGGGTGGCGTGGCGTCTGGACAGAGCGATTACGTCATGCACACGGTAGATGCTTGTTAGCAGTTTTCCAGAAGATGGCAGTGAAGGCAGCTTTTCTTGCCAAGTTAGTCTGTTCTGACAGTTTCCCCACAGACACCAGTAAAATGTCTCCAGGGAGGGGTGCCTGTTGTCACCCCACAGACACCTGCGATTAGCAGCAGCCTCAACAGCGACGGGTGGCCAAGGTGCCTGGAGTTTGTAGGGGGGCGTCTGACTAATCAGGAGCGGCCAGGCGATGCTGCTGTAACAAAACACCCCAAGTCTCAGCCCTCTCAGGGATTAGCTCGCCTGTGGCTTTGGGGAGGTCCTCCCCCTCCTGCCGAGACTTAACAGCCACACTCTTTGCGGCTCCCCACTTCCCCGCCTCCACGTGAGGCCGGCATAGCTAAGGGACAGGAGAAGGAGCTGGAGGGTGTCTCTGGAATACTTTGGTGTATAATTGGCACTGCCAGCTGGAACCAGAGGGGTCTAGCAGCGTGGGGACAGCTCGTGGGCCTCTGGTGAGCAGTGGACCCCTGTGTCCTGCCCTCTCCTTGGCCACCCTCCCCAGAGTGAGTGTAGGGCCCAGGCTCAGGAGGCAGCCATGGCTTCCTGACCAATTCTGACTTAGTCCCCCACTCTCCCTCTCCTGCCTTCTGTAGATTTGTGTTGCTGGTGCTGACGCACTTGGACCTGGAGCTGACCCACCCGGACGTGGAGGTCCCCCAGTTTGACCTCAGCAGGTACGGCTTCGGCCTGATGCAGCCGGAACATGACGTGACCATCCGCTACCGCCTTCGCTAAGGCCGAGGTGGACAGCCAGGCCCACTCCAGCCAGCCTGCCCCTGCAGTCTGGGCTCCGTGTCTGCATTTGGCCTGGGGGCAGAGTTTTAACACCCCAGGGTGCTGGCCTCACTACTTTCCTGCTTTTTTCCCTACAAGGCTGAGTCAGGAGGCTGTGGGGGAGAGGGGAGGGCGAGGAAGAAGAGGAGCTAAGAGAAAGCAAACAGACATCAGAGGAGAAGCTCTATGGACTGACTGCTGCGAGGATTTACACCCAGAGAGAGCTTCCCTCTGCTTCTGGCTCACCTCGCTCTTGCCTTATGAAACCCACAAAATCCAGGCACACGAGGTGAACTAGGAGTCCTCATTCCAGTATCCCCAAGTCCTGGCAAGTCCCTTTCCAGGTCCTTCCTGATGAGCTCCCGGCCAGAACCAGCCAGCACAGATGCTATACCTGGGGAAGGCCCATTCTGACCTGGCAGCTTGTCCCTTGAAATAAACTCTGCCCCCAAATTATCATTCAGCCAAAGACATCCCATCCCACCTGGCTTCTTGGATGCCGCTTCTGCTGGCACCTCCCTCTGCCTCGTCCTCACTGATACTTGTAAAAGGCAGGTGGGTTTCCCCTGGCTGGTGTGCTGCAGTGCAGACATGAACTCTGCCCATGCTGGGCTGGGAGCAAGAGCATGCTCTGGTCCAGAGTGAGGAGCTCTCCCGCGAGGGGGTTTCCCCAGGGTTGAGACTCAGGCAGGGAATCAAGAAGACCGGCCCCCCAGGACGGCCGATGGGAGGAAGCACCAGGACTGCTGTGGTCCAGCCAGGGAAAGAGGAGGTCCTGGTTTCCTGTTCTCTAGCTCAGATGCTCCAGCTGTGGGCACAGCCCAGTCTGTAACCCAGCGTTGGTTGGCATATGCTTTAGTTGTTATATCCTCTTTAATTCAAAAAGCGTTAATTCAAAATGTCCAGCTTCTCTTGAAAACTTGCAAAACCTAGTCCCAGGGGCAGCCACTGGCCGGAGCCAAGAAGCGGCTGCCTCCCTCACAGCCACGCGCCCGCCCGACCCATGGGGCCTCTGCTCTCTCTGTCTGCGTCTCTGGGCACGGTACCCGCTGGGCCCTGAGCCATTTGGCTTTGCGAGCAAGCCCTGTTGTGACTCTTAGACTTTGAACAAACAGACCAACAGTGAAAACATGCTTTTGCATCTAGCTTCAGAAAAAGAAATCAGCTCAGCGAGAAACTGCCTGGAAGATATTATTATGATGGTGATGTCGTTATTGACACCAGCTGCTATCCATTGAGGACCCTCTCACGGCCATGATGGGCACAGTGGACATAGTATTGCTACTTCTCACAGCATGTCTATAAAGAGAGGAAGGCTGTTTCTCTTTGCAGAGAAAAAATGGGCCCAGAGTGGTAAAGCAATTTGCCCAAGGTCCGCACAGCTGCCGAGATGGTAGAATTTGGTAGCACACTCGCTGCCCTGTCCACGGCAGTGTGAGTAATGCTGCGCTCCTTGGGCTCGGGGTGGGAGAGGAGAGGGAGTTCTGTCTGGCTTTTGAGAGCTGACAGAGCTGCAGGCACCCCTGGGTGGGTGAGCTCGTGAGACACGGGCACTCACATCGCCAGGGCCTTGTAGCTTAGGCTGAAGGGAGCTGGAGCTGAAGATATTGAAGTACAGCCTGGGAGAGAGAAGAGAGATCTCTGAATGTCCCAGGGGTGAGTCTCTTCTCTGAGTAGCACGAGGGCTTAGGGGCTTCCCTGGCCCCTCAGCCTCCAAGCACCCCCAGGATTCCCAGACAGACTGTGATTGGCAGGAGGTGGGATATCCCCAGGGAAACCCATCTTCACGCCTGGGTGACCCCCGCTGCTGCCTGCTTCTTAACTCCGCAGGAAATCAGGCTGGCAGCCTCCTTTGGGAGGAAGGAGCCGGTTTCCATGGCAACCCTCTGCTGCCTCATCCTGGCTGGAAGGGAAGGCAGAAAGAGGCAGAAATAGCTGCAGGAAGATGGCTGGTCTTGGCGTCCTCCCTGGCATGCTGGGGGGACCCTCAGGATGTCCCCTCCCAAATCAGGGCTCCTGGGCCGCCAGACTAGAGTCTCACCTCCGTTCACAAAAGGGCCAATTGCTTTTTAAGGCGGCCCCAGTCCATCATTAGGAAGAGACGATTCTTCGACCAGGCAGCTCCAGCTGGAGTTGGAGATACTGACGTACAGCTCAGGAGACCATGATTAAGCCCTCCCACCCTGTTTTCACCTTTATTGCTTTTCATTCTTCTTGGAAACAACATAGGCTATAGAGAAAAGTGGGGGAGGAGGGGTGAGCTCACACTACAGCCTAGCGGGGTGTCCATGGCATTGTATTTTGTCATGGCTTCCTTTAGAACCACAAACTGCAGGGTTTGGGGGGCTGTGCTCTTAGGGTGCCCTGCAGGCATGCTTCCTCACCTGTCCTACTATTTGGGGGGGGGTTATAATTTGTACTGTTGTTTACCAGGTGTTTTCCTTTAAACAGACTTTTTTTTTTTACAAAAGTTTATTTTTACATCATTTTGTACATTTTTTTTTTCCATCTCAATTGTAATCCCGCGGGTTTCCCATCACCAAGTCACCAGTGTGCCATCACCATAATCCTGTGCATTTCCCTCCCCACCCCCCTGTTTTTGATCCCATTCCCCACTCCACCCCCGCAAAATGTCTCTGGTATATGGTTGTTCATTATTTTTGTTATTTTCTCGCCTAAACAGACTTTTTTTTAACGTAAATTTGTTTAGAAAGGGAACTTTTTTTTTTTTTTGCTGCCAGTAACTGACAACATGTATCACTCGCTGTCAAAAATAGAAAATAGCTGTGAAAACGAAATCCGCTGGGGAAGGGCCTCCCTGCTGGCGTCCTCTGGGTGACAAAATGCAACAGGCAGGGAGTGGTGTTTGAGCCAGGCCTGCACCACCCAAGGTGCGCCTGGCCCCCAGGTGAGAGGGAAAAGTCAGGGAGTGAGCTGCTGTCCTGGCATCTGCTGGGTCCAGGGCCACTTCCTCCCACCTGCCCTGCTCAGGAGGACCGCCCCCTCTGGGTGGGGAACCCACTCTGAGAGTTGAAGTGTCTTGCTCAAAGTCTTCGATTTTGCTTTTCTTTTTTTCAAATAAAGACGGTGTTTTGTGATAGCAGCGATTGTTATGTCTCGCTCTTTTATCAAAGAGTTCTATTTTCATATAATATTGTCAAGTGGAAATGTGCTGAAATATATTAAACCCTCTTGTTTGTGAAACTGCCTCTGAGTGTGATTGGGAGCGAGAGTCAGAGTCGGAATGAGGGAGCAGCGAGGCCCCTGCTGGGGAGGGACCCCCACCCCATCAGCTGCTGTGCACAGACTGGGTCCCTGTCCTTTTGTGGGTGTGACAGCCTCTATCACACCCCCAGCCACCTTCCAAGTCATCCATCACTGTCTCCATTTCCAGAGGAAGAATCTCTGGGGTCATAGTGAAGAGTTTGGCTTGGGGGGGGCGAAGGGGGCTCCAGTGCAGACTGGACCCCCACTCTATTCAGGGTCTTGCAGAGGACAGGACGCCCCCTAGGGGACCCCTTGGGAAAGTGCTTACCACCTCACCTCTTCAAAACTCACTGGATGTTCTTTCTCCTTCGCCAAGAATGCATTTGCTTTCATATAAAAAAGGAGTGAAATCAATTACATTAACTTTGGGGGAAAATTGGTTTGTCTTTCAAATCTTTGAGTGAAAATAATGTCCCTCCCATCATTTTCTTCATCTGTGAGATCTGTGGAAGTGCAAGGGGTAGGATTAGGCTTGGCTGGGAATGACAGACACCTCAAAGTGATGCAGAGGCATTTTAAGTTAGTGTGGTAACAGTTTCCAAAAAGAAAGAGAAACTGGCCAAAACCACGGGATGAGTCATGACGCTGGATCTGGGCTTAGAAAGGTGCCTAGGTGTCCCCCGTGTGGGCAGTGATGGGCGTTTTCCAAGCAGAACCACAGGAGCAAAGACCCCGTGTCCATGGCCTCTTGCTGTGTAGCAGAGAACTCCAACATGTGGCTTAAAATGAAATGATTTTACTTATATGACGCTATGCTGCTTCAACTAAAAAATGATTTTGTTGTTTCTTGTGGTTTTGTGGGTGGTTGGGGTTCAGCTGGGTGGGTTTTCTGGTCTCACCTGGGGCCTCTCAAGTAGCCACAGTCACATGTCAGGTGGGGCAGCAGCATCAGGATGGGTGGTAAGCTGCTCTCTCAATCCGAGTAATTTGGGACTGTCTCCCTCTCTTCATGGCCTCTCCGTCAGGGTATCAGGAAGGCCTGTTGGTGGGTCGGGGTTCCCAAAAGCCAAAAGTGGAGGCCATGCAGCCTTTTCCTGGCTCAGGTCTGGAGATGGCCTCACTTCTGGCACGTTCTGCAGAAGATGGGGGTCTCCAGGCCAGGTCTAGACTCAGTGAGAAGGGGACAGTCCACAACAGGGGGCGGCCAGGAGGCAGGTTCACTTGGGGTCCTCATTGGGAACAAGCTACCCATGGGCCAGAATCGGGAGTCTTTGCCTGAAATATATGGATAAGCAGTGGGCGAGGATGCTGGGAAACAGGGAGGATGGGTCAGTCAAATTTCTGTGCCCAATAATCCTAGGTTTCTGTATGGGACAGCATCTTTATCTACAAAGAAAGGAAAAATCTAGAATTCTGGACACCCTCTCCAAAAAAAAAAGTTACCTGTTGTCTCCTGTCTACCTAGACAGGGTGATGGACCCTCAGCAAGCCCTGACTGAGGGGCCGGTACCTTCCCTACAAGGAGGGCATTCTTCAGCCAGTCCTCAGTTTGAGGTGCTGAGGCTAAAGCAGAAACTGAGAGTTCACATCCCCAAAACAGACTTTTATATCCGAAAGGTAAAAATTAGATCAACTTCTCCTTGCTTAAAACCCTTCAACACTCTTGACATAAAATCCAAACACCTCCCCACAGGCCTCACCTACATGATGTTTCTCTCTTACCTCTAGTTATTCCGCCTGCCCCTTCTCTGCCCACTCTTGCCCTCATACCTTCCACCCTGGCCACACCTGCCATCTTCATCTCCTTCAACCCTCCCTCGCACCCCAGGGTCTTTGTACCTCCCTTCCCTGCTACCTTGGCCAGAATGCCCTTGCCCACTTTCATGGCTTGTTTACCCCTCGCCTGTGTCTTCATTGCTCCCTCAACCCTGTTGTTCTGATGCTCCTGTTTTTGCTTTTATCCCTCACAGCAAAGATCACACTAGATTCTTTTTCAAGTCTCTGTTGAATGTGAGCTCCAGTATGGCTGTATTCCCAGTGCACAACACAAGCTTGGTATCAAATAGGTGTCCTGGAAACATGTGCTGAGTGAATGGCCTTTTGCTGGTCTTGGGAGAGTCCTGGGGGAGTCCTTTATCCTGGACAGTGAGCAGTCCTGAGGACCGGAAGCAGGAGGGACCTGGTCAGACTTGTGCTGGATTAGAGGAAGGATAAAACTGGGGAGGGAGACAAGACAAGAGACAGAGGAGATTGGGAAGGGGTGGTCAAGGGCACTGGAAAAAGGTAGGGAAGACATCGGTCCTCAAAGGGCAGAGGAGCTAGAGTTTAATGAAATCTTAGGAGAATCAGTTAATTAGCTGTTGCTCTCTGTGGCTCTGATTTCCTCCTTTTGCTGACTCGCTCCTTTTCCATTGCATCTTGGAGTACCCAGACTTCACTGTGGGGAAGAAATATTAGTTGACTTCTAACTGCTTGCTGGAGTCCCATGCCTCAGTCCTCACCCTGGGAGTCAATGACTTTGGCAAAGCCTAGGCCATGAGCAGGTTCACTGGGCTATTTATGCAGTTTCCCTCCCTCCCTCTGTGGGACTCTCTGGTGGCACCCACATCTCCTCCCTTGGGAGGCGTGCAGGAATACATGCCAAGGGTTAGCCCCAAACAATCCATATAGTATGCACGTGCATATAATATCCATATACTCCAATAGCAGATGTATAGGGATGGCTGGGTGAAGGGGTAGATTTATGGGTGGGGTGTGTGTGGACAGATGGATGGATGGATGGGTAGATGGGCAAGTGTTGGACAGACGTCTGAGTATTTGGGGTGGGTGCATGGGTGAGTAGATTCACAGATGCATGTGTAGGTGGATGGGTAAAAAGATGGGTGGTTGGAGAGTCAGAGGGTAGGTGGATGGTTAAATGGACAGGTGGGTGGAAAGAGGGGTGTGGGTGGAATGTGCTTTGAATGCAAAGCAAAATGGGTCAGTGAGGGATTGACAGATGGGTAGAATAGGTGAGGTGGCTATGTAGTTGAACAGTTCATGGCTGAGTCTATGGATGAAGGATTTGGTGGTTGAATTGCTGGGCAGGAGATGGCTAAAAAAGGAAAGAAAAATATTTAAGTATTTGCATTGATCAGAAAAGTAGGTTTACCCATTTACCTAGAACCTGGACCAGGAAACCTGGGGTTTGATAAAGGCAATCAGACGTGTATAGACCGGGCAATGGAGTCAGACATCTGGTCACTCAACCAGCTAATAGGTCTTCTTAACGTTAGGATATTCAGTCCAAGAATGAAAAAGTTAGAAAGTCTCTTAAATGAAGTCAGTGACAGGCAAAACCTTACGTTCAGTCCCTGGTATATATAGCAATTGTTCAGTTAAAGTTTGCTGCTGTTACTGTGGTTGTTAGTGTAGCTACTACTGTTGTAATAACTCCTTAGGCATGGTGCCTAACACTTCATGTCAATCCCCTCACTGGTCCTTCCAGCAGCACTGTGAGGTACGTTATGCTACAAACCTCCTTTTGCTCATGACATTATTATTATTATTATTATTATTATTATTATTATTATTATTATATATCAAAAGAAGAATGGCCTGGAAAATAGGAGTCCAAGCTGGGAGAAAATTCCTGGAGAAGACTAAGGCAGAGATGAACATCCACTCAGAGTAACCCTGAGTCCCATCCACTCAGAGATGTATATGGTTTCCCTCAAGACTTTGGGTCATCCCCAAGCACCTTCATAAAGCAAGTATTCCTTCCCAGACACCTGTGGGCAAGAGGGAAGCAGGGATTAGTCCTGTTGAGTGCCTAGGAGGGCTGAGAAACCGGGACAGGACATTCAGAGGGCTCATAAGTCAGTGGTGGCTGGTTTAACGGAATCCAGGGCAAAATCTGACTTCACATGGACACATCTCTCGCCAGCACCATTTAGAGGGGAATTCACTTGTGTTTACATGGACAAGTTGGGCCAGCTTGACTTCACTCAGCCTCAGGGAAGTTTCAACCCCTTTCAGTTGAAGGTATATTGAAAGGGTGTGCACAGAAGACATTCTGAAAGGTGTTCAGCCTGGGAGGCCTGGGGATTCTGGCGGGCCCTGGTGCTGGTGCTCACTTGCTGGTTAACCATGGGGTGTGTGTCCATCGACAGGCTTTCTTGTCTTCCCAAGACAAGAATGAAATGGCAACACTTGAACTCTTATTGAGGAGGAACCTTCTTTTTTTAATTGATTTTTATATTTTTAAAAGATTTATTTATTTATGCATATAGAACTGGGGTACAGGCCAGAGGTGCAGGGGCGGAGAGAGGCTTCACCAGAGACAGAGTGGGGAGCAGAACAGGCTGACTGATAAAGTACACTGCTGAGGGGAGCAGCAGGGAGACAGGAGAGGTCTGCTGCACCATGTGGGTCACCTCTGGGTCAGGAATCAAACTCATTCTGTCTTTAGCTTATCAGTGCTGTGCTTTAACCTGCTGCATAACCAGGGAAGGCTGAGGGGGATTCTTCTAATAGAACACTCAAGTTTTATTATTGTCCTGCTTCCAGTAGTTCCTTTTCTTTGCCCAGTTTTTTAAGTACAAGGATGAACTTCTGGTTAGTGGAGAGACAACTAAATCAGCTGGGTTCTTTGGTAGATAAATGACAAAGTGACAACTCTGTCTGGCTTAGGCTTAAGTAAAAAGGAGGCCGATTTATTAGCTCGCTTCACTGGAAAACCTATAGTCACCGGCCTCAGGCATGGCTTGATCCAGGAGCTCTAATGACATAGGAAAGATTCAGTATCTCAGTCCTGAGGTCTACTTTCCCCTGTATTGACTTTATTGCTAAATAGTGTCTCCTGTTATAAAGGCAGACTATTTAAGAAATGAGGGGCAGATGCTTTCAAATTACATACAGACATTTTATTTGAAGAATTTAAAAAACTGGGCTCAGTGCGGAGCTTGGGCTACAGAGACAAGACACCTCTGTGGACATCCTTGGCCTTTTATGCAAGAAGCTCAGGCTTAATTTTTTTTTGCCAAGTCCAACCAGTAACATAAATAAGGACAGTGACCTGGGTGGGGATCTGCGGGAGAGAGACTAGAGCAAACCGGGGAGCCCATCCTACCTAATGGGGCAGCTGCAAATTACGGGGAGCCACTACTCTGTGCATGATTGCTGTGTTTTACAGGAATGGGCGCAGCATTCATCAATTTCTCTACTTTTTCAAGAGAAGCCATATGTTTAAATATTAACTCAAGTTTAAAAAAAATGTGATGGTCAAACAACACAAGTCTTCAGGTCTCCAGCTTGTGACCCCATCTCCTTAACAGAAGGGATGTACTTGCCCAGAGTATGAATTCTGTACACACACCTGGTTCTTTAAAAAATGTATTTACAAATATCAGTTAGGTGACTTGAGAATGCGGACAGAGTCAGAGCAGAGGGACATAAGAGAGCCCTTGGCCAATTTTCTTTCTGTACACACTGCCTCCAGTCCAACCAAGAGATTGGCTACTCCTGAAGTCAGAGGTGTGTCTTGTATTGAATGTCTTATATATAATAATTAAAAGATGGTTTATTATTCATTCAGCAAACATTTTTTGAGCAGTTACTCTGTATCTGGCATCGTGTGGGACATTAAGGGACATTGTGAAAACACTGCTGGTTGCCCGACCAGCCTCGATCTCCACTTCTTCCTCATTAAACAGATTTCACTGTTGTTCGTGCAGGAGTGGGCCGTCCTGTGGGGCAGAACCCATTGCCAGAGACTGGTCTAGGCGTGACCATGTGACCCGGAGCAGAAATGTGGCCCCTTCACTTCTCCAACACCCTTTGTCCAGTTCATTTCTCCTTGGAACCTTTGCTCTTGGGGGTCCCCCTTGCTTGAACCTCCTTCTTCAGAACCTCACAGTTGTCTTCTATTACATTGATTTAGCATTTCTCAACCTCGACTCCATTTGCACTCTTGGCTGGAGAGTTCTTTGTTGTGGGGGTCTGTGGAAGGGCATCCGTGCTCACTACCTGAGGTGACAACACCTTGGACAAGGGTTATGTTGGAGGTGGCGAGAAGTGAACAGGTTGAAAAGCGGATTACATGCAACTCCATGGGAATGAAGAATTTATGAAATGAAGAAAAGGACCAGAGAGGGAAAGGACCTTACCTCGGGATCCTGTGGGTTGTTCACAGTTTTTCTCCTGCAAAACAGAGGCCTCACCAGTACCGACTTACTTACCCTGCAGTAAATATGTACATGAAGGAGTGAGTTAGCAAACATGGGGTCCAGCTATGCATCCTTGGGGGGTCTTGTCCCCTCTTGGTAAATTTTTCTGTTCTTTATTCACTTCTGGAGATTATTTGACTGGTTCTGCTCCCCCACTGGACAGGGCACTCCACGGGAGGATGGCCCCTACTGAGCCTGGCACAGGGCCTGGCACACAGCTGTCCAACTTCAATGAATGAATCATCAGGCTCATCGACTGGCTTAGAGGGCCCTCACTCACCTCACCGCCTTGCTTTATTGTTCTTCTCAGCCATAATCACCATTGCCAAATTGCATATGTATTTGCTGATGTAATCACTGTCCACCTTTTCCCACTAGAATCTGGAGTTCTATCTAGATCTGGGGTTTTTGAATCTAGTATGGAAGCTCTGGAAAGCAAGGGTTATTTAAAATGGCAATCTGCTCCCACTCCCACACCTGCCTCTTTTGCTCTCTGCCTCCTCCCCCCTCCCCACCCCATGCGTATCCCTGACATATTCTTTGACTTTCTGTGTTTATGGTCTGTCTCCAACCAGCTCCATCAGGGCCCCAAAGTTTGTGTTTGTTTGGTTATGGCCGCATCTCAGATGCCCATGCGCTGGAAATTCAGCCCATGAGCTGACACGACCAAGGAAGGTGGGATTGCAAGACAGGTAGTGGACATAGCCCTGGTGAGCTGGGCCAACGCCAGATGCGCCGCCTTAGCCTAATCTCCCAGCTGGCCTCACCAGCAGGCTGGCCGGGCACTCAGGAGTTAAGTAGCGCGCACGCTTGAGACCCGCAGGTGGCGCCGTCCCGCCTCGCTGCCCAGCTCCCGGCGCTCCGAAGTGCGGGACAGAATCGCAGCGAGCTCTGAGCCGAAGCTCAGCCCCGACTTGTTGATCTCGCCCAAGCAGCCGCCGCCGCCGCGGGCGCGGGAGCAGGAGCAGGAGCAGAAGGAGGTGGAGCAGGAGGCACCGCCCGATCGCGGTCCAGCCACCTGCACCTTCAGCGGCCGCGCGTTCCCCCAACAGCGAAAGCTCACCCCAGCCCCGCGGTGCCTGCAAGCCCCGCGCG
>NW_004567123.1:30749400-30807395 GCF_000260355.1 Condylura cristata | reverse complement strand
GCAATGCGCGGTCCCTGGCCCCGGGAGGCGGCCGTCCTGGGGGTGAGTGTTGCGGCGCGCGGTCGGCGAGGGGGTGCGTGAGGGGACCCGAGCGACAGGCTCGCCTGCCGTGCCTCGGCCTGTTGGCTCCGCGGCTCCAGCCCCGAGCGGGCGGGGGTGGGGGGTGCGGGTAAGGGCTGGGGCCTGAGAAGGCGCGCGCTCCCAATTCCTGAACAGGGGAGAGGGCGTGAGCTTCACAAGCAGGGGGGCTCAGGGGAGCCCCGGAAATCACCAGTACGCAGCTGAGGAGGGCATATTTTGAAAAGGCCAGAAAATTCAGCTCGTTTCCCCGCCTCCCACCTCCCCCACCCCTTCCCTTCCAAGCCCCGGGAAAGGCGCAGAACCCAGAGTTATAAAAAGCCATCGCAGGAGAGAAGCGAAGAGGAGGAGGAGGGGGGAGGGGACAAGAGGGAGGAAGAGGAGGAGGGAGGGAGAAAAGGAGAAGAAGGGGGCGGGGAAGAAACGAGGGGCGGCTAAGGCAGGTGGACCCTCAGGACTCTGCGCCCCTCCCGTGGTGGGGTGGAAGGTGCAGAGGGAGGGCGGGACCCCGCGCAGAGCTTGGCTTTGAGTCCACAGAGCGCACCTCGTCGCTGAAGCAGCCTCGAGAGAGGCTCCCGAGGCTAGGGGAGAGGGGTCGCTCCAGGACAGCGAGGCTGTCGTGACCACCCCATCTGTTGTGACCTCCGACAGGTTGGCACTGAACCCACCCCAGCCCCCCCGCTAAGATTTCCAAAAAAATCTTGGGAAATCACTGCCACCCACCCACCTCCCGCCCTCAAATCCTAATTATCTTGGAGTGAGGGGAGGAAAAGATGAGAAGTCTTTTTTAGAAAAAAAAAAGTTTTTCAGGCAGCACCCCTCTTTTCTTATTGCGAGGCCTGATTCTGGGACTTGGTGGGAGACCCAGAGAGAAACAAGTTTCAGCACTCGAAGGGGCGGACAGCGCCCCGAGCGGCTGGGTCTGGCTGGGCCCTGGAAGCCGAGGGTGAGGCCTTCCAGGCCCCCTAGGTGCCTCTTGGGGGCCCTCACTGCTCCCCGAAGGGCGGCCCCTCCTTAAATCCATGGGGTGGGACCGTCTTCAGCACCAGCAAGAAGGACAGCGCCCAGTCTTTCAGCCTTACTTGAGCCGCTTAAGCTGGGGACGGTCCAAGCCAGCTGGGGGCCCAGCAGAGAGGTTGGGAAGCGGCTGCTCCAGTTCCGTTTGCTGACCTGCGTCTGCTTTCTGCCTCGCAGCCTTCGGGATGGAGGTGAGAAAACGGCCGTGAGGAGTGCCTGCGCGGCCCCCTGCACCCCCAGCTGCCCACAGCACTCCCTGCCCCCCTCCCCCGCGGCGGCCAGCCTTGCCGTCCAGTGACAGCGGCCTGGGGGGGCAGGGGGGGAGGGGGCGGCCGGACCAGCGATGCCGGCGGGCATGACGAAGCATGGCTCCCGCTCCACTAGCTCGCTGCCGCCGGAGCCCATGGAGATCGTGCGCAGCAAGGCGTGCTCCAGGCGCGTCCGCCTCAACGTCGGGGGGCTGGCGCACGAGGTTCTCTGGCGCACCCTGGACCGCCTGCCACGCACGCGGCTGGGCAAGCTCCGCGACTGCAACACTCACGACTCGCTGCTCGAGGTGTGCGACGACTACAGCCTCGACGACAACGAGTATTTCTTTGACCGCCATCCGGGCGCCTTCACCTCCATCCTCAACTTCTACCGCACTGGACGGCTGCACATGATGGAGGAGATGTGCGCGCTCAGCTTCAGCCAGGAGCTCGACTACTGGGGCATCGATGAAATCTACCTGGAGTCCTGCTGCCAGGCGCGTTACCACCAGAAAAAGGAGCAGATGAACGAGGAGCTCAAGCGAGAGGCAGAAACCCTCCGTGAGCGAGAGGGCGAGGAATTCGATAACACGTGTTGCGCCGAGAAGAGGAAGAAGCTCTGGGACCTGCTGGAGAAACCCAATTCCTCTGTGGCTGCCAAGGTGAGTCTGGAATCTGGGGGCTGTTCTGCTGGGGGGCACTGTCTGCTGTGCTCAGACTGTGTGGCCCATGGCTGGGGGCCCACTTAGTTCTCAAAGTTGAAGACCAGGAAAGGGGAGTGGCTATGAGCAGTCCTGTGACTGAGAACAAAACCCTTCTGGCTTTTCCTGGTGGCATTGGTCATCCCATTCTGTTATTATCCAACGTGTTGTACCCCCACTTTGTTGGAGAAAAGGATCCACACAAACTTTTTTTTTAAAAGCCCACTGGAAGAGAATGGACATTGGAGAATAAGAGCGCAGGGACATGATGTCTTGCAGGGCTGGAGTCAGGTAGAGTTTGGTCTGTTCTTGCTGAGTCCCTGCCCAGGCTGGAGGTGCATCACCCTGCCGTTGTAATGCTTATATATTTATATCCTCATTTTGCCCCAAGAAAGGAGTGAAAACAGCTTACAGATATGCCTGGAGGACATTGAGGTACTGCAGGCAGTTTCAACATAAGTATTTAACATAAGTATATAAAGGAACTTGGGGGGGGGGTAGTGTGCCCGCCTGTCGCATGCAGCCGGCTGTGGATGCTAGTGGGCGTAGGGTCCCCCCTGGTATGTTCTTTCTGTATTTATGTGGTGAGCTTCTTCCAAGAATGGTTTGATGCAGCTTATAAAAGTGCTTTGGCTGAGAAGAGGATGCAAATTTCAAAATAGGAGAGAAAAAACGAGATAGTGTGAAAAGAGAAGCAGGAGAAGGAAGCAGGAACGGGTTCACAGGCCAGGGAGGAGGTCTGTGCACCAGTGGGCAAAGACAGAGGCTGCCAGGAGCTGCCAGGGGCTGGGCTGGGCTGAGGGTGGGCGAGGGGGCAGGCCAGGCAGGAGATCCCTGGTTGATGAGCAAATTCTCTGCGACAGGCTGCAATTCAGGGTTGCCTCTGAGAGACAGGGCCTTGTCTTCACCGCCCAACAAGCTGAGTGCAGAGGAAATGACAACTATAAGCAAAGATCCAAAGATCATGTGGGCCCAGGATGAGCCAGGAAAGAGAGGTGTGTCCAAATCCAGGAAGACCATGCTGGGAAAGACAGCTCCCACTCTGCTAGTCTGGCCTACAGCAGGCAGGGAAGAGGTGATGGGACATGAAACTGTGTTGTGGTCAAAGGAGGGACAGCAGGAAGCCCACAAGCCAGCCATCTCACATAACCTCAGGCTGCCTCTTGTCCACGCTGGCCTCTCATCTGTGGGACCCTGGGGCTCCATTGACCCATGATCAAGGCTCCCCTGAAGGGCTGAGTCTGAAGGAGACTTTGTGGAGGTCCTTTCCCCAGATCTGACTGCCCAAAGAGAGGCCGCTGGGAGCAGATGCAGGAGCAGGTGGCTGGTAGGAGCGTGGAGGGAGGCCCAAGTGTCTCCTCTCTTCCCTGTCAACCCTAAGGAGGATGTAGAGTTTCCTAAGCCTGGTTTCCTCTTAGGCTGTGCGCTACCTCTGGCCGTAATCCTGTCCCAGGTTTTGTGTCTGTAAAACCTCCTCTTCACACAAAGTCACTCACCCTTAACCGGCTTAGAGGATCAACAGACTTATTTTGCTATTTCCAGGCCTGACAGGATCCTTGCTTGCATACCTCCCATGATGGCCAAACATGCCTTTCCCTTCCCTGTCCTGTCCCTAAGACTTGAGAGTGAGGGGCAGGGCAGGGGAAGGCCCCTGCTAGAGAAGAAGCTGGCAAAGGGCTGTGTCTGGCACAGGGTGAGGAAACTCAGGCTCGCAAAAGGCGCTGTTTGGGAATAAACAGCTTCATCTCTCCCTTGGGTTAATCCACTTCCAGGGACGAGCTTCGTGACCTCTTCATGATCCCAAGCTCCAGCTGCCGGCTCACATTCCTGGCAGATGGATGGTCTAGGATATTCTGCAGCCAGAGCTGGAGTGGGGAGGCAGGCGGGCTCACTGGCCCTCAGCATGAAAATTCTGACTGCCTTTGATCAAACACTTACTGTGTGTGGATGTAGCAACAGAACTATACCAACTCTGTTGTTATCCCACCGATCACTGATCGGGAAGCACAGAGATGTTAAGTAAACTGTCTAAGGTCACACAGCAGGCAAACAGGCACATCCAGACATTCAAGCCCACGTGTATCAGCCCGTGTTCTTCTATAGTGATAAGTGGCACAGCTTCCTCCCCATCTCCCTGCTTCCAGTCCACCTTTGACCCTGCAATCCATTGCCCACATGGCAGTCAGAGTGAGCTTTTCAAAATGTAAATTGGATCTCATTATTCATCTACTTAAAATCATCCAGAGGTTTCTCATCACACTCAGAATAAAATTCAAACCCCTCACCGTGTTATATCAGTTCCCGCTGAACCCAGCCCCCTGGGCCTCTTTGAGCTCATCTCCTCTCCTCTGGTTCGCTCAGGGGTCTGCTGATCTCCTTGTGGTTCCCTAAACAGTTCAGGTTTCATCCTGCCTCAGGACCTTTGCACTTGCTGTCCCTGCTCCCCAGAATGCTCCTCCCCAGGGCTCGCCCCTCAGCCTCATTCTTCATTGAACAGGTGCTGTCCCACATTTCTCCTCTCCAGAGAGACCTTCCCCGACCTCTGTCTGAAACAGCCTCCCTCTCCCTCTCTAATGCATCGTGCAACATCTTTCCCGAATAAGCTTTATGAACCATCTGAGATTATATTTGCTTCCTTGTGTTTCTCTGCTTCTCCCCCACAAGAGTGTGCGTGTCAGAGTTGCGTGCACCGCTCCATTCCCAGCACCAACCATGCCTGGTGCAGAGACGCTCCAGATAATTATGTGGAGTGAATGATGGATCTGTCAGCGGTGTTTCAGGGTTCAAAGATCTGCCACTCCTTCCTCGCTGCCCATCTGCAACCCGGTTCCTGTCCCTTCTCCCCTTCGATTCCCTGCACTTCACCTACCCTTCTCAAAACCCTCCCCACCAATCTGAATGTCAAGTCAGACCAGCCATGCCTATGGAAATTTCTCAGCGATCACGGAGTGAGCGTGTGGAATAGAGGGCCATTTCTGCATGGTTGTGAGACACAGAAATGGCATATCTCCTGTGATTAAAGAGCGAGGGCAGACACAGCTTCTCGGCTCAGGGGCACTATCTTGGCAAGTTCTTCACAGCTCTAGGCTCCTACCTCCCACCTGTAAAACTGGGATTAAAAAGTCCATCTTGCAGGATCATGAAATCTTAGCCACATAGCGCCTAGTGGGTGGGGCTTATTATTATAAACAATAAGGGGCAGAGACCTTTCTGTGGCTGGGTGGGCTGGCTCGCAGCAAATCCTTTCCAGGATGGGAGACTGAGCGGCTGCTGTTAATAATTGATGGCAACTCAGAGACAAACCAAAACACAGGCCCTTGCCTTCACTGCCAGGGGAGTGAAAATCAAAATCCATTAGGCAAAAGGCAGCATGATTGATTCTTGTTTGGAAGCCGGGGTCACCCCACCTGAGTGACAGGGTGGGAGTGCTGGGCTACTTCTGGGTTTCTGCTTTCTCTGAAGACTCTGAAGGTCAATCTTAGTAGGAAAGAGAGGAGCTGATTTGCCAGGCCAGGTGTGTGTGCGTCCTCTGGAGCAGTCTCAGGGTTAAAGCCCTGTGACAGTTTCCTAATGTCCAAAGAAGCTGCTTGTCTGTGGTGCCAGGCCATGGTTAGCAGCACTAGATAGACACTATCTCACTGAATTCCTTCAACCCACTCAGCAGGTATTTGCCAGTTTGGGCTGCAAGTGACAGAACAGAAAACATGAAATCCCTTCTGTAAGGAGGAAGATACACTGTCTCGCACTGTCTCACCTGGTTCCAAGACAGGGCTTGCTAGATCAGAGACCCACAGCAAGTCATTTGACAAGAGAAGTCAGCTTCATTGCTGGTCCATTGACAAGGAGGCAGGAGAAACCTGCAGACCTGCCTGCCCCAGAAGAAGAGGAATGGAACCAGGGCATTGAGGTTTTTTCGGGCCAGGGTTGAGAACAAAGGAGTTAAACGCTTTGGGCTGGAGAGCGGGTGGGCAAAGAAAGGGGCAAAGAGAATGGCTGAATCTCTAGACCAACCCCAGGACACTTCGTGTAGGAAGGATGAAAAGGCCTTTTTTCAGTTTACTGCCGCTTGGGGTTTCTATTGGTGGCCTCTCCCCTCCAGGAAGCCCCTCTCCCTCCCACCCCTCCTGTTGGTGACTTCCGGCTCCATCCAGGCTCCATCCATCTGGCCTTGGCCTTCCACTCGGCTCAGAGAGAAGTTGAGGTCCTCTTTCCCTCTCCTTTGAGCCCTTTGGGTCTGACACCAATTTAACCATTTACCTCCATTTCAACTTAACAGGACTTTCCAAGGTTTCTGTCGGTGGCTTAAGGCAGCCTCAGAGATTCTAAGCTGTTTCCTTCTTTTTCCTCCGCCAGCACCTGCAGGTGGCTGAGATTCAGGCTGGAGGCCTCCTATTACGTGATGGCTCCCCAGTTCCAGTTTCTAATGTAGACACATGAGGTCCAGCCCGTGGAAAGGGGCCTTTCCTCCTACACCCCACTCTCTCAGACTTTCCCAGGAGCCCTGGACGGAGTTTTCTTAAATCCTGGAGTAGGTCACATGCTTTTGCTTTACTGCAAGGAAATCTGGGAGGGCAGGTGGCTGGCATTGTCAGACAAGGGAAGGCATGGATTTCATGGGTGGTCTTAGGACTCTTTTACAGGAAGGAAATGGAGGTTCTGAGCGGTGAAGTCACTTGCCCAAGCTCACACAGCTAAGTGCTCAGTAAATATCTGTCAGAGGATGAAAATGGCAGTCAGGGTTGGAGCCTAAGATGCTCTGGACCTCGAGCCTGAGTTTCTTAATTCTGGATCCTGGAAGGATCGTTCAAGCTCCCTGAGCTTCAGTGAACTTGCCTGCTGAGTGGTGAGCGATAAGAGCTTTCCCCTTGGGACTCTGTTTATGATTCAGTGGAATTTCTGACGGGGATGCGATTTCGGTGGAAAGTATTTTGTACACGTGAATTGTTATGATTGCTGTTGTTGTTGCTGGACATCAGCGCGGCCTTTTTGAAGCCAACAGGTCTGGTTCATTTCTCAGCTCCATCTTAGCCAGGAATATGAACTCGGACAAGATCCTTTCCCCACCTAGAAAACGGGGGTCGCCGCACATCTGCATAAAGAGCTCAGCGCCCGGTCATGGGCCATCCAGTGGTCATTCTTGGTGTGAGTGCTGAACGTATTCCTCCCCTGGCTGGCGATGTCTTCTACCGTGTTGCTGAGTGCAGGGTCACTGCGTTTCTCCCTTTGGGATTTCACGCTTCTGATGTGACAGTGCTTCGCTGCTTCTTTGCCCTGAGTCAGAGGATTTGTGTATTACATGGAGAAAATTAAGGGAAACCTGATCAGAACACAGAGGCCCCCTCTGTGTGGTGAGTCTTCTGGCGAGGCTCTTGCTGGTCCCGGTTGTGATCCTGTGTCCTTGAACCTGTTCCTGGGAGGTGAAATGCCAGCAATCCGGAGCCCTGATTACTGACCCAGGTTGAGTCCCCGCCCTGTCATTTCCCAGCCCTGAACTTTGGGCAAATAATTTCACCTCCAATTACTTCTCTTTCCTAATCTGCCAGTGAGGATGATTCTGCAGCCCACCCCCGGGGGCTGGTCCTAGGAATCAGCATGTGTGTTAGGCATTGAAGTTCCGGGGCCTGTAACCCCACTTGACAAGGGAAAACATAGAGGGGCTGTAGCAAACTGCTGGGCCACATCCCCACTGGGGAAAGATGGGAGACCTTGTCCAGGTCTTTCGATACCGCTGTTGCCCTCAAGGGTCGGGGATCTTCCACTGTTCCAGGATGCTGAGCCAGGATGGGGGTTTGGCAGCTTGTAGCTCAGGGTTCTGAGGCTGGAGAATGTGAAACATGCTTACAGTGCAAAAGTGCTGGCTGAGGAGCACTGGGCCAAAGTTTAATTAACTGGAGGAGGCCAAGCATGCATGAGTCCCGACTCCACACTCAGCACGCGGTGTGCCCTGGAGCGTGGCAGTGGCCGGACATCTGAGAGTTACATCACCCAGGGCCAAACGCTGGTTTTCCCCATTAACCGTGTGACTTGGGCAAAGCTACTGCACCCCTCTGTCTGTCGGGCACCGTGGCGCCCTCTTTCATAAAATGGCCAGTAGCAGCGCCTGCCTCGTTGAATCCCTGTGGAATTCAGTGAGTTTATTAACGCAGAGACTCGGGGTAGCTCTGGCCGGAGCCAGCCCTCAGGAACCGTTATGGGGTCTTGTTTTTGTGTTTAATTGTCTTTGCCTCCGTTAACCTCCTGGCAATCCTGCCAGATACATACACTCCTCTTCAAAGCTATTGTTCATATAAAAGGAAACGTGCTAACGATGAGGTGAGCTTAAGGACCGGCAGGCGGGGCAGGCCCCTGGTCCCTGGCGCAGGACCTGCTCAGCGTCAGCCCCGCTGCCAAACCCCGTGGCTCTGTGTTTAGAGGCTGCAGCTGCTGGGCGTGGCCAGGACAGGAAGGAGCGCCCCCTCCCTGGCACCCTCCGTGCCAATGGGAGGAGATGTGGAAACGCCCCAGCTCCCTCACCCCGCATGGGGCGTAACTAGAGGTGTGGGTTTCACACCGGCGCCCAGAGCACACCTGGGCAGGACTGAGGCCCGGGGCCGCGGGGGTCCTTGCGTGATGCTACACCGCCAGGCTTCCTTCCCCTCCCGGCCACACACCCCTCCTCCTGCTCAGTGTTTTCTGGGATCCGGCAGCTCACACCTAACCCATCTGTGCTCAGACCCTTGTCTCAGCATCTGGCTCTGGGGCCCAAAGGTCCGGGAAACCTCATTTAATCGCTGTCCCGGTATTGAGTTATGGGCTAAGGACATCTTACAACGAAGAGGTTACGGGGATCGGCTTAGATGTTCTAGGGTTGTCTGGAAGTGCTAGGTCAGGCAGCCTCAGCTCCAGCTCCTGGAGAAAACAGCAACAGTGGCAGCGCCCCCAGCAGGCTGGTGTTCCCAGTGCGGGGTGACTGGGGTGGCAGCCAGTTCCATTCGTTCCTACAGTCACCGGTGGGAGAGGGTAATCATCCCACTGACAACCCTGGAACGGGAGGCCCAGAGAGGCGAAGTAACTGGCCCCGGGTCACACAGCCAGCAGAGAGTCCCTGACAGGAGCCCACGATCTGGCCTCTGTGCACGCCAGTGACCGTGGGAAGTGAGCATGGTGCTCCCCACACACCCCAGCTTCCCCTTTTCTTGCTGGGGAACCTGAGGAGCTGGGAGTTGAGAGCTGTGTCCCCCATGGCCCACCTGACTCCAGATCCATAGGACCTGGCTGTCAAAGCTGCCGGCGGTACCGCGGAGCCAGGGTGACCCCAGTGTTATTCTGACCCATCACTTAGTAGCCTTCTCTCTGGGGTGGGAGAGGCTTGATTTCGGTGCCTCTGTTAGAAGTGGCCTTGACCAGTGCTCTGGGGAGGAGCCCTGCAGACAGCCCCCGGGCCAGCCTTGTTAATATCCAGGGCACCATCTCTACGCAGCATTTCCCCACCGACATAAATAACAAATAAGACGTAATGCCTGGCATATTCCTGCGTTGCAGGCCTGAGCTCCGGCCCCACCACCCCCGCTTCCTGGCTGGATGAGCTGCGGAGGCTCCTACCTCTGTGAGACAGGAAGTGAGAATCAAATCGGGCAGCTGAGCTCAGCCCCAGCTGCTCTTGCTGCTCTTCTGACCTTTGAAAAAACGGGCATGACCCAGCCTCTTTTCCGAAAAGGAGCCCTGGGTGATAGCTCCTTTCATTTGTGCTAAAATAATACATGATGTAAAATTTACCATTTTAACTGCTTCAGTGTACCCTTCAGTCTACATAGATCCACCTCAGTATATTCACATCAGCGCTCTGTGTATTCACATCAGCGTGCAATCAATCTCCAGGACTCTCACCTTGCAAAACAGCAATTTTAAGCCTGTGAAATAACAACTTTCTATCCCCTGCCCCCAGCACCCCAGCCCTCGCTCGCAGCTTCTACTTCTGTCTCTGCGTCTCTGACTGTTCTAGGGACCTCAGGTAAGTGCAATCCTGCAGTCTCTGTCCTTTTGTCTGGCTTACTTAACACACTGTCTTCCAGCCTCCTTCATTTGTACCAAGTGACAGAATTTCCTTCCTTTAAAAAAATTTATTTTATGCATACAAGAACTGGGGTGTCGGCCAGAGGTGGGGGGTGGGGTGGGGTGAGAGGATTCCCCAGAGACAGAGTGGGGAGCAGAACAGGTGGATTGACTGAAATACACCGCTGAGGGGAGCAGCCGGCGGCAGGGAGCGGTCTGCTGTGCCTGGGGGTAGCTCCTTGGCTGGGGTTCAAACTCATGCTGCAGTGGCTGGCGATAGCTTGGTAGCACTAACTTTAACCCCTGTGCCACCAGGAGGCCCTGAATTTCCTTCCTTTTCAACCCCATCATGTGTTCCTATGCCCCACTTCCGGTGTCTCCCTTCATGTGTCGGTGGGCTCTTGGGTGGCTTCCACCTCTTGGCCGCTGTGAATAAGCTGCTATGAACGCAGGTGTGCAAATGTCTCCTCCAGATCCTGTTTCCAGTTCTTTGGAGTCTATAGCCAATAGCAGGTCACTGGTCACGAGGAGACTCTCTTTTTCATGTCTCTGAGCAGCCTCCATGCTGGTTCGTGGTGACTGCACCGTTTCAGGTTCCCATGCAGCAGGCGGGTTCTGCACATCCTCGCCAGCTCTGGCTGTTTTCTGATTGTCATTGTTGATCGCAGCCTCCTCGTGGGCATAAGGCGGTAGCTTGTTGTGGTTCTCATTCACATTTCTCTAATGACTGATTTTGAGCACCTTTCCCTCTATTTACTGGACACGCATATGTCTTTTCAAAAATTTTTTTAAAAGATTTTATTTATTTATGCATACAAAACTGGGGTGCAGGCCAGAGGTTCAGGGGCGGCGAGAGGATTCACCAAACACAGAGTGGGGAGCAGAACGGGCAGATAGACGAAGTACACTGCTGAGGGGAGCAGTGGGGAGACAGGAGAGGTCTGCTGCGCCCTGTGGGTCACCTTTGGGGTGGGGATTGAACTTGCACTGAAGTGGCCATGGCCAGGGCTTCTCAGAGCAGCGCTCCAACTTGCTGTAACACCAGGGAGGGCCAGTGTATGCCTTTTTTTTTTTTTTTTTTTTTTTTGAGAAATGTCTAGTCAAGTTATTTGCCCATTTTTAAAAAAAGAATTTATCTATGCATACAAGAACTGGGGTGTGGGGGGTGAGAGGATTCACCAGAGTCAGAGTGGGGAGCAGAATAGGCAAATCACTGCTGAGGGGAGCAGCAGGGAGCCAGGAGAGGTCTGCTGCGCCCTGTGGGTCAGCTCCCTGACCGGGGATTGAACTCATGCTGCAGTGGCTGGTGATGGCTTCATACTGAGAGACTTAACTCCTCGTGCCCAGGGAGGCCCCTATTTGCCCATTTTCTAACTGGGTTCTTTATGATATGAGCTCTTTTTGCATTCTGGATATTAACCCCAAATCAAATAAATAATGTGTAAGTATTTACTCCCATTCCATAGGTTTCCTTTTTAGTGTGCTGCTGATGAAGTCCAATTTATCTATTTCTGCTTTTGTGGTCATATGCAAGAAATCACAGCGCAAGTCTAATGCCATGAAGCTTCCCCTGTTTTCTTCTAAGAGTTTTGTACTTTTAGCTCTTATGTTTAAATCTTACACCCATGTTGAGTTCATCTTTATAAGTGCTGTGAGGTAAGAGTGGGTGCTTTTGACTCATAGTCGCGGGCGGGGACAGGAAGTCAGTCTTGAGGATGGTCCAGGGTGGGTGGGGTCAGAGCCCTAACAAGCATGGAGCCCCCTGCTGGGGACAGTCATGGCCATGATTGCTGGCAGGACAGCCAGCAGCTCCTGACACCCCCAGCTTGACCCCACCATTCTCTCGGGCTCAGGAAAGTTTGGAAGGCAGAGAGACAGTGAAACGCAAATGTGAGGGACACGGGTCCAGCGTGTGACCGCTTCTCCCACCCCTCTGCTGCCTCCCTGATCCAGGCTCCCATTCCTTGCCGTCTCAACCATTCCAGAAATCTTCCCATCTGCTGCTTCCACTCTCCATCCTCAGCCTGTAAGTCAGAGCAGCTCATTTCCTTGCTCAAATCCTCCATGGCTCTGTCTCTCTCAGAGGACAAGCTGATGTTCTCACCTCCCGCCCGCCTACAGGGCCCATGTCTGGCATCACCCTCCCTCCTCTGACACCGTTCCAGCTTCCTTTCCTACCAGTCTCCCGCCCCATCACTCCACTCTACCCACAGAGAACGGAGCAGAGGTAACTCTGCTTTTCTTCAGATACACCAGGTGTTGTCGCGCCTCAGGACCTTTGTACATGCTCTCCTTCCTGCAGACAGCAAGACTCACTATCCAGATCTCAGCTCAAATGTCAAATGATATCCTATGTAAAATAGCTCCCTCAGTACTTTTTGTTCCCCTCGCTTAATGTTACTCCACCGTTCACCACAGATCCTTAATTATACAATGACTTTTCTCTCCCCATCTTGGGTACAAGCTCCAAAGGGCAAGGCTTTGTTCACTGTTGTGTCCCCAGTGCCTAGAACAGTGTCTGCCAAAGTGTGGGCACGCAGCAAGTGTTGAATGAATGGCTGATGCTATCTTAGAAATAACAGAATACATACCAATTGATGAAAAAAGGAATTTGTTTGCAAACGTCGGGACTTTTCACGATCATTGCTAGCACATTTCTAGAAGTCTGACTCTCATCAGCTTCTGCCACTCTCTGGATGTAAGATATTCCTGGTTTTTCAACCAGAGTCGATTTCTCAACCTCAACACTATTGACGTTTGAGGAGGGATCATTCTTTGTTCTGCGGCCTGCCCTGGACACTGTCCTAGCAGCATTCCTGGCTTCCGTCCACTAAGCATTGCGTGGAGAGCGGGCATCAGCGAAATAGAGGATGACTTGCTGCCAGAAGGATGTCACAATATTCCAAGCAGGAGGAGATGAAGATGGAAGAGGGTGACGGCTGGAGAGTCAAGGAGAAGTGGGCGGGTCGGGGATCTATGTGGGGTGTGGGTCTGTTCCCAGACAATCCCAAACCCTCAGCCTCAGTTGTTGGGCTGTGTGACGGGACACTGGCCACTTTCTATCTGTGAGTCCTTGAACTAGGTGGCTCGGTTTCTCCACCTGTAAAATGGGTTCCATCACAGCCCCTGCCTCTTAGAGAGGCAGTAAGGATTAGATGAGGTAACATGGTAAATAGCAAGACGCCTCTAATACCCACAAGGTCAAGCGCAACTGTTATTATGACGACTGGCTATGTTAATTCACTGGTTGAGATTTATTGAGTACCTACTGTGTGCTGAGCATTGGCCTGGAAGCTAAACAGAGACACCAGCCCTCGTGGTACTGACAGGAGCGGAGAGACTGCAAAAAAGAAACAAATACAGACACTGACTGGAGCAAAGTAACTGTGAAAGAGAAATCGTGAGACAGGAAATTGGAAAGTGACTAAATATTTGGTGTTTTTGAGGAATTAATACTATGTTTTAGAAGTGACAATGCTGTTGTGATTATGCTTAAAAATCCTTAGCTTTGGAGGCCCATACCGAAGTTCTTATGAATGAAATGACAAGATCAAATAAATACTTGGGTTGGTGACAGGGTCTGGGAAGAAAAGGGAGGGACTGCACAGGGCTTTACAGGGTGGTCAGAAATGGCCTTACTAGGATGGATCCATTCAGCAGAGACCTGCAGGAAGGGAGAGGAAGGCACGTCAGCCTAGAGGGGAAAGTATTCCTGGCGGAGAAAATAGCGTATGTGCTAAGGCCCTGCGGCAGGCAAGGAACAGCCGAGTAGCTGGAGCAGAGTGGGCCTGTGGTGACTTAATCTTTCATCGCTGATCTTTGGTCTTTCCTCTGAGCCTCTGAACCCCACACTGGCCTTCCCGCCTCCAGCCTTTGCCCTCCGTTCTACCCTCTGCAGGGGCCAGAGTCATCTTTCTCAGGTGTAGTCTGATCATGTGAATCATCCCCTTCCCAGCGCCCTTCCATGGTTTCCACTGCCCCCAGGATAAATTCCAACTTCCTCTGCCTGACCATCAGGCCCAGCTAACGCATCCACCTTCCTCTCCTCCTCCTTGATACACTCCATGCATAGTCATCCACCTATCTGCTTTTCCCAAACCAGCCCTCCTTCCCTGCTTCTGCTCTGTCTTTGCCCAAGCTGATTCCTCTGCCTTGCCCCCTTCTTCCTCTGTCTGCCTGCAGTCTCCCTCTCTGTACCCTTCCAGCCCAGCTTCTCCCTCCCTCCCTGCGCCACCCACACTCCCTGCAGGCAGCTCTCACGGCTCCCTCCTCTATGCTCCAGAAATCTGACGTTCATACCATCCTGTCACAAAACACTGTGAGGCTACCTAGTGGATAGTTCTGTGGAAGCCAGGCCCACAGGGCCTGGAATGCTCAAGAGAACAGCTCTGAGCCCAGCTGCTTGGGTTCAAATCCCCACTCAGCCACTTCTGAGCTGTGTACCCTTCAGGGGGTGGCTTAACTGCACTGGGTTCAAGGTTCTTGACCCATAAAATTTGGGGAACCCCATGACTACCGGGATGGTTGTGACCAGAACACTCAGAGCAGTGCCTGCACACAGCACGTGTTCAGGCACACTAGCTGGTTGCAGAGAAGCATGAGCAAACATTCGTTGAGTGAGTCAAATGGCAAACTTGCACAATCCTGTGGTAACTGATGAGAGGGGTCTCCCGTACTAGGGTGTGTCCAGGTCTAGCTCCCATTTTCTGCCATCCTCCTGGTCTCTACCTGCCTGCTACCATCCCACACCTCCTGGGCCAAGGAGACGTGGCCGCCTACTTTCCCTTCACAATGAGGAGAAATAATCACACTACACACTGCCTCGATGGCCTCTCTTCTGCTCTGCAACAAGGCTGGTCTCCGCCAGAACTGCCCGCTGTGGCCTGGCAGGCGGACACCGTCTTTGAGAGAGTGACGTTGATTTGCCAACCCCATGCCATCACTCACATCCGCTCGGTGATGGACTTGGACTCAAGCAGCGTCTAAAAATAGACCACCATAGTTCACTCATTGCTACAAGGGCCCATTCCTGAGGCTTTCCAAGGCCTTCCTTTGTGATCTTTGGGGTCCTTGACCTTGTCCAGCCCTGCTTCATAGATCCTTGTAGACCCAACTGTACCAAAAAGACACAACTGTCCTGCCAGGGACATGTGGGAAGCAAACAGAAGGTGGAGATGAGATGATATTTCATTTGCTTATCGTGTCTTTGTGAACAGATCGATTTCCTCTTATCTCCTATGCTGCAGATACATTTACACATCCTTTATTGTTCCTTGAAATAGTGACCACAAATTGGATTTGGACGTCCCCTCCAATTCTTGGGAACAATCCTTTCGGTTTCAACGGCAACTCCCTTTCTAGGCTACTCTGGCCCTTATACCTTTGTGTGGATACGTGCGCATGGGTTGAGGTCCCACTGCAGTGTGTTGTGTGGCAAGCATTTATCATGCATTACTTTATGCCCATCACCCTGCTGGGTGCTTGGGAAGTACTTGTGTAACTATGAGTTAGAATTCATTTGGGTGCAGGTGCTAACGTGCAACTCAAACCGAAATAAGCAAAATATGTGATTGAAAAGTCCTGCACTAGGTAAGGATCCAGGTAGGCAGCACCCAGGGGCTTAAATATGTCCTTAAGACCTGGTCTTCCATGTCTCTGTGTGACTTCTTAGCAGGCCTGGGAAGTTCCAGTAATTCCAGGCTTCTGTCTTGGAGAAAAAGCCAGTCTCTTTCCCAGTAGTTCCAGCCAAATCCCAGGGCTGATTTTATTTGGCCCACCCTTGAGTCAACGGCATAGGTGGGTCTGGGTCAAGAGTCAGCCAGTCAGCGAGTCAGCGAGTCAGCGGCTGGAGCTGGGATGAGACTGAGGAGGGAAAAGAGATGGATCCCGAAAGGAATCCAGAACCATCGTGAAGTAAGTGTACAGCCTACTAGAGGCGGGGGCAGTGCGCAGAAGTGTAAGTGAAGAGTAGCCTCAGGTGCGATCTGTCAGCTGGGAAGGAAAGAAGCAAGCAGTTCTGACTGGGAGTAACTGGGTGGGCCCCGGGGGGCCTTCGAGGGTGGCTCCTTCTGAGAACCTGCCGCCCCTCACCGAGGGAGCTGTGAACTGATCTTTCTCTTATCAGCTCGCTGGTCCTGCCTCCCCTGCGCCATTTTGCATCCTCCCGCGAGTGTTCTGGTTTCCTCGGGATGTGTATTACGGCCCCAGCGAAAGCAGGAAGTTCTCAAAGCCTCGAAGTCCTCCAGGTCGCCCACTCACGGTTGTGTTCTAAAGTGAGCTGTCTGCTGTGTGTAGAAAGTCTCGTGGGAACACCTGCCCCCCGGGTTCACCTGTGTCTGGGGCTGCTCTCGGTAATAACGGCATTTACAGGAAAATGTCGCCGGCCTGTGTTCTAAATCACCTCAGCCCCCCACCCCCCACACAGACAGGTGCTTAGTGGGGGGCCGGTTGTTGGCACGTGGGAGGGAGGCAGGAGCTGCTGTGTGCGCTTGAGTGAGTCACGTCTCTCTGGGCCTCCGCCCCCTGGCCTTGCCATGTCAGCTGCCCCTTCTGCTCCTCAGACCTCAGCTCCTGGGTCACCTGTTCAGAAAGGCCCTGGCTGGCCTTGAATGAGGGTCTGGACGCGGTGTGTTTCTGCTGCACCTGGGCTGAAGCCCTTCTCCCTTGCCATGTTTCCCCTCCATTGTGTGGCGTCTCCCTGGGAGGATAAGTGAGATGAGCCTGGCCTGGACTCTGGAGGCCTAGCTTCATTATCCCAACATGGCCACATCTGAGTCCTGAGGCTGGGCAGACAGGCGCATTTCTCTGAGCCTGAGAATCATCACCTGAAAAATAGGTTGATGACCTTGCCAGGCAGGAGACAGGAGCATTCACCTGTGTCACAGTGGCCGGCCCTGGGCTGCAACCAGCAAATGCCTGAAGAGGCTTCCTCGGGGGTGCCTCGCTCCTTCCCTTGCTCTTCCTTTTCTCAAGAGGAGGGGGAACAGCACATCTACTCCACACTTTGCCTTAATCCGGCCTCTGATGACACCCTTGTCTGCTCAAACTCTACAGGCAATGACTGTGCCAATGAGTGGTTGGAGGGTGGGGTCTTGGATGTCCCCCCCAACCAGCCCCTGTCCCCGCCATACTCCCCATTCTTTGAAGTGAGCATCTGGGGCTTTCTCCCTCTCCCAGAAAGCATTGTGCAAAGGGAAAGGTCTTTCTGAGTTGCTGCCCTAAGCCTGCCACCCCCACCCACCCCTGGAAAATGTTAAACTCTGCTTACCTCATGGGTGGCAGAATAGGTCAAGCCAAAGAGGTGGTTTTCCAGCCAGGTTAAGAGAATTCCAGGACATGTGTGTTTGTTAGTGAGTGGGGGGCGGAGGAGGAGGTGAAGTTGGTGCCCCTAATTACTAGATGATCTGCTGGCAGACCAGCTACAGAATTTATGGGGGTACAGTGCAATGAACATGCACCCTCCTTGTTCAAAACTTCCTAAGAATTTCAAGACATTGCTAGCAGGACATGAAAGCAAAGGAGTATTTGGCCTGTGTGATGGCTCAGGTTGCACACCCAGGAAGCCGGCCCTGCCTGCTGTGAAGAAAGACTCAGAATTCCCTATGCGTGAGAGAAAGGTCCCTCAGTCCCAGAGAATCTGTCAAGGAAAAAGTACCTGCCCAAGCTCCCTGTCTAGGGCCAAGGTAGGGGCCAGAGTGGGGACCTTAAATTCAAAAGGCCACAGGGCCACATAGGCGGGGAAGCAGCCGTATGGAAGGAAACCAGTAGGGCAAGTTGAGGGAGGAAGCCAGCTACATTCAGCCTTAATGTTAAGGAGGCAGCAGGGAGTGGTGGGGACTGTGGCAAACTCAAGGCATGTATCTCCATCTGAGGAGGCAGCTGCTACTCAGTTGCAGGCTGGGGTCCAGGCCCAGCCAGAAATTTTAATTTTCATGTGAAATATCCCATTTTTAAAATGCTGATAAATAATTTTTAAAAATTAGAACCATTTGAATGGACCAAACCCTAGAACATGTCTGGGCACCAGACTCAGCCTTTGGGGCTCCACTTTTTGACCCTTGCAGCATAAAGCCTGTAATGACTAGAAATGGCGGGGATGGGGAAGTGGGGAGGTCACTTCTTGCCTCAGAGGTCTTCCCATCTGGAAGGGAAGGGTGACAGAAGCCACAAAGCCCCTCCCCTTTCCTTTCGCCTGTCATCAAGCCCAGAGCCGAGGGACCGTGTCGCTGACTGAATGACTCCCATCCAGACCTTAAGGCAGCTCATCCCTTGTGGATGCTGACACAAGTCAGGAAAATTGATGGGTAAATCCAAGGGGACCCCTTCCCTACTCAATGTCCAACGAGAACAGGAGGAAAATGGACTGGAGAAGAACAGGCACTGGGATGGAGTCAGCGGACCAGGTGAACCTCAGGTTCCTCACCTGTAAAGCGGGAATAACAGATTCCTCAGGGGGCGCAGAAGGTGCGATGGAGTGTCTGCATCATCGGGACTCTTATTTCCATCCTTCATGCCGTCATCTGTGCATTTGGTTTATTTCTAGGAGCTGTGGGCCCAGAGGTACCTACTGTGTAGGTAGGTTGCTTTCTAGCGTGGTGGAATGATATCAGCTCTGCAAATTCAGGGTGGAATGTTGGGGTGTTCAGAAATTCTCAGTAGACATTAGGGTGCCTGAATGGAAAGTCTGGGGCTCAAGGCTGGAGTTCTGCATCTTAAGATCATTGCCATGGTGTTCGGTGTTGCGCCCTGCCACTCAAGGTCACAGCTCCGGGGTTCAAGATCAGAACCCGCCGTCTGCTTGCAGTCAGAATCCTCAAACCCGTAACTGTACCCACGGAGTACGTGGCCAGAATGTCCCTACTCGTGATGGAAATTCTAGTAGGCAAGGTCGGAATGCCGGTGTTTCAGGCTGGAACTTGCGGTCAGAGCTGGAATGCTGAGGTTCAAAGTCAAGACAGTTTGGTGGCATTATGATGGAAAGCTGGCTGGCACCATCAGAACATGAGTGCCGGAGTCGAAACACTGGCTCCCCAGTCACTTCATGGGTCTTGTCTCTGTTGTGTGATTGACATCAGCTTCTGCCTTCAGCAGCGCAAACCACAGAAAGCCCCAGGCCCCATTTTAAAATGGGGCTCTACCCTTTTTCTCCCTGTTCCTGACACCCACCAGAGTGCCCGCAGAAGTGACGGGATCCTAGTGGCCACTAAAGAGTAGCCCCAATGTCCCAACCCTGCCAAGGCCCCTGGAGCCTACCAACAACTGTGTCTAAAGCCTCTCGCTGGCTGACCACAGGCCAGGGAGGCAGATCCTGGGGGTACCTGGATGCTCTTACCACCCTGTTATCCAGAGAATGGCAAATGGTGTTAGGCAAGGGGCAGAGCCAGTGCCAAGGGCTTGTGGCTACCCAGCAGGAGGTGAGTGGCTGGCATGCATGCGGGGCCGTGAGCTTTGGTCACTGTGGTCACCCCAAGTGCACTACTGGTGCCAACTGAGGGCCAGCGTCATTGATCGCGGGGTGGAGAGGTGTGAAAAGTCATCTTTAAGCTCTGCTTTCAAGGGCGCAAATATTGGACGCTCAGTGGGAAGAGGCTGGCAGAGATGATTTGCTGGGTCGCTTCCCTATTAATGGTCATAGTACAGCCCCGTCTTTTCCGCCCTCTTCGCCCCCAGCCTTCACGCTCCACCTCTCTCTCCTTACTCAGGTTTTTCCCACCTGGGATGCTGTGTGTTTATCTGGCCCTTATTTTTTTTTTTTTTCATCCACTGCCTTATAAGTTCTAGTAGAGAGGGACTTGATCCTATATTCTATTGTTAAATCCATGCCTACCATAGAGTTGCTGAGTAAACCTTTGAATAAATAAGTGAATGAAGGAAAGATTATTGCCCCTTCAGATCTGAGCGGCCTTTGGAGGGGGTGAGGAGAAGTAGCAGCAGAGAAGGGCGTGAACCCCCCACGACTTCTCCTTGCTCCCAAGATAACTTGTGAAGTCTTCTTCTGACCACGAAGGCCTTGTGAGGATGACCGTCCCCAGGTTTGCGTTAAGCACACATCTGTGGCTCCCAGTCTACTTCCTCAGATCCTCAAAATACCATTCCACGCCGAGCCTCAGGGCCTTTGCACATGCTGCGTTGTTTGAAAAAAAAAAAAAAACTCACTGTCCCCCGCCCCACCCCTTTAGTCTCCTTAACCACCCTTGTGACTGTTCAAACACCTTTCCCTTTCCTTCCCAAACTTGCTGACCTTCTGAGCTCATTCTGGGCCCTGGTATTTCTTCTGAAAATGTATCCTCAGCCCTCCTCGGCACTACTTTTGGATTCCAAAGCTTATTCCAGAAAATTCAGAACCTAGACCTTCTTCTAAGACACAGACATTCTCTCTCACTTAAGGGAAGAGGAGTCTGGGTCTTCCAGGGAAATAGCTTCGCTGCCCCCACGCCTGAGCCACAGGGGTCATCTGTCCCTTCTTTCCTTCTCACCCACCAGCTGTGCAGACTGAGCCCAGCCCACGCTGGGCCCTGGGGACACAAGTTGCTCTGACAAGTAGCTGCCACTCACACCCCAGATGTTATAGGTGTGAACTCTCCCCGACCACAGTGTCCTAAGAGGGAGACTCAGTCATTTCACAGAGGAGACTGAGCCACAGAGTGGTGGAGAAACACCTGCCAGGATGCAGAAGAGGTGGAGGCGGTGGTGGTAAGCCCAGGCGCTGTCCAGAGCCCGGGTCCAGACACAGCCTCCCTCCCCCGCTGCCCCTCAAGGGCAAACTTTCCTTACTTGCTCTTTTCGCTTTTCTCCCTTTTGAGTAACTCAGCTTCCCCCACTTACTAAACAACCCCAACTGTGTGGATGTTTTGTTGTGTTTTTTCAAACTGCAGACATCATAAGGGCAGTGATTTTTTTTCTGCGTATCTTTATGGCTTGAAGCAAGGAAGAGGAGGAAGGTGGGCGTTACCTCTTAATTTGTTGGGAGGTATCCATCTGCCAATGGCCTGCAAGAAAGACTCTGTGCACCCAGGCCTTCTACCAATCTGACTGCCTCTTCTGCCCTGAGCTCACAGCTCCCTGTGTACAGCCACTCCAATGTCATCCTTACTATATTCCTTCCTGCCTTGGCACACTGTTCCTCTGCCTGGAGTGTTTTTCCTTTCTCCTTCACCCAGGGATTTAGGCAGCCCACCTATTATGGGCTGCCTTATTTATCCTAAAGTGCCCAGAGCAAAAGTCACCTCCTCCAGGAAGGCTTCCTTGATTTCCCTCTCATTATGGTTTTCTGTGTCTCTCTCTCTGATGACCCTTGTTCCCATTGTAATGCCACATCTGTTTAAGTGGTTATCTGATTACTACCTACCTTCCACCACACAAGCTCCCCGAAAGTGAGGCTTGTATGCCATGTTTATCTGGCTCTTCTGTGCCTGCTATTGCTTCTACCTAGTAAAAGCGCTCTGTAAAATGGTTTGTATAAATGGATGGATTCAGAGCTTCATCACAGTTGGCAGAAAACAAACGTCATATTCCTTTGGGTGGGGAGTGAGTGTCTGCAATGTCCAGCTGAAGCTCCAGCCAGAAAGTTCTTCTTACCCAGAAGTGAAAGCCGCCAAAGCACCCATTCTTATTAACCCCAGTATCTTCCCTGGTGCCCAGGGCACGGGGAACAATTACAGCATCTTCTCTGGCTTTTTAGAGGTAGTTGCTTGGGTTATATTTTATAGAGTGCTATTGAATTTTCCTTAAGTAAATGTCACATATGAAGCTTCTAAGCCCAGAAAACAGAAGTTCTGAGGGAGGTTTTCAAATGAAGGATCCCAGCGAATTTGCCAGAAATAGGGTTGACTTGACTTGGAAAGCAGCACTACCTTTGGGAGCGGGGTGGGGGGGACCTGACTCAGATCCCTGCTCTTCACCTCAGCGCCTGCAGCTTGGGGCAGCTGACATTTTTTTCCATGCTCCACCCTCCAGCACAGTCAGCAGAAAGAGAGGCCATCTTCCCGGGCTGCTCCAGAGAAAGTCCCTGGGTTGACTTGATGGGGGTCTTGGGTCCCACACTCATCTCTGAAACTATCCTCTCGGCCAGAGAGGGCCAGAGGGAGAAGACCGGCCTGGGCCATAGTCTACTGCAGGACAGGGGAGTGTAAGGAATGGGATGTGCTTAATCCGGTGGGCTGCCTTAGCCATGGCGGGTGTGTTCCATGGCCCTCGGTGTTCCAAGGCCCTCGGTGGTTGTCTGCAACTGCAGAGTTCTGAGGCCTCTTCCCACTGTTCTTTTCTTGGCACACAGGTTTATGAGAAAGTTTAATTTATAAATTAGGTGAGAGATGAACAGCAATAACTAATCATCAAGTAGAACACTGCTACGATAGCAATCATATGAATGTGATCTCCCTCATGATGTGTAATATGTTCAGATCATGGTAAATTGTGAGTGCGAAAAGCAACATTTCAGATGGGGTGGGCGATTATATTCTTCTTTACATTAATCCATTTACTTTGCTGAAATCAATTTGTTTTAAGAGGAAATGTGTTACCAAGAAGAATCGATGCCATTTACCATAAATCTTGTTATGAAATTCCAGTCAGATGGGGGAAGCTGACACCTGCTCTTTGGGTTAAAAGGGGAGGTGTGGGTGTGTTGGAGAGGTGTTAAAATCCCATTAGCTTCAAACTGGGACTTCCCCCTTCAGGGAGAGTGAGGGCTTGAAGGAGGATTGAAAAGGCTAGCACTTTCTCAGGCCGAATGGCTGCCTGTGTCCATGTGGGGAAACCTGTCCTGACGGGCACATGGCATTCATCAAAGGGTCTTTGAGAAACCCAGTGCCAAGCCACCCCCAAATGAAACAGAATGCCTGAGGGTGGCACCCCAAGAATGGTATTTTCCAAAGCTCCCAGGGAGATTCACCGAGCATGAAGGTTGAGGAACCCAGATTGCAATGCACCCAGCTGTGTGTCTTAGTCTGAGACACACTTGGGTTTAGCAGGTCCACTGGGCTCACTGGCATGTGGGATGCACGGGATGGTGAGCATGCATCAGAGAGCAGCCTCCTGTTTCTCCAAGGAATTATCTCAGCAGGAATCCAGGGAGGTCATTTAACACTCTCAAATGCCCAAGAAGGCCACCTGCCTCTCCCAGTCCAGAAGGATCCAATTTCCAGGATGAAATCCAGCTCTCACCAGGATCCTGCCCTCACTATCTGTTCGTTACCTGCACTGGCTGTTACCTCTCTGTCCATCTGGCAACCATCCCAGAGCCAGGTCTGCTGCTGGCCAGCTGTGTGACCTCGGCCTTAGGCTCCTCATCTGCAGAGAGGGAGCCATCGCTGAGCTGTGTGACCTTCCGTTCTGGGTCTCAGACCTGTGGGTCTCATCAAGGACCAGCCACACACCCCTCAAGCCCGTGCCCAAGGGTTCACAAACCCCAGCAGAATTCAGATCTCCAGGTCTAGCCTGGGCCCAGGACCTGTGTTCCAGCGAGGACCTCAGTGGAGCCTGACGAAGGTGGACCACCAGGCACGTTTATGGCCCACACAGAGGGTCCGACGTGCATGTCCTTGTCCAGAGATCCAGCCACCCTGCCTTGCCCTCCTCACAGCAGCCTCCCTTTTACAGGTGGGAAACTGAGGCCCATCGAGGGCAGATCCTTGCCCAAGCCTCCAGCAGTACTTGGCAGCACCGGGATGCCAAAGCTCAACCTGCCTCACCCCAAACTGGTGTCCTCCTCCCCCCTCAGACCGCCACTGTCACACGGAAGCCTCGCCGGGTGTGGGGCTGCCCTTCTGGCTCTTGTTTTCCCCATGGCTCTCATTGCGTTCCTCCCCACCCGCCCGACCCACTGGCTCTAGCTGCTCCAGGTGAGCTGAGGTTTGTTTAGCTACCAGGGTATCCCCAGGCCTGGATAGTGCACACAGTAGGTGCCTAAGCAACGTGACAGTGGGTGAAGCCCCTGGACAAAGCGTCCGTTTTCCCATGTGTAAAATTGAGTCCTTGGCTCGCCCACCTCTAGTCCGTCTGCTCTCTGTAGAGCGCGCTGCCCAGAGGAGAGGGGTGGTTAACTTGCAGGGAGAAGGCAAGGCGTGGCCCGGGGAAGGCCTGCTGGGGCAGGCTGCAGCCAGGCCCTCACCTTCCGAGGACCCATCTGCTTCTCCCATCTCCTGGTGCCCCACCCCCACCTTCACGAGATCAGATCTCACTTTGCCCCAAGCCTGTCCCCAGCGTCCCCTGAGCCGGCCAGCCTCTTTGTCTTTCTTCACCTTGTAACTCCATCCTCCCAGCCTGGTCTTCCCACCGGGCTCCATCCCACCTCCTCTCAGGGAGGCCTCTGCTCCCTGACATTCTTCCTCCAGGCCGCCAGACTGCAGGCCACCAGCCTAACGGGTCACCCCTGCTCTGTTCAACCCGCTGTGTGGCATGTGCCGATGTCTTTATTTTTCACGGGTCACTTGCAGGATTCAATGACTGAGGGTCCTGCAGGGGAGGGGAGAGGTGTTAGAAACGTAACCCCAGATCAGGCCAGCCTGTCCCCGGCCTCTTGCACGCTTGGCCCTAAGTCGGGAGTTTAGGGGGTGATGAGTTTGTGCAAGAGGGCAGTCAGTGCTGCGGATGCTGAGGTGCCTCGCCCACAGCCCCCTCCCAGGCTGGCACCCCCTCGCCCCACAAGCTGTGAGTGCCAGCCCTTTCCACAACACCCCCTCCCCGTGACACCTGGGAGTCACAGCCAGGGAGGACACGCATGCTGCAGCACCCTGCTGCCCGCAGGCAGCTGGGAACGGAGAACTCACTGAGACAGGTACAGAGCTTCCCTTCCTGAAGGCCAGAGCAACACAAAGTGCAGTTCACACTCCAGAGCTCCCTGGGATTGGCCACTCTGCGTCCTGCTGAGACCATCTCCGCCCCGCCAGGCCCTGCTCCTTCCCCGCTTCCTCTGGGGGTCTCAGGCCCCATTGCGGGGGACACCCACCGAACAGTCCCAACTGGAGCCAGCACACGTGCGTGCTGGGACTGACAACCCCAAGTGACCCTCTCGTCCAACCTGGGCATCCGCTTATCCTGGGCATCTCCACCCTCCGCCCACTCCCCTCTGCTTCAAGATGGGCTCTCGCTGACCCTGCGGCCCAGCGCTGACCAGGCTGCTCCCTGCTGTCCTGCTGAGCTGAAGACTCTGCTGCTTCTGCTGACTTGGTGGGGGCAATGGCCAGAGTGGGCCTCAGTCCAGACGTCTTTCGCAGCGGACTTTTCAGGCTGGCCCTCCCACCCTCTCTGCCAGGAATGTTCCCCGTCCCCAGCGCGAAAGCCCTGGCAAGATGGGCCTTGTTTCCCCTCAGCCGGCGTTTTCTGAGGCTTAGCTGGCAGCCTTCCACACCGACCTTGGCTGGCGTAAGGAAGTGGGAGAGGCTCCTGGCCAACTCCCCATTAATGTGGCCTTTGAGGGTGCCTCAGGGGCTCCCATTCTTTCGGCCTTCTCAGGTCAGGAAGGGGAGGAGGGGACTCATCAGGGAGACAACCAGCGACTCAGCAATGCAAAGGTGCAGTGTGACCTTGGGCAAATCACGGCTAAGGTCCCCATGGGGAAGGAAGGCGCTGGGCCCTCCCCCCAGCTCCCGCCTACTCGGTTACTGACAAGTATCTGCCAGCGTGAGCGTGCTCCTGCACTCTTCCAGCTGCTGTGTGACTTTGGGCAGCCGCTGGAGCTCTCTGTGCCCCAGAGGGGGCTGCTAACTGCTTCTGGAGTCAAGGTTGCGGGAAGGCTGGAGCGGGTCAGGACTCGCACGGCCCCTGGAAGAGAGCCCAGCACATAGTACGGGGTCAATTCAGGGCACAACTTTTCGATTTTTCGAGGGAGGACATTATCCCTTTCTACAGAGTAGGAAAGCGAGATGAAGCACTTGCCTGAGGTCACTCAGCGAGGCGCTGCAGGAGATGTGGACGCGGCCTGCTGGCCCTCCTGAGGCCTTGCAGCGGGGGCTAAGCTGTGCTGGAGACCGAGCCAGGCCCAGACAGCCCCTGGGTGTGTACCGAGCCCCACACGCTTCTGTGTCAGTGTCTGCGGCCGGGAGCACTCGCTCACACACGGCTGAACGGGCACGGCGCCTCGTCAGCAGAAACGCACCGCATGGGCCCGTCCCAAGCGAGAGAAATCAGAACACAGGTTACCTTTGAGGAGACTGCCCGGAAATGGCCCCAGGGAACTTTGTGGGCGGTGGAAATGTTGAGTACCTGAACAGGTGTATCCATCCATCAACAGGCATCGTGCTGAGCACTTCAAACCCGTGCTTATATCTCAACAAATGAAAAAGCAGCAGGGGAGAAATGACCAAGGGGTTCTGATTTGTTGAGGGCTAAGTGACCACGCGCCAGGTGCTGTCCCAGGGGCCTTCCAGGTGTCTGTCGACAGGCAGCTGTCACTTCCACCTTGCAGCAGCCCAGGGGCACACCTGTGTCCACAGAGCTATGTGTACCTGTCTGCGGCTCTTTCTGATCAGGCTTAAGAGAGCTTCACTCCCGCCTTCCACCGTGTGCTGATTCCTTCCCACCCTCGGGGGTTGCCCAGGCCATGTGAGGATGCATTTGTGCCCTGGGGTGGGCACCTGGGCACCACATGCGCTGGCATAGTGGACCGCACCCCACACACCAGCCATATAGGGATGCAGGTGGCATGCCCGGGCCCTGCTGCATAGGCAAATCCAGCCCTGTTATCAGACAGTAATGGCAGGGAATCGACAGCCAGCTGCCAGCGCCAGGGAGGGGTGGGGACTCTGGGGCACCAGGCAATTAGCATCTCTAAAGGGCGTTGCAATGAATGGTGGCTAATTTGCTGGCATGGCCCCATCAGCCAAGACAGCAGGGGATGACGGCCTCCCTGGGTTTATAAGCTGCTTGCTCTTGGCTGCAGGTTTTACCCCGGAGGAGCCCACACTTCAAGGGTGTGAAGAGTGCCTGCCTGCTTACTCCAGCCCTGTGCCTGTCCCACCCATCCCCGTGGGAGCTGGGGGGCACAGGGAAGTTGGGGAGGGTGAGCATCTCGCCCAGGACCAAACAGCCAGGAGGTGGTAGACTCCTGATCGACCTTGAGTCTCAGATTCGCAAGCTCAGTGTGGCCCCCCCAACACCCCTGGGGCTCCCCCAACACCCCTGGGGCTCCCCGAGACCCCTGGGGCTCCCCCGATACCCCCAGGGCTCACATCAGCTTTCAGGGTTTTGTGTGTGTGTGTGTGTCCATTCCTTTTGCTAAAGAGACTATTCTTTCCTTGCTATTTCTCCCTTTAAATTTTAAGTAAGTTTCTATTTTTTAAGACCTGCCATTAAGGAAAACCAATATCGGATGCCCAGAAACTGAAGTACGGGGACCAGCTGTGCCTGTAACAGTTCTCAGGGGGCTCAGGTGGTTCCCCAGACACTAAACTTTTCAGTTTTAAAATCAGGAGGTTCCAGCAAGCTGGGCTGAGTTGGCTCCCTCCAGATGGAGGCTGCTTAAAGATGCAGGCCGCGAAAATGAACCAGATGATTAAACTTGAGCTCACCGCTGTGGTCTGCATCAGCCCTAAGCCTGGAGCCTGTCTATGAGCTAATCTAGCCTGGTAAGGACTGAGGGGCTCCTTTTTCACCAACACCAGAGGTCACTCTGACTGGCTTGATTAGGTCAGAATCCCAATGCAGCCGATAGTTACTGCCAGAGGAATGCACAGCTCTGACTGGTCGGGCCTGGGCCTATGGCTGGGTCAGTCTCACCCGAGCCACCTGTCTCCACAGTGGAGGTGGGACTTCATTCCCCAAAGGGTGAGAGGACTTGTTACCAGAAGGAAGGAAACCCCAGCAGCTGACCTCTCTGCCCTGGGGCCCCGGCCCCCAGCCTCCTCTCTCCTGGGTTCCCTCCCCTACACGTGGAGATGAGGGGGAGGTTCAGCTGGGTGATCTCAGGCTCTGATGGTCTGAGGTTTGCCAGGCACTCTCAGGTATTGTCCCCCCGACAGTTCTTACTGAGTTGGGGGTGCCCATCCTGCCTTCCTCCCTCCCCCTTGCTCAGAGGTAAATAAAAGGAACACAGGCGTTTGCAGGTTCAAATCCCAGCTCCACTGTTCTGGCACCTTGACTTTGGGCAAATCACTTCCCTGCTCTGTGCTTCGGTGCCTTCATCTCTTAAATGGGAGAACAGTAGTGTCTATTTAGGGTGTCACGGTGAGGATGAAAAGCAGCAGAAAGTCTTTGGTAATGGAGCTCTGTCTGGGAGGATGCATCTGGGGGCAAGGAACAGAAGCTAAACCAAACTGGCGAGGCAATGAAGGGCATTTATTGGACGAAATCTAGTGTAACTGGGTGCCGCGCAGCGTGAGGGGCAGCGTGAGGTGGCCAGGGCTCCCTCCACTGGGCCTGCCTGCCTGGTGATTCAGCATCACTCTGGATGGCGCTTCAAGGCTTCACCTCGCACTCCCTACCATCTGGAAGGAAAGCAACTCCCCACATCACATCCCGGCAAAGTCCCAGAAGTCCAGCCTATGGGTCTTGTTCAAGTCACAGCCCCACCTCTGAGCAGTCAGAGTGCCAGGGGATGCCAGCACCTCTGGAGTGCAGCCCTGATTGGCTGGGGCTTCTCAGCCCCCCATGGAGAGGCCGCAGAGGGAAGCCCTGCTGGGAATGATGTCATGGGTGGTTCAGCGCTGGAGACTTGTGATGACAGTGATGGGCGGGCTCTAGGGGCCATCTCTGGCCCTCACCATCATTGCACGCAAGGGAGAAACTGAGGCTCCATGAGGAAGACTGAGTGGCAGCGGAAGTCAGCACTGTGGCTGAGGTCTGCCTTTGGCTGGGTGACCGGAGAACCCACTCAAAAAATAGCTCTCGGGGAAGGTGGGCAAGACAAGGTAGGACCAGCTGCGTTATGCACCTTCTGCGTGCAATGTTCTGCCCTCTTGAAATTTACTCCCGCAGCGCCTGGAATGTGGGCTCTGTCTCAGCCTCCATCTTACAGGGTGCCTGAGGCCGAGGTGGCTTGCTCAGGGGCAAGGCTCGCAGCTGTGAGCAGGGGTGAGAAGCCGACGGTGCGAAGTCCCATCAGAAGGACGCGTGCATTTATTGTGTACCTACTGTGTGCTTGCTGCTTCCCCACCACTGTCTCTTACGTGGGTGGTCCGGGGGTGACCCCCTTGTTCCTGCAACCCGTCTGCCTGCGGGAGGGGTGTGGTCTTTGGAGGTAGGTAGCAGAGACCCCTTCTTGATTTCCAGAAATGGACCGTTTGTTGGGTTTTCTCAGCTGGTGGAAGCTCTGAGACTTCTTTCTGGCTCTTTGCTTCTATATCTGTATCCTGTGTGTGTCTCTGCTCCTCATCCCCAGCCCCCACCTCTTCTGGCTTGGCACTCCGCTCCAGGCAGCCTTTGAATTTTCCAGGTTCTGCAGACCCCGGCCTTTGTCTCCTGGGGCTCTCAGCACCACCCAGCTGCCCGCACTCAGGCCCCTCCCCAGCGCTGGTGTGGTGCCAATGTTTGGGCTGCTGTGGCCCTGGACAAGCTCGAAAAAGGAATTATTTCTGTCTCCTTGCATAGTTCTCAGCCTGCTTCCCAAAATGGGAAGTGGCCTGAGAGGGCCTCCTGGCTCCCAGATCCAGAGGGGGAGGAAAGGAGGGAGGGAGGGAGAGAGAACTTGGCAGAGTTGGGAGCAAGGAGGGGGGCGGTGACACCACACACCACCCCCCAACACTCACACCCCTTCCTTCACCCTGCAGCAAGTAGGGGGCCTCTGGGGGATTGTAGGCCCAGCAATGTGTTTGAGGAGCTTCAGAGGGAGGAAGGGGGAGCCCCACCATGGGGGCTGGATGGGGATAAGTGGGCTAGGGAGTGTGCAGCCCCTGCCCCAAAACTCTGGGAAGCTCAGGGGGACCTGGGGGTGGGAGAGGGCTGAGCAGCTGCCCAGTAGAATGCTTGTTCTTGCCTGCTGAGCCTGGTCCTGTGTCCTCTTCTCCCTGGCCGCTGTCCCTGACCCCTTGGGGTCCAGGCTCGGGTCAGACTCCCTGTTAGTCCGTGAGCGAGCGCCTTTCTCTAACATCCCGCACAGCCATCCAGACTCTGCCCACCCTGCATGTCGTGGTCATGGTCAGCCAGGTCACTGGCCACTGGGTCACTGAGTGTCTCACCTACACATCACAGTTGGACCAGCCAGTGTCTGAGGGACTGCCGAGGCGGCCGCCCGCCCTCCCTCCTGACACCACGATGGCCACCCAGCAGCCTGACCATCTGTCTAGTTTAGTGTCAGGCTGACCAGGCGGCTGGTCCCTGTCTGCCTGTGTCTCTCTGCCTGGGTGCTGTCTGGCTCGTCCAGTGTCCTCCTGAATGAGCAATCCACTGTCTGTCTGTCTGTCTGTCTCCACGTCTGACTGAGCGACTGCATCTGATACTCTGTCACAACCTTGACTCCATGCACAGCTGACTGACCATCGGACAGTCTGTGTCTCTCTCCCTGGGTGTCTGCCCAATGGCTGTGTGGCTGACTGATGTCTGCTTGTCTGTCTGATTGGTGACAGTCTGTCTGGCTGTCTGTTTTCCAAGGTGTGTGGCTGGTCGTCACTAGATGATGACTGAGCCTGCCTCTCACTCTCCTGTCTGACCACCTGCCGAGCTGTCTCCACACCTGACTGACAAGTCGGCTGGCAGCTTGTCTGTCTGCTGGGTATCTGTTATCTGAATAGTGGATGGTGACAGAAGCCCTGTCCACTCATCTTCTTGTCCGGCTGCCCACCTGACCCATTGTTCACCTGTCTGCCTGTTGTCTGCCTGTATACCTGATCAACAGATGAGTGGCTGACTGACTGTTTGCTGGGTCTGGCTGACAAGATGGCTGACAGCTAAAGGGCTGTTTTTTTCCACCTCCGTGGCCTAATCATGGTCACAGTGAATCTTGAATATTTGTCTCTTGGCTCTCCAAGTAGGACACCACAGGCTGTCCCAAGCAGTGGCAGGGCATGAAGGATGCTCACCTGGAACACCTACCTTGGCAACCATGCTCTGTCCTCCTCATGAACCAGGAAAGCTCTTTCCCTGCCAGAGGAGGGAGGAGAACTGGCTAGAAGCTCAGCATCTGTTCTGTCTTCTGACGTAAAATTCATCAGCAGAGTTGGGTCTTTAAGGAAGGGCGGTCAGACAGCAGCCTGTTCAACAGCTGGGTGGAATCCTATTGTCAGGGATGTGCCCCCTCCCTACCCGCAAAGCATTACTCACCCTCCCCTGGCTGGCTTCCTTCTGAGGGCCTGGGGTGAGCTGACGAAGGGAGTCTGTCCTCCTGGGGGTGGCTGTCTGTCCCTCAGATAGCCTGGATCAGCCCTGGGCCGGGAAATCCGCCCTAGTGTCTGAGCGACGAGGTAGAAGGATTTGAAAAGGGTCCCCCAAGGTGCTAGGAACACACGGTTCATCCTGCTAGGACCAGGCTCGTGAAGGAATCTGTGGCCAGAGATGAGATTCACTGTGACCATGATTAGGACTGTGACTCAGGTCAGGACTCCCTCGAGGCAAGAATTCATTCCACCTGGATCCTTGGACTCAAAGAGTCAACTCAGGTCCTTCTCCCTCAGGGACAGGCAGGCAGAGCAAGCAGCGTGCCCAGGGGCTCCTGTCCAGCCTCATCTCTCTCCCACCTGGTCTCTGAGGGCAAAGCCAGGACTCCTATCAGCCCAGGGACATGGAAGGTACAGGGGGTCAACGCTGTGTGCTGTCAGAGGTGGAAGCAGATATCCCAAGTCTGGGGGTGGGTTGGAGGCTCAGGAATGCCCCTCATACGGAGGGGAGAGAAGAGGGTCATGTGGGAGGCAGTTACAGGTGAGGCAAATCAGATAGCAGACATCTTTGGTTTCCGGTCTGGTTCTGCTTCTCAATGGCTGTGTGGCCTGGGGCAACTTACTCATCCTCTCTGGGCCTTGGCTTGCTTGTCTAGAATGGGAATCAAAGTAGTGTCCATCCATAGTCAGCCCTGGCCAACACCCCTGACTGCTAGCCTCTCCTTTTAGAGTCCCCAGATGTCATTGTTATAGCACCCGTGATACTGGGAGCTCCTTCTCCAATGTCTACCCGTCCCCAACTGTAGCAATTGCTCCCTGGGGGCAAGCGTCTAACCCGTCTCGCTCATCCTGTGTCTCAGCACCTACTAGCTACCTGCACGTAGTAGGAGCTCGAGAGCCAGTTCCTGAGTATGGGGCAGGACTTACAGTTTTGCAAGCTTGTTTACAGCAGGCCAGGCACTGTGCTTTACTTCTCTCATTTTGGGGGATGCAATCTTTTTAAAGCCGATCATTAAAATGAAGACAGGCACATGATAAATAAAGGCTAAAGCAAACAATACCGAAGAGTTTACCATGGAGATAGACATCTCACCCCACATCACCAGGCTCGGGGAAACCATTTCCTTGTACATCCTTATGTGATCTTCATGTGTTTGTGTAATTCTGCTCGCCTTCCACCTGCTCCGGGGAAGCAGGGATTTTGGTCTCTCTTGTTCCTACTGTATCTCCAACGGCTTAGAGCGGTGCCTGGCAAATAGTAGGCTTGCAATAAAGATTTGCAATCAATGCTTTTTCCTAATGTAATGGGATTGCTTCACATACGCTCCTCTGGACCTTGCTCTTTAGCTATTAATAAATTAATAAATCTTAGAGATCTTTCCACATCAGCATAAATGCATTTACCTCATTCATCTTAATGGCTAATTGTCTATGCCAAAGATATACCATCACTTACTTTAGACCCTACGTGAGGTAGTTCTTGATTTTTGTTTTTCCCTCACCTGTAACAACCTTACTTAAGCTTCACACTTGAACTCTAGAAGCGGTTGTCTCTAATTCTGGTGGAGAGACTGATTCTCAGAGAGGTTAAGGCACTTGCCCAAGGTCACACAGCTCACTCCAAACCCACTGCATGTCCCAAGTGTGTCCTCAGATGCCTGCCAGTGCCCCTTGCTGAATTTCCCCATCACCCACCTGCCACACTTCTCTGACCTGCATAGATGTGGTCCACTGGTAAGTTCTGTCCACCTTCTGCAGTTCCTCCCAGGAGCCTGAGCTGGGGTCAGGTAGGTAAGAGATCCCAGATGGACTCACAACCCTTCTTTCAGAACCGTAGTTACGACATCATAATTTTGAGCCCAGGAGATACTTGGCAATGTCGGGAACATTGTTGATGGTCACAATTTGGAGGGTGGAGCCAGGGCTACTGGTATCTGGTGGGTGGAGGCCAAGGGCTACCTCATAACAAAGAATGATCCGGGCCCATGTGCCTACAGTGTTGTGGTGGGAAAACTAGGTGAAAGGCACAGATGTTGCCTCAGACTTTCTGGGGGCAAACCCTGGCCCGCCACTTGCAGGCTGAATGACCATGGGCAAGTCATTTAACTTCTCTGTGCTTCTTTTTCCTTATGTGCGAAAAGGAAAAGGGAATAGACCCTGTCTGCAGCACTACTGTGCAGAGAGCCAGGAAGCAAAGTAAATGTCCACCAGTGGATGATTGGATCAAGGAGATAATACAACCAAAATACAGAACACTATTCAGCCAGAAGGAAGTCAAGGAAGCCATTTTCAACACAATGGAGGGAGCTTCGGGGAATTGTGTGTAATAAATCAGGTCAGAACAACAAAGACAAATGTGGACATTTACACAGCAGACAATTTGATAAAGTCAAATACTTACAAAAACTAGTGGGCACTAATAAACACTGTGAGGGCTCTGAGGTTAAAAGGATTTGGGCAGGGGAGAGAAAGGAGCAAGAGGAAATAGGGGGGATGATGCAGGAAGGAAGGAGTAGTCGCTCTCGGACGTTGTATTTGTAGGGCATGTGGAAAGTGTCTGACCTGTGGCAGGCTCCCTGTGTGAGCAGTCTTGGTTGGAATCTGCCCAGAATCCGGTGCTGGAGAGGGCTGGGGAGGTTTTGCCCCAGAGAGAACAGGGTGGCCAGGCTGTGCCTGCCCCCGCGGCCCTGCCTCCCCCGGGGAGTGTGACCACAGTTCCACAGATAGAAATAGAAACCCCTGGACACTGTTGACCTCTGCTTGGTCAGGAATGGAGAAAAAATTGCCCAGCTGTTTGTTTCCATTTGGGGGGACTGCTGAAAAACAGCTCCCGGGAGACTGTCGGATGTAGGAGTTTTCAAGAAATGCATTAAAACTCCAAACCACCCATTTACAGATGGAGACACTGAGGCCCAGAGAGGGGCAGGACTTGCTCACACAGCAAGGCGGTGACAGCTCTGAGCTGGAATCCAGCTCAGGACACGCAGGGCTCTCTCATGGAGCCCCAGGGCCCTCCCCAGGCCCAGACCAGCAGCTGGGTCCTATTTCCTCTTCCCTCTTGCTGAGCATCTGTGGAATCCAGCCCCCCACAGCAGTGTCATGCAAGTGTTTAAAAGCTGGCTTTGACAACAGACAGACCCTGGTTCGAGTCCCAGTTCCAGCAGCTCACTGGCATGACCTTGGGCAGGCCATGAACAATTCCCTAAACCTGGTGCACGTGACACGTCACTGTTGAAGGGATTGAAGACAATGTGTGATCCTCCAGCGCATTGCTGAGAGGATACAAATCAACCATGCCTCTTTGCAGGGCAGTGTGACAACATCTAGGAATATCTGGAAGCACCTGCACTGTCATTCAGCAATTCTACTCTTGTAGCTTCCCATGTGGGAAATGAAATATGTACCTGGCTACTCTTTGCAGGCTGGTTTGCAATGGCAAAAAATTGAGAGTAATGCAAACGTGGACCAAGAGAGGACTGGTTAGAGGCACTCAGGCATCTGTACCAAGTCCCTGATGTAGTCACAGAAAAGTGCTGAGCAGCTCTATGTATGCTGATGTCTAACATCCTCCAAAACATATCATTCAGGCAAGAAGTAAGATCCTGAAGAGTGGGTGTAGTACATGCTACCATTTTTGCAGAAAGAAAGAATATAGATCAACACCAATGTTGCACATGCGCAGAATACCAGGTGGGAAAGCCTGCAGCTGCAAGAATCAAGCATTCAACAAACAATGGCTTGAACAAACACAAGCCTGGAGCTTGATGACCCAGCGCTAGGACAGCTGCTGGAAGAATCAGGCACCGTCATTCTTCCCACTCCTGCTTTCCCATCCTGACTGACCACATGGTTTTGATCCTCATGGTCCTAAGAGTCTGCTCCACCAGGTATCAAGTCCATGCTCCAGAAAAAAAAAAAAAAAAAAAAAAAGGGCAAAAGGAAAATTGTAAGACAAAAGTTTTCTCTTCCAGATGCTTTGTCTTTGGGGTGGGGCATGGGAGTGAAGGTCCCGCCCAGAGGCTTCCACCTGCTTCTCACTGTGAAATGGCTGCTCCTAGCTGCAAGGGAGTCCAGTAACATGAATGTTTTTATCTAGTGCATAGTCATCTGAACAAAACTGAGGTCCTGCTAATAAAGTAGAGGGTGGATGTTGGGTAAGCAAAAAGGGCCTGCCATTCACCTGACTGGAAGGATCTATGAGAAACTAGGAACAGGATTTCCCTGTGGATGGGGAACTGGGCGACAGGGAGCAGAGACAGAAAGTACAGACCCCTTTTAACTGTGTATACATTTGTACCTTTTTGGTTTTCAAACTATATGCATGCATTATCTTTTCTTATTTTTTCAAAGACAATGCATATATAATTCCTGAAACATCCTACGGACTCAGTAAAACTGGTTTTCTTTCTTTAATCACTTGGCTTCGCATCAGATGTGGATTAAATTCCCAACTCAATATGGTGACCTTGGGCATATATCTTCATCTTCTTAGGTTTCTATTTCCTCCTGGATGGGTAATAATAAACTTGTATCATTTAATATACAGATAATTGTATTCTTTCAGCAGCTCCCAGGAGACTTCCTCCCAGGGCCCAGTGCTTCTTATAGGCTTCTTATAGGCTTCTTGACATGAATGAGCTTTGTGGGATGTGGGTGGCTGGGACCAGGGCTTCCTGCAAAGGAAGTGAGATTGTGCTACATGAGACAAAGACAGAAATTTGCTGGTGGGAGTGGGGTGAGGGAAGAGAATGAGCTCTGGGTCAGTGCTGCTCAAGATATGACCCTCTCTCCCCCCACCACCCAACAGATAATCCCCACATCCTGACGGACAACTGCAGTACAGTCCTACAATAAGAGCAGCCAGCATTTATTGAGTACCAACTATGCCGCAGGCACTGCTGTCAGTGGTTTTGTGTCCTTAGATTTATATACTCATTTAGTTTCAACAACAGTCGTTCAGGCCGCCTATGACTGCCCCCATTTGATAGATGAAGAAGCTGAGTCTCCAGGTCAGTCTGCTAGAATGACAAAATATTTGATGGGTTGGGTTTCTTAAGGAAGTTGGCAGTGAACCCAGACAAGGTCAAGATACTTGGACATGGGGACGAGGCAGAAAGAATCCTGAGTTTGTGGGAGTTTTCTGAATTCTGGTTAAGAGCTGTGGCTTGATTGGGTGTGACCTTGGAGATTATGAGGTGCTCAGACTGTTCATTAAGTAGAAAGGGCCCTCTCCAGGCTTGGGGGAGCTTCGAGCAAGACTGGGTGGGATTGCTGACCACCTCTCCACGCCTCCACTTCCACCCTTGGACTGAGTACCTCTCCCTGTCTCCCCTGATCTATCACCAAAACCTCCTTCTTCATCTCCTGAACTCCATCCTGCCTGCCGCCACCCCAGTCTACCGCCACTGGCCACCAGAGAGGTCCTGTGGAAACCAGTCAGAATAGACCCCTTGTCTGCTCAGAATCCTCCCAGGCACCCATCTCACTCAGCACGAGTGACTAGGCCACCATGATCCAGTCCTCTGACCTCACGCTGCCTCTGCTTCCTCAGGCTCCAGACCCATCGACTAGTGACTCCCGCCTCAGGGCCTTTGCATGGGCAGTTTTTCCTGCTGCTCTCCCATCAGACAGATGAGGCTCCCTCTGTCTCTTCAGGTCTGTGCTGAAATGTCATCGCCTCAGAGTGGCCTCCTGGACCACCCTCTCCCTTACCATCTAACGCCACGTAAGCCCATCCATCACTCTCTTCTCTCCCCTCTTGAATTTTCTTGTTACTGAGAATCACATTACATCTTCATTTGCCCTTTGCTGCCTCCTGGTTAGCTTCCTGAGAAGGGCTTTATTTGCCCACCTGACTCATAGCAGACACATAAATACAATACGTATGTCCTGCTAGATACTCATCCGAGGAGCAGCTCTGTTGGTAATTGACTGGGCCCACACATTTAAGGTGTACACTTTAAGGGGTGCTAGTTTCTATAGCATGGTGCAGTCATTGCCATATTGCCATAATCAATTTTAGAGAGTTTTTATCACTCCAAAGGAAACCCCACACCATGGACAGCCGTTCCCATCTCCCCAACCCATCCAAGCCCTCGGTAACCACTCAGTGAATTTCTGTCTTCTTGTCTATTTGGCACATTTCATGTCATGCGACCTTCCAATACTGGCCTTGTGTGACTGATTTCTCTGCCCTAGCACCACGTTTCAGGGCTCACCATGTTGGGCCCTTTATTCCTTTTATGACTGAGTAATATTCCATTGGTGGATGTTTGTATTGTTTTCCCATTTGGGTTATAAATTTGTTTATAAATAATGCTACTAAGGACATTTGTACACAAGTTCTGGTGCGGACATGTTTTCATGTCTCTTGGCTATCTACCGAGGATGCTAACTCGCCTTCTGAGGACATGCCACATATTCCCACTGTCTGCAGTCTGAGAACTGCACTGTTAGGTGAATGTACTGTTGTGCTAATGTCCTAAAACCTAATTATATAAATCGATGGTGCAGCCCACTACACACCCAGACTATCTAGAGGGACCAGTGTCATATATGCAATAATGTTATGTGGCACGTGACTGTACAGATGAGGTTGTCAGGGAAACCCCTTCTGACACCAAGGAAACAGATTCTGCTCCCCCATGCACGTGCTTTTTGGTCCTTGAATTTAACCCCCTCCCCCATGAGGAATCACATGAAAAACTGCAGTGAAATTTTCCAGAAGCGAAAGCAGCAAGTGCAAAGGTACTGGGGTATATTTGGTAGATTCTAAGAACACAGGGAGGCTGGTGTGTTGGCACAGTGACTGAACGGGGAATGTAGGAGGCGAGGTCGGCAAGGTTGGGGACGGGTGGGGCAGGGGGAGTGGCCTTCCAGGTTGAGACAGTGATGGAGCCTCAGAGTAGGCATTTCCGCCGTATGGCAGCACTGCTTCCTGCTCAGAAAGGCTCCCCACTTTGCTTCATGCTCTGCTGTCACTGGCTCAAAATTCATAATTTGTGAGCCAGGGTTCCCTTCACACTTTGCAGTGGGTCTCAACTATTATATATCCAGCCCTGAATGGCAGGGAGCTAGGAGCCGGGAGCCCCTCCCTCACCGGAGCCAGCCATAATGCATGCTTTGTGTTGAAATTTAGAGGCATTATTTGATCTGTCTGGTCTAATCAAGTGCCTTGTGAATGTTCTCAGATGCTCAAGGAAAGCATTTACCCTTCAGAGGAACCGAGAGCCCATGAAGTTGGGAGCCAGGGCCTGATGACGTATTTAGCAAGGGGAGGTGGTGGGGGCCGAGGGGACACATTTGCAGGGGCTTTGTCCATTGAGATCTTCAAACAAAGTACAGTCTCTGGGATCCCAAACCTCCAGGAAAGGCAGGGAAGCAGAGCTACTGCGCTCCTTCACCCCAGTGCTCTCCCCATCACCAGCGTCACCCTCATCATCACTCGCCTGTTTTGCAAGGACGAAGCTGAGACGCCATACTGCTCGCTGAAGATGCCGTGGTTAGTAGCAGGAGAGGGGCAAGGGGGAGAGGGGCGGGAGGAGAAGGAGAGCAGAGGAGGAGGAGGACAGAAAGAGGAGTGGAGGCCAAGGGAAGCCTCCGTGTTGTGAGGATGTGGGCCGTTGTCTCTCCCCAGGAAATCTCAAGCCTTTCGTTGTATGGCGGTGCGGGTGAGGAGGCAAACGTAGTCATATGACGTAGCCAAACATTTTCTATGACCTGCAAGTTCTTTCCTTTCCTTCTAATTATACAAGAAATAAGGCATCGGGGAGGGGATCCAAGAAGTCTGGTGCCTCTTGGAGAAGCTGGTCCTGGCAGGAGGAGAGGAGGAGGATGGCGAGAGAAGGGGCAGGGGTAGAGAGGCTGCTTCACAGGACACAGGGCCGAGGCCTCTGGAAAGGGCAGCAGCCTCCACCCAAGCCTGGAGCTCCTGCCCTCCCTCCCCTGACATCCCCACCTACCTCCCTTCAGGAACCCCCTGACACCCCCCCATGCACCCCCCCCCCGGCCTTTATCCCTGCTCACCCCTGCTTCTCCTGACACCAGCTTCTCCTGCTTTCACCAGGCCCCCTCTCGCCTCCTGCTTCCCCTTCACCCCTCTTTGTAAAGCCAGCCCCCAACCCTGGCCCCTCCACACCGGACACTCCTCTTCCTGCACTTCAGCTGCCTGAAGCCACTCTCTGGCCAGTGCCAGCACCCTTCATGGAGCCCCCACCCCCTCACCTGCTCGCCCTCCATCCGCGCAGCGACCTCCTTCACCAAGCCGACCTGTCTCTTCTGACAGGCCAGCACCGGTCCACACCTGGCTCCCAGCCAGCGACACTCTTACCTTTTGCTGCCGTTAACGCTGCTATTTACTCCCAGTAAAATGACCTTAATTTACAAGGCATTATGACTAATACCAGATGATTATGGCCATTAATATTTATGGGTGACACTCCCAGGAGGGGACCTGGTGCTAATTGGCACTCCTCCCTGGCCCCTCTCTTCTCAATGAGGCTTCGGATTTCTGCTGTTCTGAGGCAGCCTCTCCTTTCTAAGGGAAATTGCATGGGGCAGCTCCTTCTTCTGGATGGCTCTCCATTTCATTGCCTCCTTTCCTGCTGGTTCAGTCAACAGCCAGGGAGGGCTGACTGGCGACTCTAGATCACATCCAGGGAAGGCGGCTGTTGGAGCTGCAGGGAGGTGGGGGAGGGGAGGCACCAGTGAGTGTGCACGTCTGCCCAGAAGCTGCCCTGTGCAGACACCCACGCCTTCCTCTATCTAATCAAACCTTTTCTGGCCTTTTAATGTAAGGTGGAACCTCAGTCAGCCCTTCCCAGTGTTGCATCTCTGTGTTGGTTGAACACCTGGGGGTGTTCGGGGCATCTGCAGTTGGGACCCAGGTTGAGGAGACAGATCACACTCCCCACCCTTCTTCTGGATCTCAGGCTTGGCAGCACCAGGAGCTGAGGGTGCCCGAGCCGAGGAGAAAGATGTACCTGTCATCTCTCCATTCCAGGTGGAAGGTGTGTTACCAATGGCAGCACGTCGCCATGCTCACCACTGCGTTTCTTTCCAAGGGAGGGGGAGAGTGTCCTGCTCGGGGTACACACTCACACTCATGCCCCATCAGCTGCAGTGGGTTGCTGTCTGAGAACAGCTCTTGGCCAGGTGGATCTGTGCATGCAGAAGGACGCTGGGGTGGGCATGGGGTATCCTTAAAGGGACACCCCTACAACCCAGCCCCAGTAAACGGCTGCCATACCGATGGACACAGGAAACAAACCTGATTATTTAAGAGAAGTGAGAAATTTGGATTACAGGCACGCTATCCCAATTATTGTTACTGTTGGCAAAGAATGCACACAAATTTTTTAAGAACAGTCTGGGCCAAGCCAGACTTGTCATGAGCCAGCCATCTTGTTTGGCCAACTAGGCGGCCATTTTGCAATCTGAGCAGGGCACCTCACCGACAAAATGGCAGCCTCCCTCAGTACCATTTTGGGGTCATGAAGTATGTGAATCCAGGAAGGCAGCTTTGTCAGTAGATGAGAGGTAGGGAGTGCCCAAATTCCCAAAATAGACTTGGATTCAGGAACTAGAAATTATAATCAGCCAGATCATATGTCTCTAAAGGATTCTTCCAGATCTACCAGTTGGTGTTGATACTTTGGTTTCGAAGAGGGCACATGGGTTCTGGCCTGCATCCATCTCTGACTCGCTGAGTGACCTTGGACTGCCATCTCCCCTTCTCTGTGCTCTCCCTCTGCCTAAATATGGGGTTGAACCGGTTTCAGAAGATTCCTGGTGTCAACTATCCCTCCCGGGTTTACTCTAGAATCATTCACTTTGTATGAGGCCCAGGAACTTCCAGAGTTGGGGGTTTCACTGTCAAGAGTGGGACTCCTTCACTGACTCATTATCAATGCACTGGGAGTGGGAATAAAAAAATAAGTAGGACAGGTGAGGCCCTTGCCCACATGGACTTACATCCCCCTGTAGGGGCAGAAAGAAATGAAGCGACTCGTCAAATTAATGCTCATCCACGTGGCCAGATGGTTAACTTGACTCCTGGGTTGGTTTAGCTACTGCTCATCTTTCTAGGTTCAGCTGAACTATTATAACCATCCCCAGTCAGTTCTCCAAACCCCCTTCCACTTGATGCCTCCTGGACGAAGGATTTGCTTCTAGTTTGGCTCTCTGCTAAGGGCAGAGTTTCTCAACATTAACACAACTGACATCTGGATAGGTCAGTTATCAGGGGCTATCCTGTATACTGCCCAATGTCTAACAACATCCCTGATCTCTACCAACTAGATGCCAGTAACATGCATGTACATGCGTGTGTACACAAACACATGTACACAGATATATGCACACACACACACACACACACACACACCAACTAACAATGTCTCAAATTTCTCCCAAGGAAAAAATCACCCGTAGGTGAGAACTGCTAGTTTGAGACAACTAAGACATCCCTACTCCTTGTGCCAGTGATGGTTTGGGCATCAACAGGTGATACCACCCATCAAGTCTGCTGGAGAGTTTCTGGTATGGTGCCTCCATCTTTGAAAGTGACGAGGAAGGAAGGATTTTCCTGCTCCTGGGTATGGTCACATCTCCAGGTGATGGCTAGAGTGGTGGCAGCCATCTTGGGCCCATGAGGTTAGCCAGCCTGGGAATGACCCATCGTTTGAGGCTGGTAGAGCAAATGATAGAGAACTTGGGTCCTTAAGGATAACCTTATCCTTGAGGTAACTTTATATCAGAACTTCTTGTTATATGCAACAATAAACCCCCGACTTATTTGAGCTTCTTTTTTCAGCATTTCTACCTCCTGAACCGACAGCATTCCTCATCAGTCAAAAATCAGACCTTATCTTAAATGCCAACCTCCTCAGACAGCCCTCTTCTCTCAATGAAAATTAGATCCCCTTATTATTCTGAACTTTTCTTTGGTAACATTCATCCCAGTGTGTATTGGTATTTCGTGTGTCTACTAAGATCTATTTTCCTCCACTACACTGTGAGTTCCCGGAGGACGAGGAACTCATCTTTTCTTCTCTTGTACCCAGTGAGTACAATAGATAGTACAACACAGTGCTTGCATATAGTTGCTCCTCAGCATATATTTTTTTAATGAAGTAAATGGGGAAATGGATGGATCGATTGATGGAGACATGAAAGGGTACGTGTCTGCAGACTTGTCTGTACGTTTGGTAGAAAATTCCCAGGTCCACAAATTCGGAAGCTAATCCTAAGCTTAAGAAGTAAAGGGAAGACCCTAAAGAGCCTCTCATTTAGGGCTAAGGAGAGAAAGTAGGAGAAATCACGTTATGCAGATGCTTCACAGAACAGCATCCTTGTCTTCTTCCTTGAATCTGATCAGGCACATCAGGGTTATTTGAGTGGTTCCAGAACCCCAAACACAAGCAACAGGCCAGGCACTAGAAGGATAGAGATAATAAAACAGCACAGATTTGCCGAGAAGTCCTGTGTGGGGTGGGGTGGGAAAAGACACTTGTCCCTGTGCAAGTGAAGTGTGGCGTATGCTCACATCAGAGACAATGGCAGGTGGCCATGCTCTGGCTGAAGCCCCCACCAGAGCGATGAAGGTGCAGGCTGGGGCTTCCTAGGACAAACAGGGAAACGAAACCCCACAGAAGGCAAGGAACTTTCCAGGGGTCCCCTAGTCAGTGGCCACAGGTTCTCATCAGGCACATTCAAAGTCTCAGCTACATTATCAGTTAGCTGTGAGGGTCACATATGGGCTGTGTGGCCATGGGCAAGGCATTTTCCTCTGAGCCAACATTTCTTTGCCTAGACAACGGGGGTGATGACACTTCCTTACACTCCTTAGGCAAGTGGCACCCAGCGTTCATTTTCAGTCCCTTTTCTCATTGCTGACTAGGCTATCTGGGAAGACTACCTGGAGTAGGTGTCCTTTAGACTCACAGCCCTCTGGAATAAGTCCTCAGCCAAATCCTTAGGACACAAAGTTGAAATCTTGTCTTGAAATCCTTCCTGAGACACACAGGATGCCATGGGCTTCCCTTGGCTGGGGGCACTTCTTCATTTATATGTTCCCCCCATCTAAAATTTCTTTGTCATGAGAATGATTCTCTTGTTTATTTGTTTGTTAATGGTTTGATTGGGATGTAATTCGCATAGCATAAAACTCACCCATTTCAAATGTACAGTTCGGTGGCTTTGTTTTATTCACACAATTGGGCAGCTGTTGCCACAGTCTAATTTTAGAACAGCTTCATCATCCCCAAAAGAAGCCCCATGCACATCACCATTCCAGCCTCCTCCCAGCCCCTGACAATCGCTAATCTCTTCTGTCTTTCAGAGATTTGCCTCTTCTGAGCCTTTCATAGAAATGGAATGATGTGGTCTCTGGTGACTGATTCCTTTCACTTAGCTTGCTGTCATTACTGCTTCCTTTTTATGGGTGAATAATATTCCACAGCATGGGTGCACCATGCTTTATTAGTTGATGGAAATTTGGATTGTTCACACTTTTTAAAAAATTACATTACGTTGTGATTAAATTAATCACAATTGTTGTAATTAATGCTGCTGTGAGCATTCATACACAAGTTTTCAGGTCAGACATAGGCATCTTATTTCTCTTGAGTATCTACCTAGGAGTGGGATTGCTGGGTAGGATGGTAATTCTGTTTAGCGTTTTAAGGAGCTGCTCACTTGGTCTCCCTACTCCCCCAGAATCTGTGGTGTAAGTCGGGTTAGGACTGTCTGTGGACCAAGCCTCTTACCACCTAACTGGGCATTTCCAAGGTCCCATTCTCCACCTGGAGACTCTAAGAGATTCCCAGCCCATGGTAAGATGTTGTGGATCCGAATCCCTCCTCTGCCACTCCTAGACTGTTGTCTGAGGCAGGTGGCTAACCCTTCTCTGAACCCCCATTTTCACACCTTCAAAATGAAATGAATCCATTCCTAGCTTGAACAACAATCACAGCAGTCTAAATAAGAGAATGGGTGTGCAAATTGTGTTTAAAATCTGAAAACAGCTAAAGTTGTTATTCATTCAGCATTTGTCTATCCTACTATTAGCCAGGTGCAAAGTTACATGCTGGAGATGGAGACAGTCTGTGTCCAGTGTGATTTGTCATACACTTTGGTCATTTCGGGGCCAACATCTCTATAATCTTGAGCAGACTGTGCTTTCTTCTCGGGCCTCAGTTTTACCACCTGTAAAATGGGTGGGCTGGATGCACGCAAGTGCATTGGAGTCCCTTGTCTTCGCTCAGTCCACCAGTAAAAGGGGCAGGAATGCACCATCCAGTGGCTGGTGACTTCCAAACTCCAGGCAGCACCTTTGGGGGACCAGGGTGGGCTGCTCCTGGCTGCTCAGAACAAGCAAAGTTACCGCCTCTGGGGTGGAGCATGCACTGGGACAAGCTACCTTCTCCCTCACCTACACATCTCTGGAGTTTAACGATACCCACCCCCCGTGAGCACCCAGCCTCATTGGCATGATTCCACTACATCTGCCAGTTCTTTCCCGTCCCAGAACCGAGCCTGGTGGTCCAGACCTGGCTGCTGGGCCACAGCTGAGAAAGGGGCCCCCCGGGAGTGTGTGTTCCTCACAAAGAACAAAGATGTAGGCAGCAGCCTAAAATAGATGCGGAAAAACACTGCTTTTTGTTTGCTCTTTGGAAGGGTGGCTGAGTGATCCGCGGTGGGGGACCCAGAACGTCTGGATTGAAGACACTGTTATTATAAGATAGTCAGAGCGGGGAGCAGAGGGTGCTGGTGGGAGATGAAACTCCGCTCACCCCAGTATGCACCCCAGACTGGCGCTTGGCCCCAAGAAACCCTTGAACCAGACTTGATATTGAGGGTGATTCACGCCTCACTTCCCAGACCACTGCCCTTCCCTTGCTCCAGTCTTCTGTGGCTCCCCTCTACCCCAGAAAAAGTTGCAGCAACTTAGGAAGGCATTCGAGGCTCTGCAGGTCTGCCCCTTCCCACTCCAGACTCCTCGTGGGTGGCCTAGAACTTGTCCTACATTCTCCTGCCTCCAGACCTTCTCTTATCCAGGGCCTTCAGAATGCCTGAATTGGTCCAAAAATTCATTCTAACTGATTGAAGCGAAACAGTTGTGGGAAGAGGAGGCGGGAGGGGGCGGGATTGGCTACCTGGGTGAGGGGCGCCCGTCTAGGGCTCCCCGTGTTGTGAGGCTTCACCTGCCTTCTGTCTTCGGTCAGCCCAGTTGGTGGGTGCCGGCACTGCCGGGCATCCTGCTTGCTCACCGGCCTGACAGAGCCCAAGGCCTAGCTCTGCGCCAGGCGCCGTGGCCACCACTGACAGGTTCTCTTCAGCCAGGGCTGGGCCTGGTGCCCGCCACTCCCTGCATGTCGGGAGGGCTGGTTCCTGGAAGAAAACCAGGAGACAGTTAGAGATAAGCGGCGAGAAGGCGGCGAACGTCCAGAAACCACCAGTGTCCACAACGATTCCCAAACCCCTTGTCCACACTCAGCCAATTCCACCGTTCTTTTTTTAGCAGATGTATTATTTATTTACACATAGAAGAACTAAGATGTAGGCCAGAGGTGTGGGGGTGAGACAGAGTGGGGAACAGAACAGGTGCATCTACTGAAACACTGCTGAAGGGGGTTGCGAGGAGACAGGAGAGGTCTGCTGCACCTTGTGGGTCAGAGCCCCGACCGGGGATCGAACTCAGGCCAGACCAGTGCTGAAACTTACCCCCTAGGCCGCCAGGGAGGCCCCCAATTCCCATTTTAAACACAGCAACTCTCTGAGGCTCTGTGATATTATACATGCAGAGACTGAGGCTGTGGTGGGAGACTCGGGCAAGGTTTCCACCCTCTTCGGCCAGTTCCTAACCACGGCTCACTCCCTCTGTCCCAAACCAAAGACCCTTGGAGGCCTCCACCTGGAGGCCTGGGTGGTGAGCGAAGACACTCCCAGGCTCCCAGGACTGAAGCCAACCACATAAATGAAATAAGTGAAATGGACCAAGTGCAAGAATGTCCACTCCCTGCCTGGCCGGGAAATGTCCCACATGTTATCAATGCTAGCAATGAATTTAAATTCTTGAGTGAATTTAATGTTGAGCAAATGAAACATCTGTGAGCTGGTTCAAGGCACAGGTCACCCTTTTTTTTTTTTAAATTTATTTATGCATACAGAGCTGGGGTACAGGCCAGAGGTGTGGGGGTGAGAGGATTCACCAGAGACAGAGTGGGGAGCAGAACAGGCAGATTGACGAAGTACACTGCTGAGCGGAGCAGCAGGTGAGACAGGAGAGGTCTGCCGCGCCATGTGGGTCACCTCAGGGGCCCGGGATCGAACTCGCACTGAAGCTGCTGCGGCCAGCTTGCAGCGCTGCATCCTAACCTGTTGTGGCACCAGGGGAGCCCCAGGTCACCCATTTCCAATTTTCCTCTCCTTGATACAAATAGAAGAAACTAAGTTACAGTCTAAGCCATAAATACTATATATTTGGCCTTAACTCAGAGACTGACGTGGGTGCTTTCTCCTAGGGTAGTATTGGGAATGTCTCTCTGAGATGGGATTTGTACAGAGACCTAAAAGGAGTAAGGTTGTGGCTATTTAAGGAAAGAACTTTCCAGGTAGAAAGAACAAAGTGCAAAGACCCTGGGGCAGGAATGTGCTCTATGTGCTGGGAAAACATCAGGCTAGTGGCTCGACTGTAGGTAGAGACAGTGAAATTAGAGAGATAACCAAGTTCAGAACTACACAAGGCCTGCAGAACCCTGAATTTAATTCAGAATGAACGCTGAGAGGACACACTGATGAATGAGTGAATGGATTCCAAGCGGCTTTCACTGGAATTGTCTTATGGGTGGCTGACTCATCCTAGGTTTTTAAATCTTCGCAACGATCCTGGGAGGTGGGTCTGTGGTTCAGAGCCCCAAGCTGCCAACAGTTTCAAGCTATTGTAATGGCACTTGGTTAGAAGCCTCAGATGGGGGTCTCCGTGAGAGTGGCTATGTACGAAGGAGACAGACCAACAGAGAGGAAAAGATGGCAGTCACCAAAATAAATACCCATCACGTATCCTCATCCCAGAGAGGCAGGGGTGCCAGGCTCCCAGGGGGACTCTAAGCGGAACAGCGAGCCCTTGAAATTTCTGATCACCAAGTCCGCACAGCCCCGCCCAGCCCAGCCACTCCCGGTGAACCCCTAGCCTGTGGTCTGCTCCTGTCCTCGGCCGGCCGCACTCGGCCTTTGAGACTATTTTCTGCCTAGATTCAGGCGCTGGCATCCCAGCTGCTGGCAAGCGACTTGGGTGGGGTTGCCATGGCGACCCTCAGGCCTGGATTCCCAGAGATGCTCCCTGCATCCTCCCAAGCCTGCCACTGCTGATTGCTGGGGGGGAGCGTGACTCACCGTTAAATATATCGCGGCCGTCCCAAATTGGCTGTTCAGCCCCAGCAGCCGGATGTGGGGATAGGCAGCAGCTGGGGGTGTGTGCGGTTGCGAGGCTGAGAGGCACGACCTTCTGTGTATCTTTGGGGCCTTCCGCTCCCATCATTTCCAGCTGTTACCTTGCCGATCCCCAGCTCCTGGCTCCTGCTTTTCCCAGGCTGTCTGGGTTTCCATCCTAGTTTTGTCACTTGCTAACTGTGACCTTGAACAAGACAGTTCAGCTCTCTGGACCTCAGAGTCTCCTCCACAAAATGGGTGTCATGCAAGAACAGCAGAGGCCCTGAGGTTTGATCCCGCCATAGTTTCACGGACGCTCACGGGAGATGGGAGACCCTGGGTTAGAGGCAGAGGACTCATTGCTCACACACAGCAGCTGCGTGAGCTTCCTGCTCTGTCAGACCTCCATCTCCAAGCTTGAAAGTGACCGTCAAGTCACCAGGTGGCTGCCACACCACCCGAGGACACCCAGGCTCAAGAAACCCCCAGACTGAGAAGGGGCTTAGAAGGGGAAGCTGCCCGGCCTTGTCCTGGTGATAGACATTCTGCCACTAGCTAGGAAACAGCTCTTCCTTCTGCTGGTTTGCTCCGCGGGCCTCCTTGAACAGACAGTCCAGACAAAGCTATTGGCGTCTCTTGCTTGAAAGACTTGCAGCCCCGTTGCAATATGGGGAAAGCTGGTCTCCCCGCACCTCTGCCTGTGTGACTTGGGAGAGCCAGTGAGTGTATATGTACCAAATACTTCACACAGTATCTGGCAGAGAGTAAGCACTTAATACATGTTAGCCATTATCATTATTATTCTCAGCTTCTATCCTCTGATAATAGACTCCCTTTTGCACCTGTAGGAAGTGAGGCTTTCTGCTCCAAGACAACCCCAGTTAGGTGGCTGAGGAAATCACAGCTTCTATCCTTTCTGACCAAGACATACCAATTTATCACCTATGCCTCAAGATGCCTGAACAACCTCAGCCCCAGGGACCAAGGGAGAGGTGAAAACCAAGTGGAAAGGAAGCATAATCTGCAGTGGTGGTGGACTACAGGTGATTGGGTGCTGGGTGCACGGGTTACTTAAATTAAAAAAAAAAATGCTAAGAGAAAAAAAAAGAAATAACAACCCCAGGCCCTATGCCCTCTCCTCCCCCTGACTTTTCTACGGATTTGCCTCTTCTGGACATTTTTTAGAAATGGAATCATATGTGTGGCTTTTGCGTCTAGCTTCTTCCACTTAGCATCACGCTTTTGAGGTTCATCCATGGTGTACCATGTGTCAGTACTTCATTCCTTCTTATTGCTGAGTAATATTCCATCACACAGATATTCTGTTAAGGATCATGCTGTGAAGGATCATTGTATGGGAGTTCCATTAAGGATAGCGATATTCCTTTGTGTGGGACCCAGTTACCTCCACCAGGTTCCTGGGAGAATTTCCCAAGACAATACTAACAAGAGCTTTTGGTAGTCCCTGGCAGCTGGCATTGACTATTTTTTTTTAAAGATTTATTTATTTATTCATACAGAATTGGGGTTTATTTATTTATTAATTCATACAGGCCAGAGATGCGGAGGGTGAGAGGATTCACCAGAAACAGAGCGGGGAGCAGAACAGGCAGATCTGATGAAGTACACTGCTGAGGGGAGCAGCGGGAGGGTCAGGAGAGGTCTGCCACGCCATGTGGTCACCTCCGGGGCTGGCGGGAATCAAACTCATGTGGAAGTGGCTTTAACTTCTTAGTCCTGTGCTTTAACCTGCTGCGCCACCAGGGAGGGCCCGGCATTGACTCTTATTGTCCGGATCATTGTATTGGCATTCCTTGGGTCATATCCTCTTTTTAGGGTGTTCTAGCTAACTTAAAATGAGAGAGAGAGAGACCGTTTGGCAAATGGAGCTTTGGAGACTGTTGAAGTCACATGATAAAACCACTTCTTTGAAAAGCAAGGAAACCCACTTCTGTGGAGCCAGTCCCAGCCCCAGAAAAAGGTATTCACATGGCTATATAGGCTGAACATGCTCCCTTCTTCCCAGGTCCATCTCCATGGCAGCCCCACACAATAAATGAAAGAAAAGAGCCGAGGGAGAGGCTTCTGGTGCTTTCCTATGTCACAGTCTCATACCCTTTGATATTCCAAACAGGACTGTAGCTACCAGAAAATTCCACATTCCATGACAAGTACTTAAAATCTTGAAGTAGGGAAAACTATGCTTCACCTTTGCCAGCTTCACCCCTGGCCAAGAACCTCTGGAGATCCGTTTGATTAGCAGAGGATTCGTTCTCAAAAAGAGAAAAATCCAAGGTTTTTGTTAGCTATTCTAGTTAATAATGAGACTGGGGAGCGATGGGGGAAGTCAGCTGATGAAGCTTTCTAGCCTGATTTATTAGCCTCCCTTCAAATAATCAGGTCTCTCTGTTACTACTAAGTCCTACACCTGGATTTTGGCTTCCTGCTGGACACTGGACAGTCCTCCCAACTTGGGAAGGCATTCTGGTATACTTAAGCTTGACAAACTACTAACTTACTGAGTAACCCCAAAACTCAGGGGTTTGAAACCAAATCAGCCGCTGCAATATGTGCAGGGTGGGGCCAGTTCATTCTGCCCTGTTCGTGGTACCAGCTAGCTTGGCCCAGTTGGGATGGATCGACTGGGGCTCACCGCAAGGCCAGACAGCTGTTCCTGGTGTCACTTCCCCTCCAGGGGGCAGTTTGAGCTTCCGCACAGCATGGCGCCTGGGTTCCAAAAGGGATCCTGCTAAGAAACAGATAGTGAAAGATGCCAGTTTCTCAAGACCTGGGGCCTCAAAGCAGCCTGGCCTCATTTCTGCCGTGGTCTACATGATACCATGTAAGCAGTTGCAGAGTCCAAATTCAAGAGGAAGGAACGCAACCCTCACCTCTTGAAGGAGGAGTGGGCAAGAATGTGGGGGTGAAGTGTTGTGATTCACGTGACTGACAAGTTCCTGGCGTGTCATCCATTTGGGAGAAAAATGCTCCATAGGACTATTACACCATGAGAGCTCATTCCAGAACAAGACATTCCTTCCATGCATTTTGGCCAAAGTTGTTTTGGGCCAAATTTCATTTTGCCTTGTGGGCCAACTGTGAAGCAGTTCCCCACCCCAACTTGTAGGAGAAAATGGCCAGAGCTTTCTGGGTGTCTTTCAGGAACATTCAATCAATGACTCACAACACCCCCCACCCCCTCCTGCACCCAGGATGCTTCATGGCTGGTCACCTTTGTCATTTAAGTGACCTAAAGTCTGTATGTTTTTAGGCTCTGATCAGTGAGTCAGTGCTTACCTGCAGGCTGCTTAAGCAGCAAGTTCCTGTGCCAATGTCTTTTGAGGAGCTTCCTTGGATTCAGGGCGAGCAGACCAGGGTTTGAGGACTGGATTCTTCCCTTAGTGCTGTGGGACATCAAGCAAGTCACCTCTCTGAGCCTCCGTTTCCTTTGCCAGTAGGCAGTGGTGTTATTCAAGAATGCCATGAGGATGAAGACATTGCGGGTAATGTACTCTGCAGTGACTTGTCCATAACAGCTGATCAGTGAACACTCACCAGCATTATTATACATGATTGTTTTCTGCATAGTAATGGTTTCCTGAAAACCCCAAGGAAAGCCAACGTGGTTAAAAAATCTGTTTATGAAGAAACAATCCCTGTTTCCTCTCTGCATGTGGGTGTCACTTGCCTTTGGAGCAAGCTTCCATTCTACAGTCTACCGTGGCTCCCAGAAGTTTTCATTGTATTTACTTGATGACCGGAGTGTGCCTTCCCTCAATCACACAGACACACTGAACGTGGATTGTCCCTGCAGTGACTGGACTTGTGGCCAGTAGATAAACTGCCCAAGCCCAGTGGGAAGATGGGTTTGCACTTCCCAGAGAGAATGATCCAGGAAGAAATTCAGAGCCCTTTGACCTAGCCAGAATCTGGAAGAGTCTGTCTGGAGGCCTAGAACTCATTCATTCAGTTGTCTTCAGCAAAGCTTCACTTTTGTATTTATAGTACTCCAGCCCTTTGATAGGTGCTGAAGATACAGCAATCTAGAAAGATCTAGAAAAAGGATCAAGACCCTATCATGCATAAAACTGACATTCTAGACATAATTAAATATGTAGTCTGGGCTCTCCCTGGTGGTGAACAGGTTAAAGCACCACATTATGAAACTCTCTGAAGCCACTGCAACACGAGTTTGATCCCCAGTCCAGGGATCAAACCGCTGACCCACATGGCGCGGCACTCCCCAGCTGTGTGACAAGCCTTGCCCACGTTGACGTTCCAGGTCCCAACTGTAAAATGGGAATGATGAAACCAACATGGCTACTTCCGAGGGTGGTTGTGAGAATCCAGTGTGGTGCAGGCTGAGCTTTGAAGGCAGCGCGGGGAGGCAAGCAGGGACCTTGGTCACTTCCCCCAGCCGTGGGCCGTTGAGGAACGTCAGCCTTGTTCAGGCCACAACCTGGGCTCCCAGCATCTCTCACTTCAACATGGTGGCTTAGCAGCCTGAGTCTGGGACAGACAAGGTGGGCTTCTAACTAAGCACTGTGAAGCAGCCGTTTCAAATAACACAGTCGCCTGTTCATCATGAGAGCAGCTTTAGCGGTAGCTCTTCCAGGGTAGGCCTGGCCCTGCCTCTCCACTCACCTTGGTGACCTCTACATCCCCCCTGGGAGCAGCTAACTTGGGCTGTTCTGTCCTCTGAGCCTCTGGGTCTCTCCCTGAGGAGAACCAGGACCAGGTCCTCTTAGGTCAAGAAAAACCTGTGAGACTTCTATTTTTTGCAACCTCCAAAATATTGATTTATTTTTGAAAAAATTAAGACTTACCTAAAGTGATAGCATATTAAAAATAAGAAATTGAGCATATTCGTGCATGGAATTGCAACACAATACAAGCACGAGGCTCACCAGGGAGCCGCAAGATTTGCTTTATCAGTTTGTCTCTTTATATTTTAAGTATCTGGTGTTCTCTAGAAGTGAGCCAGTAATGAGGTACAAGGGTAGCAGCTTGATGAACACAGTCTCTTTTCATCACTATTGCTGTGTCCCTGTTTGTGTACTTAGACCATTTCAAGATAAGGTCAAAATTCTAAAAATATTAAATGTCAGTGTTTTGAATAGGTAATATATTTTCCTAATATGAAAGTCAAAGTGTTGAAAAGGGCACACAACGAAGTTCTTCCCCCACCTTGTCCCCAGTCCTCCTCCCCAGAGGCAGCCACTGTTGTCAATGTCTTCTGATCCCTTCTAGAAAAAATATGCTCACATATAAGTAATGCAAGTCCTTGTATGTGTATAGTCTTTTGTCTTTGTTTTATTGAAATGGGAACTAGTTATACATATGTTCTCGGTTTTCCTTGTGTAAAGGAATGATTCCCTATTTATGTACTGTAAACCACCTCCTCCTTTTTATAGCTGTATGATATTCCACTGCTTGAATGGCCCACTTCTGATTTAAACCTTCGCCACTGATGGACACTGAAGCCATTTACAAGCTTTATGATATCATAAACTAGGTGTAGCGAATAATGTTACATCATAAAAACTCTTGTTGTAGACCCTTATGGATTGTGATGTATGGGCAAAAATGGTTCCTCCTCTACATGTCTCCAATCCCATCCTGGAAGCTAAAACCTGATTAACAACTATCACCCTATGGGGACGAGCATTCCAGGCAGAGAGACTGCCATGCAAAGGCCCAGGGCAGAAATGAGCTCAGCAAATTAGAAGAACAAGAAGGTCTTTGTGCCTGGAGCTGAGCATATGAGAGGGACTAAAAGGGTGTGAGGTGAGTGAGGCCTTCAGGGGGCCAGTGGGCTGTAGTGAAGCAGGAGGGAGTAAATGAAGGAAGCCACATCTGTGACAACTGAAAAGATATTACACTCCGGTGGCACAGGCACTATGAAGCTATTTGCAGCCACTGCAGTATGATTCGATCCCCTGCCAGGGAGTGGCCCACAGGGCACAGCAGACCTCTCCCGTCTCCCCACTGCTCCCCTCAGCAGTGGATTTCAGTCTATCTTTGTCATTTCTGCTCCCCACTCTGCCTCTGGAAAATCCTCTCACCCCCTGCACCTCTGGCCTGGACCCCAGCTCTGTATGCATAAATAAATAAATTTTTAAAGAAAGAAAAGTATTAGGTCCTGAGGTCACCCTGACTTCTGGTCGCTGGAAAGACATGCAGACCTCGGTTCTTGGGTCCCTAGATCTTTCCCCAAGCTCACAACAGGGAGAAAGAGCCCAGAGCCCTGTCTCTGAGCTAGAACCCACTGAAGCATCAGTGCTGTGGCCCTGCTCTGGGCCAAGACCATTTCAGGAAGGGTGGGAACTGGGGCTGAGAGGGCTGGGTTCAGAACTCCCACCCTGGAGCACTCTGGCATCCATCTTTGTGCGGCCAAGCTTTCTGTCTGTCTCAAGTTGAATATCACCTTCTCAGGCCACCAAATCTCAAGCGGCCCCTTCTTCCCCCTCCCAGCCTCTCACCTTGCTGTTTGGAGCCAACAGGAAACCTAATAACTTCTAAAGCAGACTGCCTGCCCGGGGCTTCCCTGCACCCCCACCATGGGCTTAACTGCTCCTCTAGAGCTGGAGGGCAACTCAATTCAGCAGGAAAATACTGGCCTGGCTCCACAGGCCAGTGGTTTGCTCCTGTACCGGGTGCCCATCCTTGCCTTAAATACTCAGTTCTTTTTTTCATCTTTATTTATTATGCATGCAGAACTGGGGCACAGGCCAGAGGTGCAGGGCGGTGAGAGGAGTCACCAGAGGCAGATTGGGGAGCAGAACAGGCTGATGGACGAAGTACACTGCTGAGGGGAGCAGCGGCCGGTCAGGAGAGGTCTGCTGGGCCATGGGGGTCACCCCAGGGGCAGGGATCGAACTCGCACTGAAGGGGCCTCAGTCCCCTTACAGTGCTGCGTCCTAACCCGCTGCTCCACCAGGGAGGGCCAAATACACAATTCTTATATTCATTTTCTGCTCACCTCTGAACTGTGAGCTCAGGAAGGGGGTGTTGTGGTGGGGTTCAGCCTTGTGTGATATTTACAGAGACCTGGAGGGTTGAGCTGGAGTGGCCTGGGAAGAGGAGGGATCACATCCCCTGCGTGGCAGCTGGACCTGAGCACAGGAGGGTCAGAGGCCTGCAGGGAAAGAGGAGGGGTGTGGAGGAGAGAGAAGAGAGGAGAGGAGGGCGCAAGGCCCAGTTCCTGCCAGGCCTTGGCGGCCCCAGTAGGGAGTCTGGGTTCATTCCAGAGGCGCTGGGCAGCCTCAGAAGGCTGTAAGCTGAGGTACCAGGTTCAGATCTTATAGACAGATACTGGGGCTCTCTGGAGCAGGAGTGAGAGGAGGCAAAATTGGGGCAGAACCTGTAGAAGCATTATCAGGGGAGTCCTGTAACCCCCCTTCTGGTCCCCTTTCTTTCCCCCACCCCCCTTCTTCCTCCGCCTCCTCCTTTCACTGTCTCTCTCCCCCCCTGGGCCTCTCTTCTCCCCTCTCCTTGCTTCCTTTCTCCTTCTTCCCCACTCACCTACCTGCTCCCACTTTGCTCTCCCTCCCCAGGGGGCCTCACCCCTGCCTCTGGCACAGCTCATTCTTTGACATAAATTCCGAAACTGTTTTTACTAATCTTACTTCAGGAACCCCAAAGAGGAGTTGCCTGGGCCCTAGGAGGGCAGTTGTCGGGGTGATCCTGGGAAGGTTTCCATGCCCCCTCAGCTTCCCTGCAGGCAGGTCCTTAAAGGAACAGTCAGCACCACCAGGTTAGAAAGTCAGATTTGACTCGTCCCTCAGCACGCCCCTGCTTTGGCAAACATTACTCCTTGAAGCCCTTTCCTGGCCTGTAAAACAAGGGTGTTCCTAGCTTTTCTCTTGGGGAATTATTGAGGTTTAAATGAGTTAACGGTGCTTCTCAAACCGAGGGTCATAAAATCAATAAAGTGGGTCACAACCACCATTGAGAAAACAAGAACAAAAAATGTCAGAGCGCTTTATTATGAGATTCTGCATCGTGGGCTGAGCATTTATGGGGCGGGGAGGTGGGGGGGGTCTCTAGGTTGTTTTGTCAAAGTGTCTCCAGCCCCCAGTCTCGAGCTTGAAAGCTACAATTAGGGCCCTTGGGGGAGTTCCTACCTTAGGTGTTCAGACTGCAGCTGCCAAGCAAGAAAAGATTTCCTGTTTATTTCCCTGCGAAGTCAGTGAAGTCAGTTGGTCTTGTCACGTTTACAAATAGGAGACTAGGGCTCAGAGAAAGAAGAGGCTAACCCAAGGCCGCCCCATCAAGCTGAACCGCACACCCTGGCTTGATCTGGCCTAGGCAGGCCGCCCCCCACCTAGACTCCGCAGGAGATCGGGATAATCATCTGGCCGCTAATGGTATAATGAGGGCTCTGGGCAGCCAGGGCCTGGCAGGATCCAGGCCAGAGTGAGGGCATCTGTGGGGAGGGGCAGCCAGTGGAGCAGAATGCAGCACAGACTGTGGGGCCGGTGGCAGAGATGCTACAGCCTGTGACCCAAAACTGAGCCCCCAGTGAGATGCTGGGGCCTGGGACGGGCAGGGCAGCCGACCCCTGTCCAAGTGACAACGGGTTGGGGTGGGGAGAGGTGCTGTCAATCTTCAGGACCCTCGCTGCTCAGGTATCTCCAGATGCTCCCGTGCATCTGACTCTGAGTCATAACGTCAGTTCTCCACGTAGGGAAGGCCAGTGCATTCATTCATCCAATAAACATTTATTGAGCACGTACGATGTACCTGGGAAGTGAGGATGCATAAGGAATCAAGGAAGAACTGATCCTGCCCCCTCACAGGACCTACATTCTAAGGGCAGAAACATTAGCAAGTCAAGAATGAAATCATTAAGTGCTTTAAAATCCCTGAAAGAGGGTCATGGGGTGAGGGCCGAGGGGAAGGCTGCTTTACCAAGGTGTTCAGCCAGCCCTCTCTGGATGGAAGTGAAATCTGAGCTGAAATCTGATGAGTGAGAAGGAAGGAGACCTAGGGAGAAGCATTCCCTGCAGTGGGAACAGCACATGCAAAGGCCCTGGGGTCAGATAAGTTTGAGATATTAGAGAAACAGCAGAGAGACGAGCATCAATAGGAGCAAGAGAGTGCAGGTGAGGTGGGAGAGGCAGCCCAGGCCAGACCAGATAGGGCGCTGAGGAGTCAACGCTTTTCAAAACTCAGCCTGAACGGAGCATGGACTTTTAGGGATACCGATGAGGAGGCCCCTGCAAGAGACTTTGCAAGCCATGTAGGTGGCCTGGGCCAGGCTGGTGGCCAAGGAGGTGTGGAGAAATGAGCAGACTCTGCCTCTGTTTGAAAGGTGGGGCCTGCTGGAACTGCTGTACAGAAAGAGCAGTCGAGGTGGGGTGTCAGGTTTGTGGCTTGAGAACCTGGGAGGACAGAGGCTCCCTTTGCCAAAACAAGAAAAACCCAGGAAGGAGTGGGTAGTAAGGGGTCAAGTTGTTTTGTTAGGTCTGAGAGGCCCAGGAGACAGCTAAGTCTTGAAGCAAACCTCCCAAGGGCCAGGTCTAGCAGCCCAAAAGGTGGGGTGGGGGAAGAGGAGCCCACCTTGTGGCGGAGATCAGTTCCCAAGACCCACTTCTGCTGTCTGTGGCCACCTGGGTCACGTGGAACAAGGCCTTCGCCCACCCCATCGGCTGTCTGGCCCCAGGGCCCTGAGACCACTGAGGAAGGGAAACCGAGCCATTCCTTTTCTGCTGCGCCCCTGAGAAGCCCAAATCTCCCTGCCTCTCTGCCTTTGCTCCCTCGGTACCGTCTGCCTCGAAGCCCACGTCCAGGCTCTTTCTGTCCTTTTATGCCAAGCCCGGAAGACTCTAAGAAACCTTCCCGACTTCCACTTAGAAAAATAGGAACCTTATTTTGTATGTGTGAAGCCCTGTTCAAAGGACCCTTATCTTTCTGGATTCATCTAATCACTGGAAGCAGATATCGCTTCTGTTTGGCAGGTGAGAATGTTTAGGTTGAGGGAGATGACGTCACTTTCTCAAGGTCATAATACAGAAGCAGAAAGCTGGAATCTTATCTCTTTCTTGTTTTATAAGGTAACTTAGTTGCTTATCCTGCCAAAGGAACTTTGGGCTCAAGGGCACAGATTGAGTTTATTTAGTTTCTTCTCCAAGCTCTTTGTACATGCTTGCTGGCTGGCTGACTGGCTAGCAGGATAGATGGATGGATGGATGGATGGATGGATGGATGGATGGATGGATGGATGGATGGATGGATGGATG
>NW_004567123.1:30704710-30749300 GCF_000260355.1 Condylura cristata | reverse complement strand
GATGGATGGATGGATGGATGGATGGATGGATGGATGGATGATGGATGGATGGATGGATGGATGATGGATGGACGGTGGATGGATGATGAATGGATGATGGATGGATGATGGATGGACGGTGGATGGATGATGGATGGGTAGAATAGAAAAAAAGAGATAAGAGCAGTATGAGAGATTAAATAGTTCCAATCCATTCTTGCACATTAACTCCTCAATGAGGCTTCTCTCTGACCTTGAGAAGCATGCAGTTAGGGAGCAAACTCTTTTCAGAGAAAGCAGGGAACAGTGCTACCACTCGGTGACCATCACTCTGCACCAGGCACCATCCTAAAACCTGACATGTGTGAACTTAATCAGTTCTCACAAAAGCTCTGTGAAGATCCTCATCCCATTTCTCAGGGAAAAACAGGAGGGAGAGAGATGGAGAGATGGAGATAGAGCCACTTGCCACAAGAGGAGGCCCGTGGATGGCCACAGCATGACCCGGTGATGGAGGGTTCTAGGAAGCTGTGGTAGCCCTGAGGGGTCTTCCTCTCTGCCACCCCCAGGGCCCTGCACTGCCCCCCACGGTGCTCTCTGCCTGGGCTTCTTCTCATGGCAGCTCCTTCCACAGAGAGATCTTTGCTCAAACATCCCCGCCCAGGAAGGTCATTACTGACCACCCACTTAGCGCTCCCCCGCAACGCTTAGGACACGGATCTGGCTGTTAGGATAGAGATCCAAATAGTCTGTTGTTTCTCCTCTCTCAATAAGGAGAGGTTGCTGGCTCTTGAAGTGCGTGTGTACGTCTGAGACACGTGTGGCCTCCAGCAGGCGGGTGCACAGCAGTGGGCTCTGAACCCAGCTCCACCCGAGCTCAAGACTGACCACCACCTGTCACCGCAGGGACCACATGGACCTTGCACAGGGCCTTATCTCCATTCCCTCACCCCAAACTAGGTTCACAATACACTCCTGCCTCATCAGGGCCCTGGGAGTGAGTAGAACAAAGTGTGGAGAGCAGCCAGGCCCCCAGGCCATGCGAGCCCATTTTTTGGACAAAAATCCCTTGCTCTTCTATGGCCTGGAAGCTTACGTAGATCTTACATTTCTGGTCATTGAAAATATCAGAAAGAGATACCATTTCATGACATGCGAAAAGTGCATGAAACTCACATTTCAGGGTCACAGAGATTTCCTGACACAGCCCCATCCCCACTGGTTTCTGTCTGTGGTGATGCTCCAGTCTGGCTGCCCGTGCATGCTGGTGGGCCCGTAACCCTCAGTCTAAAGTATTTTCTCAGCTCTGAGCCTCTGCTGCAGAGTGGTGTCTGGGCCAAAGCAAGCACCCTATGTGTGGTAACTGTTCTTACGCAGGCGCCTGGGGAGCAACTGTGGGGTTGATAACACCCAACTGGTTCACTAAGCACCAGCTCCGGGTGAGGGCCTCCTACTTGCCTGCTCTTTCACAACACCTTCTCGCGACTCCCCAACGTGACTCCCCACTTTCTAGATGAGGAAACAGGCCCAAAGTGGTGACAGCATTTCCCCAAGACCACCTACAGGGGTATTCGGGTTTGGCCAGCTGCCCCCACATATCTTCACCCTAATACTCATAGACAATATACCTTCCCTAGGTACACGACCCCTGAATGCCCCCACAAATCAATGTAACGCCCTAACTATAGTAGAAAGGGGACTCACAAGAAAGATACTTTATATTAAACTTATATGCAGAAGCCTGGTCATGACAACAACACCAGAAAACACCACGGAAGGGCCAGCTGCTCACACTAATCATAGAAATGCTGGGAGGTGGCAGCAACAGGAGCATCCTCAGGTGAGCCCTGCTCCTGCCTCACCAGCTGCATGCGTCGGCCGTGTGGTGCTCCGAGTGGCAATGTGCTCCGAGTGGCAATGTGCTCCGAGTGGCGAGGAGCTCTCGGGAAAGTTCCAAGCAGAAGCAAGTGCAAGTACAGTTCTTCTGCCTGCTTCATCCATTGGGTACATTTCTAGAAAATTCGGAATATATTAGAGGCTCACTGGAAGATATTTGATGTGTTTGTTTGTATGTAAAGAGGACTCAGTGCAGGCTGGGGAGTGACAAACCAAGCTGTCTTGTGCATTTTAGAGGTACACACACACACACACCATCCTCAAGGCAGCCTCACAAATTTCTAGCTCATGCTCAGGGCACTATCACCCAGCTGCAGAGTCACTGGGTTGTCCCCAGCTAACACTAACAGTCCCTGAGAAGCCCTTCTCTGCTATCCTTGGAGTCTTCCATTCGCACGTTAATAGCTTGTTTATTTACACTGCCATCAACAGGGTCTCTTGTCATTTTTTTTCTTTCTTCCAATTTGTGCATGACCTTGGTGGTCATTCTTAGAAGAGAACAGCATGCCGCCCAAATGACCTTCTAGCCAGTCCTGACCACCCACCCCCTGCTGAAGAACTCCCAAGGAGCCTGCAGCCCCTGGCTGAGTCCACTGTGGATTTTTCAGCCACTCCAGACTAGCATTGTAGACCTGGCCAGCTCCCACATGTGGTCGCAGCCATAAATGGGCAGTTCCTGAAGTCTGGAAATCCTGCCAGTTGCTTCTTAAAACTAGAACCATCCCCAGCGTGTCCCCAGGCTTTTCGCTTGAACAAAGTTTCTTTTTTTTTTAATTTTTTTCTTTTTAAAGATTTTTATTTATTTATGCATACAGAACTGGGGTCCGGGTCAGTGGTGGGGGTAGGAGAGGATTCACCAGAGCCAGAGTGGGGAGCAGAACAGGCAGATGGAAAAGTCCACTGCTGAGGGGAGCAGCAAGAGAGACAGGAGAGGTCTGCCGCGCCATGTGGGTCACCCCCTGGCTGGGGGTTGAACTCATGCTGAAGCAGCTGCAGCTAGCTTCGTAGTGCTGCGCTCTAACCCCTTGTGCCACCAGGGAGGGCCCTAAACATCAAGGTTTTCATCTCATGACACGGTTCCCCTTGGCACCTAACCCTTGAGGAATGTGACCCTCCGGTGTGTTATTTCTCAGCTTCCCACCGCCTGCAGGCTTGGCGTTGCCACACCCAGGCTGTAGGTGAGGAAACACGAGTGGAGAGGGCTGAGACGGCCCCAGCACCCCGCAGGTCAGTGATGGCACGGCCTTGCCCAGATCTGCTCCTTCTGGGCCCTCATTACAGTCGCCCTGCTGCAAAGGCATTTTCCTTCTCTCGGGGTACAAATAGCTGTTTACCCTATATTCTATGAACAGGTTTCCAGAGGCCTCTAGAATGTGTGTGATCGAGCCAGCAAATTCAAAAATACAGCTCTTATTACAGAACTTAGTATTAGCCAGCCAGCCACCCACCCGCCCGGCTCTAATTAAAGGCCTGTCTGTCTTCCGCATTACAAACCATGGTTTTGGGCCTATAATTTAACCAGTCTCCATCAGGGCCTGGCGAGTTGAGGGTGGAAGACTGGCCTCCCCACTCCCAGTCTCATTGAGGCCAGTGAAGGACGGGTGGGGTACCATTAGCAGGCCTTGGATTCAAACCCCACTCTGCCACTCAGGGGCAGGACTAGGGGAAGCAGGGAGGCCCCCAAATCCAGGATCAATGTGACTCAGTTGTCCTTTTCCGCAGGCTCTAGTAGGTCTCAGCACAGCCGTGCTACTGAATCTGTCCTTATTTAAAATTTAGATAGCTTGTTCATCATGCGTTTTTCTTTTTTTGGCATGAAGGTTGATTTTTTAAATATTGCATTAAAGTCTGCTTCTCTTGATGATTGAGTTTTGGAATCCTTTAAATTTTGCTCCCTAATTTTTTTTTTAAGATTTACTTATTTATGCTTACAGAACTGGGGTACAGGCCAGAGATACAGGGGTGAGAGGATTCACCAGAGCCAGAGTGGGGAGCAGAACAGGCAAATGGACAAAGTATACTGTTGAGGAGAGCAGCAGGGAGACAGGAGAGGTCTGCTGCTGCGCCATGTGGGTCACTCCCTGGCCGGGGATAGAACTCGTACTGCAGTGGCTTCAGAGAGCTTTATAATGTGACGCTTTAACCTGTTGCGCCACCAGGGAAAGCTTGCCCCCTAATTTTTTTCACAGAGTCTGGGTCCTGCTGCCACGTCACATAGCGTTTGTCAATTTGTGAGTTCCAGGATGTAGTTTTCCCATCTATAAAATGAGGAAAATCATGGTACTGGCTCCCAGGTCTAAAGGTTATAGCTGGCGCTCAATAATAGCTGCTCTTATGGGAGAAGAGAGAAAACTGGGGTTCCATTGGCGTTGGGGGCTGGACAAGACTTGGTGACTCAGGACTGATTATGTGTCACAGAACATCCCATCCTGGGCTACCACCCACTGAGGACCACAAGCCTTGGCCCACCCTCACCCCTCCAGCCCCCGCCATCACTGTGCCACCGGGACTCCCCTGCCCACCCTCACACTTCCAAGAGGCCTCCCCCGGGGCAATGACACCCTCTGGGCCAGAGCAGGTTGGAGTCACTGAGGCCTGGGCTGAAACACAGGTTGCGTCTAGCTGTGTGGCCTTAGGCAAGTTTCTCAAGCTCTCCAGTCTCTCCTTTTCTGTCTCTAAAAATGACAGTAACAATATCTCCTAGGGTAATTTGAATGTTTGGATTTCCAATTTGTGGTAACTGCTACTGTTATTATTATGTCATTTGTATTCAAAGCCATAAGCTCTTCTGGGAACTGCTCTTTGGTGCACTGTGTGGGGGAGGAGGGAACCAGCTACCACACGAGGTTGTGAAGGGGGGAATGGAGCTGATCTGAACTGAACTACATTTACATATTTTAATTAGTTCGCAACATTAACAATTTGGGAGATTTCACTCAAAAGATTTGTTTCTCCAGAGAAGTTGGAAAATGAGGCCACCCTTGGGCCACCTCTATTTTGCATACCCCGCCCCTGCTGCCTTGCCCCTCCCCAGACCTGGTGAGAAATGACCCCTTGCACCCTCAGTCATTCTGAGGGGTGAAGGACAATTTTACATGCAGTTGGCTTCCGCAGTTCACACATCCTGCCTTGCCGTTAGACAACTGAGTTTTCCACCCTTGGCTGACTTGAGCAGGAGAGACAGTGCATTGTTCAGGACCGGAAGGAAGGGTTTTAAGAGGAAATGTGGGCGTCGTCAGGGAAGATAGGAAGTCCTGTAGGAATTCAGAATACCTCAAAGTGGCTGAGAGAACCAGGGTTTTTGTTTGTTTTTTCAATCTTACAAGTTCCTTGCAAATTGCTAAGAGCTCAGAAAAACTCAACCTTCTAGGAAGAGAGCCTCAGAGAAAGCATAGCAGGAGCTAAAACCTGGAGGCTGGATTAATCCTTCATTGCCCAGGGAGACCGGCAGGAGCCCATAGAGTCAGAAACAGGGGGCCAGTTCTAGTTCTGCTGTAGACTGGCCTGCTTCTCCCCACTCTGGAATGTTCTCAGCTTCCAACTCCAGAGTGAAGGAAAAGAAAGATTTGAACCAGAAGGAGCCTTTGGGCTCACAGTATGAGATCATCCGTTCATCACACCCCCGATTGTGCTAATAGGCTATGGACACACACATGCTGTCTTTGTGCACAGTGTTGGCCTGGCCTGGGCTGGGTTCTCTGAAGTAGGGGCTGACCGCTCCATGAACAGCCAGAGAATGAGGTTGTGTTTATTGTCTCTGCCTGTCTGGCTGCAACTCTAGGATCAATTCCAAACATAAGCAAGAAAAAACAACGACTGAAGAGCACCGAGTGGCAGACTGGAGTCCTTGAAGCATTCAGGAAACGGGCGATAAGGACAATAGAAGGGAGCCTGGTCCAGAGCGACCACTGTTCTGCTCAGTGTATTCTCTTTGAGGAAGGGATCAAAAGGGGTCATTCCCTCCATGGCAGCCGACACAGGGCTGAAGGCTGAATAAATAATTGATTAAAAGAAAGATGGAGGCCCTCCCTGGTGGCGCAGTGGGTTAAAGCACAGCACTGCAAAGCTGGCTGCAGCCACTTCAGTGCGAGTTGGATCCCTGCCCCTGAGGTGACCCACATGGCCCGGCAGACCTCTCCTGACCCGCCCGCTGCACCCCTCGGCAGTGTGCTTCATCAGTCGGCCTGTTCTGCTCCCACTCTATCTCTGGTGAATCTTCTCACTGCTCCTGTACCTCTGGCCTGTACCCCAGTTCTGTATGGATAAACAAATAAACCCTTAAAAAAAAAAGATGGAAACAAATACAAGAAGAGAGATAGGAAAGGGTGGATGGATGATAGAAGATTAAAAGGATGTTAAATGCTGGATAAGTGGGTGGAAACGGATTAACTTAAAAATGGAAAATGAATGGAAGAAGGCACAAATTAGGGAGGGAAGAATGACGAGGAAAATACAAGGATGGACGGGGGGAAGGGAAGTTGGGAGGCTGGATGGATGAATGAACGGATGGAAAGAAGGAAGGAAGGAGAGAGGGAGGGTGGAAAAGGAGGACCCAAGGAGGGTGGGAGAAGAGTAAGCAAGGAAATGAATGACTGGAAAGTTGGGTGAATTGATGGAATGATGGAAGGAAGGCCTAGTCCTACCTCTGAGAACCAACCCTTTGCAAAGTGTTTGCAAGTGGGATGCCTACTGTGCTGTGTTATACATTGTGGCAGAAACAGAGAAGTAATATCCCCACCCAACAGCCCCCCAACACACACACAGTTTACCATCTGGTTGGGGAGAAAGGTTCAGAGGCTGAGTCCATGGACTGGCTGAGTCCAGATGAAAGAAGTAACCCTTCAACTCCGCCTACAGAGTCTTCCCACTATAGGTTCTGACACTAGAGAGAATGAGCCTGACCAAGCTTTTCTGGAGCCTGGGGATGTCCTGGAGTCCAGCAAACTAGCAGCTCAGTGAGAGCAGGGACTAGATCTGGGCAGCAAGTGGAGCTCATCCTTACACCCAAGGCACTCATGCCATTTCTTCGAAAAGAATGAGTAGGTGAGTAGATGAATGAATGGAAGTCTGAGAAGCATTGCCTGTGACCACTGACTGGAGGTTCTATGGCAGAAACAGCCCAGCTTCCCTGCAGGCCAGGAAGAGCAGACGCCATTTCAGGTTGGGGAGGACCAGTGGAAGAGGACCGAGAGCTGGCAGGGAGTCCACCCCACACCCCTGAATCGCAGCACCGAAAGGCCCAGCTGTGGCCCAGCACTTCCAAGGAACCCACGGCTTTCTCTGGTGCTGTTTAGGCCTTTCCCTCGTCGCTGGCCACACTCCCAGTGATTTATTCCTAGGCCTGCAGACCCAGATCCCTGCAGAAGCCAAGCAGGCCTCATAAACAACTCACACAGGCTGTGTCTGAGACTTTAAGTGCGAGCAGGCCAGGACTGGCAGCCACTCAGGTCCAGCAGGGGATGCCCCAGAGGGTCATGGGCCCAGAGGAGCTAGGGCTTCTGGTCTTTCTTGAGAAGCTGGAAATCTGGACTCGTAGGGGAAATATATGTTGGCAAATAGTTCACTGCCTGTGGATAGGTAAAGCCCTCCAGCTGGCAGGAGCCTCAGCTCATACTTGCCATGGCCACACACCCTTCACTGGCACCAAGTGACGGGCCCTGGGGTTCACATGCGCCAGCCATGCTTTTATTGCTGCCTCTCAAACAGCTGTGTGGTGAGGACTGTTATGACCCCCCTTTTACAGATGAGGAAACTGCCGTTCCAAGAGATGTCATGATTAGCCTTGCCAGGGCTCAATCTTTCTTTAGAATTCACTTGCTTGAGGACCTAGTAGTGCAGGCACTTTCTATGCTATACTGCAGTATGACTCAGTTACTGCCTGGTAGTTAGATCCTGGGTAAGTCATTTTACCACTATGGAGCTCAATAATCTCACCCAAGTGAGAAGAGAATATTGTTATTCAGGTCACCTTGTATTTATTTGCAAGTGTCTGAAACCCAATCCAAATTAGCCTAGTCAACATAGAGTATTGATTGATTCCTATTATTGGAAAGCTCAGAGCACCAGCTTCAGAAATGGCTGTGTCCAGGTGTTCAATTAATGTCATCAGAAATATGCCTTGGTCTCTGAGCACAGAATCCCTCTGCATCGGCTGTGTTCTTGCACAGAGGCTTCCCAGAGGACCACAGATGACTCTCTGGCCATTTCACATTGACATCCTATCAACTTGGGCAGCTCCTGATCAAAGAGAACCCTTCTATGCCAATAATTCCAGGGAAAAGTCCCAGGATAAAACTTGACTGACCAGCTTGAGTCATGCCCATTCTACTAAACACATCATTGTGGCCAGGGAGACGGATTCTCCTAACTATTCAACTTGGGTCTTGTTCTTAGACTAGGGAATAAGATCGATGTCACTCAATATGTGAGAATAAAAGAGAGTCAACTCCCCCCAAAATGTGCTAAACAGTCTAAAAACATACCCATCACCATATACCCACTTTCTGGGTACTTGTAAGTATCAGATAAAATAGTAGGCTTTGCCCAGTTTTCAGTACTTGCTCGTAACAGCTGACTTTTGTCTTCTCCCTCCTGGAATGCTAAATACCCGGCAAACCCATCCCAGAGCAATGCAAGCCTGTGTTCAATCCTAATTCTGCTGTTGGCAAAGTTATTTAGCTATTCTAAGTTTCAGATTGGTCCTCTGAAAAATGGCAGAGATAAAGGACCTGCCTTCTGGGGTTACTAAGTACCTGATGCCATGGCATACAGTAGGTGCCCAGTAGGCAGTAACTCCCAATCTTGCCAGCCTTTTCTGTGTAAATTTATACAAAGATACATAATGTGTGAGGGGTGCAGTGACCATTGTCCAGGGGCAAGATCTGGACCCATGCTTTTACTCAGCCTTCCTCAGTAAATAGTAAAAACACCTCACTGTACCGGGTCCCACCATGAGAATGTTCTTATATTGAACTGAAGTCTCCTATTAAAATGCGCGAGGCGGGCCCTCCCCGGTGCCACAAGGGGTTTAAAGCGCAGCACTGCAGCCACTGCAGCATGAGTTCCAACCCCAGCCAGGGAGCTGACCCACAGGGCACAGCAGACCTCTCCTGTCCTACCAACTGCTCCTCTCAGCAGTATGTCTTAGTACATCTGCCTGTTCCACTCCTCTCACCCCCCACACCTCTGGCCTGTACCTATGTTCTTGTATGCATAAATAATAAATACTTTTTTCATATATATAATAATTTATTTTTACATCACTCTGTGCATTTTTTATCTCAGTTGTAACCCCCATGGATTACAACTTCCCATCACCAAATCACCCTGTGCCATCACCATATTTCCCTCCCCCCATGTTTCTGATCCTATTCCCCACTCCACCCCCACAAAATACCTCTGGTCTATAGCTATTCATTATTATTATTTAAGTAAATCTTTTTAAAAAATAAAACACATGAGCCCCTGGACCCTCACCATATGTCAGTCACCACCATATCACTGAATCCTTTGTGAGGTAGTTACCATGGTGATCCCCATGCACACAGGTGAGCAGATTAAAACTCAGAGAGGTTAAGTAGCTTGTTCAAGGTCTCACAGCTGTAAAATCAGGAAACTAGGACTAAAATGCAGATCTAGTTTCCTAATCACCATTTTCTGTGTGTCTCCTTCTCCCTGGAAGTTTGTTCACTCATTTTTTAATTCACTTAAAAGCTTTGTGCTTTTACTCTAAAAGGATGTAGATGAAAATCCACAGTACAAAGAGTCTTTCTGACCAAGTTGACCCAAAAAAGGGTCAACTGCCTGTCAGATCTGATGAGGTCATCACTGTTTTTAGTAATGCTGTCACCATTGAGAGGGTTCATACCTGAAGGAATCTCTGTTTAGCTATTGTCTTGATGTTTACCTGTGTCTGCATTACTAAGTTTCTGTTTCTTCCAAGTTTCTGTTTCTTTGTAGTGATCTTTGTAAGCCACCTGTCTTTGTCTGCAAGGACTAGTTTGGCTAAAACCAAAGGTTAGAATTTTCAACTCCACCAAATGAATGAGTTAGAATACACTAGACTATACTGCTATAATGAACAAATATGAACTCATGACTTTACACATCAAAAGTCCTCACTTGTGATTACTAGGAAATACCAGGTAGCAATCCAGGCCAGCTCTCTTCCACACGGTGACTCAGGCATCTTGCTCCATCTAATCAACACGAGACCTCCATTCTTGCTGGGGAAGAGGGAGTGTGAAAAACTCACATCCACTCTTAAATGTGTTCAGCCAAAAGTGATATACAACTGCTCCAAGCATGGCCATTGATCACAAGTAGATACATAGTCTGCAGAGAGGAAATAGAGTCTTCTTGTGTGTCCCAGAAGACAACAACAGAAACAGCAGTTAGTGCCAGATGTCTCTTCACGTCAGGCATAAATACACATTACTGGAATCACATAAAGATGTGAGGAGACCCTTGTGAACCGCCTGAGTTGGGACCTCCACATTCCCTCAAGGCACTTCTCTATCCCCAGGGCTGTCTGATGAGGGAAGTAAGCAGCATGTCTACATTTCTTCATGGGCTAAATGGTAGTAATTTCCTTTTTATCCTGTGTTAAAAAGTTGAAATGCCAGTAATTTCTTTTTGTCTGCCTTGAATGCTTTTGTTTTCTCTATCCCAGTCTTTTCATTTATTTTTATTTTATTGTGGGATGAGCACTCACCATGAGATCCACCCTCTTAACAAAAGGTTCAATGCATGAAGCATTGTGGTTGACTCTGGTGCCACGTTGTGTAACAGGTCTGGGAACTTGTTCATCAGATAAGGGTCATTTCTTTCTGCACCCAGTGCACCCCATTGTGTACATAGGAGATAAACTCCTTAGCCTGTTATGAGCATTTTGGAGGTTTCAGAGCATGTACAAAAGCTCATAAGGGAGATCATGTTGTAGATCACCGTCGGGGAGAAAATGACATGAGTTACTTCTGGGAGCAGGCGAGCCTCAGTTCTCCATGCACCCCTTCCTTGCCTGGAGGCCACTTGCTGAGAAGATAGAGCCACTAGATCCCTGAGTCACTGTCTGGACAGGAACTGTGCTGGAGCCCAACACATTCTCAGTGGATGTTCTATGAGCTAGACCAGAGATGAGAAGATACCTCCCTAAGAGTGCCCAGCCAGATTTAGAAAGTAGGTCTCTCAACCTCCCACACATCTATTTCACTTCAATATGAAATTTCAAGTGAGGCTAAAACACTGGATGAGAAAGATCTATTGTTAAACTACCCAAATACCTCTTTCTGAGTGTATATTGAACATTAACCAGCAAATCTGGGTACTGTCAGGAATGCCCAAATATGATGTCATCATTCTGACATTACTCAGAGAATGGTACCCAATCCAGCATCCAGACTAAGATCTTTGGCTTCCTTAGCTACTGCAGCCACCTTGGCCAAGCCCTAAGAGAATATCCTCCCCACTGCCTGTCCTTCCAGACTCAGGGATTAAGGGATACGTTTGTGGCTCAGCAGAACCTACGGATACTGTCCTTGCCTAACGCTTCCTATTCTTCTCATTTTTTATTCAATGCACTGCTCTCTGCAGCAGTGATGGACCCGGGCCATTCATCATCATCAGTGCAAACAGTCCCTCCCTCAGCCCCTCAGGCCTTCAGCAGATATAAGAGAATAGGGTTCACTCAGGCAGGAAGGACATTGTCTCCTGTCCCCGACACCAGCTCCCCCCTTTGCAGACATCAAAGTTAAGCCCCCTAGCCCCATGAGAGGCCATTATATTCAGATAGGCAAGAGGATGTAATGCCACCAGTGGGAATGTGGAAAGGGTTAGGAAAGGGTACTGAAGCCAGAGCTTGTTGGGAAGAGTCAGATCTCCCCCAGGAAGGCCCGCAAGTGTTCTAAACCAAAAGGCTTCAGAGTATAGCTGACAAGGAATTAAACCTGCCTGGGCCATCTTCTTAATTGTCACTTTGGATATTGTCTTTAAAAAAAAAGATTTATTCATTTATGTATACAGAACTGGGGTTCTGAGGTACAGGCCAGAGGTACAGGGGCAATGATAGGATTTACCAGAGACAAGAGTGAGAAGCAGAACAGGCCGACTGACAAAGTACACTGCTGAGGGGAGCAGCGGGCGGGTCAGGTGAGGTCTGATGTGCTATGTGGGTCAGCTCCAGGGCTAGGGATTAAACTCACACTGAAGCGGCTGTGGCTATCTTGCAGTGCTGTGTCCTAACCCATTGCACCACCAAAGAGGGCCAGATATTGTCTTTTTCAAGCCTCGGTTTTCCCAGTTATAAAGTGGGGAGGGGTACAGCACAACATGCAGGTTATTATTGGGACAAAATGAGAGCCTTTATGCCTCAAATATTTATTGAGCACCTACTATGTGCTCTGAGGATTAAAGGTTGAGAATAAACAACCCCTGCCCTCAAGTTGCTTACATGCGACAGAGGTGAATATAATTGCAAAATTCCAACTTGGAGCATTATGAAAACATTGATGTGGTAGGATGATGTGATTTGACCAGGGATAGCTGAGCTGACAAAGAAGGTTAAGTAGGAGTTAACCAGACATAATGGAGGGAAATGCATTCCAGGCAAAAGAAATAGCATGTGCAAAGGTTCTTTGTCAAAAAGGATGATGGAGACTAGAAGGAACATATGGAAAGTTACTGTGTCTGAGAAGAGAGAACAAAGGGGAATGAGGAACAAGATGAGACTAGAGAGTTAGGCAGCTCTTAACTAACAACTATAAAAAGACCCCAAAATGCAGGCTTAAGCAAGGTAAAAATTATGAGGTAGGCCAGGAGTTAGCAAATGGTCAGTTAAGTCTGGGATTCAGGGCAGTCACTCAGCTCTGTACATCACATCTTCCTTCCAGCCAACAAGAAGGAGGAAGAGAAGAAAGGAAAAGCCTCATTTCTGCTCACATTCCATTGGCCAGGCTTAGTCACATGGCCACATCTAATTGCAAGGGAAGCTGGGAGATGTAGTCTTTATTCCCAGGGGTAGTGTGTCCAGCTGAAACTCTATTATAAAAAGAAAGGGAAAAGTAGATGTAGTCTTTGCCACAGTGAACTAGAGTGACTTTAGAGAGACCAGAAAGAGGTTTGTTTGTGTGGTCCAATAGCAGGTGACTTGGGGCAGGCTGATCGCTTGCAGTAGAGAAAGATCCAAAGCTGTTTGTGAGCCCAGAATTGACAAAACATGGTGATGGATTGGGTCTAGGGCCAAGAATGGGACAGAGTGTGGCAAGAGTGACCCCTGGATTCCGGCTTGTGCAGTTAGATGCAGATCTTATCTGGAAAGTTCTTCAAATGCAGAAGCAGGTCCGTGAGTCTTCAGTAGAGCATCGGCAGATGGGTGCAGCATTGCAAACACAGGTATGCAAGGCAGTGAGGAGCTGATGGCTAACTGGGGAGGCGGTGCCCTATCTAAAACGAAGGTACTCCTTCGGCCCTCAGGAATGAAGGCTTAGTATAGACACATCGTCTGTGTTTCCAAGAGAATCTGAGCATCTGGACTTTTATGTGAAATCTCCCAATCTTGAAACTTGGACAAATATGTAAAAATAAGATGTTCAGCCCTGAGACCTCCAGTTTATATTGCCTAATACCCCCAGCATTGTCTGCTCCCCGTTTCCAAAGATCTGCCCCCTTGGTACCCTCCCCTGGTGAAAACCTCTGTCTTCATCCTTTGCTGTCCAAGCATGGGTTCCCTGCATTCCTGTCTGTGCCCAGAAGCGTCCGCTACAGGCACCGGGCTCCAATTTCTTTAACAATCCTGGGGGGTTGCGGCACCTATAGGGGAGGGAGAAAAACAATTCGCCTGTCCCCAATTCCCTTAATCGGATCTGAACCAGTGACCCTTCTAATTAAAACTCCCCAGCTTTAATCCCTCCTTAAAGCTGGGGGAAGCGGAAGTGCCATAAAAGGAGCAAAAGGCTTGCTGGTTCAGAAACCACTTCCAGCTACATCCTTGAGTGTGGCAACTGGAGAGTCTCACACACCTGAAATGGAGTCGCAGATCTATTGCTTCCAAGTTGTGCAACCCTAGAAAAGTCACTTTGTCGTTGGAGCCTCGGTTTCATTCATTTACTTGTTCATTGATGGGTCATCCATTTAGGGCGCATCTGGTCTGTGTCAGGAATTGTTCCTGCATCTAGGGATACAACTGGTGAACAAGACGGACCTAGCCCAGACCCTCAAGGGCTGATATGCCATTGCAGACTTAGAGAGGAAAAATTTCCAGTTTGGTACGATCATAGCTGTGGTGGGAGAAGCTGAAGGGCATCCAGGGCATGCCCCAACCCAGAGCTGTGGGTCAGAGAGGGCTCGTGGGGCTGCTGAGCGGAGGTCCAGACAGGCAGTAGGAATCAGCAGCCAGGAGAAGTGAGAAAGGAAGCACCCTGCAGGCAGAGGGAATAGCAAGAATCTGGAAACAGAGTCACCACGGGGGTAGGCTGGGGAACTGTACGTAGTTTTGGCAAGACTCAATAAGGAATATGCAATGAGAAGTGGAGAGAGCGGTCGAGAGAAGGAAGGTGGTCTCGATACAAAACCCAAACTTCCTGTCGTGCTTCATCAGGTCCTTCCATCTCTGATCTCTGCGGGTTCATCTCCTCCTCTTTGCTCCTTTCTCCCTCCAGCCAATCGTGCTAAGCTCCTTCTTATTCCTTAATATACCAAGTTCACTCTACCTCAGGGCCTTTGCACATGCATGGCTTCTTCCTGGAATGCTCAGAGCTTCAATGACATTCTCATCTTTAAGTGTCATCACCAGGACAGCTCCTGAGAGTACATCCCCTGACCCCTTAACCCCGTGTGGACATCCCAGTGCCTCTATGCTGATCCCCTGGATTGTTCTCAGTAACTTATGTGACATCCTCTTGCTTACTAGTTTGTCTGCCTCTTCTTACCATTTCCTCGACACTAGGGACATTATCTTTCTTATGCTGCATCTCCAGTAACTAGAATAGCTCTTAGTAACTGCCCAATAAAAAGATGCCAACCACGTGCAAAGGAATTGGATCCAGGACCATTGCAGGCTTTCCAGCTGGGCTGGGTTTACTCAGATTTCAGCTTCTCTCCTGACCTGTTAGTGTGGTTGTGAGGATTAAAGGCAAGAGGATACCCTTTATGGAAAGTAACTTTTTCTATAGCTTTAGTGAGGTTTATGCTACATATCATATGACTTATCTATTTCCAGTATGCAATCAGTGATTTGACATGTTGTACAATCATATCCTAGCTCAGTCTGAGAATATTTCATCATTCCAGGGAGATCCCTCGTGCCCATTAACTGAATCCCTATGCCCACCCTGGAAACCACTCATCTGCCTTCTGCCTCTGTCTTATCTAGACAATTCTCGCAAGTGGAATAATAGACACGTGACCTTTTACACGTGACTTCTTTCACTTAGCACCATGTCGTCAAGATTCATCCACATGGTAATATGGGTAATTTTTCCCTTTCTCTGCATGAATCATATTCCATTGTATGACTAGACCACAACTTGTTTATCCATCATCAGCTGATGGACATTTGGATCTGGTCCACTTTTCAGTCATTGTGACTAACGCTGCGTGGAAGTGCCTGCGTGAGAAGCAAGTTTGCGAGTCCCAGACACCAAGTATAGTGCTCAGCTTCCCAGAGTGGCTAGCCAGTCGTCCTCGCGGGCTGTGTGACTGTGGACAAGGGCCATCCCTCTCTGCTTGAGTCTCCCCATCATTCCAGAACAGAGCTTGGGCCCCTCCTGCCTGGATGTCATATGCTTCTTCCGCCTTCATGGGCGACCCAAGAGTGTGCCCAGGGGATGAAGAACACTGGGTGCTGGAACCAACAGCGGCCGTCCTGTGACAGCCACCAGAGCCAGCAATTAGAATGAGGAGAACTTGGCTCCAGCACCCCTAAGTCTTACTCTGGGCTCCCCCAACTGTCAGAGGAGACGCCCCTCTTCTCCAGGAGGACCAAAGACTCCTCCCCAAATTGGTGGACTCCAGGATCCAGAACCTCCTCGCTGGGAAGGAAATGAGACAACACCAAGCTCTGGTCTGGCTCCCGCTCTGTTCCCCAGGCTCCTGGAATCCTGCCCACACCCAGCTGGACTTAGAGCCGAGGAAGTTGGAAAAACAGGGACGCTGTTGGGGACCTGAGCTCAGGCCAAGAGATCTCAGGGTGTTGACTGGTGCCCCACCCTCGGGCATCCCAGACACCAAATCAACACTGTTCACTGGGGCTCAAAACTGTTTAGAAGATCCCTGCTGCCTCTGCTGGCCAGTGGGGGCCAGAGCTGGCCCTGATCCTCCAAAAACAAACAGTCTGGGGCTGGAGGTGGGAGTGGCAAGAAGTCGCCAAATGATAATTTACTAATGAAATACTTTCACCCCCAATTTAGAGATAAAATCATGGAAACTCAGCGGGAGTGATTTGTCCCCAGGCCGCAGGGCCAGGAGGAATATCAGGGAGACTCATGTCCAAGCCAAACCCAAAACCGCAGTTCGTGTGAGGCCATGGAGGAACAGAAAGCAGTAAAAGATGTCCCCAGGCCTTTAGTGAGCTCACGAAATTCTCTCTGCAACCCTGCAATGCAATGACCAAACCTCCCCCCAAAATTGCAGATGAGGAAACTGAGGCACGGGGCGGGGGGTCAGCTCAGGACATTTCCCCGGCCAGGAAACAGGGCCCTGACTCTTAGGCCCCCTGCTCTGGAGGAGGACACGGCTCTGTGAGCAGAACCCACGTCCCTCCCGCAGCTAGGCCCTCTCCCTATTTGACAGCAACACCCTGGGGAGAAGAGGGACTGAGCTCCAGCCCCCCCAACACTAGTCCTGAACTGCAGACTCCCACCCGTCAGGTCCAGGGGGGCCTCTGTCATCCATGGGCTGAGAGGAGGGGAGAAAGGCACATCCTCGGGTACAAAGGGACACCCGCCTTAGGATAACAGGCCCCAAATCCGTACAATAGCAGGGTGCATTATTCATGGGTCTGTTGGCAGAACATCAATTATGTGGGCCTTCCCTGGAGTTGTCCGGGTTAGAAACTGGAGCAGGCTTCCCCTGCCAGCCTCTGGGAGAATGGGAATGCCCGTTCTTAAAGGAACAGCCTCCCCAACAACCTCCTCTTCTCAGGCAGACTGGAGCAGGGATGGGGATCAGTGTGGTGGCCTGGGTCATAAAGTCACACCTGCCTGTGCCACCGGCTGGCTAGTGGTGCTGCGTGTGCAATCTCCTTTCCTTCTCTTCTGCAACATCAGACGCGCTGACTGTGGCTGTATCCCGGCAGCCAAGCTGGGTGTTATTGACATGTGGGCTAGGCATTCACTGCAGGGGCTGTCCTGGGTATTGTGGAATGTTTAGCAACATCCGTGGCCTCTCCACTACCACACACCAGTGGCAAACACCCCACCTCCAACTGTGACAACCAGAAATTTCTGCATATATTCACCTGGGCCTCAAAATCACCCCCGTTATAGTCACCCAGAAAATAGATCCCCCTCTAGGAACACTCCTGACCCTCCTATGGGAGCTCCCAAGTATACCACCATGTTCAGTCCCCAAAAATGCTGTTTATCTTAATGAATATTTAATATGTGTGTCCCTAGCAAGCAACACCAGCAGTTTTTACAAGTATTCTTCCCTAGGATAAGGCTAAAATAAAACAAAGAAGGTGAATGGGTTTTCTGCTTTGGGGGGTGGTTCTATTAAGGAAAGTGGAACAGGAGGGAAAGAGCGAACATTCACTACATGATGTGCATGTGGGGCAGAAGGAAACAATCATTTGTTTAGAGAGTGCACGATCTCATTAAGAACCAAGCAAAGAGATGCAAAATAGTTTCAGCTCTTTCTGGCTGAGGAACTCACAGGCTGCACCAGAGTTATCATTATGTCCTGTTTCCCAACCTGGGTGGTGGGTTCAAGAGACCTTGGGTGGGTCTTTGATTATGGTGCCTAAAACACTAAAACATAAATTAGATCCAATTTTGTTCGTATTAGATTACCTTACAAAACATGAACAACATTCCTGTTTTCCAGTGCACATAAAATCAAGAAAACAAATCTCAGAAGTCCTTTTTTTTTTTTAGAGATATGATGATAGGAAAAAATCAAGCTGGTAGAACAATCCAGATGGGGGGAAACCTGGATCATCAGATTCTTCTTTTCATCTTCTGAGCTGGTCGAGAGCGACACCACACTCTTTACTGTCTGTGGCATCTCTAGCCTAGCACAGTGCCTCCCCGGTAGAAGATGGCACAGCAAGCTCTCCTGTCCTGCCCGCTGCTCCTCTCAGCAATGTATTTCAGTCAGTCTGCCTGTTCTGCTCCCCACTCTATCTCTGGTGAACCCTCTCCGTCCCTCCCACCCTGTACCTCTGGCCTACACCCCAGTTCTTATATGCATAAGTAAATAATTTTTAAAAGATAAAGAACAATTACAATTGAGATGGGAAAAAATATATACAAAATGATATAAAAATAAACTTTTGTAATAATAAAAAAATAAAATAATAATAATAAAAAAAGATAAAGAACATACTAAGAATAATCCCTGCCTAAGCGGTAGTGATTTTTATGATCATGAGTATCATCTTCTGGAAAACAGTATCGCACGTGTAATGTTACGAGTTGGCAAACAATTGCTCACAGGGCAATTTCAGTGAGCTGCCTATTTTATAAGAAAAATTTTATTGGAACACAGTTATACCTTTTTACTCGTGTTTTATCAAGGCCACATCATGCCACAGCTGCAACTAACTGGTTGCCACAAAGAATTTATGGGCTTCAAAGTCTAAAATACTATCTAGTTTACAAACTCCTGAACTAGGTGATTAGCTTTAAATCATTTCAATCCTTTCAGCCTCTGCTTCCACCTCTGTACAATAAATGGATTTTAAGTGATTTTTTTTTAGCTCAAACATCTAGTCATCAAGTGGCTGGTGAGATGTGAAAATGTTCTCATATCTTGAGGGACATCCCGTAGACCCACAGTACTAAGATGATCATCCACACTGAGATGAAAAAATGCACAAAATGAAGAATGATGTAAAAAAAATTTTTAAATACAATTAAAAAAAAAAAAGATGATCATCCGTTTGGTGACTGAAAACTAAATTCCACTCTCTTTTCCTCACAGATCCTTGCCATAATTTCCATCATGTTTATCGTCCTCTCCACCATTGCTCTGTCACTCAACACGCTGCCTGAGCTACAGAGCCTGGACGAGTTTGGCCAGACCACAGACAACCCCCAGCTCGCCCACGTGGAGGCTGTATGCATTGCCTGGTTCACCATGGAGTACCTGCTGCGATTCCTCTCCTCACCCAAGAAATGGAAGTTCTTCAAGGGCCCGCTCAATGCCATTGACTTGTTGGCCATCCTACCATACTATGTTACCATCTTCCTCACTGAATCCAACAAGAGTGTGCTGCAGTTCCAGAATGTTCGCCGTGTGGTCCAGATCTTCCGCATCATGCGTATTCTCCGCATCCTTAAGCTAGCACGCCACTCTACTGGCCTCCAGTCCTTGGGCTTCACCCTACGGAGGAGTTACAATGAACTAGGCTTGCTCATCCTCTTCCTCGCCATGGGCATCATGATCTTCTCCAGCCTTGTCTTCTTTGCTGAGAAAGATGAGGATGACACCAAGTTCAAAAGCATTCCAGCCTCTTTCTGGTGGGCCACCATCACCATGACAACCGTTGGGTATGGAGACATCTACCCCAAGACTCTCTTAGGGAAAATTGTGGGGGGACTCTGCTGCATTGCAGGGGTCCTGGTGATTGCTCTTCCCATCCCCATCATTGTCAATAACTTCTCTGAGTTCTACAAGGAGCAGAAGAGGCAAGAAAAAGCAATCAAGCGGAGGGAGGCACTGGAGAGAGCCAAGAGAAATGGTAGCATCGTATCCATGAATATGAAGGATGCTTTTGCCCGAAGCATCGAAATGATGGACATTGTGGTGGAGAAAAATGGAGACAATATGGGTAAGAAGGAAAAAGTGCAGGATAACCACTTGTCTCCCAACAAATGGAAATGGACAAAGAGGACACTGTCGGAAACAAGCTCAAGTAAGTCGTTTGAAACCAAGGAGCAAGGATCCCCTGAGAAGGCCAGATCATCTTCCAGTCCTCAGCACCTAAATGTCCAGCAGCTGGAAGACATGTACAATAAGATGGCCAAGACCCAATCTCAACCCATCCTCAATACCAAGGAGTCAGCAACACAGAGCAAACCAAAGGAAGAACTTGAAATGGACAGCATCCCCAGCCCCATCGCCCCTCTGCCCGCTCGCACAGAAGGGGTCATTGACATGCGGAGCATGTCGAGCATCGACAGCTTCATCAGCTGCGCCACAGACTTTCCTGAAGGCACCAAATTCTCCCATAGCCCTCTGGCATCCCTGCCCAGCAAGACTGGGAGCAGGATGGCCCCAGAGGTAGGCTGGCAGGGAGCTCTGGGCACCAGTGGTGGTCGGTTCGTGGAGGCCAACCCCATCCCCGAGACCAGTCATCACTCTGCTTTCCTCATCGAGAGCCCCAAGAGTTCGATGAAGACTAACAACCCCTTGAAGCTCCGTGCACTTAAAGTCAATTTCATGGAGGGTGATCCCAGCCCACTGGTCCCCGTTCTGGGGATGTACCACGACCCTCTTAGGAACCGGGGGGGTGCTGCAGCTGCTGTTGCTGGACTGGAGTGTGCCACACTCTTGGATAGGCCTGTGCTGAGCCCAGAATCCTCCATCTATACCACAGCAAGTGCTAGGACACCCCCCCGGTCACCTGAGAAACACACAGCAATAGCGTTCAACTTCGAAGCAGGTATCCACCAGTACATTGACGCGGACACAGATGACGAGGGGCAGGTGCTCTATAGTGTGGACTCCAGCCCTCCCAAGAGCCTCCATGGGAGTGCCAGTCCCAAGTTCACCGTTGGGACAAGATCAGAGAAGAACCACTTTGAAAGTTCCCCCTTGCCCACCTCCCCTAAGTTCTTAAGGCAGAACTGTATTTATTCGACAGAAGCATTGACTGGAAAAGGCCCCAGTGGGCAGGAAAAGTGCAAACTCGAGAACCACATCTCCCCCGATGTCCGTGTGTTGCCGGGGGGAGGAGCCCATGGAAGCACACGAGATCAGGGCATCTGAGCTCCCCGACATGGTGGAGAGACTCGTGGCGAGGTCCAGCGAGGAATGCTGTTCAGCTCACCTGCCACAGAGCTTTTCTGCATGAACTCTGAAACAGAAAGGCTCTGCCAAGCCCCCAGAAAGGAGAGAGACTCCAAAGAAGGCTCCCCAAAACCTTGAGAGCCAGGACAGGTCCACCAGAATGAAGTTGGCCAAATCACCGGATATGGCGCCTCCTTGTAACAACTCTACTGCCCTCCTTGGGAGATGACCCGAGTAGGACTCCCAGCCACCACTACCACATGCTACACATAACCACCTGCACCCCATTCTTTTCTCATGGCTCGCCACCACAGGCTCAGTGGGTAACGTCTCCACCCCTTCTGGCTTCAGCTGGAGAAAGACACAGGAACAAATGGCTGGGTTGAAAGTGTGGGTTGACCGATCGGTATTGAGTGTTGCCTGGATGCCTCTAGGAACTCTTACCCATCACCTCCTGGGTTGAACCCACTATCGGATGGCTCCAGGGAACACTTGCGTCTTGGGGAAATTTTTACGCCATAAGCCACGATCCCAGTTCACAGCCCTTATTGCTCAAATGTCTTCATTGACTTCAGTATTCCGTGGTTGCAGAGATTTTATTTTGAGATATCACCAGGGTGAGTTGCACCACGTGTTCTCGATTCAAATTGCCCCCTGGCAATCTGGGCAGGGTTCAGAAGGTGGGCACTCCGCAGGCAGTATGAATTCTGAGCACTGTTTTAGGACTGTAGGAGGAAGACACTTTCTGTACATCGCTAGTGTAGACTCAAAAGATATGCAAGTGTCAAATATGCAAAAGATATAGCTTATTCAAAGAGACTGTATGTTCCTGAAGAACAGAATAAAATCCGATTTATTTTTACCTGCAAAAACAAAAGGAGAAAAGAAATCCCCAACGGCAATGCCCAGTTCAGACTTTTGAACACTGCCTGCGGTGGCAGGGAAAGCATCTACTATAATAGAAATTCTTTTTTGTTTCTGTGGTATTCAAGTTTAAACAAAAAGTAAAAATAAAAAAGCACTTTATGTTTTTCAAAATAGGTTCTACCAGGGACAGTGTCAACATCTTGCACTTTAAAACAAGCTCTATTTCCCGGGGGCCACTCGTTGGAGCTGCAGATAGGTGGTCGCTGTGTGCCCGTGTGGGCCACGTGGGGATGCTTTGCTGTATCGCTGCCCGCCATTCAGAGTCTCCTTCCCTGCCCCGTGAAGCTTCCCGTAAGCCCCTTGCATCAGGAAGAGTACCTGGCCCTTGAAGGGGGCCGCTCATACAGTCCCGTGTACAGGAACATCTCAGCAGACTGCAGTAGACGGTTGGGTGTTTTACTGTTCTCTTTCTTGTCAACCAGCTGTTGGTGTGTGTTCAGTGTCACTGTCTGTACTGCAAGCTCAGCTCTCCTTTCTGCAGCCATCAATGCAGCCAGTACAGACAAAAGCAATAAGTATCCGTGTGCATCATGAGTGGTGCGAGCGTTGGTCCTCCCATCCGAGCGTGGTGACTGGTGTTGGGCTGCCTGATTTCAGTCCAGCGGCACAATCCCCAGTTGAGTGACTTCGGGTTGAGCCACTGGTGAGCCCGAGGCTGTGCTGTGGGCTCATCTGTCAGTAGAGCTGGCACATTCTTGATCTGCCTGTCTTTAGCACAATGGAACGAAGTCATTCTCTTAATACAATGTTGATGGAGGATGTCCCGAGGACGGTAGTGTAGACGTGTTGATCCTCGACAGTGACAGGCATATGTGTGCCTGACGGAACAAAACATGGTTGGATTCGCCTGTTCTTCATCCCATATGTTGTCGGTCTGCCTGTTAGTGCCACCACCAGTAGGTTCATGATTATCACCAAGTCACTCTGCCCACCCTCGTCCCGTGGCAAGAGGCTGGGCCAGCTGTCACGGGTGTGATGACGGGAGTCCTTCCACCCCCTTCCAATGCTCTGCTGCCTACCCGTCCTCTTCATCCTGCTTGTCAGTGTCACGCAGGATCTCAGATCCCACCGAGGGCGACATGAGCGCCAAGTAGGTCAATTCTTTGGAGGGATCTTCAGGTCACTCTCTCATGGCAAATGCAAAGGGACTTAGGAGGCAGGAACAGCGTGAGGTCATCCTGGCTGAGTGGCACCCGAGAGGGAACAGCAGCACCTCTGGGCACTTGGCTGAGCACACAGCCCAGGCCGGGGTCCACGAGGAGTGGCCAGGAGTCAGTTCTTCCCAGGCCGCTCCTGTGTCTCATTCGTTTTCATCACCATTTCCATCCACCATCAGCACAAATGTGACAATTCAGGGAAAACAAATGCTTTTTGATAAAAGTCAATAGTTGTGATTTCCAATTCAGATATTTTTAGAGCTGACGCTATCTGTAAAAATTAATAATAATAATAATATAGTCTATTTTACATATCAGGAAAGTGAACATGTTTAAATATAGCCATATCTATTAAGAAGGAACTCACCACCCCTTCTTCAAATCGAAGCATTTCATTTGTTGGTTGAAGCAGACAAGAAGTGTACAGATTGGAAATGATTTCGTTCGTTCTTTCTTTCTTTTGTTTAAACAATAACCAATTGGTGCAACTCTCCTTGTAACCAAAGGCCCTTTCTGCCTTGTGTGGTCATGGGACCTCGCCCTTCAGTCCTCATGTATTTTTGTCTGACCTTAAAGTAGCATTTCACTGAGTCACTTTTGAAGGACGAATTCAGAAGTATCATTGAGAACCTACCTTTCAGGCTTAATAGCCAGAGTCCTATAGAGTTCTTATAGAAACAGAATAATTGAAACTCAGCATATACTATGCTTCGAAAGTGTCGTGTTTTGTTTCGGCTTCTTCTTTTACTTGTGTATGTGTCATGGGAAAATAGCTTTTACTCTGTGCCCCTTCCAAACAGAATATTCTAAATTTTCCCAGGCCCCCACCTGCCAAAAAGGAACCTACCCAGATCTTTACCATGTAAACGCCCTTCCTGGACATGTTCCGGGGACATCTCCCCGAGAGTCTCCCCGAGACGCTAAGCTTGAAGCTGAAGAAGAAGAAGAAGAAGAAGAAAGCCACAGTTTGGAGGCAAATGCTGCTTTAACTTGGTAGTCCATGGCCCACCCATTCCTGAACCAGCGAAAGCAGAAAAAAAACACAAGTCCACCCAAAGAAACAGAAGGGGACGTTAGTGGCAGAGTCACGCTCCGTCCCTGGGACGAATCCAGTGAAGCTCCTTGGGCCCGACCTGAGTTCAAGTCCCGCTATTACCAGAAAGGACAAGGAGCCGGGGGACTTCTGTATTCTGACCACAAGGCAGAGAGTGTGAGCAGCAGAGAGAGGTGGGCACACTGTGGAAAGACACTGTCTCCACCCTTTCATCTTGGGGTGAAGGAAAAAACCACAGGGCTTCGGTTCAGTCGACTTCTCAGTGCCTTCGTTAGGGATTTTATCTTAAGATCTTAAGCACACTTCCTGGGGAAAGATGAAAGAGGAGAGCACATTTGTGCCCATGAAGCCCCTTCCTAAAAGCATCGGGGGTCAAGAAAGAAGCAGCAGCAGGGGGAAAGAGCAAAACCCTGAGGAGGCCGCTCTGCACAGCCCACCCAGCCCTGGAGACCGCTGACGACACCGACGTCTTCACACCGACTCAGCTTCTCCTCCATTGCGTCTCTGTAACTGCAGCCTCATCCCTGCCCTCTCTCCTCTTCGGATCCACACTTCTAAGGAGAAGAAACAAAACAGTATTCTCTTCTGTAAGTCAGTGATGCGACATTGATGTTTGCTATCCAGCGTTTATTTCTGTCTTGTTCGAAGTCATGGCTGGAGTGTCTGGACACGGAAAGATTTAAGTTCACCACAGACAAGGGTCGCTAAAGCCAGGTCTCTATCTCATAGTTTCCTTCTTTCTCTGTCAACGTGTCCTAAGTAGTAGAACCCCGACTGCAGCCTCCAGTCACATAACTTGGAATTGAATGAGCGCATGCTCACACGCTTCCAGACCCGCTCTCTGGAAAAGGACTTTCTGTGGCTTCGAAGTTGGCAGGAGAGCGGAAGGGGCTCTTCGGAGCCCCCTAACAGGCCAGCCGAGACCCTTCAGCCCTGAGCTGAGGCTTCCTCGCCTCTCACTATTTACATGACAGCATCCGAATGCGTTCACTCAGCCAGGGGGACCCAAACCAGCCCTGACGACACCCAGAAATAAGAGTTACCTCTGCATTTTCTGTTGCCATTTTTCTGGCTCTAGAACTATCAGATGCGTGACTATGTCACATGATATCCACGCATCTCAGAATAGTCTATTTTTCTGTTTAGATACAATATAAATCTATGTATTTTTAGCAAATTTATAATAGGGCATTGAGTCTAATTTCTTCTTTTGTAATACAGAATAACATCTTAGGAGTTTTATTGTTGGTCATGCTCATAGCTGATCCAGTCTGGTCCTTTTCATTTTTTCCTATCGCCCCTTGAGCTGGTTTTTCTCCTCTTGCTTTTGATTCTGATATTCAGGACATGGGGAAAACTTGGGGGTTTGCCTCCCGCGGGCAGCTGTTTGCTGACCCTCGGCCTAGCATCTGCTGACACTGTCCCCTTGCTTGTTCCGTTTGTGTGTTTCTCCTGTTTGTTGCTCTAAGTATCCAGGGCTCAGATGCAGGAGCGGGACCAGCGGCATGGGCTCTGGAAATCAGGTTAGCACGGGGCCTGCTCAGTGCCTCCCCTACACCTCCCTTGGCCTGTAGGGGGCTGACTTTTCTCATCCCCAGAGATCTCAAAACCATGGAAGCAAACGCCACCCCCCCACCCCCACCCCAGGCCTGCATTTCGGAGGTCTGAAACACACCCGAGCCGCTCTCTGCTGGCCCAGCAGCCACCGCCCTGTGACACCAACTGACCCTGAAATCCGGAGCACTTCAAGTTCTTGCAAACCTGGTAGAACATGCTGACCTCAGATCTCATCAACTTTTCATCCATTCCTCATTTCGGTCCATTTCCAACAACCTCACCAAAGCCCTGTGCAAATAGAGACGCACGCAGGGGCTGCAGGACGTTTCCAGCTTCCACCACTCCTGGCCTCAGGGGGTGTCTGGACCGTCCTGATAATTAATTCCAGCAGGCATTTTCCAGCCTTGGATGGGCAGAGGAGACCTCGTGGAGCAGGATCTCAGCAGAAAGGGAGTCTCCATCCATCAACTCATGCAGGAGGGGGAAGATAGGCCAGACAACCTCCTGCTTGCACTCACTTAGGGGTTTGATCTCCTCTGCCTCCCTGTCAGTGTCAGAGCTCTGGCTTCTGTCCAGGTCAAACACAGGCACTAAGTGTGAACCCCCAGATGGCAATGAACCGTCCCCATGGATCCACCCCAGGAGGAAACCAACCCAAGTATGAATTTATTATTCAGAACCAAGACCCCAATCCTATTTCTCCCACCCCCAAATTCCTGGTAATCTGGTTGAAGCAGAGCCAAAAACAAGCAAGATTTTTTTAATTTAACTTTTGCACAAGAACAACATGAAAAATTGTCTCCCAGTAACTTGCGAGGTCTGCTGCCCAGATTAGCAAACGCCCTTGCTTGTCTGTGTCTGTTTTTATCTAGAAAGAATGTATCGTTTGGGTTTCTATCCACTCCCTCCGATACAATCTTCACCTGGAATTTCTCCTGAAAGCCCCAAATTGCCAACCTGAAGAAGCAGATTTTGAAGGAGCTCTGTTCTTTACACCACCTCTCACCTTTTCCCTAACTCTCCATTCTTCCTTGCAAAGATATGAAGCCACCCACAATGGGGTGGAGTGGGGGCAGTTCACATGCAGAAGAAACCAGCTGCCTGCAAGTTTCAGGAAGCTTTTTCATGTGAGACAAGTAGAGAGTCCATTTCAGCACAAAGTAAGGAAGCACTTCTGAGGGGGCCCGCCTTGCCATGGAACGTGCTGCCATGTTAGTAACAGGCTCCCTGGCTGGCACCCCTGGTATGTAGAGAGAGACTGGAGGTGTAGGAAGTGGACGTTACAGAGGAAGCTTGGCTTTGCATACAGCTGGACTAACAACCAGGGAAATCCTCTCATGGTCTCGCTCATTCTGTTGTGGTGTGTCTGTGTGTGTGTGCGTGCGTGTATGTTGAACATCTAGGCACAGATGTAAGCCCCTGAAGCAAAGGCAGGGACATAGTTAACAGGAACTCAAATTCTAAGATCTGGAGTGTTCAGAGGGGGTGTCATAGAGGAAGCTGGCTGCAGACACCCCTCTCCATCTGTCCCTCATCCTGAACACTTTAAATGGACCTTTGACCACCTAATAAACCCACCCCTTATGTCCTAGCAGGAGCCACACTGGGTGGGATGAGGCGCATGTCACCCTCCCCCAGGCCAGCCAAGGAGCCTTCCTGTCTCTGGATGGCCATCTCACGGTGCTTCGGCCCTTCTGCCAGACCCTGTACCCTCACAGGCCCGATGCTTTCTGTACAAGAGACACAATTACCTTTTCCTCACAAGCCAGCTGCCTAATGAACAAACTGCCTGGGCACTAGCAAATTGCACTGTTTCCAAAGGGCTTTTTTTTCTGGCAAATAAAAAAGGAAACCCACTCAAGACCTTGGTAAGTCTCCAGCCAGTGAAATAAGTTCAGAAGAGCCCAAAGAGGGGTGGCTGAGTTTGATAGCAAAACAAGGCTTTGGCTGCCCCAGGAAGATGCTGGCCCCTCGGCCACATCTCCAGCTCCTTCCCGAGTAGGCCTAGACACTGCATTCCCCAAGGGAAGCATTTGACAAAATAGGTTCTAATGGTCCCCCCAAAAGTGTTTGGTGGGTTTGAAGTAGGTGACACTATCCTCAGAGTGACCCCAAGTCCAGACAATTGCAGGTTGTTTCACTACAATGATAGATTTGGATGGAGAGACTGAGCAGCTGACTTCCTCCAGCACCAAAACAAAACAGAAACCCAGTTTCCAAATCTTCCTGCGATGGTCTGTCCTGCAGGAATAGCCCAAGTCAGTGACTGTCCTAACGAGGCGATTCTGGGAAAGGTGGTAACTCCCAGCTCTGGTCGCTCTCACCAGTGGTGCATGGTGCCTGTTCTCCCCGCCCCCCCTGAGCTACTCCAGGTTGGAGAGAAACAGGAAAGACAGAAGACGCCCAAAGGATGTGGGCTTCCCCAAGAAGCCAGGGGTGTTCACCAGGGTTTGGGGCTTTCTCTAGCCATGCTTGGCATTTTAAGCCGGCATGGTACATGGTGGGTGGGGAAGAGGAAGGTCAGCAGCTGCTGGACTTGGCAGCTGGTCCCTTTGCTGTCCAGTCCTAACCAAGGTCAAGGGCTGGGAACATTAGTCAGTGTACCAGAAACTCAGGGTTATCCCCCAGTACATATGCCTTGGCACATCGCGTTCGCCTAACCTGTGTTGCTTTGAGTGAGTAACTGCAAATGTTTAACCACTGAGTGAGGAAATGGATGAGTGAATGTGTGAATGAACAGGGGAGCTCACTAGTTCTTACAAGGCCTGAGTTCTGGGTAATTAGAGTGAGGGGAAATGGGGCACCCCTCCCACGGAAGCCTATAACAGCCAAGGCTGTCTTGGGCTCATTCTGGACCCAAGAGCTCATCCAGATCTGACACTTGTCCACCCTAAGGCCACCACCTTCTCAAAGCTACCCTTACAGGGGGCTTTGGGGGTGCCCTTCTTCCTACTCTCCTACCCTACATTTTCAGCCTCATGTTCCAGTGTAGCTCACATGGACCCCGTGGGGAGACCACAAAGTGGCTTTCCAGTGGCCAAAGCCAAGGGTCTGAAGTAAGGTTTCTCCTGGTCTGGGAACTGCTAGGGCAGGAATGCAGGAGCTGGCATGTGAAGCTGGATCGCGTTCCCTAAGCCGTGGGAGTCCAGCTGGAACAGAGCCAGCCTGCCCTCTGGCTTTTAGAATCCTCGGCATTCCTTTTTTTCTGAGCCCCAGTCCCCTCCGTGGTAGCATGCGCTCAAGTCCTATGAGCTGAGGTCCTCTGTCTCTCCCAGGAGCCCACAGTGTGAGGTTGGGGCTTTTCTGCCAGCCAAGCCATTCTGATCGCCCCACCCATGACGGGGGCCAAGCCAATCACATTAGCCATAAATGACCAATGTCCTTAGTCACTCTTTTCTTCGGGTCACATTCGTGGGTCCTGTTCACCTCTGGTCAGTTCATGTCTCTAGTCCTTCTTGTAAAGGTGAAAATGAGCATTGTGTACACACACACACACACACACGCACGCACACACACACACATGCACACACACAGAAGACAAACAAAAAAGAGTGTCTTTTTATGCATGTGATAAGATGACATTGTGACCTCCAGCTGCTGTCCTGTCTTGTAAAATACGTCCAAATGTTTAAGAATTTCTAAGGAAATGGTCCCTTAATGAAGTCTGCAGAGTTCAATAAAAAGGTATGGAGAAAACAAGCCTGGTAGAGTTTGTTTTATTTTCTGGAGGGCACAGGGAGGTAGGGGCATGAAGACCTGTAAGAGAGGATGAATCTGGGAGCCTGGGAACCTGGAGGGTCAGCACTAGCTTTGCCTAAAAGAGAAGAGGCATGAAAATAGAACTGACTTGTCACTCCGATATGCAAGCAGAGGTAACCCGACCCTTGCTGTGTTCATGGGTCAAAGTCCGGTCATTCAGTTGCATGTCAACCATGCCTAGAGAGTCTTTGATACCATAATGACTTTAATAGCGCTCATAAAAATGTCTCCCGATAGAAGTTATAACCTCAAATGCCTGCAGGAGTCAAGCAGGTAGCATAACATTGACTAAATGAAGATGGCGATTAAGAGACATAAGGGCGTGGTGTGAGTATAGCCAACTGGAGAACACACCGCTATCCAACTGGCCATTGTCACACAGACGCGTAGACTCAGATCTACAGAGTCTTTAAGAGAAGTCAGCAATCTGGATTTGTAGGAATAGCTCAACTGTTAGATGTTAGCAACTACTTCCAATTTGCTTTTAGTCCTGTCATAACCAGAGGAGACCCTTCTCTGGGCACACAGTAGCCCATCAGCTAACCATCTGTGATCTCAGCCATGGTTGCAGGGGCTTGTTGGTTTGGGTATTATCTATTTTGGTACAGTTATCTACTGCTGAGTAACAAACTACCCCAAAGTTTAGCAACTTGGAACATGTATCGCCCCATCGCATGGGTGGGTCAAGTGTTCTTGAACACCTTCCTTCGGGTGGTTCTGGCTGACGGTTTGTTGCGAGGTTGCAATCAAGAATTGAGACCTCAGCTGCATTCATCTGAAGACTTAACCAGGCGGGAGACCAGCTCCAGCACAGCTCAGAAAGCTGTTTCCTACCATGTGAACCTCTGCACCATTGTCACAGGAAGCCAGCTTTCCCCACATCAGTGATCCGAGCCAGAGAGGAAGGAAGAAGCAATGTTTCTGTGTCCAGTCTCAGAAATGAGACACCTTCGTGCCCCCCAAAGCCTGTTCATTCGCTCACTCTCCAGTGGAGGGCAATACCACCTCTTCAACGATATTCCAAAGAATTTGTGAGCATATTTGAAAACCAATACATCTCTAAACCCATTTAGGGAAAGAGCAGCTTCCAGACTTGAGAATTTCTAGTTCAGTTCAGAGGAGCATCTAGGCCATCACTGCCACCTAGTAAAAGAAGGATATGTCAAACCTCCAACCCCACCCCCCCACCACCACATAGTCTCAGAATGAAAGACCATCCTTTTAAAAATCTGATTGTATTTTCAATACGTTGGGGTTTCTCAGCCCCAGTATTCCTGACATTTGCGGTCAGGTGGTTTTCGCTATGGGGCCGTCCTGGGCCCCATGTTCGGCAGCTTCTCTGGTCTCCACCTACTGAACACCAAGAGCACTCTCACCCCACTTGTAACTTGCAAACGCCTCTCTAGTTATCACCAGTCGTCCCCAGCGGGGACAAAACCAACTCTGGTGGAGAACCGCTGGAAGAAGTACCACATCCAAAAGATACAGAAAAAGGGAAATTTGCCTCACACCCCGGACGCCAGCACCCTGACATGCCATGTAACCTTGCGCGAAAGGTCTGCAAACCCATTGTAGCATAAATGGATAAGCAGGCACGTGACACCACTGGTCTCATGGCTATCACCTGCTGCCTTGATGGTATTCATGCAGAGGTGCTTGGGAGCGTGGGTAGATTATGGCACCTGCTGCATGCTATCACGCATTGCAAGTGCTCACACCTGTGCCTAGGAAGGAGGAGCTAAAAGGCCCCCTGGGGGCGGGGCTGCGCACGTTGCGGTCTCCCTGCTGGCTGGCTCCCCCTGTTGCCGATTAAAACCTGTGACGATGATGCCAGGGCTCCAAAGCTCTTTTGGAAAAGTTGGAACTGAGAGTGATCCTCCCCAGCCCAGGTTGGTTGCACAACATTCATACACATATATGAGTGTGCCTGTGTCTACATGTGTGTGTGTTGCTGTCTTGTATTTATTTTATCCTACACAGAGAGGAACGCAGGTTGTACCCTTCTTTGCTTTTTTTTTTTTTTTTTTTTTTTGCATTTAGTATAACTTGGAAGTCATCAGGTATTAACCACGAGCAGCTTTTGTTGTAAGCTTCCAGCAATTTCTCTCAAGCACTATAACTGCTAATCTCCGGCAGCTGAGCCTTCGGGGATACCCCCGACTTTTGCCTTAACAAGTGGTGTGGAGGCCCTCCCTGGTGGCGCAGTGGGTTAAAGCACAGCATTGAGAATCTAAAGCTACTTCCGCATGAGTTCGATCCCCGCCTGCCCCGGAGGTGACCACAGGGCGCGGCAGACCTCTCCTGACCCGCCCGCTGCTCCCCTCAGCAGTGTACTTCGTCGATCTGCCTGTTCTGCTCCCTACTCTGACTCTGGTGAAGCCTCTTGCCACCCCTGAGTCTCTGGCCTGCACCCCAGTTCTGTATGCACAAATAAATAAATCTTAAAAAAAAAAAAAACAAGTGGTGTGGAAATGAACGTCCTGTGAGAAGCCCTGAGGACCCTGGCTTCAGAACAGACCTGGGTCTGGGCACCTCCCCGTGTTGCAACTCGGGGCCACTGTCTATTGCCTGGCGATGGCAGCGGCCTCCAGACAGTGCTCCCTGTTTCCACCCTGAGCCCTTTCAGACACTTCACCACAGTGGCCAAGGGATGCTGGCCAACGGCCGGGCTGATCACTTCTTGCACCGTCCAAGGCTTCCCACCACATTCTGAGTAAACTCCAAAGTCCCTGCTGTGGTCTGCAAGGCCACACACTGGGCTCTGCCTGCTTCTGTCACATACCCTCAGCCCCCCTTGGCCACAGGCTCCATGGTCACAGGCTTCTTCTCCGTTCCTCAGGTAGGTCCAGTGTGGGTTCACCCAAAGATGCTTTCCCTCTGCACCCCCCAACCCTCCCTAACCTCCTGTCCTATTACTCTGCCCCTCCCTGACTCCCCATCAGACACACTGGCTGCCAGTTTTCCATATACTCACATGCTTCCACCTCAGAGCTTCTGCACTGGCTATCCCCTCTACCTGGAACATCCTTCTGCACTGGCTGTCCCCTCTACCTGGAACATCCTTTCCAGGCTAGCCACATGGCTCGCTCCGTCACCCATTCAGGTACCACCTTCTTAAACCTTTATCTGACAGCCCTATTCATGACAACAGCCCTCACACACACTATCTACTCTGCTTTATTGCAGGCGGACAGTATTGTCCTGCAACATCACCATTAAAAATGGCCGCTGGGGTCTCCATGGTGGCCTAGAGCTTAAGTCTCAGCACTATCACCGTTGCGGCCTGAGTTCGATCCCCAGCCAAGGAGCCATCCCACATGCGCAGCAGACCTCTCTGTCTCTCCACTGCTTTAACGTTACAAGCAGCATCCACTTGTCCTTTTTTAAAAAGATTTATTTATTTATGCATATAAGAACTGGGGTGTAGGCCAGAGGTGCGGGGTGGTGGTAAGAGGATACACCAAGGACAGAGTGGGAAGCAGAACACGCAGCCAGACTCATAGGGCTTTGTTTTGTTTCTTCACCAGCTTTGTTTATTTTCCACCTATGAGAGAAATCATGCAGTGTTTGTCTGTCTCTTTCCAACTTATTTCATTTAGCATCATCCCTTCAAGGTCCACGCACGCCTCGAAGGATTCTGTTAGGGGAAATAAATCAGAAAGTGAAAGGTGTGGGGTGGCTGTGTTCATCTGTGGAATATAAATAACCAAAAACACTCACGGGCAAAATACAGTAGGAATCAATGTGGACTTGGTGAAAGAATTTAAAGGTTACCAGAGGGAATGAGGGAGTGGGTGGGGTGGAGGGAGATGGGGGGTAGTTTGTGGAGGATGAAGGGAACATGGGCCCATATGATAGAAGAGCCAAAATGAAACCCCAAAGTTAAAATTTTTTTAAATACTCATGATAGAAGTTCCATCCATGTTACATGTAAAGACAAGATGTCGTCAACCTTAGTTGCTGAAAAACCAGCATTTTTTTACATTGAAAGACCAGACTGGACCGACTAGAAGATGAGTGTGTGTAGCCCATAGACGTGGGGCACAGATGTGTGAAGCTTTCCAGGGTGCACCTGTGTGCTCCTGCCCGTCACAGAGCTAGAACTCTTCATCAAAAACACCTGAGAAGCAATAGCCTGAAGGAAGCAGGCCTGGCCTCGGCTCTGCTACACTGGGGAGTGGACATCCTTGTCCGTGGACATCCTTGTCCCCCGACACCCGCCTCTCCCACTGGGGCTCCCGTCAGCTCTGCTGCCCATGTGAACATCACACGGACCCAAGCTCAAAAAACGCTGCGCAGTCAGTGACTGTACAACCATCCTCGGAGAGAGGCGTGGGTGTGGCAATGCCCCAGTCCTGAGCTCATTGCCTGTCCGGGGACGTGACCTGGCCACAAACATCACGAGGAGCCAGCTGGAGGCATCGGGAGGTTCCAAGCTGCAAAGGCTTGGAGCTAATTCTACCCCTCAGGAGTCACTGTGAGAAACCAAATTCAGATATTTTTGTGCTTTTCTCTGTGCGTGTGAGTGTGTGAGATTTTTCTCATTTCCAATTCTGAGTATCAAAAGAGTCCGGGAGAAGAACTTAGAATCAGAAAAGCTATACTTCCAAGAGAATCTACTCTCCTGCCTTCCAAATGGAAGGGAATTTGACACTGTATTCAGACAAGAAGGAGCCAATGATTTGTCAGGCCATAAACTCTGTGCTAACAAACAGGACGTTGCAAAGGGGCAAGGTGGACTGTCCAGCCAAGGCTCAGTCTAGAGGTTCAGGAGGAAACTTGGGGTCTGAAGCACTGGTGTGCACTGTCTGGCTGCACCGCTCCGTGCTGTGTGACCTAGGGCCAGTTGTTTTCACTCTCTGAATCCTGGTTTTCTGGACTGCAGGGGGAGCAGGTAGCATCTGCAACTCGACCACTTCAGCAGAGACAGAACTTCCTTAGCCCAGGGTCTGGCACGCAGTGCTCCATCATGGCAGCGCTTGTGACCACCATTATTATTCCCACAGCAGCCTAGACCCTATGTCTGCTCCTGAATGGAGAGCCACTGTCCAGCTTGTAACCCTCGCAATGCCAGAAATCAGAGGCACAGTAAAGCATAACGGTGAACACTTATTGAGCAGTTACTATGTGCCAGGCCCATTCCATATACTTCACTTTCCCTGCAATTAATTCTTAGCAACAACCTTATGAAATGCAACCTATGAAATTATCATCATGAGAATCATCAAATTATCAACAACCTGTGAAATTATCAGCAACTTTATTATACAGATGAGAAACAGTATTCATTAGCTATTGCTGTCTAACAAATTACTGCCACATTCAGTAACTTAAAATAATAAGAAACAGGACCCTCCCTGGTGGCGCAGCGGTTAAAGTGCAGCACCAAGAAGCTAAAGCCACTTCAGCATGAGTTCAACCCTGCCCCAGAGGTGACCACATGGCGCGGCAGACCTCTCCTGACCCGCCCGCTGCTCCCCTCAGCAGTGGACTTCATCAGTCAGCCTGTTCTGCTCCCCGCTCTGTCTCTGGTGAATCCTCTCACCATCCCTGCACCTCTGGCCTGTACCCCAGTTCTGTATGCATAAATAAATAAATTTTTAAAAATAAAAATAATAATAAGGAACATTTATTATCTCATGACTCTGGATGTAAGACTGGCTCAGTTGGATGATTCTGGACCTGACTCTCTGATGAGGGTGTCAACCAGGGAGGGCTGCTGTCTTGTCTGAAGACTTGAATGAAGCTGGAAGATTTGCTTCTTTTACACAATTGAGAATGAAGCAGAGAAAATGGCGGGAGGCCTCGCTTCTCCACCACAGGAATCTCTCTGCAGCATATCTTTCATGTCCTTACAATATGGCCTAGGGCTTACCCCCACCAGGGAGCCATCCAAGAGAAAGACAAATGCTACAATGTCTTTATGTCCCCAAGTTGTTTTCATTTTGGCAAAATCCAAATACCATCAACTTTGCCATCTGTACCATTTTAATATGTACGGGGAAGAGGTATTAAAGGCCTTCATGTTGACAGGCAAACATCACCACCTCCCATCTCTAGAACTTTTCCAAATTTTAAATTTAAAACCCACTCTCCTCCCTTCCCCAGCAAACACCATTCAACTTTCTGTCTGTGTGAATTTGATTCCTCTTGGTACCTCACATAAGTGGGATCATACAGTGTCTTTCTGTGGCTGGCTTGTTTTCCTCAAGCTTCACATCCTCAAGGTCCATGTTGTAACCTGTATCAGAATTTCCTTCCTTTTCAAGGCTGAATAATATTCCATTGTCACAGTGTCTCTTTATTATCCAACCTTGGAAGTCGCACATACTATCACATTTTCAAGATCCTTTCGATCTCACAGGACAGTCCAATTCACCATGCAAGAGGATAACACAGCAGAGTAAACACCAGGTGCTGACCTGGTGGCCATCATGGAGGCTAATGACCACAGAGCTAAGGCCCCAGAGCTTTTGTGAGCTGCCTAGTTCACACAGAAGGCAGGTGACAGAGTGAGACATCACAGGACATAAGTGTTATGTGTGACACACTACGTTATATACCCCCTCGTTTCACAACTTGATGGTGGTGAAGAAAGAGGCACCTGGTGGGGTGAAGACATTTGGGCCTGGACTGGAGCTCCAATTCTGGTATTAATTCACTGTGTGACCGAACACACCTTGCTATAAGCCCCTGCCTCACTATGAGCCCCCCATTTCCTTAGGGCAATAATAACCACCTCCCAGGTGCCTCCCTGCTAGCACAAGGAGTTAAAACACAGCACTATGAAGCTCTCCACAGCCACTGCAGCACCAGGGAAGTGACCCACATGGCGCAGCAGACCTCTCCTGTCTCACCTGCTGCTCCCCTCAGCAGTGTATTTCAGTAGATCCGCTGTTCTGCTCCCCACTCTGTGTCTGGTGAATCTTCTCACCCCTCCCCCTGAACCTCTGGCCTGTACCTAGTTCTTGTATGCAGAAATGAATAAATCTTAAAAACAAAAACAGCAAGAGCAAGGTGCCCAACCAAGATGAACAGCCTGTCCCTCGCTGAAGTAACGCACTGCTTAACGTTTAACTGTGGACGTGTAACAAGCATGAGGACATAGAGGTTAAAAACTCTTAAAAATTCTAGGCATGGCTAAGGCAGCTTTAAGGAGGCTGTGCTACTCTGGGCCCACCCAGGGCAGGGGTGGAGTTTCTTCTGGGCTCCGGCAGCGTCCTCAGCTGGTCACTTTGTAACCCATGGCACCGGGTTCTAACTTCCTCTGACCCCAGTGAGCTGGTTAGCCCAGCACTGGTGTGACCAGAAGGCCTGGGTTCAAATCCTGGCTCTTCTACTTTCTAGCTTTGTGACCAGCTAGGAACAAGTTATTTTCACCTCACGACCTGGGGAGTGACAGCTAATGCTAAGGGCTGCCGTGGGGACTCAGTGAGCTGTTGGTAAAGTCCTCGCTGTCAATGAGCGTTAGTTATTGTCGGTTGCCTCTCTCTGCCCGAGACTGTGAACTCCATGCAGACAACATGGCTGTGTTATAGCACTCAGCACAGAGGTCGGCATGGGGTAGGCACTCCAAAGGGGAGTGAATTATCAGAGCATTCACGCCACAAATATTTATTGCGCACCAAACAAGCACCAATAAATTGGCAAATAAGTACCAAGACAGTGTGCTTACTGCTTAGCGCGGTGAGAGTATGAAGCCAGGACTGAATCAGGGTGATTGAGGGGTGTTACTCCAGATGGTATCCCAGAGGTGGGGGTGGTGGGCAAGATCCGACTGACGGGGTTAGCCTCAAGGAGAACTGGCAGAAGATCCTTTCAGGCAAGGGCCAGTGCAAAGACCCTGAGGCGGGTGCACTCTCGAGGTGAGCGTGGCTGGGGAGGGTCAAGTGAGCAGGAGAGTGCTGGCCAAGAATGGGAGAGGCCAGCGGGCTCATCGGATAGCAACTTGTCGGGCAGGGTGAATGAACAGCACGGAACTGACTCAGGACAGCAGGCAGTCATTGGAGGGTCAGGAATCTGCACCATCCTGGCATCCAGAAGCCTCCCTCATGAAGAAAATGGCCCCAGCCTAAATCTAGAGGCATTTGCTCATCCCAGCGGCGTCCGAGCTCAGCCTGGCATGGCTCACCCGGGGATCTGCACTATCCATCCTCGTCTCGCCCCTCGCTAGCCAGACTCTAGGCCCCATTAATATAAATGAGGTCCTTTGCTGACTTGATTTCCAAATGAGCTCGGCCGCTCAAGATCTCTATTCCAGGAAATGTGAAGTTTATGTAATGAAAATTAAAAGAGAAACGAGGGGAACAACTCCTTAAGTGCCTGCTTCCTGGGTAAGTGAGCCAGGGCTGCCCGCCTGGCAAGAGATGGATGGAGGCACGACCCCGGGCCTCTGGGAGCCTGGACCAGCAGGGAGGCAGGGAGCATGTTGGCTGCAAGCAGGGAGTAAAGCCCTTTCATGTTCAAAATAAAAGAGATATCATAATAATAATATCATCATAATAGCTGCGCTCACTGCGACCTGCCTGGCCCTGCTCTACACACTCCGCTTACACGGTTGATCTCATCCAGCCTTCATGACAACTCGATGGGGGGCCCTGCTATTCGCCCCATTTTACAGATGGGGAAACAGAGGCTCGTATTGCAAAAATGACTTGATCAAGGTCACAGTAAATCGACGGTCAAAATGGACTTGGTTCTTTTGTTGATTACCCCCTCAGATTCTCGTGCCCAGAGCTCAGACTCTGTGGGATGGGGGAAAGGCCCAAGAGACATGAATTCAAACCCAGGCTCCCACTACTGACCTGCTTATGACTTTGGCCAGGACACTTGCCTCCCTGAAGCGAAGCTCTCTCCTAGTCACAACCCCTCTCCACAGTGTCAGCTCTGCGTTAAAGGAGCTAATGTATGTCTGGCCTGAGTACAGGATCTCAGATGCCCTCTTAAACTGGCTGGATTTTTTTTTTAAAGATTTATTTATTTATTCGTACAGAACTGGGGTACAGGCCAGAGATGCAGAGGGTGAGAGGATTCACCAGAGACAGAGTGGGGAGCAGAACAGGCAGATCTACGAAGTACACTGCTGAGGGGAGCAGCGGGCGGGTCAGGAGAGGTCTGCCGCGCCATGTGGTCACCTCTGGGGCAGGCGGGGATCGAACTCATGCGGAAGTGGCTTAAGCTTCTTAGTTCTGTGCTTTAACCCGCTGCGCCACCAGGGAGGGCCCTGGCTGGATTTTTTAAAGATTTCTTTCTTTAAGTATATAAGCCAGAGTACAACTGGGGTACAGGCCAGAAGTGCGGGCATGGGCGATTCCCCAGAGACAGAGTGGGGAGCAGAACAGGCAGATCAACTGAAGTACACTGCTGAGGGGAGCAGCAGGCGAGACAGAAGAGGCCTGCTGTGCCATGTGGGTCAGCTCCCTGGCCGGGGATCAAACTTGGGCTAGAGTGGCTTCCAACAGCTTCACAGTACTGAGACTTAACCCCTTGCACCACCAAGGAAGCCCTGGTTTGTTTTTCTGGTTATTTTTAATTGTAAACTTTTTGAACTAGAAAGTCTTGGGTTAATAGCTTCAGTTATGGCTTGATCTAGGGGCTGTAAAGTTATAGTGATGGTTCTTTGATGGTTCTTTTTTTTTTTTTTTTTCCTTTTCTGGGCACAGTGAACCCTCACTAGGAGGTTTAGAGTTCGCTCATTGTTACAGCTACAAATCTTGGTTGAAAGATAGTTTCTTTTTCCCAACAGGGCAGCACAAGCCCTAGCCTGAGTCCTGATTGGATCAATTTGGATCATATGCTCATCCTATAACCAGCCTCTGGAGCCAGAGGGATGGACTGGATGGATCACACTGATTGGACACCCAGGCCACACACATACATGCCTGGAGCCATAGGGAGGGTACAGAAAGCCCAGACTGAACCATTTGAACTGCGAGAGGGAGAGGTGAGGCTCCCCAAAGTAAAACTGGGATACTGCTAGCAGACAAATAAGGAACCAATGCTAGACCAGCCAGAATACCAGATGGTGCTAAATAAATATATGTTTGATCGAATGAACAAATATCTCTCTGAGAGGATGTTCGTAAGGATAAAAAATATATAATGTATGCAAGCCCCTGGCAAGCAGTTGGCACTCAATAAATCTTGTCTTAGAAGAACAAAAGGTGCTCGAATTAAGTTTGGATTCTGGGCATGGGCTGATGAGCACAGATGCTGGAAGAAACCAGAAGCAAAGACTTCCCTCACCTCAGGCAAACCTCCTCTGCCTTAACTTTCCATCCCCGGGGCAGGGCAGGGCCAGGATGCGGAGGAGGTTGACAAAGAGAGCCATGGGAGAAATGGAGGCATGAGCATGGAATCAAACGTCAGAGGGAGCCAAAAACTGAGCCATCACAACAACATTTTGAGAAAGAAACAGTAATGCAGAATCCATGCCCAGACACACATATATGTGGGCATTTTTACAAACATATCTATATAGATTCCCTGTATGGATACACAGGGCCATGCACGGCGCAGAAGTCCTGTTCCACCGTTACCTGCATGAACAGCCCCCCCGAAGTGTGCAGGCTAAGACGCTGCAGGCCTATACCCGAGCAAGCACCAACATGCATCTCCACTCCCATACAGACACGCAACCACCCGTGTCACACCGAAAGTGGTAGAAACACCAAACACCACACATGCAGACATTGCAAGAAGTACAACCACACAGTACAGCCTCATTCATGCTCACTTTCCTGCCACAGGGCCTTTGCATTTGCTGTTCCTACTGCCTGGAACATTCTTACATTGATAATCACATGACTCCTTCAAACTATGTTCAGAGATCACTTCTCAGTGAAAGCCTGACACCTCCCTCCTACCACTACCTAGAATTGCAACCTTCCTGCAGAGTCTATATTTCCCACCCTGTTTTATTTTTCTCCAAAACACTTGTAACCATCTTATATGATGGGTATTTTTGTCTGCTTTGTACATTACTATGTGCCCAGAATCCAGAACACTGGCTGGCACATAGTGGGTACTAAAAATAAATTGTTAAATGAATGGGAAAAGTTAGGGAAAGGGGGTCCCTAAGTATGGTTGAGGCCAAATTTCCCACATTCCAGCAGAAGACAACTTAGAGTCAGATGCAAGTTGATTTCAAGAACTTAGTAAAAATGAGGGTACATTCTAAGTTATTATTTATTTATTTATTTATTTACTTCTGCATACAACTGGGTGGGGTACAGTCCAGAGGTGCAGGGGCCGTGAGAGGGTTCACCAGAGACAGAGTGGGGAGCAGGACAGGCAGATCTATTGAACCACACTGCTGAGGGGAGCAGCAGGAAGGTCAGGAGAGGTCTGCTGCGCCATGTGGGTCACCTCCCTGGTGGGGAGTCGAACTCGTGTTGCAGTGGCTGCAGACAGCTTCCTAGTGCTGTGCTTTAACCTGCTGTGCCACCAGCAAGGGCCCCAGTACATTCTAGGTTATAAGGAAGTCATCTCATTTCACCTTCTGTGTAGCCCCTTAAAGTGCTATCTGCTCCTAGTTCACAGGGAAGGAAAGTTAGCCTCTGAGAGATCAGTTCACTTACACAAGATGCTACAGCGCACACAGGGCAAAGCCATGACTCAAACCCAGACGCCTGGCCCCACACAGCTGGGTTACACACACACGCACGCACGCAAGCACACGCACATAAACTTATTTAGTATCACCAGACCCTTCCAGACTTCAGGCAGCTCTCAGAAATGAGGTCTTCCTTTTCCCGGAATGGTTGTTCGGGGTGCCCACTCTCCAGTCAGCCCCCACCCCCACTGTCCTCACTGTATCCCAGTCAAGCACAAGCCTTCTTCCTCGGTGACGGTGACGCAGGAAGCTGTAGGCTGTCCGGTTGTCATGGAGATGGCTGCCAGCTCCTGTAAACAGTCCCTCCTCCCAACTGCCTGGCTGGCTCCCTCTTACCACTCCCAGAAGCTGTTCCCTGGACCTTTATTCCACACTTGACCCCTTCTGAGTGGCTGGGTAGGCCCAAAGTTCTGCGTGTTCTATTCTGTTCCCACCACGGGGGTCAGGGGAAGCTTTGGAAGCAAGGAACCTGGATCCCCACTCTCTTGATTATGTGACCTTGAGCTGTCTCTTCCCTTCCTGTCCTGCTTGACAGGTAGTCAAGAAGCACTATCAGTTCAGTCATTCATTCATTCAACCAACAATGAGCAAGCAGGCACTGAGAGTGGTCTAGGTGCTAGGATCCAGGGGTGATCAAGGCAAACCAGACCCTCTAGGAGACAGATGACAAACGAGTTCTGGAAAGAAAACAACCTAGGTGGACTTTTGACACTGGAGGAAACAGATCAGGGGCCATTTTTCTTAGGCTGCTCAGGGAAGGCCTCTCTAGGAGGCAGTATTTGAGCTGGACCAGAATGAGAAGATGGCCACACAAATATTTAAGGAAAGAGTGGCCAAGCAAAGGGCTTGAGGCGGGATGGCTCAGCCGCTGTAAGGAGCGGAAGACCCTTTCCTCAAAACGATGCTTAGAACTCAGCAGAAGGCAGGGCCACACTGTGAAGAGGAGCATGGCAGAGAGAGGGAGAGAAAGTGACAAGGAGTGCAGGCGGCAGCAGGAAGTGACCTCACAGCCTGCAGCTGCAAGCCCAGCTTCCAGCTCCTCAAGGAGCGACCTTCAAACCTGGGTGGCACCTGAGTAGCAGGCAAAAGCAGAGAATAGTAATAACAACACCAGCTGCTCCAGCTGCTTTGCATATGTTAACTAGGATGAGCTTCACAGCCCCGAGAGGAATGATCATCGTCTTCCTCGTCTCCATTTTACAGGTGGAAAACCGAGGCAAGAGCGCAGGTCCAAGATCAAACGCTGGAAACAGACTTGGCTGCAAAGCCGGACCCATCACAGACACACCATAAATGAGCAGAGAAAGCAGTTGAGAGCCTCCGAGATGGATGGGCTGAGGCGGGAGGAAGCCCCGACCCCGCTGCTGCGCATTGTTGGCCGCGTTTGAGATCAACAGTCCACGTCGGCAAGATGTTCTCGCTTTCCACATAGGCCAGGTTTGTATGGGAACTCTCTGGGGTTTAACATGTGGCTTATTTTGAACATCAGGCCGTCCAGTCAAACACAGGGTCTCGCTCGAGGTCGGAAGCAGGACCGGGCACATAATTCGCAGGCCCTGCAAGTGCTCAGACACACTGAGATAGTCGAGACAGTGAGGGCGGAGCCTCAAGCCAAGCTCCAGGCCCCTTTGAGCCCAAGGCCAGTGGAGCAGGTCACGCATCTGGGAAGTCAGCCTGGCCTCTAAGGTAGGTGCTCCCTAAATACGTGTTGGATCGAGTGGGCAGGGGGAGGGGAAGGAAAGCAGGCATGCAGTCTGCACCCACTGTGTACCCACAAGGTACATGTGGCAGGCAGCATGCCAGGCGTTCAGCCCCCACAGCAGCGCTGGGGTATAGTCCCATTTTCCAGATGAGGAAACTGAGAGTCACAGAACTGGCTGCTGGGAGTCCTTGGCCTAACCGACCTGAGCTGGTGGGGTGAGGGGCAGCAGGCGGAAGGTGGGACAGTAAGAGAGGAGAGCAAGGTCAGAAGGAAAGAAGCGACCCACGACCGCGTGGAATTTGGGGAGGCTGCCACACCCCGGAGAAGGGCCCGTGGCATTTGTGAATCACGGTGCCATCTGCCCTGCCTTGCCTCCTCTCCGGCGATCCAATTACTAAATGCAGCCACATTCTTTAAAAATGTCTTTCCTCTTATGTAATGTAATAGTGACAAACGCCAAGCAGATGGTGCTGTGACAAGCTTTTTAAAAGTTGATTAGGAGCTCATCTTTCAGAATTAATGTATGGGCATTTAAATGAGCTCAGCCGGCTGCAACCCCCTTCAGAAGCCCCACAAGATACAGGGCTCCATGGATGGACCACGCTCCCCTCCTTTCCCGCCGGGGTTGACTTAACAGGTGGGCGAGTTGACCTGTGAGCGGCCGTCGAAGGGCTCCTGGTTTGGACAGGGGACAGGAAGGCCCTGGGCCCCAGGTGCTGGCGGTGCCTCAATCTAGTGCCAAGACTTTTTTTTTCCCCAAAATGTTATGTAGTTGTCGAGGTCTCGCTCTCCCCTCCTCTGGGAAACGGGTTAGTCACAAACTATGTCAGATGCTGCCAGTGAGCTGCCGCCCAGCCCCCACCATCCAGCCTTCTCTCTCACTGTTCAGGGATGAGATCATTTCTTTTCGAGCCAATTATAGACGGAGAACACTGGGGATGTGCAAAAGGCTCTCCTTGGAGCCGAGCCCTCCCGCATCACAGGCTGTATCCTGCAGGGTGCCAGTCCAGGTTCAAGCTCAGGGGGTGAACACACGCCTCTAAGCCATAGCTCAGGTCTGTGCAGGGGGGTGGGGGCGGTTTGGGGAGCAAAACCTGTCGCCCTCAGAAGTTCAGAGTCGGATGAGACCCGAGAGGTCATCTCCGCCCAGACAGGGAAACTGGAGCTCAGAAGGGGGAAGGGCTCACTAAGGTCATCCGGCCAGCTGGTGGCAAAGTCAGATAACTACATGGTAGTTCTCCCACCTGCCCTGAGGACAATGTCTGTTGTCTGGGACCTGCCCGGCCCCATCCCTACTGCTTCTGATATGAACCCTCTGAGTTTTCTTTGCATTTCTAAGGAAACCCAAGTTTTCTGTGAGTTGCCAAGAGTCTTCCCTGCTCTTGAGCCATGGGGGTCTATTCATACTGACCCTCCCCCTGCCTAGAGGGAAAGACACCAGGCCCAGCCCCAGCCAATCAGAGTAGGTCCATTGGGCCATAGACGAGCATGTGAGAGACGGCCAGCCAATAAGCAGTAACTTCAGGACTTCAACTGAGGCCGCGGGAGGCCGTGGAAGTGACAGGCTCTCTCCCTGCTGATGAAGTTGAGCTGGGGGGCCCGAGTTCCTACTGTCCTACTGGCCTCTTTGGCTACTACAAGATGCCTAAGAGGGCCCTTGCTGGTGGCACAAGGGGTTAGGATGCAGCACTACAAGCCAGCACAGATGCTTCAGGGGGAGTTCGATCCCTGCCCCAGAGGTGACCCACATGGCGCAGCAGACCTCTCCTGACCCACCC
>NW_004567123.1:30696252-30704155 GCF_000260355.1 Condylura cristata | reverse complement strand
AAGAAGAAGAAGAAGCTACCCTGGAGATCCAATTACATGAGCCAGTCAGTTGCCTTTTTTGGTAAAGCCAATTGAGCTTTTCACTCACCTGCCCAAAGGACCTTGACTTGAGATGTTTAGCCTGGGTCAGGGCTCCGAGAACATCACTCACAGCTCCCTGTCTCCGCCAACACAGGAAACAAAACAAGGCTCTTTCAAGTGTCTTTACTGACTTATTTATTTTAAGAATCTGCAGAATGGACACAGCTCCCTGACTCTGGACCAAGACCAGCCACCTGGCCAGAGAGGGCACCCCAGGGCGAAGTTCCATTTCGAGGTAGCCAAGAGGTGACTCTGCTGTCTGGATCCCGGCAACCAAGTTGTCCCCACCACCGTCCGCCTTCCTATCCCGTCAAGAACACAGGCTGGAAATAATGGCAGCTAACAGGGACCCCACGAGGCACATAACTAGAGCGGGACTCTTCGGGCACTTGGATCCGCCTGGGGAGACAGACAGCAGCCACACACGTCAGGGCGAGCGCATGACACAGGGTCCCGCGGTCAGAACAAGTGTGGGCAGAACAAGCTGGCGTCGCGGGTCCTGGCCTGGCTGTGACGGGAAGGCCCGTCCCTGGCCTTCTGGCTGGGCTGCACTCTCCCTTCTACTGCCCCTGACCCTCACCCCAGACCTGCCCTTACTGGCACTGCCCAAGCGCTTCCCAGGGACTCACACTCCCAGAGGCAGGGGCTGGGCAGGTTCCCAGGGCCGTGCACCTGACCAGAGTCCTGGTTAGGAAGATGACGGGTAGCAGCCACGCGTGGGCCAGCTCCTGCCTAGCCCCAAGGACAGCTGGGGGACACCCCCCAACACACACACACACTCACACCTCATTCTGGGGGTACCTAGGTCCAAAGGCAGGAAAAACTGGGTCAGCAAGGCCTGGGAGTGACTGCCCCCCACGCCCCAAAGTTCCTGATCCGTTACAGCAGCACTTTCAGAAGGAGGGACTCGCATCTGAACACTGACGAGAGGGATAAGCAGTGAAAAAGCCTATGCAGAGCGGAAGAAGCCAGACACAAACAGCCGTTTGTATGATCCCACCTATGCAGAATGTCAGAGGAGGCAAATCACTGGGACAGGGTGTAGGTCAGGGCCGCTGCGCCTGGAGGGTCTGATGAGCAGGGAGTAACCGCTAACGGGCTTGAGAGCTCTGTCCAGGGAGGTGAAAAATGTGCCAAAATAGACTGTGAGAGGACTGCACAATCCTGTGAATACACAAGGGGATGGACTTGTGCACTGTAAATGAACGAATGGCATGGCCTGCAGATTCTGTCCCAATTAATGTTTTTAAGAAAAACACGAAGAACGCCCGCGGAGGCAGAATTAGCCCCTCTTTCGAGTCTAAAGCCCGGTACGGACGAGCCCTCGTGTCTGTGACAGGAGCAAGCAGCTGCCACGCTCAGCTCTGCAGGTGGCGCTGACACCCAGCAAGGTTCGTCAGGTTCCCGCTGTAGCAATTTCCCGATGGCTTTCTAACGATGGCAACTGACCACGCACCTGTCCGCTTGTTTGTGGATTCGACACCTCTGTGTGTTGGCACTCAGGATGATGCCAGGCACTGCTCTAGGCACAAAGAAGAGAGCAGGGAATAAGACAGACCAACAGTCCTGCAGGCTGACGCACTAACACAGGGATCTTGGGCCCAAAGCCCCACGCTGACACCCAGGAGCTGCGTGACCTCAGGCAAGTTGCCCAACCTCTCTGTGCCTCAATTTCCTTACAGGGTCAGTGGGGGTAATAACAGCACCTAAGCCAGGGTGCAGTGAGTGAATATGGAACTCGTGCTGACGCAGCTGAGGTTAGCTTCATAGTGCTGCACTTTAACCCACTGTGCCGCCAAGGAGGGCCCCCCAAATGTATTTTAAACCCTAGTTTATAAATGATTTATATAAAGACAAATACAGACCGGAGTTCTTATTAGGTTTTCATTATTATATTGTTATGATCATCATTATTATAGTTTTCCTTCTGATTTTAAAAGACGCTAAAGTTAAAGCATTGTCGTGGACACTGCAATCTAGAGGCCTAATGGAGCAGTGGCCCTGGGCCTGCCCAGAGGTGGCAGCGAGCAGGAAGCGCTCTCTCACATCCCCTGGCCAGCTGCTTAACCTCCCTGCACGCCCTTCTCTCCTGTGTGCTGGGCAGCCCAGAGCAGCGGCTGCAGGCTCAGGCTCTGTGCTCAGGGGCGTGATGAGCCCGCTCCCAGCTCCTGGGGGAGAACAGAGGTAGCCCCATTCTTGCCTCTTGAAGAGCTGGGCGGCTTCTATGAGGTGCCGTGTGCAGAGAAAATCAAAATGATCATGACCGTTGAAGTGAACAGCTTCAATGAAAAAGAAGGAAACTTTGGTGCTCCCAGGCAAGCTGGTGGATGAACTTTAGCAATCTCAAGCTGTGCAGAAGCAGCTGATTCCAAAGGGCACTGTCCACTGATTTTATTTACATGAAGTTAAAAAAAGGCAAAATGAGCACAGCTATAAAGAAAGCTGTACTCTGGGTCCCCGTGATGGCCAGGATGGGGGTCCCCTATGAAGGGAGGGTCAGCGATGAGCACAGGGCGTAGGGGGTGCTGGGGACTGTGGGGTTCCACTCCTTGTCCTGGCGGTGATGACCCCATGTGTCTCCTTTCCAAACACGAGTGAACCTGCTCATGTGTTTCAGTCAATTCCCTATAACTCTTCTAAAAAAAATCCAACCTTTTAAAAATACAGGATAATAACAGGAAGAACAAACACTGGTTATATACTGTATGGCCCAGGCACTGTTCTAAGCTTCTGAGCAGCCAGTACCTGACACAAAGAAGGTGCTTCACCAAGGGTAGGATTTAAAGTCACTGTAGTCACGGCCATCACTATATACCACGGAGCTGGTCAACGCTAGCTTTGTCTAGCATTTGTCTTGTCCCTAAAAAGGCTTGGAGGCCGAAATGAGCTCACGGGTGAGCACCCTGCTGCCAGCAGCGCACAGCAGGCACGTGACGACAGCAGGTGTCCCTCTGCTTGTCCCAAACTCAGAGCCATTGCTCAGGTTACATCAGCCTCCTAAGATCCCCGACTGCCGAGCTGATCCCCCGGTCCAGGCCCTTCACATGCCCGTCCTTGCCAGGCACCCAGGGAAGGGTCTGGCTCACCCTCGCTATTTCCTCCTTTCTGCCCATCCTGCCTGGTGAGCTCATGCTCCATTGCCACTTCTGTCACCTGTTCTGTGAGCTTCTCCGAATGGGTGGGAGCAGCGAGATGCCTCTCCCTCTGGCACAGCCTCCACTGGGCCCACCTCTCACTGAAGTAGAGATTCCTGCGACCCTCAGCTCAGCCTCGCCACAGGATCCCATGATCCCAGAGTATTTGCCCAAAAAGAGAAATGTGGCATTCATCAGACTCTTAGGGCTACAAATTCTTCTCCCCAGATGGATGGATAAACGGCAGTTCTGAGAAGTAAGCATCTAGCCCAAAGAAAGAATCTCAAATTGCAGAAGCTCAGATCTAGGACTGATACATGGCGGAGAGGTTGGAGGGGCAGTAGGGAGTCACCACCTCCCTAGACTGTGATAATGTTGTCTGCCACCTATTTATTGAGCACCTACTATGTCACAGGTCCATCGCATCCATTATGTCACATTTCATCATACCCAATTTATAAGTCAGACATGACAACAGCAGCTTCCGCTACTGGTCATTTATGAGAGGCGAGACGCTTGAGACTTTGCCCACAATCAGTGTTGGGGACAGGCAGGTGGAGGGCTTGCCCAGAGTCACAGGTAGTCAGGGCCAGAGGCGGGGTTTGAATCGAGATCTGCGTGGCCACACCTCTTATTTAGATAGGTGTATCCTCAGTGTCCCGTCTGCAGTAACAGTCCCTACCAGGGCTTGCAGGAAACAGGACTGCTCAGTTTTAAAAGAAAAGAAACCAACACCCTGAAAATGGAAGAATTCCTCCCTGCACAGAGCCCTCATTCCAACAATACAGTCATCTCTGTCCTGGAAAAGCGCTGTCAGTGGGAAACAGTCTCAACTAAGCTTTGGGATTTGACTCAGGGGAGTGGCCCTTTAGAGTCAATGCTGTTGCTTCCACTTGCTAAGCTCAGGATCTTGGTTACCTCTGCACGACTAGAACACTTTCTGAATGCCAAATGCGAAGTTGACTTGCACAATCTCAATTAACCTTCACTTTGCCCCATGGGGAGGTGCTTTTATTATCTACATTTTCAAAGGAAGAAACTGGGGTTCAGAGAGGGTAGGATAGTTGCCCAAGGCACAGAGTTGGGAGCAGCAGAAGCAGATGATCGGGCGGTGGGATCAAGGCCCTGGTGGGTCCAGCCCTGACCAGGGAGCAGCCTCTCCTGCTTGTAACACCTGCATTTCTCCTCCCAGCAGCCAGAGGCACCCCTGGCTCTACAATCCCAAGCCCGAGACCCAGTGCTCACCTTCCGTCCCCTCACTGTCCCTGAGCTGTGCCAGCTCCTGAGGCCCTGGGCAGGCCACTCACACCTCACTCACACTGTGTGACTGTGGATCAAATACCTGGTCCACCGGGCATAGTGTGTCTTCAAATACCTGGTCCACCGGGCATAATGTGTCTTCAACAGCTGCAGCTCACTGGAATGGCCCCAGTCAGAACTGGACCTGCAGCCACACTGGAGACACCACCCCACGGTGGGGTACGCCTAGCCCAGGAGTCATCTGTACCTCCCTGATATAGTTGTCCTTAGGGCAACCCAGCCCACATCACCAGGTGCTGAAAAGACTCAGCTTGTTTGAGTGGGTGTCGCTCAGGGCGCCACATGCCAGAACCTCTCCCTGGTGCGGCACCCAAGAGGCCATGTCTCCCCACCAGAAAGTCAGCCTCAAGGGCAGGAAGAATGCTTGCTTGTTCTCTTCAGATCTTGTCAAACTCCTAGAGAATATTCTGGCTAAATAAAGTCAATCATTTGGTCCCATGCAACAGCGAACTGGGTGGTGGCCCAGTTTACAGAGCAAGAGACTGAGGATCAGAGAGAGAATACTCCTGGGAGTAAAATGGAACCACCTAATCTCCAAAAAGCACTCCACTGCGTTTTACTAACGTCCCTATTTTATAAAAATGATTCGACATGACAATTCTTTAAAGGGGAAGCTTGTTTCACAGGGTATTTGAAAGAAGACTCAATTTGCCAAATTCCACTTCTACCCAACTTTTTCTAGGAGTAGCAGAAAATGGCGCCCCCTGCCGAAGGTGATGGAGCTGGTCCAGGACGCAGGGGAGACTCGGCGTGGGGCTGCTGCCCCCTGGTGGCCGCAGCCTCGAGGCGGCCTCCGGAGCAGGCTCTTCAGTCCAAAGCCTGCTGATCCAGCCCCATCTCTGAGCTGACCCCAGAACCGTGGGCATCGGTCTCTCAGCAGAAGTCTGTGAAAACTGGAGCTCTGGTCTTCCTGCCATGCTTTCTCTTCCCCTGGTAGTGGTTTGTTTGGGGAACTCTTACCCTCAGTCATGGGGTGCCAGAGGAGCGACTGAAGAGTTGGGGGGCGGGGAGTTTGTTGCTGGTCTTGACTCCTCACACCTGCCACGACAGTGGGCAAGAGATTCAAGTCTACCAGTCGTGTGGGAGTGTCTATCTTCCCACCCAGGGTCTTTTTCAGAAATGGCCGCTGCTGAAGGAATGAGCCCTTCAGCAGGACCATGTGGGTGGCCAGCGGCCATCTTGTTCACCTGACGGAAAGGGACGGCTTGAAAATGAAACAAATATATGGAGAAAGAGAGGAAATGAGAGCAAGCCCTGCCATATTACTTGATCTCCTGGCTCCAGCCATGCTGGAAGTAGTATTTCTTCAAACTTTCCTTCCCAGTGTGTAACTCTCCAGTTGAGTCAGTACGAGCTGAGTTGCTGTCTGCTGCAAGATCAGCTCTCCTCTCCCCAGTGCCACAGCCTTAGTTCGGATTTCATTCTTCCCACTCATATTTACCGAGTACCTACCATCAGCCCAGGAGCTGGTCTTATCACCACCATCCCAAAACACACTGGTGCGTTTCCATCCGTCTCCCTGAAGGCCTCCCATTCTGGAAGGAACCACCTTCCTCCTACCTGCACCACTGAAGTAGCCCGTTGATCTTCCACATTCTCCCCTTGCTTTTCTGCAGTCAGGCCTCCAAGTAGCAGCAAGGGATGGACTGAAACACCCAAGTCAATCCTGGCGACCCTCTGCCCAAGTCCATGACTCCTCCTGCCTCAGCCTCCAGGTCTCTCACGACCAGCCCCTCCCTGATATACTTCTGACCTTATTTGTCTGACTGATTGTCTCAGTCTCCCTGCACTCCAGCACCAAGGTTTTCTTGCTGATCCTTGAACACAGAACTGTGCCCTGCCCCAGGCCCTTTGCTGGTCCCTCTTCCAGACATCATCTGCCCCCAGGTAGCCTCCTCAGCTCAGTCAGGTCCCTGGCACCTTGAGCCCTTCTTGCTCTGTTCTGTACAGGCTTAGCGCCATTTTCCGTGCTCTCCACTTATCGTCTGGCTCCCCCAACTAGACCACCCACTCCATGAGGGCAGCATTCTGTTGGTTTCTGTCTCCTTCCTGCAGTCCCTAGACCTAGCACAGTGCCTGTCGGCTAATGGATGCTCAGTGAATGTTGAGTGAATAAATGGGTGAAGCTGAACGAAACCCTCCAAATCCCTCTCACAGAACTTACTAATGTAACAGGATGAGAATTGGGGCAACACTGAAGCTATCAAAGTAAAAGAGAGGCAAGGTGAGAGAAATTTCATCCAAGGAAAAATATTCACAAATTTTCGTTCACTGTTGGCTCCATTTGCTTCAGCTTTTAGTTCTCCATTTGGCTCCTGCTCCTGCTCCCTGAGGATGCCTTGACTTTCCTGTTCTTTCCCAGAGCTGCTGTGGTTATCAGCGCAGGGAGTGTGAGTGAAGGAGAGAAGAATCAAGCAGCACAACACCTCCAGGATCTGACACTCCAGGAAGCAGGGTGAAGTACCTCTGGCAGCCAAGTCGCTGATGGGGCAACCCCTAAGGGGACAGCAGGGTCTTGGGGCTCGGTAGATGGTCCCGTGTCCTTCAAGCAGGACTCGTATAGGGAAGAATTGTGTTTCTCTCTGAGACTCAGGGCCTAGCTCAATGTCGCTTGAATGGTGGAACTCAAAAAACAGTTTGTTTTTTATAAGATTTATTTATTTATTCATACAGAACTGGGGTACAGACCAGAGACACAGAAGTACTGAGATGTTTCACCAGAAACAGAACAGGCCATCGAAAAGTACACTGCTGAGGGGAGCTGCGGGCGGGTCAGGAGAGGTCTGCCGCGCCCTGTGGGTCAGCTCCGGGGCAGGGATTGAACTCGCACTGAAGCGGCTATGGCCAGCTTGCAGTGCTGGGTCCTAACCCACTGCGCCACCACGGAGGGCCCCAAAAAACAGTTTTTAAGAAATGGTCTTGATGAATGAAGAAATAAGTGAGCAATAAAGGCAATAAAGAGCTAATGGATGAGGGATGAAGTAACGAGGAAAAAAGGAAACATAGATGGGTGATAGGAAGATAAAAGGATGGAAAAAGAGAGAGAGCGCTTCTTAGGTAAACAGAAGTGATTGAGAGAAGGGATGATGAATGGAATGGAAGGAAGGGTGGAGGCAGAGATGACAGGTGGATGGATGGATGGATGGATTTAAAATTGAAGGAAAGTGGACAGAATGAGTGAATGGTAAGATGTAAGGATGAAAGAAAGGAGGTACAAAATGACAGATGATAAATGAATTAATAAAAGCATTTTGTTGGGCCAACTTCCAAGTCTCATTTTTCTTAGAGCAGATGAGAAACCAGCACAAAGGAGGGGGATTGAGGTGGTCCACAAGAGGGTGGTGATTCCTTAGGCCTATTTTTTTTTT
>NW_004567123.1:30681468-30696142 GCF_000260355.1 Condylura cristata | reverse complement strand
GGAGGGCCCCAGGCCTATTTTTTTTTTAAGTTAAAGGAAAGGCGCTCCTTGGTGGCACAATAGGCTGAAGTACAGCACTGTGAAGCTAGCTGCAGCCACTGCAACACAAGTTCAATTCCCCGCCAGGGAGCTGACCCACATGGTGCAGCAGACCTCTCCTGACCCGCCTGCTGCTCCCCTCAGCAGTGTATTTCGTTGATCTGCCTGTTCTGCTCCCCGCTCTGTCTTTGGTGAGTCCTCTCACCTCCTGCACCTCTGGCCTGCACACCAGTTCTTGTGTGCATAAATTAAAAAATATTTTTTAAAAATGCACAAAAGTGAAAGGAAGATCCTCCTCCATTATCCTTGAGTCCTGAAGCTGAATCAAAGGTCTGGTGTGTAGAACTAATGCTTGACCACACCAGGGCACCAAGGTCTAGGATTTTATGTGATTATTTATATCATGTCATCCTCCTCCAGTAAAATGTCAGCTCCAGGGAGGCAGGGTCCTTGTTCCCTACTAAATCCCAGCACAAAGCACAGCACCTAGAGACCTTGTAAGGCGTTCCTGAAGAGTGGAAATCTTGCCTTAGAGCAAAAAGGAAGTATGATCCCATGTTGGCAATGCCAAAAAATACCACCAGGTGGCAGTGTTTCTCAAAACAAAGGCTGTCCCACCTTTTTCTGCCTAAAGAAATTCTAGTCTATCCGTGAAGCTTGAAAAGGGGCATTGAGGGAATGTTTAAGTCTGTTCAGCCAGCCCTGGAGAACCTGGTCACATTGTGCCAGCTGGGCCTGCTGGAGCCAGACCGAATTTCCCACAGTTCCTTGAGTTCCTCTGCCCCAACCCGGCCTCCAACATGCCCAAGTTCCACTAGAAATGGCTTTCAGGGTGATCCCTGCTCCACCCTCTCAGAACCTCTCTGCCCAGTCCCCAGATCACCCAACCTCCTCACTGTCTACCAAAAGGATTTTCCAAAATGCAGTTCTGGCCTGTCACCTGAAATCCCTGTTGTCCATGTCCGATTGTAGCATTTCACCAAAGGCCTTTTTTACTTGAGAATCCTACACATCAGCTACCCTGACTCCCCAAAATAGACTGTAAGCTTGAAGTGTAGGGGAGGGGGGAGCAGAGCTCCATCTTTTCAGCCCCCACAGCTAGCTCCTAGCCTAGCTGGGGCACAGCAGGTGGCCACCAATGTCATTGAGCTGGATGTGGGAGCTGTTCGGGACCCCTCCTTCACCTGTGGGCTCAAGTGGACCTCTCCAACATGGTCCCTCCCACGCCCAAGCAGCCATACACTGTGGGCTGGAGTCAGGCTGCTGTGGTTCAAGTCCCGCCTGCTGCCTGTTGAATAGCTAGGGGATCCCCAGCAAGTCATTCCTGCCCTTGCCTCAGTCCTTCGTCTGTAAAATGGGCTTGCTAGCACTGTTTAGTCTATAGGGTTGCTGCGAGGCTCAACAGAGACAGTTTACTGAAAGCACTTCAAGCTGTACTCAGTAAATGTTAGGGGTCTCAGTCATCCTCAGTGTCTCCCTCCACAAGTACCAAAGTCACTCCTAACTCCATTCGTGAAAAGATAGACGCGCCTCTCCATCTCTCGCCGCTAACTGGTCCCATTGTTTCCTCCTGCTCTTTCTATCCCTGATCTGGTCACAAAACCCTGGCCCTGCCCCATCCAGAAAAGAAGCAGATCCTTTTCGCTGCCTTTTTTCCTCCTTTCCAAAGGAGCAAAGCAAAGTTTGAGGCACCTGGACCCGCCATTTCAAGCTCTTTATACCCAGGAAACCGCTGGGGAGCAGACAGCATTGTGTGATTCTGCAGGCCTGCATCAGACATGGGAAAGCAGTTCTGATCCTCTGCTGGGTCCCTTCCTGGGCCTCCATCCCTGATGCACATGGGTTAAAGTGTCCACACTATCAAGCTATTGCCATCCACTGAGGCATGAGTTCGATCCCCAGCCAGGGAGCTGACCCACACGGCAAGGCAGACCCGCCACTGATCCGCCCGCTGCTCCCCTCAGCAGTGTGCTTCAGTCCATCTGCCTGTTTTGCGCCCCACTCTGTCTCTGGTGAATCCTCTCATCCACCTCCCACCCCCCACCTCTGACCTACTCTCCAGTTCTATGCATAAACAAATAAAATAAATCTTAAAAAAGAAGTTATTATCATCAATGGGAAAACAGTATTATTTTTCATAAATAAAAGGTGAAAGAACAAAGGGTGGACAGGAGTTGCAAGGATGATGTATGTGAATTAAATCCTCACATACAGAGCGAAATCAATAGGTAATACCTAACTCTGATAAATCATGTCCAATTCAGGCCTGCAGAATCACACGTGCATTACTTACCTCTATAGAAATGACTAGAAGAAAGAGCTACAAAGGCTAAAAGTGGTTGCCATGACAATTAAGCACATGAAGATACTGAAACTCCTAATAAGGCTTTCAAATGCAAAAGCCCAGCGATATTGTTCCCAATTAGATAGCAAGATCACAAAGGGCTAGTTCCTTATTCAAGTAGAATGAGGAAGGTGTGGAGAAAGAGACACCAGTGTGATACTTGTGGACAAGTACATCCGTGTAAACTCTTCAGAGGACAGTTTGTCAGTATCAATCAAAATTATGAAAGCACAACACTTTTTTTAAAGACTTTATTTATGTATGCATATAAGAACTGGGGTACAAGCCAGAGCATTACAACAAGCATGCACTACTTATGAATCTAAAAAAAAAAAGGCAATACAATTTTTTTTTTACCCTCAAGCCTCCACGAGTACCCAGGAGGCTTGACACATGCCCCAGAAGGATCAGGCCGTTCTGCCAAACACAGACATGTCCTGGATTGGAAACAAGTTTTTCTGGGGGCAAATTCCCATCTAGAGACAATGAAAAAGTGGTCTCCTCAAAACAGGGACCATATTTATACATTATATCTCCATTCCAGATGAGAGCCGCGTGGAAGATTGCCCAGGTAGATAATGGAGTCATCCATCTCTACCTAAGACTGGGCTCCCCGTGCCAACTTCCCATCTAGGTAATTAAACCAGCTGGCAGCCCCCTATCAGTCTCCACCACATCTGCAGCGGAGAGGGACAGAGAACTTCAGTGTGCCCACCTAGCTGCCCTGGAGGTTCAGGTTCCTGGGTGAGTCTAGGACAAGCAAGCTGAGCCCAGTCCGGGGTGCTCGGTCCTGACTGGATTAGGAAGTCCCTCCCTGGTGGCACAGCAGGTTAGGACTCAGCACTGCAAGCTCGCCACAGCCGCTTCAGTGTGAGTTCGATCCCCACCCCGGAGGTGACCCACCTGGCCCAGCAGACCTCTCCTGTCTCCCTGCTGCTCCCCTCAGCAGTGTACTTCGTCAATCTGCCTGTTCTGCTCCACACTATCTCTGCTGAATCCCCTCACTGCCCCTGCACCTCTGGCCTGTACCTCAGCTCTGTATGCATAAATAAATCAATCTTAAAAAACAAACAAACAAACAAAAAACACAAAAAGGAAGCCCAGAACTGAGGCAAACAAGGACATGAGCTGTCAGGGGCTGGAAACTGTTGTCCGAGTCGGTGTTTGTGTGGTCACTCAAGTATGCATTTCTTGTCTTCCCATCCTCACACTAAGCATTTTTTTCTTGAATGCCACAGCTAGACAGCCAGTTCCCCATGTTCATACCCTCTTGGGTAACAGCACCAAGATGTTTCCAGCGGGTGCCTCCCCCCTCTGCTTCCTGACCCAGAAAGAGCACACTTGACCCTCACTGAGTGTTCTGAAATCAGCTGGGAGCTTGTGGGAAAGACTCTCAGGCACCATCCCAGATTTAATGAGCCAGAATCTTCATTGCAAAAGATCCCTGAGATGTGAACATATTAGCTGACATTAGCTTCACACAGAAGAGTTTTGCCTGGGGCCATCCTCTGAGATTTTGATTCAATTATTCTGGAATACTGGCCAATACAATATAAGATACATTTAATAAAGTGTCCTAACCTCAGTGGAGAGTTTGATGATTTTCACACACAATGACACCCATGTAAACACCACTCTGTAAATTACTAAGAACACAGCACCCGAGAAAGTTCCCCCTTGCAACCTCAGAGGAGGGTGATGAGCTGCCACAATTTGTCCAAGACAAGGGACTTTCAGTATGAAAACCGAGGCTGTCCGGAGCAAATCAGGACAAGTTGCAACTTAGAGCCTTAGACTATGTACATATTGTTTTGTTTTGTTTTTTACATCTTTCTTCATTTTGTACATTTTTTCATCTTGATTGTAATCCCCGTGATCTTCCCATCACTTCACCCGTGTGCCCTCACCACAGTCCGTGCAGTCTTCTGATTTCTATCTGGTGGTAACGTTAAACGTTGCCCAGGCGGGCCCTCCCTGGTGGCGCAGCGGGTCAGCGCGCAGCACTGCAAGCGTGCACAGCTGCCTCAGTACGAGTTCGATCCCCAGCCAGGGACCTGACCCACATGGCGCAGCAGACTTCTCCTGTCTCACCCGCTGCTCCCCTCAGCAGTGTACTTCGTCCATCTTCTGTTCTGCTCCCTGCTCTGTCTCCTGTCACTGCCCCTGCGCCTCTGACCTGTACTCCAGCTCTGTGTGCATAAATTAAAAAAAAAAAAGAGTTGCCCAGGTAACTCCGATGTGGGCTGACTGCAGCGTGTCCTCGGAATGACTCGCAGGTCTTGTGAGAACATTGCTGGAGTCGGGGCTAAACTCTCTAATTCAGTGGGTCTAGAATAAAGCCCCGGAATGTGCCTTTCTAGCAACTTGCCCACCACCGCTCTCCACACTGCTAGTCCAAGCCCTCGACCTTGGGCCGGCCTCAGGAACTCATGGCCCCTGCCGATGGTTGGTTCAGGTTTGAGTGTGAGATCCACTTCAGGCCAATGAGAGGTGAGGAGGAGACTGCCGCGCTTCCGAGGCCCATTCCTTTCAAGTGCATCAAAATGCTATCTTTATTTTTTTTAAGATTTATTTATTGTTGCATACAGAACTAGGATACAGACCAGAGGTTTGGGGGGGGTTGGTGGGTGGGGTGTGAGAGGACTCACCAGAGACAGAGTGGGGAGCAAAACAGGCAGATCGCCGAAGTACACTGCTGAGGTGGGCAGCGGGCTGGTCAGGAGAGGTCTGCCGCGCCCTGTGGGTCAGCACCCTGGCCGGAGCTAGAACTCGTGCTGCAGTGGCAGCAATAGCTTTAATCCATTATGCCACCAGTACTGTGCTTTAATCCATTACGCCACCAGGGAGGGCCTCGCTATCTTTATTTATTTTAATTTACCAGTTTTCTACAAAGTGGGCCCTGCTCAAGGTCATGAAAGACTGAGGTGCAGTTGCAAATTTAAGAGACTTCAAGGCACAGGACAGGAAATGCAATGTGGTAGCAGGATCTTGGAGCTCAGCCTCACTCTGCACCCGCTCCTGACTCCCAGGGAAGTGCCCCTGCAGGCCTCCAGGGAGATGTCACCCCGCTCAAGGTGGACTCAGGGGTGGAGACCTGGATCAGCAAGGAAGACTTGGATGGTAATTTACAGTGTGGCCTCTCTGAACCTGTTTCTGCTTCTGTAAATTCAGGATAAAAATGTTACCTCCTAGTATAATGGACCAAGCGAGAAAATAATAAGAATAATGAAGTCATATACCAGAGACATTTTGTGGGGGTGAAGTGGGGAAGGGGATCAAAAACGGTGGAGGGAGGGAAGTGCACGGGACTATGGTGATGGCACATGGGTGACTCGGTGATGGGAAACCCTCGGGGATTAGAACTGAAATGGAAAAAAAATGTACAAAATGATGTAAAAAATAAACTATTATATTATAAATATATATATATATACATATATATATATATATATTTTTTTTTTTTTACCTCCTAGATAGAGTTGAAGTGAGGAATGAATTATCCATAATAGCAGGTAAGTTATAAATACTCCTAGTATGGAGTCTGGTAGAACATGTCAAGAAATAGTAGTGACTGCTGTTATACAAGTGGGATGATGCCGACTCAAATAGAGAGAAATGGGGCTTAGAGAGGTAGCTTTGAACGTGTGAAATGTTCCAGGCAGCCTAGCGTGAACAGTGATATAGACACCACACTCCGTAGGCAGCTTCTCCAACGGTAAAGACGTCAGGTCAACCTGGGCAGGGTCAAAAGTGACGTTGTTAGGGGGCAAAGGTTGTTCTGAAGGAACTCTGCAGATAGAGGTTGAAGACGCCAGCCCAGACACTGGAACTACAAATCCCAGCATCACCAAAGAGAAGCACTCTGGGACCTGAGGGTGGAGATAAGCAGCCATCTTGGATATAAAACGGTCCGTGTGGGCTTTGGGGCTCCCTTGGCCTGGTGACTCTGGGCTTGTCTTTTGACTTTTTGCGGGTGGTTCAGCATGCTATTGGGGTTCCAGACAGCAGAACTGGTAGGATGCATTACCCAACTCATCTCTTTCTCTTTCCTGAGCTGTTCACTTCCCTTTCTCTTGTAAACAAACCCATTATTAACCTTTGTGTGTGTGTGCCTGCAGTTGAATCTTAAAAGTTCCTTCAAGTCCACAGGTGAGGACCCACAGACTGCCCCTTCCACCATCTTAACATTGCAGCAGAAAAACTACCCTCACTTGCTGGGACAACCACCCCCATCCCACAACTTCCACCTGCAAGCTGGTGGGTACCTGGACCACCAGTCTGTTTTAGGAAATGGACCACTTGTCTGTATACATTGCCAATGGAGAGAACATAGATTTCTCCCTTTCTCTCTTTTTATAAAGCCACAGGTATAAGTAAGTGCTAGAGGGTTTATTTTTGCCATTGCTAACATAAAAGAAAAGACAGACAGCATTCAAACAGACCTAAACTATTCACACTGGGAACCTTGGGAGGAATTGATCAGGGAACCTGTCAATTCCATTTATCCAAGCTTTGAAGCCAGTATGGAAAATGACAATCAAGAAGCCCCACAAGCCCCAGTTTCTGACCCCCATCCTGACAATCTTAGAGGAAAAACCCAAGTTGACAGGACTATGGCGGTTACTCATGAAGGCATTAAGACATTAAAAGTCTTAATTAAAGTCTTTATCTTTAATTAAGACAAAAAGATTTGTTTATTTATGCATACAGTAACTGGGGTACAGGCCAGAGGTGTGTGGGGAGGAGGGGGCGAGTTAGAGTCTTCACTAGAGACAGAGTGGGGAGCAGAACAGGCAGATGGACTGAAATACACTGCTGAGGGAAGCAGCGGGCCAGTGAGGAGAGGTCTGCCGTGCCATGTGAGTCAGCTCCCTGGCTGGGGATTGAACTCGTGCTGCAGTGGGCTGCAGACAGCTTCATAGTGCTGCGCTTTAACCAACTGCGCCACCAGGAAAAGCACAAGGCTTCATCTTAAAGAACAGATACCATCACTCCAAGCCAGGTACTCCCCAGAACTAGGTTGCTAGATTTAGCAAATAAAAATACAGAATGCCGGTTAAATTTCAATTACAAGTAAACAAAAACAGATTTAACTATGTCCCAAATATCACATGGGATATACTTATACATAAAAATTCTACTTGTTAAAGATCTGAAATTTAGTCGGGCACCTTGTGTTTTATCTGACCCAGGAATGAACAAGGAAAGTACTAAAAGGAACACTGTTCAAACTATAAACTGGAGGTCTCCAGACCACGTATGGCCCATACATGTGCTGTTCATCTTCACAGTTGAAAAAATTGGAGCAGTTGCCATGCTGGGAATAAATAACCCCACTCTAAAATAATGGGAACAGAAGCTAGCAAAGTAGAAACTAATAACTGGCATGTTAGGTTGAAGGAATCATGGATAAATTCGGTTTGGGTTGGTCAGCTGCATGTGTCAGGTGGTCATCTCCAGAGAAGCTGGCTGAAGGGTCTGAAGAGATCACCCACTGAACCCCCCCCCCCCCCCAGCCTGGTCATCTTCCCTTTCCTGAGCCTTGAGGTAGGGCATTTTGTGCCTCCGGCAGGTGAAATATGTGTCCACAGCGCCCCCTGCAGATATAAGCTAGAGCTACAAATACTGGAAGGCCCGGGTTTCATTTTCCCTAGCAATTGTGCAGCCTCAATTTGGAGTGAGGCAGACAAGATCTAGAAGAAAAAAAAAAATCAAAGAAACTAAAAATAATAGCAAAGCTTTGGGAACCTCTTTTTTAAAAACAACCTTTTTAAAAGGTTTATTTATTGATGCATACAGAATTGGGGTCCAGGCCAGAGGTGCCGGGAGTGAGAGACGTCACCAGAGAAAGCTGTGAGCAGAAAAGGCAGATCGACAAAGTACACTGCTGAGGGGAGCAGCAGGCGAGACAGGAGAGGTCTGCTGTGCCATGTGGGTCACCCCCGCGGTCGAGTACCCAACTCACACTGAAGCTGCTGCAGCCAGCTGGCAGTGCTGCGTCCTAACACTTTGCACCACCAGGGAGGGCCCTGGGAAGCTCTATATTCCAAGTGCAGTTGTAGAGTTCCTTTGTTCCCCAAATATTCCCATTAAAAAAAAAAATCCCGTCCCTCCCTGGCGGCGCAGCAGGTTAAATCACAGCACTAGGAGGCTAAAGCCATTTCAGCATGAGTTCAATTCCCACTGCCCGGGAGGGGACCCACATGGCGCAGCAGACCTTCCCTAACCACCCCCCCACTACTCCTCTCAGCAGTGTACTTCCTCAGACGGTCTGTTATGCACCCCACTGTCTCTGGTGAATCCTCTCACCATCCTGCACCTCTGACCTGTACCCCAGTTCTGTATGCATAAATAAATCTTTTAAAAATTAAAAAAAAATAAGGATTATCATTATAGCCCAAGGAGGATTATCATCATAACCCTGTTGTTGGTGAAGTTGAAGCTCAGAGAGATGAGTCCCTACCATGTGCCAAGCCCTGGGGGCACTTAGCAGACATGACTTACTGAACCCAATTCTGAAGTTGCCTTTACAAATCAGATTTCACAAATTAGGAAACTAAGGCTTATGGAGAGGCAGTCATTTTCTCAAGTGTCCTGAAGTCAAGCTTCAGAGCCCTCGTTTCCTGAGCCTCAACTTCCCCATCTGTGCAGTGCACGTAAGGACCCTGCTCGTTCTCTCCTTAGCGACTGCTCTGATAACTGTGTAAGATACGTGCCTTGGAAGTCCTGCTACAAAAGTGCCTGGCTCATTCTCTCACTGAAGAAATGCTGAGCCGCCTACCACATCAGGCACATCACTCACCAAAACAGATGGCATTTGAGTAAACTCAACCCGACTTGAGAACAAGGGGAACCAATCTGTGGGTGCTAGGGCTGTTTTCTCCAGGCAGAGGCAACAAGTGCAGATTCCTAGCTTGTAGGACAGCCCTGTGGCTGAGACTGGAGTCGGAGATTGAGGTGATGGTGGAAGTAGAGACCAACAACTCAAACTGTTTAAATGGGGACTTGAATGGGGGACTTTGAAAGCTCAGGTATCAGCCAGGGTTGTTCCAGCAATGACTTGGTTCTAAGTACTGGCCAGTGGAATGACCCTCTGCTCCTTTCCTAAGGCCAGTCTAAGGCAACAGGACTAGTACTCTCAAGGGCGCAGGGTTTTGCAGGGGTCATTTATAAAGGACACAAATGGGAGGCAGTAGCACCCCAACTTAAATTGAGCCAGATGAACCATATATTGCTAATTGTGTTATACCAGCCCAAGCAATCTCACTTATGAAGCACAGAACCCAGTGTTCGTCAAAAATTTTAAGTGCACCACCCCAACACACAGCAGCCACTTCGGAGTTAGATGACCCAGCCCGAGGTGATGCACATGAGTGTCTCATGTGGACACCTCTGCTCCCCTCAGCAGTCTACTCTGTCCATCGCCTGTTCTGCCCGCTGCTGTCTCTGGTGAAGCCTCTCACCACCCCTCCACCTCTGGGCCTGTACCCCACCTCTGTACATACTTATTTAAGTGCGAGGCACACCTTCTACCTCCTCTGCTCCACATTTCACTTGATAACCACTTCATACCCCAGTTCAGTATTTTTATTTCCAATAACCAATACACGAGAACTTTCTGATTGATTTAAAGAATTTATTATTCTCTCCAGTAGGATGTTAAAGGCTAACTCCTTAATTTTTCAAAATTGGCACAGGCTTTCAACAGTCTTCAGGTCACTTAATAGCCTAAGGGATTCATTCAAGCAGAACTGTTAACAATTTCTCCACAGTCTTCTTTTCCAGTTTTGTATTCCATTCCAACTCTGTAAACAGAAAATCCCCTAAAAAAGAGAAAAGCGTGTTATAATCAATGTTTCCTTCAGCCGAGTAGTACTACTTGGGGGCATCTGGCTAAGACTTCAGGAACTAAAGTAGATAAAACCAAGTACCCTGGCTAGATGAACCTCCTGCCTCTTCTCTAATCCACTAGTCTATTGCACCGCCACTGTCAAAAATGTTTTAACCACATTTGGAAGCAAATCCAATAGCAGAAATTACATATTTAAAATTCTTAACTTCAGACAACACAAATGCAATTCATACTTTAGTTACGAATGTGGGAGAAAGTGGGATAACTTGGGATAACTGATATCAACTACTTTGTTGCTGCAAATGTCTCTTGACATATGGTCACAAAGCTCCCTTCATACCACTGTCCTATGATCAGCTTTTACTATGCTTTCAATAAACTGCTCAAGTAGCAGTCTTGCTTGCAAACTTTGTTGTGTCCCTCACTGAGTTACCCCATAAAGAAACACTGCAAGTCTCTAGAGTGGTGCTAATGAAAGCAACTATATCCATTCAAGTAGCATAACTGGGTTCCCAAGATTCCTCGAAGTGGGGAAAATTCAGCACCAACTCACCCTAGACACATCGAATTATCAGTTTACCAGAGGACTGACACGTGGAAGACCACTGATAGTAAGCTCACCTGGACAGACAATGTGCACCATCGCTGCCATCAATCCATTTACGCAGGGCTCCGGACCTGTAAGGAACCCAACACATGAAACCAAGATAAATCACCTCAGTGCTGGGGGTGGGTGCTGCAACCTCAACCAGAACAGACACAGGTAAAGCAGGGGCCAGCGCATCAGACAAAACTGGCTTATCACTTAGTTAGATCAACAGGGTCGATCTGATGGGGAAAAAAGTTTGGTCATCAGCTGCACTGGCCAAATCACAGGATGAGCACAAAGGAGTGGACAGAGTGGTTGCTAATTCCCTCATTCGCCAGAGCCTCTACATTTCACCACGTGGGCACTCTTCTGACAGACTTGCACTTACCAATCCTTTCCCAACATCCGGGTTCATCATGACCCCATTCAAGGCTGCCTTCTGCCAAGTCAATCTAGATGAAAATAGTGAAGAAAAACAAGCTTTTACCTGCTAGATGCCCTAGAGTGGGGTGGTAGAGGCGCAACTAAAGCTGGCATATCAGATAGAAACTGGCTTAGAAGTTAGATCAACAGGGTCGATCTGTCGGGGAAAAAAGTTCAGTCATCACACATGCCAGCAGGAAGCTTTTGGCTTTTACAGAAAAGCCCTGAACCAATAAGAGTTGGTGGCTTTGCTAGTGTATCTACAAATGATTTCCTCCAATATTGCAGCACTTCAATGTACTATCACTGGCAATTAATGGAGAAAAAAAATCAGCCGAGGGTAGCAACCCTGCCTTCCAAGCTCACATTCCATTCTTCAGAAGTAGTAGGGACCATTGTGTCTAACATACAAGAAATATGGGCAGATGCTCGGCTCTTACTTAGTGAGCTAAGTTTACAAGTGAGATGTTAGATCTTCCTCCCTTAATAAATCAGGCCCGTGTCTTTGCCTGGACTTAAATTTGAAATCCAGAAATTGCCCTTTAAAAAGGAACCTATGAAATATTCAAAAACTAAGCACCTGCTCATTTAAAAGTAAATTCCTCTCTGGGAAAACTCTTCAGCCTGTTCTTCAGGAAAATTTAAAATATATACTTTAAAGCATACTTTTGCTAAGTATGGACAAAATAAAGCCTGCAGCACATATCCGTAAATACCCAATCCTAAGACACAATAATTTGCTCACGTCTTCCCCTCAAAGCACGTGCTTCCTACAACATGCAAGGAACAAAAGATCACCTTAGGATTCAGGAACCCGAGGTGCGTAGCTGTCTACACCGGGCCCCTTCGGAGGCCCACGAGCAGCCCCCTCCTCCAGCGCCCACGCTGTACCCCCTCATCGCGTCAACCTGGAAACCAACAAAGAAAGGACATCAACCGCCATCTTCCCACAGTCGGAAAACAACATGGCCGGACTTTCTGTGGCCGGGGTATCAGATCTAACTGGCAAAAGTTCGGAGACATCGTCATTGTCGATCTGATGGGGAAAAAAGTGGAGTCATCATTTACACCGGCCACGGCGCCTCGGGTTCGTACACAGGAGCTGGTTTCCCCCAGCTCTCCCCAAGACCAGAGGCTTTTACAGGGTCAGAGCAAGGGCAGTCATGGCAGGGGATGGCACAAAAACTGAGCATCAGTTATTTCGAACGGGGAATGGGGGAGGATTCCCACTCACCACACACAGGTGCCAGAAGGTGCGACCAACCCCGAAAAGCGCCGCAGACGCGAAAGAACGACAAGCAGCCCGGGCCTCCCTTATATAACAGAGAAGGCTTCGGCGCCTGCGCACTGAACCTCAGGCGCTGACCCCTCACCCCGCGCCGCCCGAGGCTTTCTGGGAAATGTAGTCTCCGAGCCCCCAGCCGCGGCCAGCTAATGGTCGCTGAGGCGTCGGCCAGCTCCGCCCTTTCCCCCTGACCCTCAGGGCTCGTCGGAGTGCCACCATGTCGCGCCTCACACGCACCAAGCCCCCCACTCGGCCCCCCGACCTTCGGGACCGGCTGAGGCCCTCGACGGCCTGGGGTAGAGTTAACCCGTCCCCCGCAGTCCCCTCCCCTCAGCCGCGCCCGCCGGAACCCGCCGGCCCGGCCGCTGGAGGGAGCTGAAGTAACACCCCCGACCGCCGCCCGGTCCAGAACCCCGACGCCGGAGTGTCGGGCCCCGGAGGCGCCCCAGATCCCCTCCTCCGCCCTCTCTTCTGGTTCCCCTCCCTCCTCCCTTCCCGCTCTTCCTTCCCGGGGCTGCCAGCCCGCCCCTTCGCCCCGCCCAGTGTCTGCGGGAAAAGGAAACCGAAAGTGCGCGGCTCCGGGCGGGGCAGGGGACCTGCTGGGCCAGAGCCTGACCGCCCGCCGGCGCGGGAGAGCACCTCGGAGCCGGTGAGTCACCTCCGACCTGAGCTCCGGCCCTGCACCTGCCCCTGCTTGCTGCGCCCCCGGGCCTGCGCTGCTGCCCCTGCCCGCCGTCTCTGGCGCCCTCCTCTGCGTCCCCCCCCACCCTCGGTCACCGCGACGCCCCTCATCACCTTGTCTGCGGCCCCCACCATCGCTTCTCCATCCCCAGAGCTGCGATCACCCTCCTAGGCCACCCCCGGTACCACCCCAGCGCTCCTGGCGCCTCCGTCACCCTCCTCGGCGCCCCCGGAGCCCGACCACCTTCCTTGGCACCCGCGGAGTCCCCGTCACTCTCCTCGGCGCCCGTCGCCTGGGCCCCGACATCCCCTCACCGCCTCAGCGCCTCCGGGGTCCTCATCACCCTCCTTAGTGCCTCCATTACCCGTTTCTGCACTCTGACACCTCTTCTGCGCCCCTATCTTCCATCTTAGAGTCCCTGTCCCCTCTCAGTGCCCTCATTCCCCTCCTCAGCACCCTCGGCTTCTTCATATCCTCACCCCCATCCTGGCACCCTCTTTAGCCCGTCAGCACCTCTGTTGCCCACCTCCGTACCCAGTCACTCCTCCAGCACCTGTCCTCCTAACTCAGCATCCCACACCTGATTCTCAGAGCCCCCCAAACCACCTCGTCCCTACCCCAGAGCCCTCTATCACCACCGCTGCTTCCAGCGTCATTTAGTTGTCTGCCCCCCCCACTCCATCTCTAATCTTCACCTTTTGCCTCAGCCACCCACCCCCTCCATCTACCTTTGTCTTCCCCCGCCCGTTTATTCAATCCCTCCCTCCACAGAGAGCTCTCCCCTGCTGTTTCCAGTTCCTCCCGCACTTCTGTAAGGTCCCCCCAGATAAGTTCAGTCCCACCCTCCCTTATCTCCTTAGCTCTCCCTCTCTTATCACCCTACTGCACTTAAGCCTTGCCGTGACATGTTCTTCCTGCCGCCTTGAAGCTTCGGCCCTCCCTCCCACGCACCCACCAGGGAGTTTCCTAGGTGCTTGGAACCCTTTCTTACACCCTGTCAGGATCCTGGAGACTTCCCCCTTAAGTCCGCCTCAGACCTCTTGCTTCAGCTTCTTACATCCCACCCTGATAATTGCCATTCTTATCTGATTCCCCCCCCCCCCCATGCTACTCTGACCACCACTACTTTCTTTTTCCTGCCCTTTAGGTCTTGATGGCCACTTTAGTCAGCTTTGTTTATGCTTCCTCTTTCTCTCTGCTCCTCCCTTTCCTTGCCTTTTTCTATTTCCTTAACTTTATTTTACCCCCCAAAATTGGTGAGTTTCTGTTTTAGTATTTTTCAACAAGAGGAACAGTCCCCTCCCCCCCCCATTTTTTTTTTTTTTTTTTTTAATTTGGGGTGATGAGAATGCTTAAGTTCTGCTCTTAGGTCTTGATGGCCACTTTAGTCAGCTTTGTTTATGCTTCCTCTTTCTCTCTGCTCCTCCCTTTCCTTGCCTTTTTCTATTTCCTTAACTTTA
>NW_004567123.1:30640350-30681328 GCF_000260355.1 Condylura cristata | reverse complement strand
AAAAAAAAAAAGCTCTAAATATTGAATCTGCACCGTGAGAGTGAGATTTGATAAAACACCAGCAGGAAAGGACTCCTTTTTTAATGAGGATAAAAGCTACTCATGTAATACCAGATCTAGTCACAGTTTCCAACTGTGAATATGTTAAAACTCATGAAAGGGGTAGTCTCAAAAATCCCATTGCTGAGGACTGAGTCCCCCATCCTTTTTCTAGCCCACATGATCTGTATTGGATGGATTGAGAAGTTCTCTTCAAAGGGCTATTTCTTCTTAAAGGACTGCTGTTGAAAATCATCAAGTAGAAGAAAGAGGAAGGAACTGCTGATTTCTAGCTAGTCCCGAGGAAACAATATTCTGTAGATACTAAACCTGCTGTTTATTGAACCATGTAATTTATTTCTCTGGATTCAGTAGGGGGAAGGACATAATCAGCTTGGCTGTGTTCCAAGGAGGAGGAGAGGAATGACTACTCACTAATTATTTACCAGCTCTAGAGTACTGTAAGGTATAGAGTACTCTATGCTATAGGGTACCATGTAATGTAAATGCCAGGTGGGGTGGTAAATACATGATTTGAGGATTAACAAAATGAACTTTCTGTATTGGCAACAGTATTTGTTTGTTTTATAGGAAAGGAAAATAAAACCTAGCAACTGTTTAACTTGACTAAAGACATAATAAGCCAAACAATAATTTTGAATGGGAATTGATGATATTCCCTCTACCCCCTAGGAAGTGCAAAGGTAAAGGAAAGGAGGAATTTGATCCCTTGAAATTACCTAAATTATGAATATAATGTATATTCACAAAGTTGGACATTGTGATGACGATTAAAGTCTACATTTTAACTCAGCACTCATTAAGATATAGAGCAGAAGGATCAGCTTGATGCAATTTGGGTTTTTTTCCCCCCTAGATTATATATTTCAAGGGCATCAATAACTCTCAAACTGTGCACATTTCCAGATAACTGCAGTAACTTAAACGTGGAGGAATTCAAGTGACTCTGACATGGAGGATAGAAGACCTTGTCCAGAAGTCAGGCCCAGAAATCCCCACCCCAACCACAGAGGTAAGCATAGCTTTCCATGGCCTGGATGGTTCTGTACAGCAGACAGCCCTCTCCTTTCCCTTACAGGACTGAAGAATGGATGTAGTTCACTTTAGGAAAGAAAGACAAATGTCAGAAATGGAAATAACTCTCTGGTTAAAGCAGCACCTGTACTGGCTTCATAAGGCAAGCCAAAAATATATTTTTTAATTTTCTAGTAACATCATTTAAAAAAGGGAGAAAGAGAACAGGTGAAACCCATTAATTAATAAAGTTTAATAATTTAATGCTCAGCTTACGGAAGTTAATGTATCCAAATCATATAATTTTATTTTTAAAAATTGAATATTTTTATCATTGTTTTAATCATTTTAACACTTTTATTTCCCAACAAGTCCTTAAATATTATGTTATCAATATTTTAATGAGCTATTTCATCTTTTTTTGATGGTAAGTCTTCAATATTCATTTGTTAGTTTACACATCTTAACTCAGACTGGCCACTTTTAAGATGGTTGATAGCCACATATAGTGAGTGGCCACGTATTAGATAGTGTTTCTAGAGTCCTAGTGCTGAAGCAAAATTAGTTCCAGAACCGTCATTGTGTTGCAGTGATGGTTTTGTTTGCTCAGAACTTTCTAAAACAAAACAACCAAGTGGAGTCTTTCTTCTCCCTAAGTTTATAACACGTCGCCCACGTTTTATCTGTATAACGTATGAGAAAACTGTAGAATATTATTTTATGAATTGTGTGAATTCATAGTTTTCCATTTTTCTAAAATAGCACTTAGCACCAAGAGCTAAAAAACAGGTTGATAACCCAATCTGTTCTAATCAGATCAGAATGTTATCAGTAGACTGATACTATCTTGGAAGTTTGAAAGTAAACTGTAAACATTTAGAGTTTAACAGTACAGTATTTACATTTATTTATCAAATATTCCCTTACGTTTTCACATTAAAATTTTCTCTTGTGCAAAACAAGTGGAATGTACATAGTCATTTTCATTACATGAAATGGCATGATAATCTTTAAATTTGTGCATTTAGCACTTTCAGACTTTTATAACTTTTTTTCACTTTCAAATCACTATGCATTCTTATTCTGCTTTTTAAAAAAAAAATCTCCAAGTCTGTTAGTCAGCCTCATACTCACTTTTAGAAAGTGAGAAGAACCAGGCCTGGGCATGTTGGCCGAGGTCATTTATGCATTCTGTGACAGGTTCAGGAAGATAAGTCCCGCTTCGGCCACAGGGTTGTGTTAGTTCTTTTGTATGTACTGGATGTGTCTTCTCTCCACCCCAACACCTTCTTTTCTTTGAGTTAATAATTGATAAGTACTGTGTGGGTGAACTTAGCGCTACAAAAAGGAGGAATACTGAGTTTCGTTTTTCAGTTTCCTAATCTATTAATTAGCTCTGACTTTCGGATTGCCCCCTGAACTGCGTTTGCTGATGCCGGCAGAGCAAAAGTCAAGAAGAGAAAGCCTTTTATGGCTATATCCCATTTAGTGCCTTTGTCATCTGTGACATAGTTGTTTAGTGGCAGTGCTAGTAATAATTAACATTTACTGAAAGTTTTATGTGTCCGCTCATAAATATTTGATCTTTACAATAATCCAGATATTGAGGTTTAGAGAAATTATTCCGCTTGGCTAGGGTTACACAGTGAAGAAATGCCCAAGCCAGTATTTGAACAGGGTCACTACTGGCAAGAGACTAGAAGCAATGAACCAATCTTTATGATCCTCTGAAACAACCTAACTTGTGAGGATTAAATGAGGTACTGTGTATTCTCTAGCACATCTTAGCCACTCAAATGTTTATTCCTTTTTCCCTTTTGCACCTTCTGAAAAATCTGTATTTTCATAATATATATGGCAACCAGAGGAATCTTTTTTACATTTATTATGTAAACCATTTATTATAGAAACACTTTTTTCTCTCCAAATAAAACCTAACTTTCTTAATTGTTTTGGAAAACGAGGAACATGTTCGTGGTGGTTCTTTGTGATTTCTTTCACTATTGTTTTTGTGTTTACCCTCTATCCCATTGTAATTAGGACCACTGGATGGAGAATTACCAGGAAGAGCTGGAAATCAGGATAGTAACCCACCAAGCAATGCTTTCAGAGCAGCCAACCAGCCTGGAAGGCACCCTAGGGCCAACAACCACCCGAATCTTTGCCGACAAAGGGAAGAGAGGTTTGCAGCCATGGGCAGGAACCCACATCAGGGAAGGCGGAACCATGAGGGGCAGGCTAATGATGAACCTAGAGGCCAAAGGCGTGGTCAGGAGAACGACACCAGGAGGAGAAATGGAAACCAGGAGGGCAGGAACCGCAGACCGCCATGGTCTGATGAAAACTTCCAGCAGTGGCGTGTCCCCCACCAGAAGCCTGCAGAACAGCCACAGCAGGTGAAGAAACTGGGCTACAAGTTCTTAGAAAGTCTTTTGCAGAAAGATGCTTCTGAGGTGGCCATCACACTGGCCACAAGTTCAGGGCTGCAGGAACTCCTGTCTCATTCTTACATGAAATCCAACTTCATTGAGCTCATCTGTCAGGTTCTTCGGAAGGCGTGCAGTTCCAAAATGGACCGCCAGAGTGTTCTCCACGTTCTGGGCATATTGAAAAACTCCCAGTTTCTCAAAGTCTGCCTGCCAACGTACGTGGTAGGGATGACCACAGAACCTATCTATGACATTCGAAATCAGTATCCAGAACATATCAGCAACATCATCTCCCTTCTTCAGGATCTCATAAGTGTCTTCCCTGCCAGCTCTGTGCAGGAAACGTCCATGCTCATTTCCCTCCTGCCAGCTTCTCTTAATGCTTTGAGAGCCTCTGGTGTTGACATAGAAGAGGAGACGGAGAAGAACCTGGAAAAAGTACAGACCATCATTAAGCACCTGCAGAAAAAGAAGCGAGAGGGCACTTTAAGAGCAGACACCTACACTCTAGTGCAGCCTGAGGCGGAAGACGATGTTGCGTACCGGACCATGCCCATTTACCCTACCTACAATGAAGTGCATTTGAATGAGAGACCATTCCTTCGTCCCAACATCACTTCCGGAAAGTATGATAGCACTGCTATCTATTTGGACACTCACTTTCGACTTCTGAGAGAAGATTTTGTCAGACCCCTAAGAGAAGGCATTTTGGAACTTCTCCAAAGCTTTGAAGACCAAGGCCTGAGAAAGAGAAAATTTGATGACATCAGAATCTACTTTGATACCAGAATTATCACTCCAGTATGCTCGTCATCAGGCATTGTCTACAAGGTACAGTTTGACCCAAAACCACTGAAGTATGTTCGCTGGCAGAATTCCAAGCGATTACTCTATGGGTCTTTAGTGTGCATGTCCAAAGACAACTTTGAGACGTTTCTTTTTGCCACTGTGTCTAACCGAGAGCAGGAAGATCTCTGCAAAGGATTTGTCCAGCTCTGCTTCAATGAGCTGCTAGCAGATGTCCAGCCTTCTGACTCTTTCCTTATGGTAGAAACAACTGCATACTTTGAGGCCTATAGGCATGTCTTGGAAGGACTCCAGGAGATCAAGGAGGAAGATGTCCCCTTCCAGAGGAACATTGTGGAATGTGACTCTTATGTGAAAGAGCCTATATATTTGATAAGGGAGGGCAGGTATGATTTTACTTCACTAATAAAGAATCCCTCAGCCACTGGGGAATCTCTAAGGGATGCTAATGGCTTGAGATATTCCAGAGTTAATGTCTTAGACCCCAGCCAGTGGCCCTCAAAAGAAGTCCTGGAGCTAGATGATTCACAGATGCAAGCCTTACAGTTTGCTCTCACCAGGGAATTGGCTATTATTCAAGGACCTCCTGGAACAGGTAAGACAGAATTTTTCAAAGCTCATGGCATCTGTCTTATGAGATAATAGGTAAGGGACACTTGACTCTAGGTTTCCAGAATGTCTTGTTTAGAAACATTCCCCTGAAATGGACATCAGATGTCAGGTAGCTACTTGTAGTGGTTTCCCAGTGGGGATCTATTAGGTCCATAATAACAGACCAAAATTACTAAAAAAGGAAGGCATAACTTTTTTTTTAGACTTATTTATTCATACAGAACTGGGGTACAGGCCAGAGATGCAGAGGGTGAGAGCATTCACCAGGGACAGAAGGGGGAGGAGAACAGGCAGATTGACCAAGTACACTGCTGAGAGGCACAGCGGGCGGGCCAGGAGAGGTCTGCCCCGCCATGTGGATCTCCGGGGCAGGCGGGATCGAACTCATGCCGAAGTGGCTTAAGCTTCTCAGTGCAGTGCTTTAACCCGCTGAGCCACCAGGGAGGGCTCAGACATAACTCTTTTTTTAAAAGATTCATTTCTGCATACAGAAACTGGGAGTGCAGGCCAGAGGTGGGGGGGTGGTGTAAGAGGATCACCAGAGACAGAGCGGGTAATACAACAGGCAGAGCTACTGAAATACACTGCTGAGGGGCGCAGCGGGCGGGACAGGAAAGGTCTGCCACGCCATGTGGGTCAGCTCCCTGGGTGAGGATCGAACTCCTGCTGCTGCAGTGGCTGCAGATAGCTTTTTAGTGCTGCACTTTAACCCACTGGGCCACCAGGGAAGGCCTTAAATAAATAAATCTTTTTTAAAAAAATAATAAAATTCTCCCGTTCAACAAGGTATATAAGAATTGGGGGGGGGGGAGTTTGGTTATGTTTGTTTGTGGATTTGGTGAACAGTGAAAGCAAAATAACTTATTAGACTATAACGATGAAAGCAGAGTGAGCATACCATTAATAGAGGAGGTCCTCTCACTGAACTGCTCTTGCTCCTGCTTCCCCATCCAGTCTTGACATTGACTGCCACTTAGTGAATGGGACCCCAGCTACTTTGTGTAAAATAAAGGAAGGGGTGGGGCAGGGGCGGAAAGTAAAGAATACAGAAAACTATCCAGTAGTCTTCAGGATATGGTGGAACTGCATCGTGGTTTTCTAATTGACAGTGTCTTTGTCTGAAGAACAGAGGTTTAGAGCAAAGGGCCAGACTCCCTCTTTAGTAGACACCTCCATGCGCTGCCGGAACACCCATTTGTGTGTCCATCCTCTGTTTCCAAGCTTGTCTGTTTCACTGATTGGCTGCCCAGTGCTGCACTTTAACCTGCTGTGCCACCACGGAGGGCCCTTAATTTAATTTTTAGTGAAGTATAGTTCAAGACTTTTAAAAAGTCACTATATTCCTTCTGTCACCATCCTAACAGCTTCCTTCCTAAAAATGAACAATTATCTTACTGTGTATCCTTCCACAGATACTCTATAAATATTCAAGCAAATGTATACTTATATATTTATCTTTCCCCCCATTGTTTAACCCACTATAAAAAGATGCTCTTCTGCACATTGCTTTTGATTCATATTGGTACATAACTGTGTCTTACTCTTTTAATATACCATCATATGAATAGTTAATCATTCCTTTTTTTATTATTTATTTTATTTATGCATATAAGAACTGGGGTCGAGACCAGAGGTGTGGGTGTGAGAGGATTCACCAGAGACATTGGGGCACACAACAGGCACATTGACTGAAATGCACTGCTGAGGGGAGCAGTAAGTGAGACAGAGGTCTGCTGTGCCTTGCAGGTCAGCTCCCTGGCCGGGGATGGAACCCGTGCTGCAGGGGCTGGGGACAGCTTGATAGCGATGAGACTAACCCCTGTGCCACCAGGAAGGCCCAGTTCATAATTTCTTTAACTAGTTCCCTGTGGAAAAATTTACTAGTACAGATAATCTTTCCATGAATAACCTTATTTGTGAGTCATTTTGCATACAGAAATATCCAAAAAGAGAAATCCCTAACTGGTGCATAGACAATGTTATTTTGTAATTTTCATAGGTATTGCTAAGCTGCCCACTGGAAGTATATATCCCACTGATTAATTTCTATTTCTTTAAGGATGAGATTAAGATATCCTTTTTTGGTGTTTATTAGCTATTTGTATTACTACTTGTGTGAATTACCTTTTTGTAATTACTTGTGTAATTACCTTTTAGTAAAGAAGCCAAATGGCTTCTTTTTCTTACTGATTTATTAAAGCTGTATGTTCAAAATATGCTTGTTGCATATCATTTCCTCCAATGTTACTGAATTAGTTTAATTTCAAGCCAACTTAAGCCAGCCGCTCTCCACAGCTACTAGGACGGGGCCTACCTGAGTGTGTGAGGGGAAAAAACAAAGAGTCATTTTTTTAGGTGGAAATCCCAAAAGTATAGATTGAAAGGGGAAGGAAACAGCAGGGGAAGATAGACTAACTACTAAATTGCTAAGATCTCTTTCCTCTGCAGGTACTTTCAGCTACCTTTGTCCATCTAGTCCTCCAAACTGGATACCTAGGAGTTAGTGTTTTCTGCTCCCGACCCCAGCCAAGCCATCACAAAGTTGCCATTACTTTTGCCTCTGAAATGTCTTCCCCATCAGCCTGCTCACCTCATCTCCACTGCTGGAGGCAGGCCTCAGTCTTCGCTCACCTGGGAGATGACAGGGACTTCCTGACCAGCCCATCCCTATTCTTTCCTGCCCACTCTTATTCAGTTGTCACTTCCCCAGGGAAGCCTCCTCTTACCTCATTGACTAGGCCAGAATCCCACTTTTTTGTTGTTGTTTTCTTAGTACCCTATATTTTGCTTTACCACTTTTACAGTTTTACATTTGTCTGTGTGATTATCTTTCTCTCCTATACATATGTAAGATGAATAAGATCCAAGAAAATATGACTGTTTTGCTCAATGTTGTATTTCTTGAACTCACCAGGGCACCAGTAGATACTATTTGAAGGAAAAAAAGGATGGAAAAAGTGTTACTTACTATGTGTTACTGAAATTTTTAATTCCTCACTCAACCTTGAGGTTTTTTTTTTGAGGGCAGTAACTACCTTCTCAGCCTGAAAAAAATGTAAGAATTTGCTTTTTGTAGAATTAATTATAGGCCATGTACTAATGAGCCCCAAATTCTAATTCACAAGTTTATTTCTTTGAGTCTTTCCCTTCTATCACTAAGTCAAGTCTACTATGGTATATTAAAAGCATTTCTAAAGAATTTGCCACGTGGGCCTCTCTGGTGACCTAGGAGTTAAGTCTCGGTGCTACTGCCTGAGTTCAGTCCCCAGCCAGGGAGTGACCCACATGACATAGCAGGCCTCTCCTATCTCGCCCCCTACACCCCTCAGTAGTGTATTTTAGTAGATCCGCCTGTTCTGCTCCCCACTCTATTCTCTGGTGAATCTTCTTCCCACATACTCTCTATACCTCTGGCCTAGACCCCAGTTCTTCTATGAGAAAGTAAATTAAAAAAAAAAAAGAAAGAATTTGCCACATAAGATTAGGAGATTTGGAAACAGCCTGTGTGTCCAGTAATAGGGAATTGGTCAAAAAAGTACTTTAATAGATATGAAAACAAGACTTTTCAATTTTATGTATTTGTTGGATACTTACCTCTGAGACACACTGAGGCAAAAGTAAGATGTGGAATTGTGAAAATAGTTTGCTACTGACTTTGTTTTTACAAAGGGGGGAAGCTCAGAAAAGAATATATGTTCATAATTGTGTACATGAAGAATGACTGTCTCTGGAATGTTACACAGGAAACTACGATGTTGGTTGTTTCCATGAGAGGAACTGCGTGACCGGAAAACAGAAATCAAAAATGCTGTTCATAATAAACCCATTTGTGCTTCTTGGATTTTAAACCATCTCAGTGCTTTACCTTGGAATTCTTAAAAGTAATGATTTTCTACATGTAATACTACTTTTAGAAAGCCCTGAAGTTTTTTAACTCTCTTTTTTCTTTATTTTCTAGGCAAAACCTACGTGGGTCTAAAAATTGTTCAAGCCCTTTTAACCAATAAGTCTGTTTGGCAAATTGACAACCAGCGGTTCCCCATCTTGGTTGTGTGTTACACTAATCATGCTTTGGACCAGTTTTTGGAAGGTAATGTCTGCAGACAAAATTATCCTTGATAAAGACCTCTAGAGTTCAATTACCAGCTTTCTGTTGCTCTTTGCGTACAGCCCATAGGCCTTCCCATGACTTGCCAGGCTGTGTCTGGTCTGCTCCTGCCTGACTCTGACTCTCGACTCCTGCCTTGTCCCTTGTCTTAGCACACTGAGGGAATTTAATTCCTTAATTCCCTCAGCTTCTCCCTTAACCTGTGCATTCCCCACTACCTAGAATGTACTTTCTCTCCTTCCCTCTTTTCTTTCTTGACCCCATCCAGTCTCTCTGGCTCCAACTCATTCACCATGCTTCCCCTTAAATCTCTCTTCAAATGGATTTTCCCTTTTATTTCTAGACAAGGTTAAATCTCCTTTGTATTCTTTTTTTTTTTCCCCAAAAAGATTTACTCATTTATTTATACAGAACTGGGGCACAAGCCAGAGGTGCAGGGGCGGTGAGAGGATCCACCAGAGACAGGGTGGGGAGCAGAATAGGCAGATCAACGAAGTACACTGCTGAGGGGAGCAGTGGGCGGGTCAGGAGAGGTCTGCTGAGCCATGTGGGTCAGCTCCAGGGCTGGGGATTGAACCCACAGTGAAGCAGCTACAGCCAGCTTGCAGTACTGCGGCCACCAGGGAGGGCCAAGTCTTCTTTGTATTCTGTGTCTCTAGCCTACCTGTAAATACTGTGAGCTTGATCCTCTATTCTCGTATATTCACAGACAATGGCACATGCTAGGACCTCAAAAAATAATCACTGAATGAATATGTTTTTTTCTTCAGCTTAGAATATTATTTTCCATTTTTTATATCCTCCTTACACCTAGGTAAATTTTCCTTATTCTTGGTATCTCGGTTTATCTATTAAATCCTCATGAAATATATTCCTGTTTCACTCATACTAGGTAAGGTCTCTTATTATATACACTTATATTGTCCTTTGCTTGTAATATCTATTAAGCTTATCACTGTTAATATAAATTATTTACTGTCCTTTTTCTGCCAGAATGCAAGACTGAGAATAAGTTAGGAACTGTGTTGTTTTTACTGCCATAGCTTCAGAACCCAACACAATTCTGGCATATAGTAAGCAATCAGTAAAAAAGTCTGTAGAATGAAAAAAATGAACATTTATCAGTGCTTACTTGGTGCTAGGCCCTTCCTAGGAACTGTAAAAATACTTTTCATTTGCCCAGATTGTTGCCCTATAAGGAAAAGTATTAATATTGCCAAATCATAGACCAAGAAACTGAAGCTTAAGTAATTTGCCTAAGGTTATACAGCAGTAAGTGGTAGGACCAAGATTTGAGTCTCCAATTGTCTGATTTTGAAACTGGGCATTACATTTTGAGGCTCTGAGGGTCACATCTTCTCTGGGGCCTTGCTCATTCATGGGGTAGATTTCCTGAAAGCACCAGTTTGTTCCCCAAAGAACTAGCTAAGACAACATCCCAAAAAGCTCTCACCTGAGAGAATCTAGGATCGCTCCTTTCAACTCAGCATGTTCTGCTTTGCTCCACAGGCATCTACAAGTGTCAAAACACAAGCATTGTGCGGGTGGGTGGAAGGAGCAACAGTGAAATCCTGAGGCAGTTCACCCTGAGAGAACTGAGAAATAAGCGGGAATTCCACCGTGACCTTCCCATGCACCTCCGAAGGGCCTACATGAATGTAAGTCCTCGCTTGGCTGTCTACATGTCACCTAGCTCAGGGGGCGCTAAGGTACAGTGGCTTTCTAGGTAGGCATCCCAGGGCCTGCCATTCCATTCTCTGAGTCCCTGGTGGGGACCTTTGCCTTTATAGAACAAAAGGGTTCGCACCCCCACCACCTTTGCCAAGACCACTTCCCCCAAACCTCCCACTGTACTCCTGATTATGGCCCTCTGAACAGAGAAATGTCATCTTCTAAATAGCAACAGTATGCCTAGCCAAAACTTAAGTTCTTATTTCTAAGGAAAAAAGAATTATCTACCACTGTAGCCTTGGCCTGTTTTTCTGTTGTGTCATTTGTTTTTCTTACTGATTGGTGGAGATTTTTAGATATTTTATTATTTTATTACTACATTTTATCCCCGTGGACTTCCCACCCACCCATGTGCCATCACCATAGTCCTGTGCGCTCTTCCCACCCCAGTTTTGTTCCCACTCCCCTCTCCACCCCCGTAAAATGTCTCTGGCTTATAGTTGTTCATTGTTGTTCGTTTTTACTTTATTACAATTGCTTCCCCACACACCGCTCCCCCCCAGTATCCCTTATACTCCTGCTATGAATGAAACCATCCAGTTTTTTTTTTTTTCCCCTTTCTGGCTTATTTCACTAAGACTTTCAGATACTAATTCTTTTTAAGATTGCAGTTACGTGCTTTAGGAAATGGATTTGTTGAGGGGGTCTATTTTTCCCCCCTTGTTCCTGTGTTAACTGTGTCTTATCTGGAGGCAAGGACTGAATTTGAGGTGTGATACTTGCTCATCACTTCTTTCCCTCTGTTCTTGGCAGATCATGACAGAGATGAAGGCATTAGAGCAAGACCTGCGTAAAGGGGCCCAGACCTTGGAGTGCACTATGAGTGGTGTGCTCCGGGAGCAGCACCTCGAGAAGTATATCTCCCCTCAGCACTGGAGAAGTCTGATGAATGGACCCATGCAGGTAGGAACCATTCTGGGCGGCACAGGCATCTCTCTTGCCTCAGTGCTCACCACGTGCCTCCAGCAAAAGCAGTAGCCCCAGACAATAACTGTTCGGCAATCTGGTGCAGATTGGTAATATGAAAAGTTCCTTTTCATGATGAGAGGCAGCTAGGTAGACTAGTCAACAGCAAGACGTTGGGGCCAGCCTACTGGTCTGATTCTAGGCAAGCCAGCTATTTGTGCTTATTTTCTCTTTTATAAAGGGAAGGATCATATTGTTAAGTTGAACCATATGAAATTGCCAATATTTGTAGATTTCACTTGCAGAAGTAGCAGTTATTACAGCTCAGTTTAGTTCTTACAGGGTTACTATTTGTATAGCCAAATTAATATTTATGAACTTAGTATGTTGTGATTGTTAATGAAATAAAATAAGAAGGCAGACCTAGGTCACATAGACAGACTATGATAAGGGCCAGTGTGATCCTCAGGTTCTTCAGCAGTCCAAAGAGGGATGATGATATTATGCCTACCTTCAAAGGATAGTAGAAGTAGTAACTGACACAGTCTCTGTGAAGTTGCCTGGCTGGTAGAAATGGTAGTCTCTTAACAGTGGGTTGATGATTCCCAAGCTTTCAAATCTAGAAGCCTAAAGGGGTCAATCAGGTCCTAAAAATGAAGTTCACTGAGTGAAGGCTTTTGGGAGGCAGAGAGGACTGCAACCTGGGAAAGATACAGCAACAGCCCTCGTCAGCCATTTGTTGCCATTCAGGAATGCAGACTCTGCTCCATAGCGCCTCATTTCACCAGAAGAGGCAGGAAATTTATTAGTTTAAAATTCTATGCAAGTTACATTAAATGATGCAGTTGCCACAGGGTATGAGTTTGCAGCCTTTGAATTTTAAGGGAGTTATTTTTGAGCCTTTGAGAAGATCTTTCCTTCATACTGGTTGTCATAGAATTCTCATGATTGACAATTTTTCCTTCTTCAGGACAGTGATTGGCTTTACCTCCAGGACAAGAAGCATTCCATGGTACTGGAGTGGCTGGGTATGGGTGTCAGTTCTTTTACACAAAGTGTTGCTCCAACAAGAGCAGAAAATACTGGTAAGAACTGTGTGTTTATTTCAAAGTCACATTTTAAGGTGGAGTATAGTAAAGACTAGAACAGCAGGTGTTAAAAGTAATGACCAGAAGATATAAAGAGCTAAAATTAGAGAAAGACATTAGCTTAATAGGAAAATGATGAGAGATTTCAACGGGCATATGGAAAAATAGGAATTCATAATGCTCAATAAGTATATGAAAGTGCTCATTAGAAACTGGTGGAATTAAAACCACAGTGAGATACACTTATTCTACCATACTGGCAAAAATTAAGATATTTGCTATAACCCTACATTGACAGCATCTAAAACAGTGAGAACTCTAATATCTGCTGGTGGGGATATAATTAACACAACTCCTTTATGGTACCGAAAAGCAGTTCAAATTTCCATCAGTTTTTGTACAATGTATGGATCAAGTACAGTCTGTTCAGGCCATGAAATATGGTTCAACAGAACAGTAAAAAGGAGTTAATTACAAGATGTATATCAGCATATGAATTTCCAATCCTTGTTGAATGAAAAGGGGTAAGTTATAGGAAAATATGTAAATATATACAACGACAAGGGATTCCATTTTTATGAAGTTCAAAAATGTCAAAACTAGACATGTTTAGAGATGTATGTGTATTATGCTTGTTGTAAGGTTGTTTGTCCTTCTTTTTTTTGACTTTTCAACCTCAACATTTATTTCATATGTACTCCTGAAATTGTAGTCATTTTATTTTTAAGTATTATAATAGTTTATTTTTACATAATTTTGCGCCTTTTTCCATCTCAGTTGTAATCCCCGTGGGCTTCCCATCACCAGATCACCCGTGTGCCATCACCATAGTCCAGTGCACTCCCCTCCCCCCACCCCGCCCCACTGTTTTTGATCCCATTCCCCACCTCACCCTGTTTGTCCTTTTTAAGGAGAGAATAAGTAATAAAAAGTTACTCTAGAAGGACTTCTTAAATTGGGTGAAAGGCACCTGGGTATTCATTTTACATGTTTTTATTATTCTTTGTAGGCCCACCTTTGTGTATTTTGATATGCGAAAAACCTTTCTTTAAAAAAGAAAAAAAGAAAAGCTTTTCTTTAAAAGACATACATTCATATGATTTTTTAATGTAACAAAAAGTATATAAGGAAACATAAGTCCTGTCCCCTCAGTCTCATTCCTCCTAGCTTCCCGCTGCAGGGGTAACCATTTAAAGCACTTGAGAATGTCTTCGTGTATCTCAGCTCTTGTAAGTGCTCTCTTCCATCCTTTGGCTTCAAAATTTTTCACTTATGTCCTGCCTGCTTTCCTCTCTTAGCCCAGGCAGAAGGGGAGGAGGAGGAAGAAGAAGGAGAAGAGGAAGATTCCTTGATTGAGATCGCAGAGGAGGCTGACCTGATTCAAGCAGACCGGATGATTGAGGAGGAGGAGGTCGTGAGACCCCGGCGGCAGAAAAAGGAAGAGAACAGGGAAGTCCAGGAGTTAGCCAAATCGCTGCTGGCCATGAGTATAGATAATGCTGGTGTTGGGTCAGCAGCTGGGCAGGCGCAAGCCACAGGAGAATGGGAGGTAAATGCGCGTCCTCACGTTCCCTGGGAGCCCTGACAGACTGAGAAGTGGGAGCTCATTTATTACTGGCAGGTGGATGGGAGTTAAACTTTCCTGAAACAATCCTAAGAGTGTTTCTTTGTTGAACTGCAGCCTCTTGTTTTAAACCTACTTCTGTTGTAGTAGTAGGAAAAGACAACAGCTTAATAGGAAAATAGGTAAAAAGACCTTCAACAGCTATATCACAGAATAGGAATTCATAATGCTCAGTAAACAGGAAAAGTGCTCATTAGAACTGGTGAAATTACAACTACAGTGAGAAGACCTCCCTGGTGGCGTGGCCTGAGTTCAGTCCCTGGCCAGCGAGCTGACCCTAGTGGGGCAGCAGACCTCTCCTGTCTCGCCTGCTGCTCCCCTCAGCAGTGGATTTCAGTAGATACATCTGTTCCCCTCTCTCTCTAGTGAATCCTCTCACCCCCTATACCTCCCAACCTATACCCCAGTTCTTATATGCATAAATATGTAAAAATCAGTCTTAAATGAGGATAATTATGCTCCCACCACACTGGCAAAAATTCACACCGTTGTTGCAGTATATTCACATCACAGCCAATTTATACATTTTACCATGTAACTCTGGCAGGAGAGGGGTCTAGGTCCCAAGAATATAAAAATGGTGATCCTTCAGAGGGGTCCTGGCAAGAAATGACAACTTAAGCAAGAAGTAGGTCGCCAGATACCCCCCTTGAGCTTTTTTAAATTTTTTAAAAAGATTATGCACACAGAACTGGGGTGCAGGGCAGAGGTGGAAGAGCGGTGAGAGGATTCACCAGAGACAGAGTGGGGAGCAGACAGGCAGATGGACGAAGAGCACTGCTGAGGGGAGCAGCGGGCGGGTCAGGAGAGGTCTGCCGCGCCATGTGGTCACCTCCGGGGCAGGCGGGAATCGAACTCATGAGGAAGCGGCTTTAGATTCTCAGTGCTGTGCTTTAACCCGCTGCGCCACCAGGGAGAGCCTTCCCTTGGACTTTTAAAAGAATGTAGCGCAGGGCCTCCCTGATGGTGCACAGGTTAAGTCTAGGCTCTGTCAGGTTGTTGCCAGCCACTGAGGCATGAACTCAATCCCTGCGACTAGGGAGCTGACCCACAGGGCACAGCAGACCTCTCCTGTCTCTGGTGAATCCTCTCACCCCCTCCCACACACACACACACACCTCTGGCCTAGATTCCAGTTCTTGTATATATGAAAAAAGAATGTAGCATCTAAGTGCTTGGTACTTTTTTAGGTGTTGCCTTCTCAACCACAAATGAGCCTGTGGATGTGCACATTATGATTTGAGAGGCTTTAGATACAAGAGGTAGAACGAAACTATACAGGCTGGATGGAATACTCCTCAGTTAACTCTGGAATTTGATACTGAGAGCCAAAATAGTGTAGATGCCAGATAGCTGCGTATGCACTTAACCATCTGCTCCTTCCTTCGGAGGTACATCGTGGTCCTCAAAATGTACTACGCATCACGATGACTGTGGAAGATTGAATACGCAGAATAACTGTGTCTGAACCCCACTAGTGATCAAAGGGGCTTTGAAAGGCAACTTAGACTGGATACAGTTTTCACCAGTCTGCTGACTTTGAACCTCACCTGCTAGTTCACACTCTATGTGATTGGCTGGGTCGTAATCAGCCAATATTTGGATTGGGCTTCTCTACTACATGGCTTCAGAAAGAATTAATTTGTTCAGTTTTGAAATGGGGAGAGGTTCATAATATTGTGACATTTGTCTCACGATTGCCAGTGTTCTAAAGTCGCATGGCCTCAGACTCACTGACAGAGTAGGGGACAGCACTCTCTTAAATAGTACCTTTCAGCACTTGTTAAGAGTACTAGCTCAGTATAATGGCATTAAGAATGTTATCCGGTCCTATATGAGATTCAACAGGAGAGACTTACCTACTGCTTTTCAAGAGATGCGTGTTTTAGGAACGAGAGACTGTGGTCAAAAGATGTCTAGGGATAACATTTCTCACTCCCAGATTATTCTAAGCACTTTCTCTGGATTTACTCCTCAGTCAATACAGCAGCCCTATAAAGAGGTACTGTTAATATTTTCATGCTCTGGAAAGGGATTCTGAGGAATATAGAGAGGCTGAGAAACTTACTCTGGGTCCCACAATTTATACCTGGCAAGCTGGGTGCAGAACTCTGATTTAGCCACTGGGTTATGGAATATCTTTCAGGACAGTATGAGGTACTCAAAGATGTTCATTAGAGGTGGTAACCGCTTCTCTTGTGTTCTCTGGTCCCTATCTTGGGCTTAGAACTGCACCTACCTCTGCTCAGACAGTGACTGACCCTGGCTGGTATTTATGTCTACAGACCCAGCGCAAGCAGAAAAGGAAAATGAAGAGGAAAGTGAAGGCTGAACTTCACAAACTGGACACGATGTCTGAGGCTGAGGCCAATGAAATCCAAGACGTTTGGCAGCTAGACCTGAAATCTCGCTGGCAACTTTATAGGTACTATACCCATCCCCCTTCTCTACCCAGCCCATGTAATTTCCCCATGGGGTTCTAAAACATACCTCGCTCCCAGACCTTCAGCAGTATTAACGGGTGATTTATTGGGACATCCACTGAGCTGCGAGCTGGATGCAGCCGTGGCATAGAATAGACTATGCACTGCCCAGTGGAACTTAATGTCTGTCCAGGCAGGTAAATGAGTTCATTTCAGAAATAAAGTTTACAAATGGGTGAAAACACTAAGAAATAAAAAAGCAGCAAGTGCTAAGAATATTATAGAAGGCAAGCGCTATAAACTAGCTCGAGGTACCCAGGAAAGTGTCACTGGAGGCAAGATCTGAAAGATGAGCAGGTATTAACTCAGGAAGGGGAACAGATGAGGTTTTGGACTATAAAGGTAAAAGGGGCGGGGACTGTCACTGAGAAATTGAAGGAAGATTGCTCTCTTGGCCACGACTCAGAGAGGTGGGAAGGAAGGTCAGAGAGATAGGCTGGGCCCGGACACACAGGCCCACCGAGAATTGTAAGCCTCCGATGGCGACTCAGTACTCTTGATAAAATCCAGGTCATCGGAAGGCTTTGCAGCACAGTAGCTAATGTAAGACCCGCGCCCTTAAGAGAGCAGGGGGCTAGGGAGGAGACTCAGCAGGGGCAGGGCCAGGAGAACTTGGGAATTTGTGAAGCTTTTGCGGTCCCTTCCTCGCCTCTCAGTTACTAACTTCTGTTCTTTGGTCCTAACCACTTACATATATCTCGCTGCACATCTTTTTGGACTCTTGGGTCCCTATATTTTTGGGTCTCCGCACCCTGTGTGTGATCTATAAGCCCCTCCAGGATCTCAGTTTCACTGCACACCCACACTGCAGGGCACATGGCAGGGGCTCCTCTACCTTCTCAAAGAGCATGTAGCTTCCTCCTGGTCTCTCACTCTTCAGACTGTGGCTGCAGAGCTACCAAGCCGATACCCGCCGGAAAATCCTCAACTCTGAGCGCCAGTACCACACATCAGCAGAGAAAATGGCTGAAGTGAGACGCCACGAAGACCTTCACATCCTGAAAGGTGCCGTGGTCATCGGGATGACAACCACAGGTAAGGAAACGACGGGACATTTACTGTTCCAGCTGCGCACTCCAGGTGCTGAGCAATCATTGTCTAGGGCAAGTGTAACTGCTTTTGTAGCTTAGAGGAAAATACCACAAAAAGCCACTGAAAGCATACATGAAAGCAGACTACCTTTAGGGAACTGCTGGTGAAGGTCACTGCTCCCAGCGATGACCATGGATAGAATGATCCGGAAATCACCCAGCCTACTGAGTCTCTCACTCAGTGGTCAACACAGTTCTTACAGACCCAGTCCAGAAACCCAGCGGCCCGTCGGGCCCAGTGTATCAGCTCAGAGGAGGTTGTCTTCTCTCTCGACTGAAGGTGCTGCCAAATACCGCCAAATCCTGCAGGAGGTGGCACCTCGGATCGTCATCGTGGAGGAGGCTGCCGAAGTCCTTGAGGCTCACACCATTGCCACACTGAGCAAAGCCTGCCAGCACCTCATTCTCATTGGGGACCACCAGCAGGTAGGGAGGGGCCCATGGCAGTTGGGTTGGCTCACACAGGAACACCTGAGCCTCTCTCCCACGAGTGACTTTCTGTGATTCCTCTTTCCCTCACCTCTTCTGTTCAGTGTAAGAGCAGGAGCGCTTAGGTTTTGGGGTAGATTTTAAGGGAGCACCACCCATGTCCTCTGTTCCCCCACTACTTTCCTACTTCACCGTAGCCTTTTAAGTGAACACTGTAACAGATTACTCTCTGTGCCCCTGCTTCCATTTTGCCACCCTGAAATCCATTCTGTATGAAAAAGCCAAAGTGGAATTTTTTTAAACAGGTAAATAAGATTGATGATGCACCCCGGCTTGAAAACCCGGCAGTGGCTTTCCTATTGCACTCATGAAAATTAAGCTTCCTAACGCGATCTACACAGGCCAGCATTCGTCGCATTTCACCATCTCACTAGTCACTGCGTCCCCACTTCCTGTCCTTCCTGCTCTTATCTCTTGGCTTTTCAAATAATTGGCATGGCAACTTCCTCCATGCCAGCATCAACTTCCTCTGTGCTGTCACTGTTGGGAAACACCTGTCTGGAGGGCCCTTACCCCCGGCACTGTCACATCACCCTGCTTCGCACCTCCATGGCAGTCTCTCTGTCCTTAGCCTGTCAGCAGCGCCCGGCAGATAAAAGGGTGGATAAGTTGGGCGAACAGTTAAACCATGTTCTCGGCAGAGAATCCTCAGCCATGTCTCTTCTCTCAGCTGTGCCCCAGTGCCAACGTGTATGATCTGGCTAAGAACTTCAACCTTGAAGTGTCCCTCTTTGAACGGCTGGTGAAAGTAAACATCCCCTTTGTCCGTCTGAATTACCAGGTGAGAAGTTGGGCTCTGGTATTAAATGTTCAGAGAAGACTCCTGGGAGCCTGTCAACTGCCAGCAAGCGAGATCTCATAAAAGTAAAACTGACTTGGCAGTGAAATGATAATGTCAGACGTATTTCATTTTCTGTTTTAAAACACAAGCTTGACCTGTGTTGTGTGTGTTAGATGAGGGAGCTGTTTATAGTCTGCTCATCCTCCCTGGGTTACTCTTTCCAAATGTTATCGCCCCACCTTTTCCACCAGGAACCTAGTCTCTAGAAAACTCCACTTATTCTCCATCCGTATTTCTAATGACATATATCTTGTTTTAGCACCGCATGCGCCCTGAAATTGCCCGGCTGTTGGTCCCCCATATTTACCAGGGTCTGGAGAATCATCCCTCTGTTCTCAAATATGAGACAATTAAGGTGAGCACGCCTGGCCTGATCTTTCTCTCTGAGGCTGTCAGCAACCTAGGAGGCTCAAGTTGAAAACATGTTTTCAGAAGAAAGTAGAGCCAGTGTTTTTAAAAACTGGTTATTAAGAGGAGAAATAGTACTTGAAAAAATAGAGCTAGTTTTTGACTCCTGGCTCTGCCACTTAGCTCCGGTCTAACTGGCATAAGTTATACAGGTTATGTCAGGGTTTTGTGTTCAGTGAGAATAATGGTTGCTGCCTCTCTATGTTACGGTATTGAAGGAGACCAGGGTGTACAACAGTTGCACTATGGAACACACATGAGCTAGCTGCTGGTGTCATCTCCCCCATCATAACCACCACTTAGCCAGAGGACCATAATGTAGTTGGATCGTGACTGGCTATTACAAATATTAATATCATACAAGTATCTTGAAAACTGAAATAGACATATTCTCTGTCCATATCATGGCTCAAATAAATACACAGTGACTCCAGAATTTAAGGTTGTGGTACTGAGTATACAAAAAGCCTTCTGAGGTTCTCTGTGGAGCAGGGTCAGTGCCAATACAGGTGAAAACTAGGAAGAGAAAAAATTACCACTTTGAACTTTCTAACATCACTTCTTTTCCTTCCCAGGGTGTCGCTTCCAACCTTTTCTTTGTAGAACATAACTTACCTGAACAGGAAATCCAAGAAGGCAAAAGCCACCAGAACCAGCATGAGGCTCACTTCGTGGTCGAGCTATGCAAGTACTTCCTGTGTCAGGAATACCTGCCCTCCCAGATCACCATCCTCACCACCTACACTGGGCAGCTCTTCTGCCTGCGCAAACTCATGCCTTCTGAGACGTTTGCTGGTGTCAGGGTCCACGTCGTGGACAAATACCAAGGGGAGGAGAATGACATCATTATCCTCTCTCTGGTTCGGAGCAACCAGGAAGGCAAGGTGGGCTTTCTGCAGATAGCCAATCGCATCTGCGTGGCCTTGTCCCGTGCCAAGAAGGGGATGTACTGCATTGGGAACATGCAGATGCTGGCCAAGGTGCCCTTGTGGAGCAAGGTCATCCATACCCTTCGAGAGAATAACCAAATCGGCCACGCGCTCCAGCTGTGCTGCCAGAACCACCCTGAGACCCACACCTTGGTGTCCAGAGCTTCCGACTTCCAAAAGGTACCCGAGGGAGGCTGCAGCCTGCCCTGTGAGTTCCGGCTGAGCTGTGGGCATGTCTGCACCCGGGCCTGCCACCCCTATGACTCCTTGCACCAGGAGTTCCAGTGCATGAAGCCATGCCAGAAAGTCATCTGCCAGGATGGACACCGCTGTCCCGCTCTCTGCTTCCAGGAGTGTGAGCCTTGTCAGGTGAAAGTGCCCAAAATCATTCTTCGGTGTGGCCATGAACAGATGGTTCCTTGTTCCGTTCCCGAGTCACAGTTCTGCTGCCAAGAGCCTTGCCCAAAGGTCCTGAAATGCGGGCACAAGTGCAGTCACTTGTGTGGCGAGGACTGTGTGCGCGTGTGTTCAGTAATGGTCACCAAGAAACTCAAGTGTGGGCACAGCCAACAGGTGAAGTGCGGGAATGTGGAGGACATCAAGCACGGCCTGCCGGTCAAGTGCACCACCAAGTGTGACGCCGTCCTGGACTGTGGGCATCCTTGTCCTGGCTCCTGCCACAGCTGCTTCGAGGGGCGCTTCCATGAGCGCTGTCAGAAGCCCTGCAAGCGCTTGCTCATCTGCTCACACAAGTGCCAGGAGCCATGCACCGGGGAGTGCCCCCCCTGCCAGCGGACCTGTCAGAACCGCTGTGTCCACAGCCAGTGCAAGAAGAAGTGTGGGGAGCTATGCAGCCCTTGCGTCGAACCCTGCGTCTGGCGCTGCCAGCACTATCAGTGCACCAAACTCTGCTTTGAGCCCTGCGACCGACCCCCATGCTATGTGCCTTGTACCAAGCTGTTGGCTTGTGGCCACCCTTGCATTGGTTTGTGTGGCGAGCCGTGTCCCAATAAGTGCCGTATCTGCCACCAGGATGAAGTCACCCAGATCTTCTTTGGCTTTGAGGATGAGCCTGATGCCCGCTTTGTGCAGCTGGAAGACTGCAGCCACATCTTTGAGGTACAAGCCCTGGACCGCTACATGAACGAGCAAAAGGATGATGAAGTTGCCATCAAGTTGAAGGTGTGCCCTATCTGCCAGGTACCCATCCGCAAAAACTTGAGATATGGAACCAGCATCAAACAGCGCCTAGAAGAGATTGAAATTGTCAAAGTAAAGATCCAGGGCTCAGCAAGGGAAGTTGCAACCAGCCGGGAGCAACTCCAAGCCCTACTGGCGAAGAAAGACCTCCTCCATCAGCTGTGTCCTAAAGACTTCCTGATGCTGGAGGAGAAGCTGACCCTGGAAAACCTGTCCGTGAAGGAACTGGGCCTTATTGAGAATTACATCAGTTTCTGTGACCACTTGGCTGGCCTGTGGGACTCCCTGAAGAAGTCCCACGCCTCAGACCAAGTGAGAGTGAGGATGCGACTAGAACAGGTGCACACATGGCTAGCCAAGAAGCGATTGAGCTTCACCAGCCAAGAACTGAGTGACCTCCAAAGTGAAATCCAGAGGCTCACATACCTGGTGAACCTCCTCGTCCGCTGCAGGATAGCAGAGTGGAAAGTGAAAGACAGCGTACAGGAAGAAGTCGACAGTGTCCGGAAGATCCTCGAGAAAACATGTAAGTTCACCCAGGAGGATGAACAGCTTGTGCAAAGAAAGATGGAAGCTCTGAAAGCCATTCTTCCTTGCTCCGGCCTGGGCATCTCAGAGGAAGAGCGCGTGCAGATTGTCAGCGCCATGGGTTACCCTCGCGGCCACTGGTTCAAATGCCCCAACGGCCACATCTATGCGATCAGCCAGTGTGGAGGAGCCGTAGTGAGGAGCACCTGTCCTGACTGTAAGGAGGTGATTGGCGGTGTAAATCACACTCTGGAAACAAGCAACCAGCTTGCTTCTGAGATGGATGGCGCCCAGCACGCAGCCTGGTCTGACACAGCCAACAACATGATGAACTTTGAGGAGCTTCGGAGGATGATGTAGGAAGATGACGCCCCACTGCCTTTTTTCCCAGCCACCGTATGGCCCAAGTTGGCTCCCTTAGAAAGGAACCAAAATTTGTTTTATACTATTGTCCTTTAGTCTTAGCACCTCTTCAAGGATCCACTTTTAGGGCTTGCCCACCTTGTCTCTAGGTTTACCCCTGCGCTAGAGTAAGCACTTTACTTCCAGGACTGAGAGCAAATCTAACACATTTCTCCTCTTTTAACTCCTGCAAGTTGGTGGACAAGCTGCCTGGAGCATACTTGGGGCTTCCACCAAGGCCTTCCTGACAGTGTCTCTGGGGCCTGACTCAGCCAGGTGCTGTGTCTTTGCAGAGCTCTAGGGCTAGTTTGAGCCCAGAGAAGCAGACTTAACACTGATTGCAGGGGCGTAACTTGCAGGCTTCCATTCTAATAACAAGAGGCCCACAATTGCTTATAAACTGTTTATCCTCTCAAGGAGCACAAGAGGCCTCCTGCCTGCCTTCTCGGGCACCCTACGGGATGCGGAGGCAGCGTGTGATAAGACTTCACTGACTAACCTGACCCAGTTACATAGCCACTGAGTGGGTCAGTCAGCGAGTGGCACCCGCAGCGGCCGGCCCAGGCTGAGTGACCCCTGTTCCCTTTCCTCTGACTTGCACTTGGGGATGGTGATTTCTTTGCCTGCCGTAGAAAAGATTCCATAGCAGTGCTGGTTCCTAGGGGTCAGGATGAAATTAAACTCACATTTGGTACCAGCACCTACCCAAAGTGTGGCCCTTTGTCCCAAAAGCTACTGCAGCTTTTGTCTGGGCAGGGTTAGCATGCCAGCAGCTTCTGCAGGCCCCACTCCCACGCCAGAAGCCTGCCGCCAGGTCCACCGTCTGCATACATGTTCCCCAGAACAGACATGTAGGCATCTCAGGTCTTTCTAATGTTGGCAAGAAAAATGTCCCTTTCCTATGTATGCATTTCCTTTTTTGTCTTTACTATGCACTTTAGCCTATAAAGCCAATTAATAAAAACAATGATTGACAAAATCAGTGGTCCCTGTTGTCCTCAACTGTTAGAAGCAGCTCGGGCAGTTTTAGTGAGGATGGAAATGGAGCCACTGCCTTTAATGGAGCTATTGTTTTGTTTCTGTAGAATGCGGTTTTTACTGAGCTACCGAGTCGTTTCTGCACACATGGTAAAAAAAAAGTTCAACCTGTTCGAAAGGGTACTTTAAGTTTCCTTCCCCAAAGGCAACTATGTGAACAGCTTCATGAGTCCACCCACAGACCCTGTGCGTCTGCAGTGTATCGTCCTTTCAGAGACACAGACAGGTGTATGTACTCACTGGAACCCTCTGTGGCAGCTGCTAAGTGCAGCTTAAATGAGTAGCTTTGAACACACACTAATGTCAAGGGTCCTACTGAGTAACTTAGAATTGTTTTAGCAGGGGGTAGCCGGGGAAGTCTGCTCCTTAAAACTGTATCTGGCAAACATGATTGCTCTATTCTCAAAGGACCTGTAGTTCAGAAAAGGGTGACAGTCGTTGTACAGGGTGAACGGTCTCATCAAGGTGCTGATTTTATGCTATCAGTGTCGCTTGTATCCCCTCTAAGCTTTCACCTCTCTAGTAGCACTTTTACAGCATGAAGAGTCAGAGTGTGCGCTCAGGGAGACCTGGTCTCAAAAGCCTGAAGCCCCAACTGTAAAGCCTGGAGAGTGACCCCCATCTTTCCAAGCCTCTGTTCCTTCATCTGTAAAACGTGGGTAACTACCTGCCTAGATATGCAAGGTGAGTGAGATGGTGCCCAGTGCACAGAACAGGCAGTGCTCAGTACATGACAGCCTTTATTTCGGGAAGTCAACAGGAGAGAACTTCTGGCAAGAATCTTCTCACTGCAGACTCTGCTCCCCTATGGGCTTAAACCGCTTCCCATGTCCCTGTGGCAGTACCAGACCAGCAGACCGGCGGCCTGAGCCACCACAGGAAGAGATGAGAGAAGGTATGATAAAGCTTGCAGTGAGATGGAATGTGCCCCCCTCCCCAAAAGCACTTCTTCCATTTGCCATAATCTTTATGTGAAACCTTGATGACTGACCAGCTACAGAACACACACCCCAGCTTTACTTTTTTTTTAAAGCACAAATGACACAGACATCTCTTAAAATTTTAAAGAATATGTTTACAAATGCAGAAAAGATCAAACCAAGATGACTTCCCACAGGGAAGGAATCTAAGGGTTGCCCCACGAACTTCTTCAGGCCACCACAGCTACTTCCTCCTCTTGTACCTGTTAAGAGAATCCGAATCAAGCCCAGAAAGGAAGGAGAAGCTCCTTTCTCATAAAGGGTCTCTATCCAACCCCAAAGGTTCACCGCCTCTGGCCTTCTAGAACTGCATGCAAACATTACCTGGATTTAGATTTAAAGTTTCCTCCTCGTCTCTGGTGGGGCAAGCCCAACTGTTTCCTTTCTTCAAAGGATGGGCTATGGGTGAGAGAAGATGACAGGCTGAAATGATCACAGTTAGACAAACGGGCAACGTCTCATCCCAAACCCCACCCAAAGCAGCAGCAAATGCATCACTTTCAGAGCCCAAGAGAGAGTGTGTGTTTCCACTGATAACATGGCTTTCTAGAAGTCAGGGTCCAGGTTTGAAACAAAAGCAGAGGCCTTTCCTCCTAGTGTATATGAAAAAACTACCTTAGAAGCTTAGTCTATCCCTACCTAACCCTTGCCCAGGGGATGTGAAAGAGACCACCACATTCCCAAGAACAAACCCAGATTGGGTTGGATCACTACCTAAGAGATGATCTTTTGAAGCTAAAATGGGCCCTATTTCCTCCAGAGCAGGAAGGTCTTAACACTTTCTGTTCTCTTCCTACGTATATATATCCATGTGGCCTGGGAGGAGAAGTGGGGTGGGGAGGGAAACAGGAGCCCTTGAAACTATGTATTATAAAGTTATGACGATATGAGAATTGAGAATAGGAATGGATGGAGAAGATCCCTAACTTTTATCAAATACAAGGAATTTCATGATGACTTAAAACCCTACCCAGCTCGATACTGTTTCAGGGCCTTCTTGCTCGTATTGGTAAGTTCTTCATCAAATACAGATTTCTTTGCTTGCTTTTGCTTCTTGGCTGTGCAAAGAGAGAATAGTTTAGATGTGGCCCTCTTTGGCCCAAACTCCCAAGTCCTCTTCAACTCAGGGTTATCGTTCTCAATTCAGGGGATGCTCTAGCCTGATGGCTTACTGACATGAGGGAAGACATCAGATTGCAGCAGAGAGGGGTAAGGAATCAGAACTACTAGGCACGGAGAACTACTTCAGAGTTTGGCTGCAGTCCAGAGGTGAATGGCCATTACATGGGAAATGGGCCACAGAAAGTCTCCACTTCATTCTACCAAGAGTCCTGGCTCCAAACAGCATTTGCAAGGACTTAAGGCTCCAGTCAGTAGGGCTCTCCCAACTATCCACAGGCTCACGTGTAGCCAGTAAAAGACAGTTGCACACACTGGTATATACTCAAAAAACATGGGCTCTTAAATCATCCCTCCCAACTCCCCCCACCCCCCAAACATCAGCTTGAGTCTCAGGAGCCCTGCAACAGCTCCTGCAGGGTCCCAGGTGCCTACCAGGGCCTCTTGCTGGCTCCTCCTCAGGCATGGCTCGGGCCCGCTTGGTTCTACGATTCCTCTTGGCCAGACGCTCAGCAAACATCTGAGCCTTGAGAATTTCGAACTGGGACCTTTCCTCTGCCTAGGAAGAAGGATAACTTGTCAGTAGGACACAAACCAGGCAGCCCTGCCCCATGACACTGAGCAGGAACTAGCTCCAAAGGGGAGACTACTCACTGTCATCTCCCCTTTTTTCTTGGCATCCTTCATAAACTTCTTCCTTTTCTTCTTTCCTCTTAAGGCCAAGTCAAACTCCTGCAGAGCCTTGGCAACTGAGTGGAGAAGTGAACATGAGATTTCAGGTACTATTTTATATCTTTTAAACTTAACAAGCCCACATATTTGAAATGGGAAACAGTAATCACTTCCTCTTCTGATGTTTACTTCCATCTCACTAAACATGCTTACGACTGTATTTCTCAAAGAACCCACTTGAAGCATTATCTATCAACTGCCCTTTTGAAAGGTGATTTAGTTCACTTACATACTCCCAACTTCCCACAATAGAGTTCTATTTTTTTAAAGGTTTATTTATTTATGCATACAGGACTAAGGTAGAGGCCAGAGGTACAGGAGGGTGAGAGGACTCACCAGAGGCAGAGTAGAGAGCAGAACAGGCAGACTGACAAAGTACACTGCTGAGGGAGGAGCAGCAGGTGAGACAGGAGAGGTCTGCTGCATCATGTGGGTCATCTCCCTGGCTGGGGATTGAACTAGTGCTGAAGTGACTGCAGCTAGCTCCAGAGTGCTGTGCTTTAACCCCATGTGCTACCAGGGACCCTCACACTCTTTATTCTTAACAAAAATTTTTACATATATCCTTATTTTTTGTCCTGTCAAAATAGGCAGTATTCTCTAAATCACTGGTACAACCCCTTTGGAGGTTCATTGTTCAGTTCCTAACAAACAATAAATACAGACACCCTACACAGGGTCTACAATTTCACTTTTAGGGACTTAGCCTGTGAATGAGATACACTTGCTTAGTGAGAGGCATCCATAGTTATATTCATGCTATCACTTGTTTATAGAAGCAAGACATTGGAAACAAACTCAAAGGCCCTCAATGAGGAAATAATTAGACAATAACCTACCCATATGATGGAAAACCATGTAGTCATTTAAAGGAAAAATAAACAGATATCTATGTATGTGAATGTTCATGTGTGTAAGTATGTATACATGCGCATACACACATGGGTGGGTGCTGCTGTGCAGATTTGAAAGGATCATCTAAGGGAGAAAATTAACTGAAAAAAGCAAGGCATAGAACAATGGGAGATCATTTTTGTTAACTGGGTATCTATAGAAATATCTTCCTGAGTTTTTCAGTGACAAATACATGTGACATAACAGTAACCACTTTATCAATTCTAAGAGTACAACTCAGTAGCATTAATTACATTCACAATCATATATATGTTCTGTTACTAAACTGTCACTGTTACCTGTCTCCAAAACTTTCTCATCTTCCCAAACAGAAATTCTATAACCAGGGCCCTCCCTAGTGTCACAGAGAGTTAAACCACAACACTATGAAGCTATTGCAGCTACTGCGGCATGAGTTCGATCCCCGGCCAGGGAGGTGATCCATACAGCGTAGCAGACCTCTCCTGACCCGCCTGCTGCTCCCCTCAGCAGTGGATTTTAGTCCATCCACCGTTCTGCTCTCCACTGTCTCTGGTGAGTCCTCTCACCATGCCTGCACCTCTGGCCTACACTCCAGCTCTTACATACATAAATATATAATCTTTAAAAAAAAACAAAAAACTCTATAACCATTTAAGTAGTAACTCCCTCCTCCCAATAACTTCTGTCCTACTTTACTTGCCTATGAATCTGTCTATCTGTACACCTCACATAAATGGAATCATAACTATCTGTCCTTTGGTGTCTGGATTAGTTCGCTTAGCATGTTAAGGTTCATTCTCACAGCATGGGTCAGAACTACACTGTGGCTGAACCCAATTTCATGTTATGTGCACACATGGATATCTGTGTACCCGTTGGTGGACACGGGCTATTTCCACTTCTGGCTGGTTAACTTCAGTGAACCCCCACATGTAAGTATTGGCTTGAGTCCTCCTCTTCAGCCTCTTGGGCATGGGCCTGCGAGTGGCGCTGCTGGGCCAGGTGTTAATTCTAAAGTCAGTTTTTCCGAGGCAGTTCCCAACATACTTTTTTCCTTCTTCTTCTCTTCTTTGGTCTGGAACCAACTCCTTTCAGGCTCTTGGTTGGGTGCCTCCTTCCCCTTCTCCAAGAGCCTTTTTGCTGTGTTGATCTGTGGGGACAGCAAGAGCACGTCTGCATGAAACCTACATCTGATGACAAATACACGGCAGCAGCAAGAGGCCACTGCTTGTAACCACTGGGATCTGACAACGTCTGGCAGACACAACACTAGCTGGAGAGAACCACAGCGCTTGTCACAACCTCACCTGGGCTTCTGACTGCTGCATCTCTTTCTCCTCAGCCTCTAACTGCAGAACTGCATAAACATCTTTTTCCATCTTATCAATCTTGTCCCGGAACTTGAGGATGACATCTCAAGGGAAAAGAACAAAAAATATATTCAGATAGATGTGAATACTGTTTCTTGGATGAAAATGATGTAGATGCGTATTTAGTAACAGAAATTTTTTTTTTTTTTAAAGATTTATTTATTTATTCGTATAGAACTGGGATACGGGCCAGAGATGCAGAGGGTGCGAAGATTCACCAGAGACAGAGCAGGGAGCAGAACAGGCAGATCGATGAAGTACACTGCTGAGGGGAGCAGCGGGCGGGTCAGGAGAGGTCTGCCTCGCCATGTGGTCACTCCGGGGCAGGCGGGAATCAAACTCATGTGGAAGTGGTTTCAGCTTCTTAGTGCTGTGCTTTAACCCACTGCGCCACCAGGGAGGGCTCCAGAAATTTTTTTTTTTTTTAATGTGTTTAAACTTCTCTGCTGAAGAACTCCCACCAAAAAAAAAGGCCTCACAGAATAAAGTTCCAACTCACAGCCCACCTCTCTAATGTGCCTCTTACTGGCTTACCAAGCCCAGGTCTCTGGCCTGCCCTGTCTTCACCCCAGTTTCTAAGCCAGGACTCTTCCTCACCCACCCCAGTGGCCCTGAGACGCAGGGTGCCTGCTCACCCTGGGGAAGTATCCGAGCCTTCACAGGGGCTTTGGCAGCCTTCACAATCTCCTTCAGCATCTTCCGCTCCTCTTCTCCCACTAGAGAGACCGAGCGCCCAGCCCTGCCAGCACGGGCTGTTCGGCCCACCCGGTGGACATAATGCTTGATGGTATTGGGCATCGTGAAGTTGATTACCTGGAAGGTCAAAGTCAAGCAAGGGTCAGGGAACACAGGGACGCGAGAAGGCAAAACAGCTCCCCCCGAAAGTTGAAGGGAAACGGGCCTGCTCACCGTTTTGACCCCTTCAATGTCAAGTCCACGCGCTGCCACATCTGTAGCAACGAGGATATCAATCTGCTCATCCTTAAAACGCCTGGAAATAGCCACAGATGTTCATTCAGATACCTGCCCCCAGTAATGCTCCACACAGTCTGAGCTAGTTGAGGGAATACAAAACCTTTGGGAGCCAAGCACCAGAGTGCAGACTGTCACAGTGGGAGGAGACTCCCCACATCAGCCCAGCTGACACCTACGCTCCCCTTATACACCCGACGCAGAGCAAGCGTGGTTTTAAGTGCACACTAGCCGCTAGATGGCAGGTGCAAACGTCTCAGCAGTCAAAACAGCCTTTCTCGAAGAAACAACTCTTACCTCCCTACAATGAATGAGGATAGGTGGAGCGTCCAAAGAGTCCTCCCCACCCGCCCGGCTGACTCCATTCTGTGACAACTGAACAAGAAACCACATGGAAAAGTACAAGGACAAGGCCTGGCAAAGTAAATACTCAAAACACAGCTGATGGCCTTGATTCCAAATCTCCTCTCAGACCCAGGTCCGTCCACTGCACTGGGAAAGCTGTAAACACAGACTGTGTGCTGCGTCCTCTCCTTAGAAGTTCTTACTGTGGCCGCACTCACCACACTCAAGTCCTGAGTGCAAGACTACACCGTCAGTCAGCACATGACCTCAGTGATGAGACTAAAATTGTAAAGGGGGCCTGGGCCATCTGCACCCAGCACTGCTCCAAGACAGTGGTTTCAAGAAGAGCCCTTTCTGGCCTGCCTGAGAAGGACATCCAGGAGCCTCAACTCCCCCTCCCACTCCCTCCTTACCTGAGGGCCTCCAGCCGCTGTGTCTGTGACAAGTTGCCATGGAGCTCACCCACCTGCAGCCCCATGAGCCCCAGGAGGATGTGCATACGGTGGGCCTGCTTCTTGGTCTGGGTGAACAGCATTACATGGTCGGTGAAGGTTCTCGTCAGCAGAGCTGGCAGGGACAGAAAAGTGAGCCAGAAGACATCTCTGACGTGTTCCCTCCTTGCCTGCAAATGGCTACTGTGCCCAGCACCGGGGAGACACGTAAGGTGCCTGCCTTACAGGGCTCACATTCCGGGGCTGAGAGTGATCAGCTAATTCCTGATTCCCAAGGGTGAGAAATACCATGAGAGTGAAAGGAAGATGAGGAGGCAACTTCAGGGTAGGCCTCTCTGAAGGGGTAACCCAGGGCTAATGACAAGGCAGACTCTTCCATGAAAAGGTCTGGGGAAGAATTCCAGGTAGAGGAAAAAGCTAATGTAGAGGCCTCACACAGGACAACAAGTGAGTTTGAGAAAGCAAAAGCAGGCAGGTCTGGCTGAGTACCATCTGCTCAGGTGCTGAGCCAGGCAGGCGGGGACCCACTCCCCAGAGCTCACTAAGGAAGATGTTAGTCTATGAGCAATGGAGGACACCAGAGGCTTCACGTTTCTTTTTTTTTCTTTCTTTCTTTACATTTTGAAAGGACAGGTCTATTAGCAAAAGGAGAAAGGAAAAAGAGGTACCTGCATAGTCACAGGCAGGCAGGAGAGCTGCCAGAGGGCTTTAAATAGGAAAGTAACAGGAGGAAATGCTCATTTGTAGAGTCCTTTTCCACGATCTGCACGTGGAGACTGCATTACCAAGGGACAAGGGTGACAGTTAGCCAAAGGCTGCTCTAACCGTCCAGCAAACACAGTAACAACATGGACAGTGAGCCAGAGCAACATTTGGAGGAAAGAGGCTGGGTGTTTAAAATGACATAAAGACAGGATGGTGGAAGGGAGGGGAGGCGGTAAACGGGAGAAAGGACTTGTGACACCAGTGATGGAGCAGGCGAGTGGCTATGCCACACCCTGGGTTAGGAAGACTGGCTGGAGGCGGCGCTGGGGCAAAATCAATCGCTTCAGGGTAGCACCCACGAGGCCACATGAGTCAGGCACCCAAACCTGCCAAGTCAAGCCCTAGGCTTTCACCTGCCACAATGGCTTCCCGGTCCCCTTCCCGATTTGGTCGGATCCGGATGAACTCCTGCCGCAGGAAGGGGGCCACATCTGTGTTGCTGTTCACAAATATCCGGACAGGATTCTTCAGGGACACAGAAGCTAGATCTTTCACCTTCGGGCACAAAGACAGGGATGATCACCTGCAAACCTGTCTTGCCCAAGGCACCCCTCCAGCCAAATCTGGGGATCTTGACCCCCCACCCTTTCACCCAGCCACAAATTCCAGCAGCCCACCTCATCTGTCATCGTGGCTGAGAACAGCATGGTCTGGCGGTGGTGGGAACACATGCGGATGATCTCCTTCATCTGCTCCTCAAAGTACTCATCCAGCATCCTGACGAGCAGGGGGGGAAGGAATCAGAAGAAACGCACTCAGCATATTTGCTCACAGTGAGGGACAGAGGACATCAGACAGGGAACGTCTTGTTACTGTGACTGGCTGTATTTCAGGCTCACTTCTTACTATTACTGTCATTTACCCTTCCTCCAAGATTCACCTAAATTACCACTTTGCCATATCTGCTTTACCTTTTTTTCCTGAGCTACTCACAAGGTGCAGCTGTCACGCTTTCCCCTAAATGTCTGAGCACACTTCCCCCAAGAATGATGACCTGCTGCTACATAACCGCACTATTATTAGCACACCCAAGAAATTGTGTCTAGAATATTTCCATTCATACTCAAATTTCCGGAACTATGCCCAAAATGAGATTCGAAGCTGTACTTTTATTTTTTCAATCCAGGAGCCCAGTTTCACGTTTGTCGTGTCACTTCAGGTCCCGCAGTCAGTCTCCTCACCCTTGCACACTGGGTTCATCTAACTACTTCCCAGTGACCGGATGAGGATGGGCTGTTGCCAGGGAGTGCACGCGACTCTCGCGCCACTGCTCTGGTCAAGGAGGTGCCTGTCAACAAGAAACCCAGCGGTCTGTGAGATTATCTTCCTCCAGTTCTTTCAATGGACCCAGCCCCTTATGGATCCTCTGTCCAGGTGAAGCTCCAGTGAAGGACCAGGTACAGCCTTTAGTTGCCCCGACTCCTTGGTCCCCTTAATCTGAAGCTTCCACATCCTTTCTTGGTATTTTGAGGTGTTAACTTTTTTTTAAAGATTTATTTATTTATGCATACAAGAACTGGGGTGTAGGCCAGAAGTGAGGTGGGAAGGAGGTTCACCAGAGGCACAGTGGGGAACAAAACAGGCAAATCTACTGAAATACACTGCTGAGGGGAGCAGCAGGTGAGATGGGAGGCATCTGCTGTGCCATGTGGGTCACCTCCCTGGCTGGGGATCGAACTCATGCTGCAGTGGCTATGACAGCTTCATTGTGCTGAGACTTTAACCCTGCGTCACCAGAAGGCCCTGAGACATTAACATTTTTGAAGAATGTAATTCCCTTCCCCTTTCGAAACCTCTATCAGATCCTGTTTCCTTGACTCAGACTGCGCTCCTTTTCCTCTTTGGGTCTCAAGAGTAGTTACTTTGCTCTGGGTCCCGAGCTGGGTGTGTGGCTGAGGAACCTCAGAACGTCTGGGGCCCCGTCACTCAGGTGTACCTGTCAGCCTCATCCAAGATGAGCACCTCAATGCTGCTTAAGTGGAAGGAAGGGCAGTTGTGGAGGTGATCGATGAGCCGGCCTGGGGTGGCGATGAGGATATCAGGCGCTGCCCGAAGAGCTGCTTCTTGAGACTTCACATCCAGGCCACCTGCAAAGAGAAGGGCCCATCTTGTGCCAGGTCAATCACTCGCTGTTAGTGATCAAGTGCTGCTGCCCACCCGGTCTCATGCCAGATGCAGATGAAACAACACAGGGTAAGATGGAGTGGATTTTTACAATATGTTAGGAGAGACAGAAACTTCATCATAACTGTGTTGAGTGCCAAAATCAGAATGACACAAAGGCACTTCAGACACAAAGATGACACAAACATTCAAGGATGGAGAGAAGCAGCAACAAACTCGGACGACTTTGGCCATCACCTTTGACCCCCCCCCCATTGCCTAAGGAGGGGAAAGTGAATGTCAGCTGAAACTGTGATCTTGTATGATCACTAAATTCCTGCCTCTTGTAAGATTTTATTCATGATTCATGCAGAGCAAAATTTTGACTCTAAATTTGTTTGGCACCAAGAAAAAAAAATTATAGCTTTGGTATTTCATTTTGCAAGGTAGCTCAAACCTACTCCACTACCTACTATGAAAACCTAGCATTAGCTTTTACCATCAGGATTCACCGATGCACAGGCTTCCCCACCACCGACCATTCTCGGACAGTAGGGCACAGCCATGTCTACCACGCCAGTCTCAGGGTGGCAGAAACTCACCGTCCCCAGAAACTCACCCACAGCCAAGCAGGTGGTGATGCTGCAGAACTGGGCCAGCTGTTTGGTGACAGAATGCACCTGGATGCCCAGCTCACGAGTGGGAACCAGCACCAGCACGCGGGTTACGGGGGCCTGGCGGGGCTTGTAGATCAGACGTTCCAAGACAGGCAGGGCAAAAGCTGCCGTTTTACCTGGAAAGATGAGCAGCAGGAAGAGATGAGAAGAGTTCCAGCCCTTCGAAGTTTAGGTTTTCACCTGAGCACAGAAAACCTCCTAACTACCAAGGAAAATAAAGCAACTCATTCTGGTTTTAAACCACATAGTCAAAGGGAAAAAATAAGAAATATTTTTTAAAAATTAAGACAAAACTGCCCAAAATTCAGCCAACTAGCGAAAATATTAACAGAATGATATTGTACTGCCAATCTTTTTTTTTTCTTTTATTTTGGTCTTGCTTTGTTCCAGTGGAGATGTTTTATTGCAATAACACCATATATTCTGTTTAGCAATTATCTTCTTTTTTTAAAGTTTTATGTTTTTCCTACTTCCTTAAATAATCTACATCTTTTAAAGATAATATACATAGCATTCTATCATATAACCACTTTAAAATTAACTATCCTACCATACAATGTCATGATGAACATCCCTTGGGTAGTCTACTCCTGTGATGGAGGCCTATTAAGTAGCAACAGCAGGTCACTGAGGTACCCAGATCACATCTGAAGTAATGACCTTCACCAGTCCCCTGGGACCCAGCACCTGTGACTGCCCTACACAACCACTGAAAGAAAGTCTAAAGTATTTCAGCAAGTAGGAAAATGTTCGCTTTTAACAGAAATTGCTCCACAGACGACATAGTGTCACCACATGAAATCTGTACTTGCGTATTCAGCAATTCACCTGTCCCAGTGGCTGCGCAGGCACAGATGTCCTTCCCCAGCAGGCCCACAGGAATGCACGCCTTCTGGATGGGGGTGGGCTGCTTGAAGCCCATGGCTGTAATGGCCTGAAAGGACAGGGTCAGACAGGAGAGGGCGTCTCAGCATGAAACAAGCGAGGCAGGTTTCCAAGCAAGTGCTACCAAATTCAATCCCTCTAGTCATTCATTCCATAAACATTTATTGAGGTATTTACTGAGGGATACAACAGTAAACAAAAGAACTAAAAATCCTGTCCTAGGAATCTTAAAATGTGCTGAAAAAAAAACAAAACAAAAACAAAGACATGTCTTATGGAGATAAATGCTATCAATAAAACTATAGTCATCAAGGGTGCTGAGGAAGATGGAAGTTGGAGGCTGAGTGTAATTTGTAGCAGGGTTGTTGGAAAAGGTCTATTCCTTGTTAAACAAGGATTACTGAGTAGAACCCTAGAAGAGGCAAGGAACACCACGCAGATTTCTGGAAGAATTTTCCAGACAGAGTGAAGTGCAAAAGCCCTAAGGAAGGGCCCTCCCTGGTGGTGCAAGGGGTTAAAGCACAGCACTATGAGGCAATCTGCAGCACTGCAGCACAAGTTCGATTCCCAGCCGGGGAGGTGACCCACATGTATGGCAGACCTCTCCTGACCAGCCCGCTGCTCCCCTCAGCAGTGTACTTCAGTAGATCTGCCTGTTCTGCTCCCCACTCTGTCTCTGTCACCTCCCATACCTCTGGCCTGTACCCCAGTTCTTGTGTACATAAATAAATATTTTTTTAAAAAAGCCCTGAGGAAGAAGATGCCTGACCTGTTGGAGGCCAGCAAAGTGACCAGAGTGGCCAAAGCAGAATGTCTGTTAAGAGACATCATCAGGAGGGACCAAAAGGGACAAGGCCTTATAAGCCAATATAAGGACTAAGGCTTCTGTCACTGGAAGCAATGCAGGAAGGGGCCATCATGGGAAATTTCTGTTTAGAGAGTTCTCTGGCAGCTGTTGAGGGAAGCAATTAAGGCAATAATTCCATGGTTGCGGAATAGAAGCCACTACCTTCAGAAGAGGGCGGGAGAGGTTCATGTCCTGGAATGAGAGGTTTTCATCATACTCAGAAGCATCTTCAAAAAATCCTCCTGTTTCCTACATCAGAACATCAGAAGACATACTGAGAGTGTAGCAAAAATGCCCAAGAAAACTAAATACCTCTCAAGCTGCAAAAACAGGCTGCACGCTGTTTCCTGAGCCCATGCTCACCTGTCCTTTCTTCTTCTTTTTCCGCTCCTTTACTTTGAGTGTATCTAGGGAGAAAATATAGCTCATGATTATGGAGCTTCTATGATCTGCTGGACACTGTCTTGAATGTTGCATGTTTGTGTCTCACTGAATCCACCAAATAGCCTGAGGAGCTACTGTCATTAGCCATGTTTCACAGTCACAGCAGTTAAGCAACTTGCCTAAGATCCTGTGGGAAGCAAACTCGGCAAGTTCCAAAGACCAAGCTCTCAGCCACTACACTACCTTGTTCTAGCACTCATTTCTGCCAAGAGCTATTTATGGAGTACCCACTACATGGCTGGACCACCCAGTCCTCGGACGTGGAGAACCCATCACCCCAAATAAGTGAGTCACAGAGGTGCCTGAAGCAGCTGGGGCTAGAGGCGGGAAAAGAGAAAACTCTACTTACAAAGTAGAACGAGCCTAATAAAATCCCAAGAAAAACAAAGAGAATCTAAAAGGAGTTCAACACGAGACCTTAACTTTCCCTGCAGAGAGGAGCCAGGACACCCTCGGAAAGATTTCCCGTCCCTAATCCCAACAGTGCCCCTGGGCTCTCTACCTGCTTTGGTGAGGATGTTCTCATCCGCTGATGAGTAGTCAGTCTCTGATTCTTCGGCTGCTGAGCCATCATCTTTTCCTTCAAGGTCTTCCTGTCCCTCAGGTTCAGAGCCCTCCTTTGCTTCTTTTTCATTCCCTGACTTCCCAGACTTGGCTTCTTTTTCCTGAAAAAGAAAATGCACAGTGGAGCAAGGTTACCACAACGTGGGAATATCCAAAACCTGCGAAGGAAAAAGTCCGGGCCGAAAGTTACATGGATTTTAGTGAATATTCATCACAGACTCAAAATTCCTGCCCATAACAGCTTTACTCAACTTGGGCTTGAAGAGAAATGATGGGGTCATGGTGACAGTAAAATTCAGGGCTTAATTACAAAAGTGATTACTTTCTCACCTCTGTTTTCCTTTTCTTTCGAACTTTCTCAATCTTCTCATCTAATGTAGTAGCTGCCCTCTGCAGATAAAAATAAGAGATGAAAAGGACATATACAAGTGGGAAAAAGAAAAAACAGGCCGAGTGTCAGATCTCAGACGTTAACACAGTAAAGGCTTGTCTGTCATCAGACAGATAAACCAACTGCATATTATCCAAAAACACATTAATGGTCAGTTAAAAAAAAACTTAAAAATACCCGGAGCCAATCACAACATCCACATGTTAAGTGTTTACTATTTAGAATGATAAAATGAGCAAGAAATGTCACGTATCTAATGCTACTTCGAAAAACCACTCCCCTTGCCCATGAACTCGTTCCCTTAGACTTACTAATTAAAATGTTGAAATCCAAGCAAATTCAGGTAACTCTAGCTATGCTAAAACTCTAGAAATGGTGAGCAACAGCAGGCTCCCTCCAGGCCTCCTCAATGTTTCCTGAACTGCTACAGCATTTACCACAGGGGCAGTTCATTATATAACTAAATATCCACTTATTTTTCTACCTGCTAAAAAGTAGATCTTATAAGACCAATCCTTTAACTACATGAGGCGCCTATATGGGATCTAGACATAAAGATATGACTTTGTGAATGAACCTGAAATAGACTTTCATCATCAAAATATAGACCAGGGGAACAAACACTTCATAATTCATTTGAAAAAGGAAATTTCATTGCCACCCTCTAAAAAATACTGAAAAGGAAAAAAACAATCCTCTCTAGATGACCCTGAAGAGGCAGTGATGCTTAATTTCAACCACAGCAAGGACCAGCAGAATCTGAATGAAATGGCCTTGTACAGCAATCATTTCTCACTGTAGCACATGAAATGGAAAGTAACTCAGATGTACCCTCTAGCTTGTTAACCAGATTCAAAGAAAAGCACAGGATCTTGGCTGAACAAGTAGATGAAATGACATTTGTGGCAGCTTTGGCTGTGCTGTGTGGAAAGTAGGAACCCTATTCAGTGATGCCACATAATTTCATCTTATCCAAGAATAACAGTATCTATAGGGCTGAATCTAGCTATCAAAACACCATGGTAAGGATGTTCTTTGTTTCAAACTGACATAACCCAAGTGTTTACTTTCTCATATCCAAAACAGGAGTAAATGGGGACCTCCCTGGTGGCCTAGGGATGTAGTCTCAGGGCTATTACTACTACAGACTACGCTCTATCCCCAGCCAGGGAACTAACCCCCACATGGCACAGCACACCTCTCCTATCTTGTCTGCTCTCCCCTCAGCAGTGTATTTCATTCAATCTGCCTATTCTGCTCCCCACTCTGTCTCTGGTGAATCCTCCCATCCCCTCCCCACCTCTGATCATTTTTATATAGCTTTGTCCAGTTTTTTAATTCAAGTAACTTATATGAAATGTTTGGTACTCCTCAACCATTAGACTGGTTTCCTCTCAGACTTTTTCTTAGAGGAACACCTATAAAATCAAGGAGGTGCTTTCTTAATACAAACACAGAAGTTACTGAGCTCACCATCCCTCCAGGAAAAGCTGCTATGCATATTTTATAATGAAGTATATAAGATATTTTCACTACATTTAAATTTTGAACAGTGTTATAAACAATTGTTACGGCAAAAAATATATATATATATAATTTTGCTTTTAAATATCACATATAGACCAAAGAATGTGTAAGCAAAGTCTGTAATAAACCTATTTTGCAGCATTTTATATTTTGTTTGGTTTTAAACAAAACTGAGGGTTATTTTGGACCAACTCTCTCCACTCAAATACTACATCACAGATTTCCAAAGGAGTTCCAGTGTCTGCAGAATGTAAGCAGATGGCAAAAGGTAATGCGGCCTGGGTCAGCATCCTAAAGCCACTGTGTAACTGTAACAACCCAAGACCTATGAGTGAGACTGCTCATCTCTGTGTCTCACCTTCTTCTTGAGTTGGCTCAAGACATCAGCCATGGCCCAGCTGCCATCATACGTCCCCTCCTTCTCCGTGAAAACGAAGTCAGGGTTGAAATCAGCACTGCGGTTCTTCTGTAAAGCTTTCTGCTTTCTGCCCAGCACGATGGGTCCCTGGGAAGAAGCAGCAGTAAGACTATGGAACCGTTATGAAAAAAACACTAGAAAGGCATAAGGACACCAGTAAGAGTTCAGAAACAGACAAGGCAAAAACCGATGACAAGACAACAGGCAGGAACCAAGACGCGCTTCACCTTGGATCTGTTACACAAGGCAGGGAAAGTCAATTCAGTGAATGGGCAGTGAGCTCCCCGGGGCATCCGGACCCGCAAGGGCACAGGCACGAAGAGGAAAAGCTAGTGACCAGCAAATGAGCAGATCTTGGTCCTCGTGAGCCTCTCCCTGGACACCTGGCTGCCCGCGGCGGACGCCGAGGAGCTGGAGCCAGGGGCCGGAGGAATGCGGGAGACGACTGCCCGCGCCGCGCCCGGCCGCCGCAGCGGCGCATACCTCCTCCTCCTCGTCGCCGGAGTCAGACTCGGGCTCCAGTGGCACCTCGTCATCCTCGCCTATCGTGGGGATGAAGCCCAGTTGTTCGAGCATGTTGCTGCTTCAGCCACTTCCGGAAACCAGCGCGGCGCGACGTCGGGGCCTTACTTTTCCGCGAACTGCTCAGGGCCACTGCGCCTGGGACAAACGTCACATCCGCTTTGATGAAGTCCCTGCCCAGCAGCCCCGCCGAACTCTTCAATGCGCATGCGCCGACCCGGGGCGTGGTTCTGTGTTAGGAAATCACGGGACTGGGCTTTGTTTTCTATAAGCAAGTTCCATTGTCTTCTGTTAGGAAAGCATTGGTAACATTGAGGGGTTTCTGGGGTGCCAGAGAGAAAGTCTGAAAGGGGTACGTTGAGACGTTCTCAACGTTTATGTCTATTTAAAGAAAACTGTAGAAGGTAATCATAACTATGATTATTTCTGGGTGGTAGAATTAGGAATTTTATTTTCTTCTTAGATTTGTTTTCCATAGTAAACATTTATTTTTATAAAAAGAAAAAAAATAAAAATAGCGACCACATAATATTTACTATGTGCCAGTACTGATACAACTTTTACATGTATTGACACATCAATCTAGACATAAGGGCCGTCACCACCATTTTTACAGAAGAGATTAGGTCACATAAAATTGCATCTGTTTCATATTTTATGATCTTAGCCTACATAAAGTAAAGTTGCTTTTGAGCAAAAATAATAACAAATCTTTCATAGATTCTTTAGTGCTGAAATAAACCTTAACCATGTGTACCAACTCTCCTGTGAATCACAGAATTGTCACCACTCCCTGGCACTGTCCAACTTGGTGCTTTGAGGTAGCTGTGGTCTCAATCTCTATATACCATGTATAAATTAACCTACTTTTAGAGAGTAACTCCTGTCTAAAATAGTCTGTAGAAATGCGAGTTTCCATTGATTTTAAGATTTATTTATTTATGCATACAGAACTGGGGTATAGGTCAGAGCTACAGGGGCTGTGAGAGGATTCACCAGAGACAGAGTGGGGAGCCGAACAGGCAGATTGACTGAACCACACTGCTGGGGGAAGCAGTGGGTGAGACAGGAGTGGTCTGCTGCACCATGTGGGTCACCTCCCTACCAAGGGATGGAGCTCATGCTACATTGGCTGTGGATAGCTTCATAGTGCTGTAACTTAAACAGGTTGTGCCCAGGGAAGCCCTGACCACTCCCCCCC